>NC_072474.1:10120000-10745000 GCF_027574615.1 Eptesicus fuscus | reverse complement strand
TTAAATCATGTTGACAAGACATTAATTTTGTAGCCCTCTTCACTACAATGAGGGTCTATACCATATCCCCCTGCTCCTTTGGGCCATTTGTTTATTTTAGGTAATAGGCTCAAGTTGGGGCATATAAGCAAGATAGCACAAGCTCAACTTCCTTCCTTGAACTTATTGCAACCCAGAGAAACCCTCTCGTCCTTTCTGTTTACACATGAAAGGTAGAGGCTGCTTCTACTCCGCTCAATCAGGTTTGCCATTTCTGCCTTATGCCTATATTCTGGCATTCTTATTTCTTTATACCAGCTTAATTGCTCATCAGATTCCAGATGAGAGATGATCAACTTTCTACTTTCTAAAGGGAAATACATAGCCATTTATAATGAGAGGAAGATCTACAATCATTGTTGTCATTGCAAGCAAAGAAGCAGCAAAAGAAAAAGCTAAACTATTTTTGTTGTTTGTTACAATCAAATTTCATGAAACTCCATGAGGAAAAATGTGTTAAGAGTATATATATATCAAAAGTTAAAGTATGTTCTGGATTCTACCTTAAGCAGCAGTTGTCCAGAGGCAAACCTGCTCTGGTTAATGGTCTTTATTTTACAAAAATTAATGAAGCCATACACTCAGCCATGGAGTGTAAACCATCACAATTGTCTGTTAGATAAATTCTTTTTACCTTTTTTATAACTGATATTTAAGAGTGATAAGATTTGGGGTTTTATTTGAAGTTTGACAGGGATGAAGAAGCCAACATGAAGTTGTCATTTAAATACCACAGCATCTGAACATTCCTCATGATAAGGTCTCTAGAGACTGAGCAGGACAAATATCTTTGAAACAGGGCCCAAGTTTGTAGTGATAAACTGACTCTTTCCTGATACTATTCTGATTGTCATGGTTTTTGGAGAGACTTCAACTAGAAATGAGTCACATTGAATTATATATCCTGTTCAAAATAAACAACTTATGGTTAAGTGGGAAGTCTTTATACCTATGCTTTCAAAGATCTAACAATCAAATATGACACAAACAAATCTATTTGGAAATATATTATTTCCTCTGTTTTTGCACACGTGCTAGCATAATGCACTGTGTTTTCTGCAATTGTTTAAAATAACAACATATATTGAAGATAATGTCATACCAATACATGAAAGTCTTTCCCACTTTGCATAACCTTTATATTGTACTTTTGGTCTCTTAAGTTCCATAACTAAACCGTTATTGGAAAATGTTTATATTGCTTTCAATCTTTAGGTATCATAAACAATGTTAAAATGAGTATAGAATATAACAATTCTGAGTATTAGAAATTCTAATCAAAGGAATGTACAGGTATAATTTGGGTTGATTTTCCAAAATGCCCTATAAAAATTATATTAATTTATATCCCAAATAATAATATTTGAGAGTGACTCTTCTCACACAAACTCAATAAAGAGGAATGTTAATGTCTCTGCCAATCTGATAAATAAAAATGAAACTTAATAAAATTTTAATATTAATTTTATTAAATTGAAGTGACTTTGAGTACTTTTATCATATACTTAGGATTTTTGTGAGTATTTTATTAATATTATTTGATGTATTTTTATTTGGTAATTAGACTTCTTTACACATATTTATTTTTTTTAATATTTTATGGATTGAGAAAACTGGCCTTTTTTTCTGTCAAATAAATTGAAAAATATTTCCTCCTATGGCCATTCATCTTTACTTGTAATAGCTTTTGCTTTGCAGGTATGTTTATGTATGTCAATATTAAATTTTTATGTCTTCTGGGGTTGCATTAAAGTAACAAAGATTTTACACACCACAATATTTAAAATAATTTAAAAAGTAATTTTCCTACAGATTTGTTTGGTGCTCTTACAGTTTTAGTTTTCACATTTATAAACATTTTATTGATATGGTATGTATTCCAATATAAGATAAGAGCTATGGGTCCATACGCATTTATTATTTCAAAGGCTACCCTGTTTCTTATAAACTACTTATAAGAAAAATAAGTATTGTGGTTGCTTATAAAATTAACTAGTTAAAATAATAGCCTTCACACATTAAAAGTTATATATTTGAAAGAAAATACCCCATTACAATAAGAACCCCAAAGATAAAAATACCTTAATATTAACAAGAAATAAATGAATTTTATATAAAGATAGACATGTGTTTCTAAATCTATAAGATGGTATGGTATAAATAAGTAGAAAGGTATAGAATGTTCTGGACAGAAAAGCATTAAAGGATATCAATTTCCACCAAAGTAATACTAACAAATAAATATAATTTCAAGAAATTTAACTACAGGATCTTTTTCCAACTAGACAAATGTCTATGGAAAAATAAACAAACAAGTATAACTAGAAAAAAAATCTGAAAAAGAAGACTGATAGGAGTCATTATGCTAATAAAGCAAGTTGGAGCTATGCTCTGGAGTCAAAATAAATGAAGGAGTATGGCATGGACTAAATCCAGAAAATTGAATAGTCCTATAATCCCTATAGTCCTATAGTCCTATAATTCCCTGCAGAACTTTAAATATGAGAAAGGTGACAACTTGATTTGTGAACAAAAAAAATGTATTATTTAATGGCAGGCTCCTTTTCAGGAGCATAGAATTTCAGAATTTTTATATTTATATAGTCTGTGAATTTTAAAACTGATTTTTCTCTTTTGGTGGGTATCAATTCCATAAACAATTTTTAAAATATATTTTTATTGATTTCAGAGTGGAAGGGAGAAGGAGAGAGAGATAGAAATATCAATGATGAGAGAGAATTATTGATTGGCTGCCTCCAGCATGCCCCACACTGGGGATCAAGCCCACAACCAGGGCACTTGCCCTAAGCAGGAATCTAACTGGGACCTCCTGGTTCATAGGTCTATGCTCAAACACTGAACCAAACCTGCCAGGCTCTATAAATAATTCTGAACTACAACTAAGTATACTGTATTGAGATAGAAATTATTGGAGACACAAAAATTAGATATGCTATCTATCCAATGAAAACATTTTAGGTAATTAAGAATTTTTAAAACTCAGAAATCTACCTAATAAAAGAGTAACATGCTAATTGGCAGTGCCTTCACGATGCCCATCAGCCAATCAGGAGTGAGTATGCAAATTAACCCAACAAAGATGGTGATTTAATTTGCATATGCAGGCGCCAAGTGGCCAGGGGTGGGGCGGGACACTTGCATAGTCACCATGGCGATGACACAGGTGTTCTGTGCCACCCCAGCCACTCCAGGCCTCTGGGCAGCGTGGGAAGGCAGAAAGGCTGCTCCGGCCAGAGCAAAGGCAGTGCCGGCAGCCAGGGGAAGGAAGGCCCATTCTTGCAAGAATCATTGTGCATCGGGCCTCTAGTTTAAATATAAATTTATATGTATAAATACAGTACCATAGAAATATGCTATTGTTAGGATCCCAAAGTTCTTTATTTTGCTAATCCAATGGCCACTTATATGTCTTTATAGTATCCATTGTCAGATCTACATTTGAAGCAATTGAATACTCCTTCCCTCTTTATTTTTTAAAATGATGATAAATATTCATAACATAGCCCAGCCAGTATGGCTCAGATGGTTGAGTGTCGGACCATGCACTAGGAGGTCACCAGTTATATTCCAGGGCAAGGCAAATGCTTAGGTTGAGGTCTTGATTCCCAGCAGGGGGCGTGCAGGAGGCCACTGATCAATGTTTGTCATCAGTGTTTCTATCTCCATCTCCCTTCCTCTCTCTGAAATCAACAAAACATTTTTTTAAATATTCATAACATAAAATGTATCATTCGAGGGGTTGGGAATGTTCAAATCACAGGCCATTATAAGACCTGAGAAGTCATTTGGTCTGGCCCTGCCAAGGCAGTAGGGGTGAGTTAGTTAAATGTTGACCACATACAACAGGCTAATTTTTAAATTGACAATTTTGTATGGCCTGTCGATGATGGTATAAATATCCAAATGGCCCTTGACAGAAAAAGGTTCCCCACCCTTAAACCATTTTTAAGTGTACAGTCTGGGGCATTAAGTGCATTTACATTATCATGCACCCATCACCCCACCCATTTACAGAACTTTTACATCTTTTCAAACTAAAAGCCTATCCCTATTAAACAATAACTTTTATTCTCCAACTATCCACAGTTTCTGGCAATCACTATTCTAACTTCTATTTCTATGAATTTAATTACTCTAAGTAATTCAACTAGTAGAATTACACAATATTTTTCTTTTTGTCTGATTTGTTTCACTTAGCATAATGTCCTTAAGGTGTCAGAATTACCTTCTATTTTGAACATGAAAAATATCTCATTGTATGTATATAGCACATTTTGTTTATCCATTCAACAGTCAATGGGCATTTGAGTTACTTCCACATTTAGACTTTGTATATAATGCTGCTATAAGAATGAGTATACAAATATGTCTTTGGGTCCCTGATTTCAATTGTTTTGTGTTATAACTAGAATTCTGGATCATATAATAACTATATTTTTGCATTTTAACTATCGCCTTACTGTTTTCCACAGTATCTGAAACATTTTACATTTTCACCAGCGGTGCACAAGGGTTCCAATTTCTCCACATCATTGTCAGCACTTGTTATTTATTTATTTTTTTGGGGGGGATAGTAGCCAAAATAATGAGTGTAAAATAATATCTCATAGTGGTTTTAACTTATATTTCCTTAGTGTTAGTGATATTGAGCATCATTTCATATACTTATGTATTTACTTGCTATCTGTTTTTTTTTTCCTTTGTTGCTGTTTATTTTGAAATAGAGAGAGAAAGACATTGATCTGTTGTTCCACTTATTTATTCATTCATTGGTTGATTCTTGTATGTGTCTTGACAGGGGATCAAACCCACAACCTTGGTATATCAGGACAATGTTCTAACCAACTGAGCTACCTAGCAGGGATTATTTTCTATTTGTATACCTTCTGTGGATAAATGTCTATTCAACATTGGGTTGTTTGGTTTATTTGTTGTTGAGTTGTAGGAGGTCTTTACTTATTCTGAATGTTAATCCCTTATTAGATATATGATAGAAATATTTTCTCCCATTCCATGAGTTGCTTTTTTACTCTATTGATAAAATTCTTTGATGCACAAAATGTTTTAGTTTTAATGAAGTTCAATTCATTTATTTTTCATATGTTATCTGTGCTTTTGGTGTCATATACACTGAGTGGCCAGATTATTATGATCTCTGAATGTATAATAATCTGGCCACTCAGTGTATATCCTATATAATAAAAGGCTAATATGCAAATTGTCCCCTTGACCAGGAGTTTGACCAGCAGGCAGGCCGGCCAACTGCACATGTCCCCTCCCCTTGGCCATATACACTGAGTGGCCAGATTATTATGCGTTCAGAGATCATAATAATCTGGCCACTCAGTGTACAAGAAATCACTACTAAATCTAGTGCCATGAAGCTATCCCCTTATATTTGCTTCTAAGAGTTTTAAAGTTTTAGCTCTTAAATTTAGGTCTTTAAGTACACGTAACATTTTGAATTATTAATTTATTGTTATTTAAGAATATTTATAATATTTCATAGTGCTTCTTACCATTAAAATTAATTGAGTCTATTGTAAACATATGCTATTTCTCTTTATGTTGTATTTGCCTGATAAAATAGATTTGACTTAATTAATTTTAACTTATTTATGTTGCAATGTTTTTTGTTTCCTTTATGAGAAACACTGAAATTATCTTGGATTTATTCCATATTATTTGCATTTTTTATAATCAATCTGTTAAATTCTCTCATTTTAAGGAAATATTTTCTTCTATTGACTCGAAAATATGCATTGTATTTCAACTTTCAATACACACTTTAAACCTCTGTGCATCAACCATCCACTAATATTACCCAAAAACATTAATTGAGCTCCTAGTATTTGGTGTCACATTTATAGGTGCTGAGCACACAGTGGTAAATAAAGCAGAAACAAATCCTAGTAAAAAAAAACACAACAATTTCTCAGAAAAAAAAAAGCATGCAAAAATCATTTAGTACAAGAGTAACAGTGCAAAGGAGGGAAAAATAAGGCAGAAAATAGTGGTATGAGATGTAGGTGTTCTGTGCATATTTGGCATTGGTTTAGGGTTATAACAGTGCAGGTTGTAAGAAATGACTGTATTCTGAGTTTAATCTGATAATAAAGAAGGAAGGAAACCAGTATATTGAATGCAAGTTTTGAGAGAAAGACAAGTCAATGTTTTTTTTTTTTTTTTTTTAAGAATTATGACCTAAGCAACTGTAAAAAAATAAGATTTTCATTAATGAACACAGGAAAGAATGTTAAGTTTGAGATGTCAATTAAATATTGAAGTGACTATATCATTTCTGAGATTCAGAAGAGAAATACAGGCTAGAAATATATAGTTTTCGAAACATCAGAATATAGACTATTATTAAGATCCATCATACTTAACATTACCAAGGGAAGTAGTACAAAAGATTGAACTCTGGGGACCTGCACTATTTAGATGTTGGAGAGATGAGGGAACATGCAAAAATGAAACTAAGTATATATGGCAGGTAAATTGAAACGAAATGAGTATGAAGTCTTAGTAGGTAGGTAAAGAAAATAATTAAAAAGGAGTGATTAACCTTATCAAATGTTAACAATTCATAAAGTAAGATGTGAACTGAGAATTGTATTTGATTAAGCAACATACAGGTTATGTGACTTTGGTAAGTTTCAGATAATGAAGTTGAATGTATAATTTTAATGAACATAAAAAAGAATGAGAATGTGGAAATTGGAGAAAATGAATGTAGTCAATTATTTTGACCAATAGAATTCATAAAGTTTATAGTTGATCCATGTGTCTAATCTCTTCCAAAATAATATAAGAACCTTAGAGCCTATTAAATATTTAACCAAATCACTTCTATACATCCTATTCTTCACTTTCTTAATTATCTAATTAGTCCATGTAAGATTGATTTATACCTATAAGTTAATTATGGATAATTTATTGTCCCTCATGTTGCTACTTGCTTTGATTTTTCTATTCTGGAGTTTAATTTACCATTTATTTAAATATATTTAAAAATAATTTTTATGACAAACATAATCTGTCATTCTTTTTTATTTTAAAGTGACATTATTTTCTCTTCAACTTCAATAGATAATTTAACTTGATTTAGAATGTAATTATTTTTCTTGCTTTTTCAAGAAAATGACAAATATTTTTCTTGCTTATTAAAGAAATGTTATTTCATTTACTTCTTGCATTTGCTCTTCTTGTTTTGAAGTCAGCTGACTTCATTTTAGTTGCCTATATTAATTTTTTCTTTTTATTTAATTTATTAGATTGACATTGATTAATAAAATTACATATGTTTCAGGTGTACAATTCTATAATACATCATCTGTACATTGTGTTGTGTGTTCACCACCCCAGTCAAATCTCCTTCCATCACCATATATTAATTTCTATTAACCTTAGGAGTTCTGCAGATTTATTACAGTGTTTAGGTATAGACTTTTTGGGGTGAGGTGGACTTTTCATTCTGAATATTCTTACATTCCTTAATCCTGGAAAATTATCACTCATTATCCTTAAAATATTGTCTCTTTTATTTATATTCCCCCCTTCTGAAATTGCTATTCAGTCACTGTTGACTTAGGCATTATGTTATGGTATCTCTATTGATCAAGCCTTTGTACAAATATACAATGGAATATTACTTGGTAACAAAAAAATAAAACCTTATTATTTGTGACAGCATGGATGGATTTAAATGGTATTATGGTAAGTGAAATAAGTCAGTCAGAGAAAGAGAAATACTACATGATTTCACTTATATGTGAAATTTAAAGAAAATAAATGAACAAACAAAAGTGAAACAGACTTAGACACAGAGCAGACTGGATGAAAGAGGTGAAGGGACTAAGAAACAAACTGACATTTACATAAAGTACAGCATAGGGAATAAATCAATAATATTATTATAACTATGCATGATGCCAGGTGGGTACTGGAAATATCAGGAGGGACACTTTGAAAGTATTTGATTAACTAACCACTATGCTGTATACCTGAAAGCAATACAAATAATATTGAAAATAGGCTGTAATCTATAATAATAAAAGTGTAATATGCTAATTAGACCAGACAGCCGAACGACCTTCCGGACTTCCTTCCAAATGACCTTCTGGACGAAGCTGGGGCTGCGAGGGCCCAGGCAAACTGCCGGGGCTGCGAGGGCTGAGCCCCTTTCACTAATTTTGTGCTTCAGGCCTCTAGAGTGGCCGGGGTCCCGGGGACACCACTGGAGTGTCTGGTCCTGTCATCCCGGCCTGGGGGCGGCTGGAGTTCTCAGTCCTCTTGGTTTGTGCAGCCCCTGGACCAGAAGCGGAAGCCCAGAGCACAGGGAGCACCAGGATTCTGGGAATCATAGTTCTGGTGGCAGACGCCTTGCAGGATCTCCTAGACACTAGAGCAAAGTGAGCCTGGAGCAAGTTACTGTTGCAGGTGGGGGATGGAGGGAAAGCAAAGGTGAGAGACATAAGTAAAGTCACAGTGTCAAGGAAAAATTAAAGAGAAGATATCCTGCAACTTCTAGAAAACCTTTACCAATGGAGCATAGAAAAAAAAAAAAAGACTTCTATTATTCTGTGAGCACCAAACCAAACTGGGTTTGGGTCTCAGACAATTTGCTCATATGATTGCAAAGACAGACACAAACTCCCGGATTGGAGAGGGCTCCCCTGAGGGCTCCCAAATTGGAGAGGGTGCAGGTCCGGCTGAGGAAGCCACTCCCGTGCACAAATCTTCATGCACCAGGCCCCTAGTTGAAAAAAAAAAAAGAAAAGAAATCATTGAACTGCTTTTAAAAAGAGACTCAAATTATAGTTTTCATTTAACAAAGAACTGTATTTCTCACATAATAATAGAACTGTATTTCTTTCTCACATAATAGGTTAGGAAGGGAGTGTAGCTTCTATCTACACAGTTGTCAGGGACAAGGGATTGTACCTCTTGTTATTCTGCCATTGACTAGGATGTTACTCTTGTTAGCATGTCTGGCAGGGGCAATGCTGGCTCATCAGCTCCACATCCTTGTTCTGGCTTATGGGAAGAGATAAGCAGGTGCTGGAGAATAAGAAACGTTTTTTCAAGGAAGTGATATGAAAGATGCTCAAAAGCACACCCATTCAAAACTTAGCCACATGGCCAGTAGCTACTTTCCCAACTAAAACCCTTGTGTGTGTGTGTATGTGTGTGTGTGTGTGAGTGTGTGTGTGACTTTCATTAGAAAGAACAGGGGGGAAAGAATAAGGAGAGAGGTGATGGCAGAGCCATAGTCCATATGAAATGTTAATTATCTCAAGTTTCTAGGTTGTTGGGTTTTTTCTTTTCTTTTTTTCTTTTCTTTTTTCTTTTTTGTGGGTGTCCTTCATGTGTATTATTTCATTATGTGACAATTATTTTTATTGTGTGCTCCTCTTTAACAAATAAATTCCTCTTCTGTGGAGGTCTCTGGACCTCCTGTTCTAGAAGTGTCTCTGAGAGCATAAGGTTTTGCTACTACTAAGGTCCCAGATAAGTGAAAATATCACCCCAAATTTAGGATGCTGGTGCCTTAGGTGGATATTGTTTCCTTCCCTGAACTCCAGAAACAGGCATGAATACTTGCTGCTTGTCTGGACCAAGAAATACAGCTTTTCTACCATTTCATTAAGTAGACTAAAGGCCTGATGCATGAAGATTCATGCAAGAATGGGCCTTCCTTCCCTTGGCTGCTGGCACTGCCTTCGCTCTGGCCTGAGCCACCTTTCTGCCTTCCCACCTGCCCAGAGGCACAGAGTGGCTGGGATGATGTGGAATGCCTGCGTCATGGCCATGGTATGCAAATTAACCCACCATCTTTGTTGGGTTAATTTGCATACTCACACCTGATTGGCTGGTGGGCATCGCAAAGGTACAGTAAATTAGCGTATTACTCTTTTATTAGGTAGATAAAGATACAACTTATTTTACAAATAGGAACAATCATGCTTAGATAAAATGAATAAACTAGAACCCTGGGAAAATCACTATATATGGTTACCTTTGCCCCCCTCCCCCCTTAAACCCCGGATCTATAAAAGTTTTAAGTTCTAACTCCCTGCCTCACACATGCTCAAACCTTTCAAAAATGTATTTGATGGGCAGATGTAACATTTGGAAATGCCTGGAGCTGCTGGGAGGGTGGGACCAAAGCCCCTGACATAAAGCTTATGTGCAATGTCTATGACTAGTGTCAGATGATCTGATTTTTAGGAAGCCAGATGTTTAAATTGGACTCCAGGAAGTGCTCTGAGGCTTCTTCAGAAACTCTGTGCTTCCTGGAATCTGCACTTACATTTTTTTTGTATCATATTAATTCCATCAAATTATAAAATATTTTCCATAATAATTTCTCACTAGACTCCCAGGATTTGTAATAATTTTAGGAAAAAAAATATATATGCATATATATATTTCATAAAACTCTCAAAAGTAATATAAGCTATAAAGGTAGTCACTGAATGGACTTTGAAAGAATCTGATGAGGACTCTGATAACAAGAGTGTTAAAAGGACATGCTATGAACAGGAAGGAGATCAAGGTTGACCCCAGTATGGTAAGAGATCTATAGATTTGAAAAAAATAGTGCAGTCTTTTCTGTAAGATATACTCTGAAAATACTGACCTCGATGTTGGAAGAAAATGAAAAAATCAATTTCCAAAGAATTCATGTGACTGCCTGCAAAGCCCATGTGTTCTAATTCCTTGATTCAACTATATGGTTAATGTACAATCAACCAGCGATGTAACAGCTTCTTGAGGAGTAAAGGAATCACTATGGTAGATAGCAAGTATAAAATGCACCTGATTTCACAAATGCTACAACATGAAAAGCAAAATGGAAGATGCATTCTTTAAAGATGAACTCGGGCTGAATTAGGGAATACTATGGGAGAAAACCAGAATGGTGAAAGTGGGAAATACATTAAATCTTCTCATTGAAGAGGGTAAAGAAGCAGAAACAAAGACTGTGAAATGGATTATCCTGGAAAAAAAAAATGTTTGGAAAATATATTTTACTTAGAAATGATCATATAATAATCAAAAGTCAGAAAATAATTTAATGAAATTTTTAAAATAGGGAAAACACTATAATGCAGGGATATTGGAATATAACCATAGTGCCTGCATATAAAATATTTTAAAGCAATGCAGCTTTACTAATTCCAAATATATGCAATACAATAACTTTTCAAATGGAATGACTTAAGCCTATGGGCCAACAAAAATACTACATAGAAAAATGACTTCATCACTTTTATCAAGGCAAGGTGAGATAAAGAATTCCAATTACCTTGGGAAAATATACAAATAGAGCTCTAGTGCATGTTCAGTCTTGAAGATATAAAATCTGCTTAATTATACTTACAAACTGTTTTTGAACAACACCAGTTGTATCCTATATAATAAAGAGGTAATATGCAAATTGACCATCACTCAAACAAACAAGATGGCCACCCCATGTGGCCAAAGATGGCCACCCCATGTGGACACAAGATGGCCACCACAAGATGGCCTGTAGGGGAGGGCAATTGTGGGAGATCAGACAAGCAGGGGAGAGCAGATGGGAGGGACCAGGCCTGAAAAGGAGGGCAGTTGGGGGCGACCAAGCCTGCAGGTGAGGACAGCTGGGGGGACCTAGGCCTGCAGGGGAGGGCACTCGGGGGGACCAGCCCTACTGGGGAGGGCAGTTGGGGGGAACCAGGCCTATAGGGGAGGGCACTTGGGGGAAACCAGGCCTGCAGGGGAGGGCAGTTGGGGACAAGCAGGCCTGCAGGGGACGGCAGTTGGGGGAGACAAGGCTGGCAGGGGGGGGCAGTTAGGGGCAATTGGGCCAGCAGGGGAGGGCAGTTAGTAGCAAACGGGCTGGCAGGGGAGCAGTTAGGCATCGATCAGGCTGGCAGGGGAATTGTTAGGGGGTGATCAGGCTGGCAGGCAGAAGTAGTTAGGGGCAATCAGGCAGGCAGGTGAACGGTTGGGAGCCAGCACTCCTGGATTGTGAGAGGGATGTCCGAATGTCCATTTAGGCCCAATCCCACCGGACATCCCTCGAGGGGTCCCAGATAGGAGGGGGTGCAGGCTGGGCTGAGGGACACACACATACCCATGCATGAATTTTGTGCACCAGGCCTCTAGTAGTATATATCCTGGTATAACATATTTCTATGATTTTTTGAAATTTAGGAAAATAAAAAGTTTCTGCTCAGATCATGTAAGTGTGAACCAGGAAGATATGTTTTTGTTTCGATATATGTTCATTTGAATTTCAACAACCATTTTTTTCCTTTAGACTTACATAGTTTCACTTTTTTTTATCCTAGTATGGTGAATAGGTAACTCTCAATCTGTGTCTCACTTTTTCTTACAGTTAATTCTGTGACCCCTGCACAATGTGGTGAAATATATGTTGTCTTCCAAACATTTTGTAAGGGACCTTAATAAAACCATATTTCCCAATAAAAAATAATTAATGACAATGATATTTTAAAATTTATCTTCAGGTATGCAAATATGTGTTAATTTGTTATAAAGTATAGATTGCACTTTGAAATTTTGCCTGCAAAATCTATAATAATAAAAGTGTAGTATGCTAATTAGACCGGACATCCTTCCAGATTACCTTCCAGATGAAGCCATGGCTGTGGGGGCCGAGGCAGCCATGGCGGGGGCAGGAGCCAAGCCCCTTGCACGAATTTTGTTCATCAGACCTCTAGTATTCTAATAATGTCTCTTGAATAAGAATAAATTCAGATAAAGTCTGATGATATATTCTTGTCTTTTTAAAAGAAATAATGATATAAAATATATGATAGGCAGTTACCATTTCACTTCCCTTTAGCCCTCAATTCTATTGTCACACAGACATTTCACTCATTTTCTTCCAAGGATATTTGACTCACAAAAAATAGGAATCCCAGTTCCCTTCCTTCCATGTAGCATGCACCACAATCCAGCCTACATTCTGTATCTCAATGCCACGAATAGTTGAAATGTCTGAGAGCAGTTGATTTCAGCACTGGGAGGGGTATGTGTATGTGGGTGGGGGTACAAGGTATTTCTGAGTATGCGGTGTGGGTTTGTGAGTGTACGCATTTACATAAGAGACAGAGGGTCAATGTTGAGCTTCATTGAGTGCTTTCTTAATGCAATTTGGAGTTGACTGTTCCCAGGTTACTATTTAGTGACATAGCTGTGCAGTTGAGAGGCGCCGCATTGACACTACTCACTTTTTTGAGCGTAAGCACATTTGACCTTGTTGATTTAGGTATTAGTCTGCAAATATGTAAGAGAGGCAGATAATAAGAGAGAATAGCTTTGTAGTGACAGAGAAGGAATATGCAGAAGAGAGGAACTGTAAGAGACAGACTATTCAAAAAGATAAATTTATGAGAATATCTGAGTGACAGGAATTTATGTCAGAGAGAATTAGAACATGACAGGTGCACAGCAAAATCAGGCTACAGATTGCAGAAAGGGAGTACATGTAGTTGGCAGCATAAGTAGGAAGAAACGATAAAAAAATAAGGTGAGAGCAGAAAAAAAGGAACGTTTTAGGGTTAGAAGAAGAAGACAGAAACTAGAAGGAAAATTCAACTTTAGGAAATTCATTTTTATAATCATGGCTTTTCAGACTAAAAAAAATACAAAAAAAGAATGATTTGTTTTTATGATAACAGTAAACAAGTTAAATTATATGGGGAATTTTCTGGAAACAATTTTAGCTGTGGGAAACAGTATTTTTCTCTCTATATTCATTTTCAATCACCCAGAATGATGGGAAGGTGTGATGGAAGCCAAAAAATTGAATTTCTATTTTTTTTCAGTCCTCACCTGATGACATGATCATTGATTTTTAGAGAGATGGGAAGAGGGGGAGAGAGAGAAACCACCATGTGAGAGAGATAGGGAATCAAACACACAACCTAGGAAATCATAGGTTGACAGGGAATCGTACCTTTGATCTTTTGATGCACCAGAGGATGCTGCAACCAACTGAGCCACAACAGCTAGGGCAAAAATACTGAATTTCTTTCCAGTATTTACGCACATATTTGTAGCACTTGACTTTGAAAAGTAGCATTCTGCCTTAGCTTTCAGTGTGAAAGATATTTGATGCCATTATTACACTGGCCTAGGAAATCGAATTCCATAAATGCTTGATGCCCTCTCTCAGTGCTCCTCGAAATTGCTTCTCTGTGCCAATGTTTAATGCAGCCCAACTGTGTGTTTTCTTTTCTCTAACCCCCATTATGTCTTCCACTCCTCGAGATCAGGACTGTACCTTATCCACCATTACATCTTTGGTGGCTAAGAATTAATGAATGGAAGAAGAGGAAAATCCTATTTTAGGACATGGAAATGAAGGTTTTTGCCTTGGACTGTGAGACAGACTTGCACAGAAATTGCTGGCCACAAGTTAGATTTCCTGGTACAAAGTCATCATTCCTAGATGCCTGTACACATGCTAACTGTTGTCTCTGTCAGTTGTTTACACTTTTGACCAATCCTCTGTTCACAAGCACAGACAAATATGGAAGGCTTTTCCCTTTATAATTTTAGAGATTGTATTATAATAACAATATTCAATTTTTAACCTTCCAGGATTTGTAAAAAAACTTGTTTACAATTAAAAAATGAGTAAAGCTAAGAGTGAATTTATCATATTAGTGAGATATGAACTCCTTTTTTTCTCATAATCTTTACACAAAAGTAAAGAGAAATATAAGGCAAGGATTTATTAACCTGCAGCCTCTATGAAATATTATACATCCATACGTTGAACAAATTATATTTTGACAGCATAGTGTGTGTCAGGTAACCTTCTAGGAGGTTTCAGTATACAGCAATGAAAATAACAAGTTGCTCATCTATGAAGTAAAAAAAAAGATAAACATTTAGCAGAGTACTATATTTTTTTGTTTAAATTGAGAAATACTGTTTGCTATGTCCTAAAATTATAGACTGTGATGTTTATTTTAATATATAATAAAAGAAAAGTACTTTCCACAATTTTTATTTTTTGTGAGTAGCATAATCATTTAACAAAATTTTTAGACAACAAAGTCATGATTTTTAAATGACAATGTAAAAATGGTGTAATTCAAGGGTTTGGCGGTGCCAGGGGATGGGAAGCTAGGTCATTAGGCTCCTTTGATACTAAGGAAGCAATGAAACTATCAAGACCTTTTTCATTATATAGTATAATATCCCAAGTTGAACCACTGCAAAAACAATTATAGATCGCTAAGAAAGTAAAAAGGCAAGAAAAGAAAAATCATTTGGTCATAGCTACAAATTTTGCAGAGTGATTATCATATTTAAGATATGGTATCCTAAGGCAATGTTACTAAAGCAAATCGCTACTGAAAGCATCTTTGGTACCTGAAAATCAAATCTCAGCTCAATTTAAAATTTATATTTAGTTGCAGTGACTTGCACAATGGATTTTCTTGTGCTGTGTGGTATGGCAGTTGCCGGGCTGTGCACTGAGTAATGTACTAATCAATTTTATATGGATGCCACTACTCTTCATTTTCTCAGTTTCCTGCTTGGTATTACTTCTCTAAGCTTATTCTGGAATGTGGTCATGTCAGTCATATTTAATGCTACAGGAGTTTATTTTATTACTTAAAAAGAATATGTGTCCCTTTTAAAAGACAAGCAAATTCTTATGCAAATATCATTTGGCTTTAGGACTTTCTCTTTTCTTTTTCTTTCTTCTTTCTTTTCTTTCACTCTCTCCTTTCTTTCTTCTCTCTCCCTTTCCCTCTTGACTTCTTTTTTCTTCTTTTCTGGTTCTCTTTTTTCCATTAGCATTTTCAGTATCAGTCTCATTAATCACTGTCACTCTATCTTCTTTTATCATCTCACCTATAGTTTAGATTTATCATAACAGGCCTCAAAAGATTCTGTGCCCTTAATTTGTCTACTCTAATATAGTATGCACCATCTCTATATGTGTACCTAATGATTTTCACTTTAAATTTTTTACTCTGTTTACTGCAGGAAACAAACCATCTTTCATGCCTCTATCATTCTCTGCAATAAGTAAAATGTTAGCTCCCAGAGAAAAGAACTAGCATGTAAGTATGCATGTCATTAATATAATCTATCTTATCTAATAATAGACAAATATGCAAATTGACCATACCTCCGACACACCACAAGCCACGCCCACAAGCCACGCCCACCATCCAATCAGAGCGAGTATGCAAATTAACCCAAACCAAGATGGCTACAGCCACAGAGAGCAAGGTTTCCTAGGTAACAGAGGAAGCCAAGCTTTCTGCCAGCCGTTGCAGGCCTAAGCCTCCACTCAAGCTACAAAGTTTCAATTATAGAAGGTAAACAAATTCAAACAAATGGCAGCAGAATGGAGGTTGAGAGAGCAGGCCAGGGTTGCCGCCGGCAACAGGGGAAGCAAAGCTTTCCACACACCTTGGCTGGGCCCACCCGCTTAAGGCAACAAAGTTTCAATTATAACCCCAACACAAATGGCTGCGGGCCTCGGAGGGAGCCCCAGGCTTGGTTCTGCTCCAGGCTATAAAGTTTCAATTGTAGAAGGAAAATAAATTCCAGATACCAGGGCCTCCGCTTGGGTTGCCAGGGGGCGTGGCCCACCTGCAAACCACCACAGGCCCCTCACTCAGGCTGCCCCATGCCCCAAGGGAACCTCACCCTGATCAGGGACACCCTTCAGGGAAAACCAGCTGGCCCCCACCCCTGTACCAGGCCTCTATCCTATCTAATAAAAGAGTAATAGACAGATTGATCATCACTGCAACACACAATATAGCTGCCCCCATGTGGACACAAGATGGCCATCATAAGATGGCCAGCAGGAGAGGGCAGTTGGGAGGCACCCAGCCTGCAAGGGAGGGCGGTTGAGAGGGACCAGGCCTTCAAGGGAGGGCAGTTGGAGGTGATCAACCCTGCAGGAGAGGGCAGTTAGAGGTGACCAGGCTGGCAGAGGAGGGAAGTTGGGGGCAAACAGGCTGGCAGCAGAGTGGTTAGGGGGTGATCAGGCTGGCAGGCAGAAGCGATTAGGGGCAATCAGGAAGGCAGGCAGGCAAGCAGTTGGGAGCCAGCAGTCCTGGATTGTGAGAGGGATGTCCGACTGCCCATTTAGGCCTGATCCCACCGGATTGGGCCTAAACGAGCAGTCGGACATCCCTTGAGGGGTCTCAGATTGGAGAGGGTACAGGCTGGGCTGAGGGACAACCCCCCTCCGTGCACGAATTTCGTGCACCGGGCCTCTAGTATATATATAAAGAGCCAGGGTCCAGAATGACCGAAGGGACGACCTGTCCATCACCCGACCCTCAGGCTCCATTGATCAGGGGATGGCTAATGGGTCCCTCAGGCTCCAATGAATCTGTGGCAGCAGTGACTGGTGAGTGGGCAGGTGGAAGGCAGACTGCTTGGTCCCTCCCCTGGCCCGCAGGCTCCCATTGATCAGGGGAAGGCTAATAGGGAACCGGAGTGATTGGCAAGGTGGGGGGGTGGAGTGGGGGGGAAGGACTAGAAAGCGGCTGGAAGGCAGGCCTCTTGGTCCCTCCTCCCGGCCTTCAGACTCCAATCAATTCGTGGTGGAGGCAGGGCAGAACTGGGGACCGGCTCCCTCAGTAGTCCCGAAGATTCAATCTCCAGAGGACAGGCCAGGCACCAACGGACCAGTGCCGCTGGCATGATCCCAACAGTGCTGCTGGCCTCCTGGAACTCGGCCTCGGGCACTGCAGCAACTTTCCCTCCCTAGAAGCTCCACAAAGAAGAAAGCACTGCACACGGAAGGAATGTAGTAAAAAAAAACAAAAACTGATGACCAAGAGAATGCCGCAGTCAATATCCAGAGTCCGGCTCGGGAGAACAGAGAGAAGGGAGAATTCCATAAGTTGGCCAATGCCAAGATATTTCTGAGTGACTGCCTGGCGTGTGACAGTTGAGTGACCACAGAGGAAGGAGTCCAAGTTTCTCAGCAGAACACCAAGGACTTTTTCTGTGTCCTGAACCTTAATAAGGAATGTGATACCTCACAGCACAAGGTGCTGGCAGTGTCTGTGTGTCCTCAGTCTCTGCCTTATTTTGCTGCTAAATTCAGCCTCAGTGTCACTGATGCATCCAGAAGGCTCTGCAGCTTCCTCAAAAGCGTTGGGGTGCACTGTCTTTGACATGATGATAGCCACGGACCTCAGCATCCTGGAGAGTCAGAAGGAATTTGTGCGTCGGTACCAACAGCTCCGTGAGGAAGAGCCCCGGCTACCCATGCTGACC
Organism: Eptesicus fuscus; assembly: GCF_027574615.1. Taxonomy (NCBI): domain Eukaryota; kingdom Metazoa; phylum Chordata; class Mammalia; order Chiroptera; family Vespertilionidae; genus Eptesicus; species Eptesicus fuscus. The sequence goes on along the minus strand of NC_072474.1, from coordinate 10,726,649 downwards.
TCCGCCTGCCCCGGCTGGGACCTAACAGCAGAGGGTGTGCTGGGTCACCCCGTCACCCCCACCTCTGCAAGACCAAGTCTCCCCAGAAGATCAGGGTTACTTCACCAGATGGCAGAACCTGTCACCAGACAAGATTTTCCACGTCATTGTGGCCCTGTGTTATGACAAGAAACTGGAGGCCCTTCGAGAAGATGTTCCCACAGCTTTGCATAGTTCCCAGGGTGCTGACTACGTGTTAACCTCAGGTGAAATTGTCCAGATAATGGAGCAAAGTAACCTCACTGAGAATGTTGCTGCCATGGACACTCTGGAGACGTGAAGGAGAAGGAGGTGAGGCTCCACGAGGGTGCCAGCTCCAACGGGTCCCTGGCACACACCTTCAGGCACATGACCAAGGAGCTGTTCGGCGAGGATGTGGGGGTGTTCACCTACCACACCCTGAGGAACAAAGACTTCCAGGAGGTCACCCATAAAAGGGACGGAGAGGTTCTGCTATGCTTTGAGGCTGCTTATGGCTTTCGGAACATCCAGAAGTGGTCCTGAAGCTGTAGAGGGGCAAGTTCCCCTGCCACTTTGTGGAGGTCCTGGCCTGCGCCGGGGATGCCTAAGTGGCAGGGGCCAGGCCCAGGCAGACGACGGGCGAGCAGACAGGGCACTGCTGCGGCAGATGGAAGGCATCTATGCTGCCATCCCGGTGTGGCCCCCAGAGACCAGCGCCCAAATGCAGGAGCTGTACCAGGAGTGGCTGGGGCGGGCGGGGAGGGGGGGGGGGGGGGGAAACTCCTCCCAGGCCCAGGCAGCCCTGCACACCACCTAGCACTAACAGGGCCCAGGGCAGCCTGCCAGGACATCAAATGGTAAAGGTCCAGCAGACGCCCAGCCTACAGGCCACCTGAGGAGGGGTGTCAGACACATGAATAAAAGGCTTAGCATCTCTGTCATTGCTTTGGTTTTCAGAATTCCCTGATCCTCATCTGTCGGCTCCCTCCCTCTGAGGGGCGCTGTCGTCCTCACATGGGTGCAACTGGAATATTGTATCTCGAGAGGATTGCCCCACTGTAGTATCCTTTTATCCGATGATGAAAAAAATCCCAAAGAACAGGAATGGAGACAGACTACTGTCCTTTAGGCTTAAAAACAAACAAACAAACAAAAAAAAAAACACCCAGAAGTGTCCTGTGAAGAGCTGAGACTTGGTTCTGTCCACGCACCTCAGAGAGATTGGATGAGGAAATGGCCTGGTTTGGCCCTGACTTTACCCACTTATGTTACTCTTGAAGGTGTCTTTGCCACAATGTGAATAAACTGCCACCTTTTGGTATTCCAGGCCTCATACGAAAGTCTGCATTCCCAACTTTTCTTGAAATGGATCTATGTTCTGCAGCTGTGGCCACCGTCCTTAGATCAGGTCCTGTTGCTGGGAATCAGGGGGCACTGCAGTGGAGCCCCCATCCCCTGCCCTTTTACATTCAGGGATTGAGCTGAACTCACTTTGGGGGAAGCCTGGCAAGGGTGACACGTGTCACAGTTGGAAGCATGGAGAATGGCGAGGCGGACATCCTGCTCGGTCCCTCCCTGGGTGGGGTCAGGCAGATGAAGGCCAGCCCATCCCGCAGGTGGGTGAGATAGCGTCCTCTGTGTCCACCTCTCACCCCGTGGGCCTGGACACTCCCCTCGGCTCCAGGCAGCCTTCTGCGTTCCACAATAGTGCACTCTGCCCTCACATGCTGCTCGCCCTAACTGAGAAGGAAGAGAGCAGTTGGCCCACAGACAACTACATAGAAAGATAGGGCTCACGGCTGGTGAGCACAGTGGCAGTGGTGGGAGCCTCTCCTGCCTCCATGGCAGCACTAAGGAGCAGCAAGCCAAGTGGTAAGGAGCAAGGAGCAGGCAGGTAGTAAGGAGCAAGGGGTCCCAGACTGTGAGAGGAATTTCCAACTATTGGCTTTCCAGCAGGCGGACATCCCCTGAGGGGTCCTGGACTGCGAGAGGGTTCAGTCTGGGCTGAGGGAATCCACCCCCCACCCCAGTGCACAAATTTCATGCACAGGGCCTCTAGTCCTATATAATAAAATGCTAATATGCAAACAGACTGAACAGCAGAACAACCAAACAACTGGTCGCTATGACGTGCGCTGACCACAAGGGGCAGGCATGGAACATGGTAGGCATCAGCAGTAGGCAGCAGAGCGCGGAACACGGTGGGCATTGGCCGCAGCAGGATGGTAGAGCAGGTGAGTGGAGGCTCCAGACCAAGGCGGGGCACCGGTTGCTGTCATCAGGGCAAGCCTCTGGTGGTTACTGAAAATTCTTTGCTCTGATGTGCGGTCCCACCCAGCACTCACACCTGCTGCTGGCGCTGGAGCCACCACTCGCACTTGCTGCTGGCGCCCAGCGCCATCAGCAGGTGTGAGCAGTGGCTGCTGGTCCTGATCACCCCTCTGGGATTCTCCACCTCCCCCTGCTCCTGAGGAGTGATCAGGGAAGCAACCACCATTTGCACCCACTGATGGCACAGGCCCCACTCGCGCCTGCTGCTGGTGCTAGCCCCAATCGCTCCTTGCAGTCAGCGGGTGCGAGTGGGGCCAGCGCCAAAAGCATGTGGGAGCAGCGGTGGTGGGACCGGGGCTGCTGGCAGACAGGGGACCAGGGACCGAGGTGGGAGGGGCTGGGCAGGGGCGTGGAGGATGGGCCGAGACCCTCCCCTGTGCCCACCACAGCCTCGTGGCCCACAGTTCCTTTCAAGGTACATGAATTCGTGCACTGGGCCCCTAGTATAAGAATAAATGCAAAGCAAATAAATAATCTACTCTAGAATACTTCTCTCTCCTCTACATATAGCAGAAGACGGTCAAGGACAATACATTCTGAAAGGAAAAGAAGACAGTGAGAGGAAGAGAGGGCAAAGAAGGAAATTTTTTCACACATTTTCCTTTCTAGAACAGTATCTAAGCTTTTTTGTTCAAAAGTCACGCTCTTCTAGCCACTCTGATTTAATGGACCATGGAGGACATCCACTTACACCATCTTTGGCCTTTGGATTGTAAGATTTACTCCATCAAAGATTTCAGTTTATGTAGCAGGATGAGGTTAAAAAAATAGTTTGGTGACGTAAATGAAAGAAGAAGAGTGGTCAGCCCCAGGATAGAGTTCCTTAAACTAGACACTAGAGTATGAGACAATTCCAAGACTGGGACAAACAGCCCATGATTCTACAATTAGCAGCAATTTAGACACTACAGCAAAGTGCCCCAAAGATGGGACCTCTCACATGGAGAGAGGATGTGAGCATGCACATGGAAGCAGGTCTTAAAGCTCAGTGACCTCAGGTGTATTGTGAAGAAGTGAGTGAAAAGCACAGTGCCCAATGAATGGAAAACATTCTCAAAGGGCAACAGCAGTAGCAGTAATTACAGCAACCAGTTAAGACTAAATGCTAAGCCCATCTAGTCTGAGTGAGGACATGAAATTCCATACAATTTGTGGTGGGCAGAAAAAGGCCCCCTTCCCAGCAATGCCTAACTACAGATTCCTGATAACTGTGCACATATCACCTTACATGGCATAGAGGAATTAAAGTTGCAGATAGAATTAAAAGCAGTTAATCACTTGAACTTAAAATAATATTCAGGATCAGTGGTCGGCAAACCGCGGCTCGCGAGCCACATGCGGCTCTTTGACCCCTTGAGTGTGGCTCAGCATTAGAACCACTTCTTCAAAATAGACTCGCCCAGGCCGAAAACCGACTTCTGCGCATGGGCCACGAAGTTTCAGTCGCACTGTACGTGCGCGCCCGCACGTGGTATTTTGTGGAAGAGCCACACTCAAGGGGCCAAAGAGTCGCATGTGGCTCGCGAGCCGCAGTTTGCCGACCACTGTTCTGGATTATGCAGGCGGGCCCAATGTAATCACAAGGCTTCCTAAAAGCAGAAGAGGGAGGCGGAAGAGGTCAAAGTGACAGGGTGTGTAAAGGACTCAACCTGCCATGAGTGTAGAAATGGAGGAGGTCCCGGAGTGAAGAGAAGCCCGCAGTCTCCAGAGGTGGGAAAGGCGAGGAAGCAGATTCACTCCTACAACCTCGAAAGGGGTGCAGCCCTGATAACACCTTGATTTTAGACCCATGAAGCTCTGTTGGGCATCTGACCTACATAACTGTAAATTGTTTTTGTTGTTTGAAACCTGTAAATTTATTGTAATTTGTTACAGCAGAAATAGAAAAGTAACACCTCAAAAAGAAAAATAAGTGGAGGAGAAATTGAAATTTACTGCTAGCCTTCACCATCAAATCTGACTCACAAAAATAAGAAAAGAAATATTACATATGTGTAAGTATTATGTTGCCAACTCACAGCTATTTTATAAATTCTTGTCAAAAGGAGTCATCACCATATGTAAAAGCCTCACTTGATGTTGAGTCACACAAATATAACTCCTTGGGGCCATCAACTCTAAATGCTTAAGTTAAGTGTGTGTGGATCTATCGAAAAGAAAAATTGTCCACAGCAAATAAAAGGTGTTGTGCCTATGTATCCTGAAAGGATTTGTAATAGAAGGTTAAACCTCCTGGAGCTGAGGCCAATTACACTGGAACAGGGACAAGGCTCAGCCTGACTCAGCTCACCAGGGCCAGCATCCTGACTGACCTCCATCAAGTCAGAAAGCAACATTGGGGAGCTTTTTATTGCTCGACTATCAACTGCAGAGAGCTATGCAATATCCAGTAAATGCCATATAACGAGGAGATTTTGTTACATGGATAGGAACTACAGAAATCCTGTGTTTATAGTGGAGATCCAATTCTCAGCAAGCGAAGCTTTTAGTTACCACCCTCCTAAGTGTAAAAGAAAAGTGAAATACGCTGCACTTCCCCACAATCTGTCTTTTCTTCCTGTCAGGTTCTGCCTAAAATACAGCCTAGTGACTGGAGTTAAACTCCATGCAGGTGCTAGTACTGGCACAGGACTAAAGGTAATAAAGTTCCTACCTGGAGCAGGGCTGCCGGGCAGCAGATGGAAAGCGATTCTATGCAGCTCCTGGCACATGCTGCTTTATATCTAACATCGCACATCCCACAAGCCTGAGCTGGAAGTGAGAGATGTATTTGCTTAGGTCTCAGTGCATTTGCCCATAAACTGTTTAAGAAGAAGAAAATATCTCTGAGAAAAATGAGCTTTGATACAATTCCATCCTATACATGATGGAATATTTATCACACATTTTACACAATTTATCATTTCACTTTTTATGGAAAAAAAATAACATTTACCTCATCAAAATCCATTTTATGTTTCACTTTAATCAAGCTTGGTGCCTGACAGAATCACATTCTTAAGAGCAGAGAAGGGCCACTCAGTGTCACTCTGCTGATCCTCTCCAGCAAGACACAGTTTAACTGTTTTTTCAAAAGCAGAGAAAGAGAGTCCATAGAAATGTGTGTTTTTTTTTTCCTTTAAAAGGATGAAATAGAAGTGTTCCTCTCCTGGGAAAAAGTAATATTGTTAAACTCCCTCACATAAGAACACAAACACTTTATTCTTTGAAAAGAATACTAGATAATGGGTTAAGTTTAGGTATTCATTCTATACTATTTATGAGTCCACATGGGACCTTGAGCCAATTTCAATTACATGCAAGGAAGGTCTAACCTTGCAGACTCTGTTAACTCAGCAGCCTGCCTAAGTGGCCCCAGGGGTTCACTAGTCCATGCACTCTTCATATCAAAGCTTGCATCAACATAACAGTTATTACTCTGTACCAATGGGGGCAATTTCTTTTCATTGGAAAACTTTCTTTCAGGTGACTAGGGAATGAAAAATTTGTGAATACACTCACAAAGAACATATATAATAGAAATCACTCAGTATGGTATTGCAATTTAGAGATACATTATTTAATGAGGAAGGGGTAGCCTTCAAGATACAGTTGAATTAAATGTCTATTAGTTATAATTTTTGTTACTAGGGCAATTAGACATACATGAAATCTGTAAACCTCTGAAAATATAATATATACCCAGTTATACTGCACAAGCACAAAGTAAGTGAATTCTTGTAACTCACCACATGAAAGAAAATATATCATTTCACAGAAAATTGATCTTTAGTTCATGATATAACCAAAGGCTAGAATATCTTTTCAGGAACATATGTTAGCAATGCTTCTTTTCAGTATATTTTTTTCATTACTCAATGGTAGTATAAAACACTATTGCATTTCATTTAATGTATAGCTAAATTTGGAACAAGAATAAATACAAAGTATTTAAAATTAAAATGATACACTTATCAATGAGTAAAAACACAGACATTTAGATTGCTAAGGAAAATGATCCAGTGGAATTATTTGTTCTTTTTGTCCAGAGAGACCTTGCATGTAATGAAAATGGGAAAATATATCCTATATAATAAAGAGGTGATATGCAAATTGACCATCACTCCAATACACAAGATGGCCGCCCTCATGTGGACACAAGATGGCCGCCACAAGATGGCTGGCAGGGGAGGGCAGTTGTGGCCAATCAGGCCAGCAGGGGAGGGCAGTCGGGAGGGACCAGGCCTGCAAGGGAGGGCAGTTGGGGGGTGATCAGGCCTGCAGGGGAGGGCAGTTAGGGGTGACCGGGCCGGAAGAGGAGGTTTAGACCAAATTGGGAGAACCAGGCCTGCAGGGGAGGGTAGTTAGGGGTGACTGGGCTGGCAGAGGAAGGCAGTTGGGGGTGACCAGGCCTGCAGGGGAGGGCAATTGGGGGAGACCAGGCCTGCAGGGGAGGGCAGTTGGAGGGAACCAGGTCTGCAGGGGAGGGAAGTTAGGGGTGACCAGGCTGGCAAGGGAGGGAAGTTAGGGGTAACCTGGCCAGCAGGGAGAGCAGTTGGGGACAATTGGGCCAGCACGGGGGCAGTTGGAGGTGAGCAGGCCTACAGGGGTGGGGGGCATTTGGGGGTGAGAAGGCTGGTGGAGGGGGCAGTTGGGGATAAGCAGGCCAGTAGGCAGGCAGGTGAGCCATTAGGAGCCATCAGTCCTGGATTGCGAGAGGGATCCCAGATTGGAGAGGGTGCAGGCCTGGCTGAGGGACATCCCCCCATGCATGAATTTTGTGTACCGGGCCACTAGTATATATATAAAACCCTAATATGCAAATAGAATGAACGGTGGAACAACTGGTCGCTATGATGTGCACTGACTACCAGGGGATGTGCGTGGAACAGGGTGGGTGTTGGCCGCAGCAGGATGTTGGAGCAGGTGAGCAGGGGCACCAGACCAAGGTGGGGTGCTGGTCGCTGTCATCAGAGCGAGCCTCTGGTGGTTACTTAAAATTCTTTGCACCTGAACGCCACAGTCCCGCTGGCGCTTGCTTGCACCTGCTGCTGGCACCGCCCCGCTTGCACCTGCTGTCAGCGCTGGAGCTGCCACTTGCATCCGCTGCCAGCACCCGGCGCTGGCTCCAATCACTCGGCACTAGCAGTGGCTGCAAGTGGTGGCTGCCGGCCCTAATCGCCCTGAGGGCTTCTCCACCGCCCCCTGCTCCTGAGGGGTGACTGGGGCAGTAGCTCACACCCACTGATGACACAGGCCCCTCTCACACCCACTGCTGGTGCTGGCCCCAATTGCTCCGTACAATCAGCACGTGAAAGCGGCAGTGGGAGCGGGGCTTCTGGCAGACAGGGGGCTGGGGGCTGCAGTGGGAGGGGCCAAGCGGAGGTGCAGAGGATGGGCCGAGACCCGCCTCTGTGCTCACCACAGCCTCGCAGCCCACAGTTCCTTTCAAGGTGCATGAATTGTGCAGTGGAGCCCTAGTTCTTTAATAATATGAGTTATGAAGAAATAAAATAATCTACCCATATTAATAAACTATAGATTGTTTAGAATGAAGCTACAAAATGCTGCAGATTCCTCCTTGATGAAGACATTAGCAACAGTAAAGTGCATTTCCACAAGTTATTTGGTTGAAGAAGAATGACACAACAATGAGCCAGATCAATTTACATATTCCTGGGTTGTCACTAAAGGCAGTTATTAGAAGAGGAAGGTAAGTCTTGGGTTGAAGCCAGGGAGGGACCAAAGATCTCTTCTTTTCAGTGAAAACTTCCTTTTTTATCTTTCAATACTATCTTTATTTAAAATGAATATAGGACTGGATCTACTGGAGTTTTAGGGGAATAAATCAAGGGAACTATGTTAAACTCAGCTGAAAGATGTAGCTTGAAGGAGTTTCAAATGCAATGTGTCTGTGGAATTCTGGGGAAGGAGTGCAGGGATTGAAGGGGATATGAATAAGTCTCCTAGCCCACTCTTATTATTCTTTTTAAGTAGAGGAAGCTATATTGTTGTAACAGTATTGACTTTAATCCATCCATTCACCCACTGCATAGCAGAAAAATGAAAAGGCTTATATAGTTAGTGAGTTTAGAAGAAAAGGGAGGGCATGTGTTGACCAGACACTTCCTCACTCTCAGTAGTGAGTTACCCACATGGAACATAATTCCATTCTTCTCCTCAGGTGTAGGCTCTGTCCTTAAAAGAAGATATCTGTACCAGCTTAACCGTGCTACAAACACAATTCCCAAACCTAGGGTTCAGTACTAGGAAAACCATTCACCAATATCTGCTTGGTTTTTAAATACACATTGCTTTTGTCATTATTTTGCAATTAATTTAGCAGTTGAGTGCAGAAGTGTAGTCTATTTTTTTTTTCTTTATTCTCACCCAAGGATATTTTTCCATTGATTTTAGAGAGTGGAAGAGAGAGGGAAAGACAGAGAGAAATATCGATGTGAGAGAAACACAGATGTCAGAGAAACACATCAATTGGTTGCCTCCTGAACATGCCCCAACCAGGGCCCAGGCCTGGGAGGAGCCTACAATCAAGGTACGTGCCCTTGACCGGAATCAAACCTGGGACCCTATGGTCTGCAGGCCGATGCTCTAGCCACTGAGCCAAACCTGCTAGGGCAGAAGTATAATCTATTACTTGAGCCTCTTTTTACCCCAACATATGGTGTATAGCTGAAACCTATGAGAAATATATAGGGAGTAGAATATTGGCGAGCCAAATGAACATTACAGAAAGATTTTTGTTGAAATTAGGATACATGTGGGGTGCCTGGAGCTTTTCTATATGGGCAGGGCATTTTGAATCTGCTGTCTGTAGATGCCTATTTGAGTCATGAGGCTACTATCACAACTATATAGATCAGTGGTCGGCAAACTGCAGCTCGCGAGCCACATGCGGCTCTTTGGCCCCTTGAGTTTTTAGCAAAAGCCAGCTTAGAAGTACCCTAATTAAGTTAAAAACAATGTACCTACCTATATAGTTTAAGTTAAAAAATTTGGCTCTCAAAAGAAATTTCAGTCGTTGTACTTTGATATTTGGCTCTGTTGACTAATGGGTTTGCCAACCACTGATATAGATGGATAGTTGTCACACTTTGGCTTTTACATGTTGACCTGGTCAGGAGGTATGAAGTCTTAGTTTTTGTTTTTGGGTTGTTGTTTTTTTTTGCTTTGTTTTGTTTTAAGATATATTTTTATTGATTTCAGAGGGGAAGGGAGAAGGAGAGAGATATAGAGACATCAATGATGAGAGAGAAAAATCGATTGGCTGCCTCCCGCATGCCCCACCCTGGGGATTGAGCCTGCAACCTAGGCATGTGCCATGACCAGGAATCAAACTATGACCTCCTGGTTTATAGGTTGACACTCAACCACTGAGCCACACCAACCAGGCTGAAGCCTTAGTTTTTTTTAGTGTTCCATCTTGCAGGACACTGCAGCTTATTGATGCTTTACCCCCAGGTGAGTGGCTATTTCTATGTCATCAACAGTTTCTTCACCCTAAATAAATGGCCATTGGCCTCAGAAATCACAGGAGACCTATAGGCTTCAACAGAGGCCAAGACATGGAAAATGTTTGAATGTGACTAGGGGTTGACTTAATCAAGTTTGATGTGCAAATGTCATCTCAAAAGTGCCAATCACAAGAGATTTGGTAAGTTAATGCCATCTAGTCAGGCCTCAGTAAGGGGTAGGGGTTAGTGGGCTCAAATAGCTTCAGGATGCAGATCACTGGTGCTTATCCATTAATTAATTATACAATTATAGCTTTTGCATTTTTATAGAATAAATGGAATCTGCCACATATAAGCCTTTTATATGTTAGAAGGAAATAAAAATCTTTGCTGCTTTAAAATTTTAAGGCACCTAAGTTCTGAGTATACTGTAGAATAATTAAGATTTCTGAGTTTTAATTGGCTAATTCCATGCCTTACTAACTATTTATAGTTTGGTTGTACCCTAAATCCATTCTCCATTTAAGCCAACAGGGATTTTTGAGCATGTAACTTATCCACAATTTCAAAATTCAGAAAAAATTCAACTCAAAATTGAATATAGTAACTGCTTCTATTCACCTAAGAAAAAAGGCCACATTAATTTCTGAAATTAATACTCTAAAGCAGTGGTTGGTAAACTGTGGCTCGCGAGCCACATGTGGCTCTTTGGCCCCTTGAGTGTGGCTCTTCCACAAAATACCACAGCCCGGGCGAGTCTATTTTGAATAAGTGGTGTTAGAAGAAGTTTAAGTTTAAAAAATTTGGCTCTCAAAAGAAATTTCAATTGTTGTACTGTTGATATTTGGCTCTGTTGACTAGTGAGTTTGCTGACCACTGCTCTAAAGGAAAAGAACAAAGAGGAGATACATGAAAGGAGAATCAGAAAATATATTAATGTATAGAGTTCAGATCTGGATTCAAAGCTGGTTGAGATTTCTCAACTCAAGAAACTGAAAGTAGATAGGATTCATTGGCATTAGCAAATATTTTATTCAGCTCCCCTGAGACCAAATTTAGACAAAATTTACTAGTATAGGTCAGTAAGAAAAAGGCAAGTGAAATATAGAATAATTTTGCAAATGTTACTGACCTTATATGTATCATGGAAGGAAAAGGGCAAAATTAAGAAACATTAAACTGCTATTCAGTGAAAACTTTCTGAAATGCATGAATGAACCGTAGATAGAAATCTATATATATATAAGCCTAAGTGACTATCGCAACTGAAACAACTGACCAGATGACCGAACAGGCTGCGTGGGGCGACCAGGCCGGCCGGGGGGTTAGTGAGGGACTACCAAACAACTAAGCAGAGGCTGTGTGGGGTGACCAGGCCGGCAGGGGGGTTAGTGAGGGACTACCAAACGACTGAACAGCAGGCTGCATGGGGTGACCAGGCCAACAGGGGATGCAGTTAGAGATGACCAGGCTGGCAGAGGGGGGCAGTGAGGGTGACCAGGCTGGCAGGGGGGCAGTGGGGATGACCAGGCCAGCAGGGGAGCCAGTTGGGGGTGACCAGGCCATTGGGGGGCAGTTAGGGGTGATCACGCAGGCAGGCAGGTAAGCAGTTAGGAGCCAGTGGTCCCTAATTGTGAGAGGGATGTCTGACAGGGATCGGGCCTAAACCCGCAGTCGGACATCCCCCGAGGGGTCCTGGATTGGAGACGGTGCAGGCTGGGCTGAGGGGACCCCCCCTTCCATGCACGAATTTCATGCACCGGGCCTCTAGTAAAATAAAACAGACATACTACAGTGCTGCCCAAAAATAAGTAACTAATAAAAATGCAGCTTTATGGTTGTCATAAAATGAGGATGCATTTTATATATTGCTATTATATGATGAAAGTATATAAAAGAAAGGTACATAATAGTGTGGATAGTAGAAGGATATAGTAATTGCTCATATAGGTAAGAAATATCTTTGGGAGAGTGCATAAGAAATTGATAACCTGGGGAAGGAAAGTGAATGCCTGAAGGAAAAGAGAGAATGAGTCTTTTCACTGTATGTACTTTAATATCCTTTGATTTGTATATGAATGTGTATTGAAAATAAATACCCTAAAGAAAATATGAAAAATACCTGTTAGAAATTATAAACTTAGCAAGTTTGCAAGATTCAAAATCAACACTCAAAAATCAGTTGCATTTTTATACAGTAACAACAAATAATTCAAAAAAATTAAGACCAAATTTCATTTCCAATAATATCAAGAAAAATAAATGTTTAGTGTTTCCTTTGTGGAAGGGAGGATGCCTTTGTACCCCAAGGCAAGACGTAGGGCTGTAAAAGAATGGTGCTTGCAGGAGGACAGTGCCGAGGAAATGTAATTGAAAACAAAATCTTCTCCATATTCAGCAAACCTCTCCAGAGAGGTAGAAGTAAAAGAAAATGATTCCATATTGAATAAACATTAAACCAGAATGTGGTGGACATCACAGGCAATCTGCTTAGATATTGTACAGACAATCTTCTGTGATAGGAGATTAGGCTTAGGCTTCTACCTTCTAACACTTCTACCTTCCCACAGAAACTTGAGAAAGTCATTCCAAGGACATAAAGCTGGCCTGAGACTTATTTATATTCAGGGTGGGGCAAAAGTAGGCTTACAGTTGTTTGTATGGAGAATAATACAATGATTAATAATTGATTATTCAAGAATAAACTCTTTTGTGCACTCACAACTATAGACCTACTTTTGCCACATCCTGTATTTTAAAGTTTTACATACATTTTATAGATACAGAGAAAGAACTCACAACTACACTTTTTTCTAAAGTAAATTCTAAAAATAGGGAAGAGGGAAGCTTGTCCTTTATTTTCAACAGGTTGAAAGACCTCTTATTTTAAATTTGTATTTGCCCTTACAACAGGCTTCGGAATCTCAGGTTAAATTCTCACTGAATCGCAAAAATTAGTAGGGTAGCCCCACACTGTTTGTGGAGGAGAGCACCAAAAGTTTCTTGACTTTGGGATTTTGATAGATAAGGTGCTGGACTCATGGCTGTTAAAATCTGAAGGCAGGAGAGAGCACTCTTTACTAACAATACAGAAAATACAGAGCAGCTTTCTCCTCCACGTGGTGAAGCAGGATGGCAGAGACAGTGATGGTCAAGGCGGCTGTGCCTGACATGCAGAGGTTGAGGGCAGGCAGCTACTGGGCTCCCTGTTGGATGTAGGAAAGGGGCAGCCCATGGGCAAAGTGCTGCTGGCCCGGGAGGGTCTCCTAGCACTGCATTTCTATGTCCGAGAGGCTGAGATTATCTCCTCACTGGGGAGGATGCTGGAGTCACAGACAGTGGAGACAGAGAAGGTTCTCAACATCATTTATCAGCCACAGGCTATCTTCAAGATCCGTGCTGTGGCCGGCTGCACCAGCTCCTTGGAGGGTTACAGTGAGGCAGTCATTTCTGTGGCCTTCATCCCCAGGACACTTGCTGGCAATAACAAGTGGGTCAGGGGCCTAAGCTGGGAGCCCCTCAGTACATACTCTGAGCCACTATGTGGCCAGCAGCTCCAAGGATGGCAGTGTGTGCATCTGGGAGACAACCTCAGGCCGCTGTGAGCACATCTTCACCGGGCACACCCAGTCAGTCACCTGTCTTTGATGGGGAGGAGATGGGCTTCTCTACTCTGTCTCACAGGATTGTAATCTCAAAGTCTGGAGGGCCCACGATAGTGCTATGCTGGACTCTTCAAGGCCATGACCATGGCCTTCAGCACTGACTATACCCTGTGCACAGGGGCCTTTGAGCCAGCTAAGGCCTCAGTTAATGCGTCAAAGGGTCCTTACAGGAGTAAAAGGAGAGGGCTCTGAGCCGATTATGTGGGGCCAGTGCCCTAAGTGGGTGGTGTCTGGCTCAGAAAACTTCACCTTATTCCTTAGCTCTCTGCAGAGAACAAGAAGCCCCTTAGACGGATGACTGGAAACCAGGTCCTCATCAACCAGATGCCCTTCTCCCCTGACACTCCTGCATGGTCTCCAGCACTTCCTTTGACAAGTCCATCGAGCTGTGGGATAGCAGGACAGGTAAGCACTGGCTTCCCTGTGTGGTCACGTGACTTCAGTGCACCAGATAGCATGGTCAGCTGACAGCCAGCTCCTGGTCATTGGCAGCAGTGACAGCACATTGAAGGCTTGGGACATGAGGCCCAGAAGCTGGACACAGACTTGCCAGGCCACACAGATGAGGTGTATGCTATCAACTGGAGTCCAGATAGCCAAAGAGTGGCAAGTGGTGAGGACAAATGCCTTGGGATATGGAGGAGATGAGAAATCTCACAGCTCTCTCTGACCCCCACCTGGACTTGGCCTGTGCCAGCTGCCTGTCCTGACAGAGACCAAAGGCCGGGGACCTAAAGAACAAGTGTGGCCTCCTGTCCTTGCACAGACAGCAATGGGGTCCCTCCCCAGAGCAGGAGATCAGAGGTCCCAGGAGGTCTCCATGGAGCTCAGTCCTTGGCCATCACTCTGTACCTTCCTGGTACCATAAGGGATGGCAGGAGGCCAGGCAATGACTAGACCCCTGCAGCTGACCCTGCCATTTTTCCCAGATGTCAGCTCTATTCAGGGTCAGACTCCAGATTCTGTGACCAAATAAAAACATGTATTTTAGAAAAAAAAGTACAAAATACAGGACAATAGTGGTATAAGGTATGTTTTCATATTGTTGTCATCTTGAAATACCAAATGCTAGGAAAAGTAGATATTAGGCAGGTTCACTACCTAAGCAAGCATGAAGAGGAGCCTCCAAAGAGGTCAAACAGAGGAGGCAACACTCAAGGAATGGTGCAACTTGGAGATGAAGTATTGGAGTCCTCCAAAGACCACATTATTGTTCCGTCTTTGAAATGCTGGCATTTAGATGCCTCTCATAACAGAGAAAATTCAAATGCAAGATAAAATTATTAACAGCACAGAATAAAGAACCTTTCCTTGTGGAATTTTTATCCCTCCCACTTTTATCCTTGAAGTTGAGTTGCAGAAGCCAGGGAAGAAGGAGGTAAAACAAAAAGGGTAAAAATAATCAACTCTCTTCTTCTTTCCACTATTCTATCCCCTGCCTGGGGAAAGTAGAGAAACATTGAATTACAAGTGAGATTAAAGACTGATTTAGATTGTATTACATATTTTAATGCCCAAAAGTGGCTGGAAAGCTATAGAATCTTGCCAAAATGTTGGCAAAGTAAGTTATCAGTGTTGCCAGAAAAAAAATCCAACAAAATGTTTGAGGGGAGGGAAGTGTTGGTATGTTTTCCAACAATACCAAACCAAGTTCATCCCATTGATTAAACCATGGCCTGTGCTAAATATTTACATCCAAAATACATGCACATATTTTTGCAATTGAGAAGATGCCCGTATAAACTCTTTCTGGTATTTCTCTTGTATCTTCGGCTACATAATCTGTGTTTTCTTTTGTGTACATGAATATAGTTTGCCATTTAAGCATACAGACATCTTTGAATTCCTTCTTAAGTTATTTGCATAACATAAATTATATAATTTAATTACTTTACACAGTACTTCTTCCCATCTTCTCCCTCCCATTTTATCTCAATGTTTTTATTATTATATAGTAAGATAATATTATATTGTATTTCATAGTTTATAACATTTTTGTTCCCTTGTGTACCATATTTCTTGCAATTATATTACTCTTCCACATTTAAATAGATTCAATCATTGACAGCAGCTATTCCATGACATGGTTCAATATTTCTAAATTCTTTATTTCACTGAATCTATTTGTGAGTAGTATTTAAGTCATACCTTTGTGGGCAGTATTCAAGTCAAACCTTTCCAGAGAGTCTATAGGTGCTATGTTCCCTGAGCTCTTGTATTGTGTAAAGTCCTTTCTTCTGCATCTACATGTGAATGACAGTTTATTTGCGTTTAACATTTGATTCATCCTTAAAATCACTTAGAACTCAACAGCCATTACATTACTATAAATTGGAATTGATTATTGCTATTGAGATATATGAGCCAACTTGATTGTTTCCTCTTCATTAGTTAGCTTAGTGTTTTTCTGAAAGCTTGGTAAATTTTATTTCACATTTAAAATTCAATGTTTGCCCTTGACTAGTGCCAAGGTCCCAAGTGCCCAACAGATAGGAGTAGGTTTCCCTGACAGCAGTGGCAGCAGCGGTCCTGTGGGATAGGAGTGTGTCAGGAAGGGACAGGAGAAGAAAAAGAGAGAGCTACTCGGGTTATTGCGATAGCCTTCACATTGTTGCTGCTCATTCTGGCACTTCTACCCACAGGGTCAAAGAATCCAGCAATCTGTGCATCAGCTTCAACAGCTGCTGCCACAATAGCCCCAACAGCCTCAAAGCCATAGACTACACAATGCCCTGAAGTCCACAGCCAGGCTCCTCCAGTATTGCTCAGTACTCTTCTACCTCATCTTGACTGTTAAAAGACTTAAGCCAAAAAAGATCTCCACTTTTCTATCTCATCTTGTAAAACTCAATCCAAATGATATATAGAAGTACAGTATAGCAAGGGGAAAAACAGATTTTTATCAAACCTACTTGCCGAAACAGGTTTGGCTCAGTGGATAGAGCGTCTGTCTGCAGACTGAAGGGTCCCAGGTTCGATTCCGGTCAAGGGCATGTACATTGGTTGCGGGCACATCCCCGGTGGGAGGTGTGCAGGAGGCAGCTGGTCGATGTTTCTCTCTCATCGATGTTTCTAGCTCTCTATACCTCTCCTTTCCTCTCTGTAAAAAATCAATAAAATATATTAAAAAAAAAACAAAAAACCTACTAGTTTCATTTCTTATATTATAAGCACAGAAAATGTTAAAATTCCCACATTTGTCTGGTTTTAAGAGTATATGAAAGATTTGTCTAGATAGCACGCCAATATTTAATCTTCTGAAGTTTCATGTACAGGAGTAAAGAGAGAAACATCCAAAGATAATATACCAGTTTATTAAATGTGACTTAAGAAATATGAAGATGTAGAACTCTACCTTGAAAATAAGATTTCACCTTGATCAACAACAAAAAAGGATGAAGTATAGAATGGAAATTGAGTGTGGGAGGTTGTCTGTCTGTTTCTTGTTCATTAAATCTATAAGGTTATAGAACAATTATTTTAAATTTTATTATAAAACACTTATTTGATTCTCTTTTATACATTGGAAGAAATCTTCAAGTATTCTATAAATCTTTTGTATTGAGCAGTAATAATTTAATGCTGGCATACTATAAAAAGGGTTTTACATTATGTTCTCACTATTCTCTTTCCTCTGTGCTTTAAATTTGACTCTTAATTTGACTTTCTTTGTAGTAATTGACATGTGCAAGGTCAGGAATGGATATTAGACTATTCCAAATTCAAGTATAATGAGTAAATCCTGCTTATACACTTGTAAAGTAAATGGGTAGACATTTTAGACATTTCCCATCACACACTGATCTCACTAAATCTTAAAATGCTTTTTATTTCTTCATCTGTTCAATAATTTTTCAAATAAAAGTGATCTGTTTTGAAGTCATATTTGACAAATCTTGAATCTTGAATCTTGTCTCTTACAAGCACTTAAAGGATCCCAAAATAATGTAACTTACATGTTTGGGAAGGGGAGATGAGAAGATCAAATACATTAAAATAATACATGGGAAAAAACCTTTAAATTTCTTTTTAAATTCACAAATCACAATAGCCACATTTAGAACACTTTCTGTACCACTCAATAGTTTTAGTTAGAATTTAGTCTTAAGGCTAAAGTGGGCTTAATCTGGAAAGTAAATCTTTTACAACTTCCTCAATGCACAGAAACATTTTTAGATATATACAGTTCATAACTTTGTTGGTTTAATCAGGGGTGGGGAACGTGTGGCCTGCGGGCCTTATAAGGCCTGCAAAATCATTTGGTCTGGCCCTGCCAAGGTATTAGGGGTGAGTTAATTAAATGTTTGACCAGATATAGCAGGCTAATTTTTAAGTTGAAAATTTTGAATGGCCTGTAAATGATGTTATAAAATTCCAAATGGCTCTTGGCAGAAAAAAGGTTCACCACTCCTGGAATGGTCACATGTGGAGTAGAAAATCTAGCATTCAAATATGTCAATGTTAGTCTTAATAACCTAAGTCAAATTTTTGCCATCTTTAGAAATCTTACTAAGGACAACCAAATCCAACAGATCTCAAGATGCTACATATGTAAATGAATGCTCCCTTTTGCTTCACATCTGAGTACTGTACCTTTGTTTTGGACTATATTACATACTAGGAGCCCAGCGTGTGATTCAAAATCGCATGGTGCCGCCCACCCTCGAGTCACCAGTCCAGCCCTGCTTCGCTCCCCAGACCCTACAGCAGCCACAACCACTGCCGGTCTGACTCTGCCTCGCTCTCTGGCCCTTGAAGCAGCTGCAGCCACTGCTGATCAGGCCATCCCCCGGTGCAGGCACAGGGAGGCCCCTGCCACCCCACCCCTGACGCTGCGCGTGCAACCTCCTCCTGTCCAGTCAATCGTTATGGCATCCTGGTTAATTAGCATACTTCTCTATTTTATATATATAGAGATTTGTATATTTATATTTTGATTTATAGTAGCTTCCCATGCTATAGAACTGATTTGTACTAAGAAAAACTCAAAAAAAAAAAAAAAAAAAAAAGACAGAGAGCCAACAATAGTACTACACCCAATCAAGATGTATCTTTATGTGGACTATTGTAAATGATCTTTTCTTGGAATATGGTATTTATGGCCATTATACAGATTTATGTTTTTATTTAGGTAAATGTTTTTATTATATCTTTAATAGATTTCTTTTCTATTTTTTCTGTTAGTTTTTTTTAATGAAAACTCTCTGCATATTCTAGATCTGCTTTGTTTCTCTTCCATATGTTAGATACTTTTGTTTCCTTATGTGCTTTTACTAGGGAGAGACAACCAATAAATGTGTCCTCTCATTCTGACTGTTCTGCCTCCTTCTTCCCTCCCTTTTTACTCTCTCTAAAAATCAATGGGAAAAAAAATGTCCTCAGGTGAGGATTAACAACAATAAATAAATAAATAAATAAATAAATAAATAAATAAATAAACAAGATTCAACAATATGCTTACAAGAGACTCACATTACCTTTAAGGGAACACAGTTTAAAAGTGAAGGGACGTTTCCAAATCTTAGCTATTGTAAATTGTGCTGCTATGAACATAGTGGTGCATATATCCTTTCTGATTGATGTTTCTAGTTTCTTCGGATATATTCCCAGGAGTGGGATTACTGGGTCAAATGGGAGTTCCATTTTCAGTTTTTTGAGGAAACTCCATACTGTTCTCCACAGTGGCTGCACCAGTCTGCATTCCCACCAGCAGTGCACGAGGGTTCCTTTTTCTCCGCATCCTCGCCAACACTTGTTGTTTGTTGATTTGTTGATGATAGCCATTCTGACAGGTGTGAGATGGTACCTCATTGTTGTTTTGATTTGCATCTCTCGGATAATAAGTGACTTTGAACATGTTTTCATGTGTCTCTTGGCCTTCCTTCTGTCTTCTTTTGAAAATATTCTGTTTAGGTCTGTTGCCCATTTTTTTATTGGATCATTTATCTTCCTCTTATTAAGTTGCATAAGCTGCCTGTAGATGTTGGAGATTAAACCTTTATCAGTGATAGCGTTTGCAAATATGTTTTCCCATGCAGTGGGCTTTCTTGTTGTTTTGTTGATGGTTTCTTTTGCTGTAAAAAAGCTTTTTATTTTGATGTAGTCCCATTTGTTAATTTTCTCTTTAGCTTCCATTGCCCTAGGGGCAGTGTCAGTGAAGAAGTTCTTGTGGCATATGTCTGAGATTTTGTTGCCTGTGGATTCCTCTAGTATTTTTATGGTTTCCCGTCTTATGTTTAAGTCCTGTATCCATTTTGAGTTTATTTTTGTGTATGGTGTAAGTTGGTGATCTAGTTTCATTTTTTTGCATGTATCTGTCCAGTTTTCCCAACACCATTTATTGAAGAGACTGTCTTGACTCCATTGTATGTTCATGCCTCCTTTGTCAAATATTAATTGAGCATAGTGGTTTGGGTCGATATCTGGGTTCTCTATTCTGTTCCATTGATCAATATGTCTGTTCTTGTGCCAGTACCAGGCTGTTTACTCATTTAGGGATAGTAAAGAACATTATAAAGTGGTGAACAAAAAGATAGATACAGAGACAGTAAAGCATCAAACAGACTTTCAAATTACAGGGGGAAAGTTTGGGAAAGGTGGGGGAGTTATGAAATCAAACGAAGGACTTGTATGCATGCATATAAGCATAAACAATGGACGCAAAACTCTGGGGGGGGAGGGCATGTGTGGGTGTGGGGTGGGGGGCTAATAGTAAGATATGTACATATATAATACCTCAATAAAAATATTAAAAAAAAAAAAAAAGTGAAGGGACGAAAAAATAAATTCCATACTAATGATGACCAAAAGAATACAGTAAATATTGGTCACAGAAACAAAGAGGATCATTATATAGTGATAAAGGTGTCAATTTATCAAGGGAATATAACAGTTGTTAATATATAGGCACCAACATTGAAGCAGCTAAATATTTAAAGTAAATATTAACAGAGTTGAAGGGAGAAATAGACAGCAATATGCTAACAGTAGAGGATTTCATTACCCCAATTAATAAGGAAATAGCAGATCTGAATAACACTGTGGACTGAATGGACCAAAGGGACTTATGAAGAACAGTTCAATAGCACCAGGATACATATTCTTCTTAAGACCACATGGAACATTCTCCAAGATAGATCATATATTAGGTCAACAAAACAAGTCTTAAGAATGTAAGAATGTTGAAATTATATAAAATAACTTTTCTGAACACAATAGTTTGAACCTATAAACAATAACATAGAAAAACTGAAAAATTAAAAATAAACAAGTGGGACTACATTAAATAAAAACATTTCTGCACAGCAAAGGAAACAATCAACAAAATGAAGAGGCAACCTACAGAATGGGAGACAAGACTTAAAAACTGTGTATCTGATATAGATTTAATTGTCTAAAATACATAAGGAACTCAAAGAACTCAATAGAAAAAAAAATATCCCTAAACAAAGAAAAAAATCATTTAAAAAGGAGGTAAAGGACCTAAATAGATATTATTCCAAAGAAGACATACAAATCGCTATCAGGTATATGACAAAGATGCTCACCATCAATAATTATCAGAGAAATAAAAATCAAAGCTGTTGAGTTCAGGACTTCCTGCTAGGGACAGGACTTCCTTGGACGTTGGGAATTGGAAAAAGGTATGAGCAGAAGCAGGCAGATGGGACATGCTTTATTGCAGACAGAGCAGCCAGCCACCAGCTGTTCACTAGTATATTTTATACTAACTCAAACAAAAGAGGCTTCTTGTCAAAGAGTGACATCAGTGTTACATAATATAAAGGTGCACCTGTGCAGTGTGTACAGTAAGAACCCTGTGTCATTGCCTTTGTGCATAGATATGGCAAATGGGCCTTTACCATCCCGTGTACTCTGGTCAGAGCCCCACAACAGCCAAACTGAGATATCACCTCACACCTGTTAGGATGCTGTTATAAAAATATAAGAGATAGCAGGTGTTGGCAAGGGTGTTGAGAAAAGGAAACCCTTATACATTGTAAGGGGAATGTAAAATAGATGAATAAAGAAAACGTGGTATATATTTGTATACAGTGGATTGTTATTCAGCCTTAAAAAATGGGGGGTGGGGAAAATCCTGACATTTGTTGTAACATGGATGTGTTTTAGGCACCTTTCACTGACACCAGAGAGGTGTTAAGGGACAACCTCCTGAGTCAGAGGGAGAGGGCTGTCCCCAACCTCAATCCTTGTCTTCTCATATAAATGAATGTATATGAGAGACCTTGACTGCATTGTGAAAGGCCAATTTATTAAAGCATGCACCTTTATTGAAAACAAAACAAGCAAACCTGTATGTCTGCCTTATGAGGTGCAAATGGGCTCTCAGCTAATCTGAAGAGCAGGCTGGGCGGGGGTATGAGGTGTTATATAAACTCCTTTCTACAGGTTTCAAAATTCCTCCGCTGAATAAATTGGTACAGGTTAATTCTCAAGCTCCCTTTTTACTTTGTTGTGGCCTTCCCAGAATTCATGAGAAGCACCTGCCAACTTTATCTTGCCAAGCCTTGGGACTGCTGGCTTCTCTGCTTAGGGAGTTAAACTGCCCTTCCTGTCTCCCTTTCTGCACTCTCATTAGGGAGGTTTTTAACCATTTTCTCTGCATCCTAGGCTGGGGAAGATAACTGGCTTGTTAGTTACAAGTTGGCTGCAAATTGCCCACACTGTTTGTTCTTGTTTTAACTTTCCTGTTTCAGTTTCCTTATTCCTCCTGCCCTGGAATCCTGTAACAGATGTGCCTGAGAACATTATTCTAAGTGAAATAAGCCAGAAAGAAAGAGATAAATACTGTATAGTATTTAGTATTACTTATATGTAGAATCTAAAATAAATACATACACAAACAAACTCACAAAAACAGAGAGGAAAATAGTGGTTGCTAGTGGCCAGGGGCTCGGGTAATGGGAGGTGATCAAAGGGAACTAGTTTTCAGTAATAAGATAAAGAAGTTCTGAATATCTAATGTATAGTATGATGACTATAGTTAATAATGCAGTATTATATACTTGGAATTTGCTAAGAGAATAAACCTTAAGCGTTCTTAACACACACACACACACACACACACACACACAATTTTTGCTATGTCTGTTCAAAATGTGTTTTTGTCCTTAGTGTGCTTTTTTTTTCTTGATAGCTGAACATGATGTAGGAGGTAAAATGACCTGCTTTAAATAAGCCGTTAGTTATGTGGTGGTAAGGTGCTGGAGACTGAGGGAACATTCTATAGTTGTTTATTATTATGTCTTAGTCTTTTAGTGAATGCCTCTGGACTGTGAATTTCACAAGTACAGTCAAACCTTGGTTCTCCAGTATCTCCCATCTCAAGCAATTCAGTTCCCAACCAAGTTGTTCACTGAAAAAATGTCTCAGTTGTCAAACAAAACTTCAGCTTTTGACCCAACAACACTTTCATGCTTATACCTGTACTAGAGGCCCAATGCATGAAATTCGTCCAAGAGAAGGCCTTCCCCCGGCTGCCAGCACTAGCTTCCCTCCGGCACCTGAGACCTGGGCTTCTCTTGCAGGGCAATCATGGGGTGATGGCCTGACCCCCAACCAATCACATCACACCCACTTTAGCTGGCCTGGCACCAGTGGGTGTCATAGCGTGGTCATCCAGAAGGTCGTTCAGTCTAATTAGCATATTATGCTTTTATTATTATAGATTATTATAGATAATCAGTCATGCATCTCAGATGACAAGGGAGAGAATGCACAAATATGAGTCAGTTTATTACTAAATTTCACATTCTTAACATCTCAGGAAAGTGTTCTGTGAATATTTTCATGATTATTTTTTTTGCTTTTGTTGCTACTTATTATTATTATTAAATATGTACAGTAAGTTGCCATAGGTCCTGAGAAGGTTAGTGATAGCAGCAAAGTGAAAAGTAAAGTTGTGAGAACAATAGAGCCTAAAAATTTGCCAAGTATAATGGAGGTGTTAATGTGTCTGTGCTGGCTACCATATGGCACAGCAAATTCAGGATTAGCACAATTTTAAAACATACAGAGGCCATCAAGAGTGTTGAATAGAAGGAAATTCTAAGAAAATGGGGAGAAATGCAAAATCTAATTGAGAAATATCACCTGACAAAGAAGTAGCAAACCATGTGATAAACTTATTCAATGACAATTCAGTGTCTCACTTCATGCAAGAGTTAAAACGCAGGCAAAAACAAACATCATTGGATAGATTTTTAGTGAGACAGAGGCCCAGTGAGCCTGCAGCAAGTTCTAGTGAAGCAAAGAGACAAAAGAGAGAAAGAACCTAAGAAGAACAGCTACCTGACATTTTTATGGAGAGGAATTCCCTTTCCAAATAATAGCATCCCTTTATCCCTCCATTCCCCCTCTCACTCATCAATAGCTTTCAACATTAAAGTTCTACCCCAGCTGGTATGGCTCAGTGGTTGATTATCGACCTATGATTCAAGAGAACATGAGTTTGATTCCTGGTCAGGGCACATGCGCAGGTTGTGGCCTTGACCCTCAATCAGGGGCATGCCAGAGGCAGCCAATCAAGAATTCTCTCTCATCATTGATGTTTCTACCTCTCCCTTTTCTCTGAAATCAAGAAAGAAATATATATACTTTAAAAGGTAAGTTCTATTGTATACATAAATTTTCATTTTTTACTGTACATTTTATTTCCTTTTTGTTAAATTTGTTAAATTTTCATTTACATTTCATGTCCTTTTTGTTTTTGAAGTGTTTATGTATAGATTAAACAGTACATGTCAAATAAGTATCTAAGAAAGGTTAAAATAGGAAATCATTTGGAGGTCTTGAATGGATTAATACAATTTACATTATTTCTAATGGAAAAAGAATGATTTGGTTTTAGAACAACTGTTTCTTGAACAGCTTTCCAACATGAATTAAGTTCAAGAACTGAGGTACCACTGTACTTCTCAGTACCCCCTTCCCGTTGGGTAGGACAAGATTGCTAGAGTGTGCTGGATTTGGGGTGTTTCCCTTCCTCTATGTGGAAGGCTACAGCCACCTGGAATTGGCTATTTCTCTTCCCTTAGATGAATTTGGCTTTAATAAAATTCTAGTAGATAACAGGCTTATCTTGTTAAGAAGAACAGCATGCTCCAAACAATTAAAAAAAAAAAAAATGTCTCCCCTTCTCCTGCAGGAAGCATGAGGGAATTTTTCTCCACTATTCACCATGAGAAGCTGGTAAAACTGCAGGAGGTGAAACTCATGGAAACTCATGGATGTGTACCCCCATCATGACTTGGTCCCCTGAAGTTTTTAATTCTCAGAGTTGCCCACACTGAGCCTCCAGAAATCCAATTGTGGTTCAGGTTTCTCTCCCCAACCCACCCTGGCACTGGTTCCCATGAAGGTTTCAGCTTGTGAATTTCTGCTTAAGTCAGTTTTAATTCTCTGTTTTTGCCCATTGGTCTCTTTAATTTGGGAGAAAGGGGTACATTTGGACCTGTAACCTTAATTCTCTTATGGGTCTAGGAAAAGTTAATGATTTTTCAGTTTGCTTATCTTTTTACTTGTTGTTAGGACAAATGACCAGTTCCAAGCTTCTTACATGCCTGACTGGATACCAGTAGTCCCAGATTTTTTAGTTTTTGTGGTGCTTCTATGATCAATGACTTCCTTTTTTATAATAATAATTAAGTTAAAGTAATTAAGGGTTCTCAATTAAACACAATTAACACAAAATTTAAGTTTTTCAAAGTGTTTTTTCTTTTAATTTTTAAGAAATATGTTTTTATTGATTTCAGAGAGATAAAGGGTGAAGGAGAGAAAGATAGAAATAAGAGATGATCATTGATGAGAGAGAATCATTGATCAGCTGCCTCCTGCACATCCCCTACTGGGGATTGAGCAAGCATCCCAGGCATCTGCCCTGACTAGGAATCAAACTGTGACCTCCTGGTTCATAGGTCAACTAGTCGACATTCAACCACTGAGCTACACCAGCCAAGCTCTTTTAATTTTTTAGTGTTGATGCATCACATTTTATGTAAAAATCTCTTTTTACTACTGGTGATATTCTCTGAAATCAAGGCAAGGCTTTGGCCATGCTAATCTTCATGCAATTTTTAATCCTTTCCAGACTGCAATTGTTAGGCCAGTAGATAGATACTAATGCAAGAGATGGGGTTATTATCACATCCAAGGAGTCCTGAGACCTGCCAAGACAAAAGTATCAACAGTCAAACTATAATGACAAGAGGGAGCTTGAATACCCATTTGCTAATCCTGATACCAGGGGAAGGAACCTTGAAGTTTCAACAAAAAAGATATATAACCCTTAAAACCCCATGGGTGTGACACTCAGAATAACTAAGTCCTGCTTTATGCCAAGTGCATTCTTATATACATTTGCTTGCTTTGCTTCAACACTGTGTTCTGTCATTTATCTGAATTCTTTCTTATAAGTGTGATAAGAATCAACCAGTCAGGGGAAGGATAAACCAATAAATTCCAAAAAACAAAACAAAGAATACCACCTCAACTCTTTCCTTTAAGGGAAGCCCCAGGACAGGAGGAAATAATAAGAATTCAGGTTCCATTTAGCAATCATGACTTAATGGGCATAACTGACAGGTTCGGGAGTTTTACAGATGACCCTTGAAAGTTTATCTAAGGATGGAAAAAGCTCACCTTAACATGTGACTTACTTGGAGGGATGTTAATCTAATCCTTTTAGAAGACCTGACCATCTCAGAAAATGATAGCACTAAGTGGAAGGCATTGGCCTATGTAAATGAGGTCCATATGCAAAATGATAACTATCTACCAGGAACAGAAGCCATTCTCTATTCTAATCCGAATGGGGACTGTGATTCAGAGAATGGGAGGTGGGCCAGAGATCACATGCTTTTTTGCCTCTTGCAGGAAATGAAAGACTTCCCCACAAACAAATAAACAAACAAACAAACAAAAAAACCCACCAGTTTAATTATAATAAACTGTCAACCATTGACCCAGGACTTCAGGAGAATCCAACAGACTTTTTCAGAAAGGTTGTGGGAGGCATAATCAAACATACTAGATCCTGAAGATCCTGCTGAAAAAATAGTATTAAAAAACAAGTTCATGAATGATTCAGCCTCAGATATTAGAAGAAAATTACAGAAGTTAGAATTAGGTCCAGTGACTCCCATGGAGGATATACTAAAGGCAGCGTTCTTAATGTTCTGTAATAGAGACCCAAAAGAGGAGGAGGGGGCCCTAAAGAGGCTAAAACACAAGAAGAAGGGGCAGGATCAACCTCCCTACAAGAGCAATGGTCTCGAGGTCCACAAAAGAGAAAATC
Source organism: Eptesicus fuscus (assembly GCF_027574615.1). Taxonomy (NCBI): domain Eukaryota; kingdom Metazoa; phylum Chordata; class Mammalia; order Chiroptera; family Vespertilionidae; genus Eptesicus; species Eptesicus fuscus. Next base: position 10,699,887 of record NC_072474.1, on the reverse strand, counting down.
CAGGGGGTCTCCCACTGGTAATTGTCATAAATGCGGAAGCCTGGGCACTAGAAGCAGGCATGGCCCAGGATGGGGCCTCGCTGAAAACCATGCCCCTGATGCCAAAAGTCCAGACATTGGAAAAGGGACAGCCCTGAGGGCCAAAGGGGCCCCTGGTCCATACCCTCGAATGCCATGGCTTTGAACTGATGGGGCCCTATACTCCAGTAGGCTTCCTCTAGGAACATCTCCATAAGAGGGGCAGAGCCCAGGGTAACCCTTGCAGTGGCGGGAAGACCTATTAATTTCTTTCAGATATGGAGCCACCTTCTGTATTGACCTCCCATAAGGGACCCCTCACTCCTGATAACACTATCATACAGGGAATAGATGGCGCACCCCAAGCAAGACATTTTACCCCACTTTTGAAAAGCTTATAGGGAGCATCACATTTACATACCAATTTTTCATCATAACAGAGTGCCCTACCCCTTTATTAGGCAGAGATATTTTGAATAAAATTAGCACTCAAGTAAGTTTCTCTATAGCACTGAAGAGCAAGTTCCCATTATGGCATTATTTGTTTAAGAGAGGAGTGACCAAAACCAACATAGATAAGGAACAAGAACTTAATTCCCAAATATGGGCAACAGGAATTCTGGGTCAGGCTCACAGCACTAAACCAGTTATGATCAAATTAAAAGATTCAATCAATTTTCTTAATAGAAAACAATATCCTATAAATTCAGAGACCAGGAAAGGGCTACAGAAAATTATCACTATGTTCCTTGGTCATGAGTTGTTAGTAGTTTGTAATTCTCTCTTTAATATTCTCATCTTACCTATTAGAGAAAAAAAAAATAGGACCTATAGATTAGTTTAAGATTCAAGCACAATCAATGAGTCATCATCCCTATACATACAGTAGTACCTAACCCTTATACTATCATGGGACAAATTCCTTCCCAAATGCAATGGTTCTCTGTACTAGATTTAAAAGACACCTTCTTCTGCATTTCTTCTGGATTCAGCTTGTCAATTTCTATTTGCTTTTGAATAGGAAAATTTATAAGGACATAAACAACAATTGTTGTGGAGTGTCCTCCTTCATTGATTTAGAGAGAGTCCACATTTGTTTGAACAAGCACTGGCAGAGAACTTAAGGGATCTATCACTTGCGGGGAGCCAGCCAGGTTATCTAATATGTAGATGACATACTTATATGTTCCCCCATGGAGGGAATAGGCTGTGAATATGTAGTATAAACCCTAAATTTCCTGGAATACGGAGGAAATAAAATATCTAAGAATAAAGCTCAAATATTACAACAAAAACAGTAGAATATTTAGGCTTCATATTAACCCTTGGGAAGAGAATACTATCCTCAAATAGGATACAGGCCATTTTAGGTCTTCCTGAGCCTACCACCTAGAACAACTCCAAGTATTCTTAGGATTAATAGGATATTGCAGATTATGGATCCTAGAGTATGGGCAAGAGACCAGACCTCTCTATAAAGCTTGAAAGGAAAGCCATCAGTGGGACCAACTAGCTTATCCTGGGAAAAGGAGAACAAAGGGATTTTAAACAACTAAAAGAAGCTCTTATACAGACACCAGCCCTAAGCTTCCCAAATTTAGAAAAGCTCTTCCAACTGTATGTTACTGAGAAATAGGTAATAGCATTAGAGGTCCTGACTTAGGCCTTGGGACCCACCAAGAGGCCTGTAGGATATTAAAAAAAAAAAAAAAAAAATAGATACAGTAGCCCAAGGCTGGCTTCATTGCTTTAGGGTAGTTAGGGTAAAATATAATTCTATACACTTGGCCCATTACTCAATACTAAAGGACCTCACTGGCTTACCAATAATCGCATGTTGTGGTACCAGTTATTCTAATAGAAAACCCACAGGTAAAAATTGAAAACTGTTCTGTCCTGAATCTAATCACCTAAATGCTACCCCAAATATAAAAGCTACACATAATTATCATGAGATCATAGACCAAGTTTATGCCAACAGATCAGACCTAAAGGCCCAACCACTCCAAAATCCGGATAAAGTTTGGTTCTCAAATGGAAGCAGTTTCATGGGAGAAGAGGTATGCTATGCTGGATATGGGGTAAGTATCCCAGCATGCTATCATAGAGGCTCAATCTTTACCCCCAGGAATCTCAGCACAATTATTAGAATTAATAGCCCTCACAAGGACCTTACAATTAGAAAAGGGCATGAGACTTTCTTAACCATGGACATTCTACTAAACCAGTGGTCGGCAAACTCATTAGTCAACAGAGCCAAATATCAACAGTATAACGACTGAAATTTCTATTGAGAGCCAAATTTTTTAAACTTAAACTTCTTCTAACGCCACTTCTTCAAAATAGACTCGCCCAGGCCGTGGTATTTTGTGGAAGAGCCACACTCAAGGGGCCAAAGAGCCGCATGTGGCTCGCGAGCCGCTGTTTGCCGACCACTGTACTAAACTAAGAACCAAATCAAACTCTCTGGTTTGCCACTTCACTAAAAAAAAATTTCAGCAAACAATTCAAGACCTAGGGATAAAAAGACTGTCCCCAAACACCTTGGCTCCATTATTTGAACCAAGATCCCAGGTTTTTATTAAAACTTGAAAGGAAGATTCCCAAGCAGCACAGTTAGCCCCTAGTTGGAAGGGACCTTACACAATCAGACTCTCTAGGACCCTTTCTAGGCTCTCCGGCTTCCCTATTTCTCCTACTTCTTTTTGGACCCTGTATGTTTAAACTTTTCCATTTTGTATCTTCAAGCTAGAGACAATTCACCTACAAATGATCGTCCAACAAGGATATTTGAACATACCCTTCAGCCCCTTAGATCAGAATGCTGACACATTTTATACAGAACACTCTCCCTTGCCTGCCCAGACAGGGAACGAGTTATGCCCTCCCAGAACCAGCTCTACGTCCACAGTCAGCAGCAAGCAGATATGAAAGACTGACCACCGACCTTCAAGACCCCAAAAGCATTTAGGCTGTGTCACTTAGGGGGCAATGTTGGCAGGATACATAGATACTAAGGCAAGAGAGGGGGATTATTGCTATACCCAAGCAATTCTGAGACCTGCCAAGGCAATATTATCAATAGTCAAACTACAATGATAAGGTGGAGCTTGAATCCCCATATGCTAATCCCCATACCAAGGAAGAGAAACTTTGAAGCTTGCAACCAAAGGATGTATAATGCTTAAAAGCCCATTGGGTAGGGGGCTCAGAAAGCTGATGTCCCAATTATGCCCCAATTAATTAATTATCTGTCTAGACTTAGTGGGACGAACTCAGGTGGCCAGGAGTCAGCAATAACGGCCTATCCCCTGGTGCTTCAATGTCTAGACAGCTGAGCAGAACCGGAACACATGACACTCAAGACAGAATTAGTGTGCAATCACACAGGGTTTATTTACCTATTCCTAGTGGGTCCTAGGCTCCAGCAAAGGCCACCTGGCGATGCACACCGATAGATGGACCATGAAGGCGGAGACAGACAGGCGGCCGCAGTTGGTTCAGGCTCGCACAGCAGAGCAGTCAGTCAGGGGCTCCTCTCACGGAGCGACGTGGAGTCCTCCTCTATCAGGCAGGAGACGTGGACTGAAGAAAGGTCTGATGCTTATATAGCCGGTAGTAAACAACTTGTGTCCTTATCAGTGTGGGCCAGACGCAGCCTTATGCTAGGAGCAGGGCGTTTACACTTTAAGCCAAGGGCTTAGGGCGTTCACATCAAGATAGTGGGGTGTTCACCAATTTGGAAGTTACAGAGTATTGGAGTCTCCACACAGCAAACATTTCACACAATAATTATTTCATATATTAGAGGGGTTTCCTTATGACCGTAACATTATTATAACAGCTGAGTTGCCCACTTGTGCTTTATGCCAAGTGTATCCTTAATAAAATCACTTGTTTTGCTTCAACACTGCTTTCTGTAACTTGTCTTAATTCTTTCAAACAAGGCGCTGAGAGCCGAGGTGGGGGAAGCCCCCTTCTGACTCAGGAAGCTCTCTGATAACAAAAACTGCCTATGACCCCTCTACAACAGCAAAGCACATCCATCAACTCTCTTGGTACCAGCTGATAACTATTCTCTGTTGAAGGTGTACCAAACCATTGTAAACGTTGCACTATCATATCTGCATGACACCTTTTATTTCTTTGAAGCAAGTTCAGTACAATCAGTTGCAGATCTTTTATCAGTTATTATGAGTTAGCCCAAAGACACAATTTATGGAAAGAGTGAAAGGTCTTGATATAAAGAACACATGTTTTAAAATTAAACAAGTGTAGGAGTGCACTGAGATCAACTTGACACACACCACAAGAAAAAATATCATTTAAGTGGCAAATACAAACAAATGATGAATTGGGTAGCGTTACGTCTTATAAGTGTGTATTTCTTTTTCCCCACAGCCGGTGGAGTATTTTTCTATTACACATATTTAGCTGGGCACTGACTCCGAACATTTCCTGAAAACCTCCTTCCATAGTCCTGATGTGGGCTATGAAGCTAAATTCCTCAGGCTCAGATCCTGATCCTCATTGCTTTGTGATTTTGATAAGTTATTAAATTCTGTCTTCCTTAGTTGTGTAATGTAAGAATATTTTTATAATTGAATATGGCAAAGTACAAAGCGTGTGGTCTATTCCAGGCAGAGAAAAGGACAATCTGGAAAATGAAGAATCAGTGAGCTGAAAATACTGAGAAATGATTAGTGTTGGAGCTTAGACCCTGAGGGTAGCACTGTGGAATGAGGCAACAGATGGAGCTGATGTTTGAGATAATAATGAGCCTTGTAATCCACATTTCAACAATAATACTCTTTTGTGGGAGCAAAGGAAGGTCACTGAAGCTTTTTTAAAGATCAGATCAAATATTTTAGTTTAGAAAGATTTTTGTAACTAAATTTTGGAGGATGAATTTGAAACAATCAAGACTGGAAGCGGGAAAACCAGCTGAGACACTAGAGGTGCCTGTGGGTATACTAGGAAAAGAAGCCAGAAAATATCAATAGATACTAAATCAGTATATTTAATAAAATATAGTTAGTATAAAAATAAAAAAGAATGTTTCATGCTTTATATGAGGTTTCATTAATATTATATTTAATTAAATAAATAGGATAACACTATTGATACTCATGAAAAGATGTCATAAACAAAATATTACCGCTTCACATAAAGCCATTTAATGTTACTTTTCTGCAGCAAAAACAACAAAGCACTTTTATATCGCTGGTACAATCCTTTATAATCTTCTCCAATTCGGCTTCTCATATTTATAAAAGGTAGTTTTTCTTCTGCAACTTATATTAACTATCTTGTTCCACTTACAGTCCTTAAATCACAAGTTTCAAGTCCCTTATTGCCAAAAGATAATTTTTTCTTCCCTTTGATTTTTAAAGTCTAAGTTCCAATTGAAGTTCTCTCTTTCCTTTCTTGCTTTCTCCATCTCTTCTTCTCTCCCTTTTCTTCTTTTCTTTTTTATATTTTTCTTTTTATCTGGCTTGATTTCTTCATATCTGATAGATCCACCCTGCCCCCCCCCCCAACTGGTGGGCAGAGTATGACCTTACCGGCGTCTGCTCCAGGGACACCCCTGAGACATTGAACCACCAATCAGCGTGAGCCGAGTGCCCTGGGGCCCGCCCCTTCTCGGTCTGCCCTGGGCCCAACCCCTTCCTGTTCCTCCCCTCAAAAGGCGTCTCCACCGCTCCACGTGTTCTGTTCTCCCAGACTGTCTCTTCCAGTCTGCAGGAGGCAGTCTGGTTGGGTCCCTCCTTCTTCTCCTCCCCCTCCTCTAATCCTGGTTTCTCTACCTCCCCCGTAATGAATCTCACTCCTTAGTGCGGAATAAACTTCCCCTTTAACATGTCTTCATCTCAGACTCCCGTTTCCTGCCCCTCGAACCTTACAATATCTACTACCAAACTTCCATTTAACAATCTCATCCCTCAATATAGTAACTATCATGGTGTGACATGCAATCATTTGTCACTCTTGTTTTACTGACATTAGGAGTCTCTTATGTTTAGGTCTCTAAAGTTGCTTCCGTCTATAATTCAAAGGGCTATTAAAATGGTTTACTTCTTTAACCTTGCTATTTTTATATTTGCAAGAGATTAAAATATAGGCAATGTCAGCACTGACTCTAAGACCTTTTCAGTTTGTGTTTCTATATTTCTATAGCCTTATTATTTAACTGTTTGAGATTTGTTTTTTTAATTAAAAGGTAATAATTCTGAAAAGGTTAATACATATGTATGATTTGCCCCATGAGATCCAAATGGCTATCGGGTAGTGGTATTGAAGCAGGAATTTTGGGGGAACATAGGCAGGCTTAGGGATTTTTTAGAATTGGGGTCCATGGAAAAACAACACAGGGCCACAGACTGGGAGAAGGTACACTTCCATAACACAAGGAAGCCAGGTGCAGTTACATCTCCATAAGATAAGGAGGCAGCAACAGGTATATTTCCATAGAATGAGGGAGCTGGGAACAGCAAAAGGTCTATATTTACAAAATAAAGAGAAGGAAGCCCAAAGGGAATAGGAAAACAATAAGGAAGGAGGAGGGGAGAACCTCACATGACCTTTGAGCCCAGGAGTTACTATAGTAACCAGTCTAAGGGAATAATGACCAATCAGAGGGGATATCAAGGCACCAGGATCTGCAGCCTTTATAAACCATAGGGAAAGGGAACCCAGTGGGACTCTTCCTCCTCCCAACATGGGAGTCAGTTCTGTGGGACTCTTTCCTCTCCCCACATGGGAGTCTGTACTTGTTCAATAAATCTCCCCCTTTCTATATCACTTTCTGTCCGTGGATTCATTCTTTGATTCCGGTGGACAAAGAACCCAGGTTCCAGTCCAAAAATTCTGTATCAGTATAATTAAGCATTTGGAACATATGTTTTCTGTATAGGTAAAGAAGCCTACAGAGGCTTAAGCAATATTGTCCAATATAGACCCATAAATCATTGCCTTCTCAGATAGTGGTGCCCTCACCTCTCAGCCTTTAGAGCACTATTCATTAACAATCCCCATTATTCCCCCAAACTTATAAGCCCCTGCACATTGTAGTCATTGCCTGGTGAGTGGTTGATCTATTCAACATCCTGCAAAATCTCAGAGCATTAAGCTATTGTGGCTGATATTAATTCTTAAATTCACAGAACTTGACAAAATTGATACATATTACATTATATATTTGGGAAATATTACATTAGCTCCAGTGGGAGTGGGAGATATCTAGTGATAGAGATAGTGATTGAATTGAGACAGAAATAAAGAGAGATGAGAAACAAAACACTAGAAAACAAAATTCAACTAAATTGATATTATGATATATGTCCTACATAACTAAATAAAGAGATCACAAGCTATACATTTTTGGGGTTGTCTCTTGTTCATGTAAATGAAAATGTAAGACTGGACAAAGTTGTACCTTCAACAAACAGCACTGATAACAGAGGCAGAGATTGTTGCTTTTGGAAGTGTTACAGGGGCCTTACTAAACATTCCAGCAGGAGCTTAATCTCACAGGCATTAATGTCCAGACATCTCAGTTGTAGCTCCAAATTAGACGAACAGCCTACTATCAGAAGAGGTAGGACTACTCCTACCTACTAGATGTTAAGTCTTTAACTTCAAAGAAGAATAGTTGTTTTTTTCCTTAATATAAGACCTAAGGAAATTTCCAATTCTTGCCTAAGAAATGAACGTTATAATTGTAATATCAAATATTGTGCCCTTTTTTTAATCCCTTAACTAAAGATTGATAGCATCAATATCAAAATAAACTTCCATAAGCACTATGAGATAACCTAATCAAATTATTTCACCAGGTTAAATGTTAAAAGTGAGATTATAAATTTAAAAATACTTCACGTATATCCTTTAAATAAAATCTCTAAACTACTTATTTAAAATAGTGTTTTGATTAGATAGGACAGTAGAGTTCCAGGTAGTAGTATCCAATAAGTCATTGAATTGCAGAAATTCTGTTATAGATCAAGGGCAGGTACATTTGCTTTGACAATTAGGAGACAGGAGTAGGACAAAATAATTCAATTAATTTTAGTGTAAATTAATTAGCCAAACTACTGTTTGACTCATTGGTTTAGCAAATGTTCATTAAGTGTAGTAAAATGGTAAACAAGATATATTCATGTTCATTTTTAATGATAACCATCCCAAATCAGTATTGATGTGGGCTTCAGTAGTGCCAAAAGAAAGGTCCAAAATATTCCTTATGAAGATCACTAGGTTTTTGAAACCTGTAAATTTTGTTTCATGGAATATGGCTAATGGTTTTAAGTATATATTTTTAAATCTTTGAAGTTAATAACTTAATAACATGTTTTGAAGTTGAATGCACTTTATTAGTTTTTCTTGGGACATGTTATATCTTTTCCATCTGAAGATATGCCATCTCATATCTAGAAAGTTTTACTAAATTCTATTTTTCAATAATTGATATTTTTTATTATTTAGCTTTATTTTGATAGGCCAATAATGTATATACTGAATCTTATTTGCTTGCCTTTATAATGATCTCATTCATCATTTTAATGTTTACTTTTTACCATATTGTTTTATTTTATTATTTTTGTTCTTTCTAGACTTTATTTCCAGTGATTACAGAGGCATCACAACTGCTATGTGCAATTTCCAAATTTTTCTTTGATTTTTAATTTTTTCCATTGCTATATGACTTAGCTTATACATCTGTTGATATTACTTCAACATTTCTTCCTTGTCCCGTATTTCTGCTTTGTACTCTGGCCTCATACAGGCCAATATGTTATTGCTCTTTATTTAACATTTTAGTAATGTCTTTGTTTAGGCTCCTTCTCTTAACAATATTTTTCTGCTAATCATTGTTTTCCAGAGAGTGGTTTTACTGTTCCTGCCTCTGGCTTCCCTTTCTTTCTCTTCTTCTTCCCTTTCCTTCCCACACTTCCTTCAGTACTTTCTTTTTTCTAGTATAATAATATAGTAATTTTGCTGGCTTCTTATGGAATTGCTTATCTTCTTTGAAATAGATGAGAATTTCCAGGACTAGCTGTTTGTAAGACAGAAGAGTATATGTATGTTTAAGGTGTGTCTATGTGTTAGGAGGAAAGAAGAGGGGGGTTGTTTTCCGAGCCTGAAAACAGGTGTTTATGCCCAGGTGTTTTGGATGTGTAAGCTAATTGATATATTTAGCCCACCTACCCCCACTCCCATTCAGTTACCAGAGTTATAAAGCTGTGGGGCTGTTTAAAATTCATTCTCTGTCTTTTCTTCCATCTGCAGGAACAAATTTGTCCTACAAACTAAATATGGCTCGCCTATGGTATTTTTCATGTAGGTTCATTTCTGCTGCATCTTAGGCCAAAATAGCATTCAGAAAATCTCTTATAGCAATATCCACATCAGCTGCAAACATAGAATATGCCCTGAGTTTTGAGAATGAATGGTACTGTTCCAGGTCTTTCTGAGATCCTAGTCCAGTAATCCTGTCTCTGCCTCCACTCCCTTCTCTTGCTTTGACTTCTCTGTTTTTGCAGCTCCACCTACTTTTTGTTTTGTGGTTTTAGCTCCCTTCATTTTATTGCTAATGGTGCTTGCAGTTTTATTCTCTTCCAGTAGATCTTTCTCTCTGTTTATAAAAGAATGGGTTATGTAACAAAAAGTGCTAACAAATCATGATGCAATGGTTTCAAAATCTATTCATGTTTTATACTCTGTGAATATTTTTGCTAATCAGGCAAGAAAATATTTCTTAAAATTTAGTTCCTTAAAATGGTACTAATATTAACATTCTATATAAATACCAGTAACCAGGGATTCCTATTGTATCTTTTGCAATCTCTACTAGTAAGTAACATGATGCAAACTTTTACATGCTTTATCAAGAATAATGACTATACTACTTTTTTTGTATTAGTATATCTTATTCCCCTTCTGGATTATGAAGCTCTTTTGTTAAAATGACATTTTACACACTTATATGCTTTAGCAGGGAACACATATTTAGCATGTAAAGCAAACTTATAAATTAAAGCTCCATAGTTGAATGTTAAAAAGCTAAAAAAACTATTTAACAAAACATTTGAGATAGAGGGCTTTTATATATTCAAAGCCACTATTCCATGAAATTAATAGGAATAAATACGTATTATATGGTATTTATCATAGAAAGTGTCTAAATTTAATCATTACTCACAAGGATGTTTAAGGTTAAGCACTATATTTTCATAGTGCTTAATCTAATCTCACATGTCTAAAAATTATTTTTTTTAAATCCTTGTTCAGGTGACATTTCTTATATCTATTAATCACAGCCTGTTATCAAATAATACAGTGGACTTCGGGAATTGGACAGTACTTTATAACAAAAGATAAACCATTTGAAAAAGCAAATTAATTTACATATAAATATCTTGGAAAATTTAACAGGTACTGATTGGATCAAATAATCTTTCTTTTCAATATATTTTGGCTAAATAAATGTAATTCTGCTTATATTTCAATACATGATTTAAAAAAATTTTAATAATTCCCTATTCATCTGATGTATCCATTCTCCTCTCAAGACTTTCATATGTATTTCCTTTTTTTTCGAATTGTTTTGATATTATATAAACATAAGTATGAACTGTTCAATTCAAAAATCATAATTTATAAAAAATATATATTTAAAGAGTCAACCCTTTGCCAAGCTTACATCTCTGCCTTGACTAGTCACCTAAACACCGGAGTTTGTTCCACTCAGTAGGTAGGCTCCACTGTCCCAGATTCATGCAAGCGGTAGAGTCCAGGTGTCTGATATGCACTGGGCAGCTTGCCCCCACACAACTGCTTCAAACACCAATCAGAACGGGTGATGCCCATCAGGAGACATGATGCCCCACAAGCCGTTACATTAAAATTGAACAATGATGCCCAGCAGATGTTGCTCAGTGGTTGAGCATCCACCTATGAACCAGGAGGTCATGGTTCGATTCCTGGTCAGGGCACATGGCAGAGTTTGGGGCTCAGTCCCAGATGGGGGACATGCAAGAGGCAGCAGATCAATGATTCTCTGTCATCACTGATGTTTCTATCTCTCTCTCCCTTTTCCTTCCTCTCCGAAATCAATAAAAATATATGTTAAAATATGAACAATGACAATAAAACAATGACAATTTAAAAATAAGTAATTAATGGACATGGTATAACATTAGAAAGATGATAATTTTTCTTCCTTACACATTTTTACCTCAAAAACTCAAATAAAAGTGGTTACATTTTCTTCCTGTGTATGATTCTAAATATAGTCAATGTTTACAGAAAGATAATAACTATATCCTGTCTTTTTAAAAATGGTCCCATAGATACATGTTATATTGGAACTTGTTTTTGCACTGTTGTGTATTACTATCCCTACATGTACGTATTGTAGAGTTTGGAATTTAGGGAATATCGGGAGAGTGCTCTGTGGCATGAATCAACCAGTGGAGTTTTCCTTCATTGAAGCAAGGAAACAGCGTGGTTTACTCTGTGTACCTCAGTGCCAGTCATCTATGAAGGGAGGACTGATTTCCTGGGGAGGCAACTCTAGTTAGCCAGTCCAATGAGCAATCCATCAGAGAAGGGCAGCAGTCAGCATTGAGCAGCCACACTCAGAGCAGCTGCAGGATGGGTGCACTGACACACTAACAGAGAACCGGATGGAACATTACATTACAGGACAGAATTTTTTTTTTTTTACTTTAGTATTTTATTTGATAATTTTGCTCAATGAGTATTTTTATTTGTAAGTCCATCAGGGGCAATACAGCCATATAGCACAGTGAGGAAAATCCATAAAATAGATATTAATACAGGAAGAGGCTACAAGTGGACCTTGAATGAAGTCCTCAACTAAACCAATAAAATACAACAAGATCTCCTATATATCCTATAGAAAAAAATGAATTTCAATTTAGCACTATTCCCTCCATGCCCTCCATGGAACATGTGTCTCTGTAAAGCAGAGTCTGAACAAAAACCAGGAGTCTGAGTGAGAGAGATAAATAAGAGTAAGTTCTAGAATTTTTTTTTTTTTGAGGAAATGGGAAAGGGTGGTAAACAGGGTTCTTCTTTTTGAAAACTAGCTGGACTCATGTTACAAAAGCAGACTTAAGAATGGACTTATGAAAGGGTTTATACTCAAAAGACAAAAATGTTCAATGTAAAATGCAGATAGACTAGGCAATGAGAAGCAGGGAGTAGTTGGAGATGTGGCTTAGAGTCAGATTGTGAAGTAAATATAAATAGCTACAGTCTTTTTATAATCAGAACAATGAGAAACTATTTCAAATTGAAAGAAATTATTAAACATGGTGTCAACTTAAAGTGTGCAGATTGTTTTACTAGCCTGGGAATTTCACATTAATATGTTGGGTTAATTCAAATTTCATTGTTTATAGAATGAGTCCCAGCAAATAATTTCTATGTCCACATAACAGCATTATATTCATGATATCATAGTTTTCAAATATGTTAAATTTTTAAATTTAAAGATAATATTTTACCATAATAGACATAATTGGTAAAACAAAAATGAAATATATATATATATACATATATATATATATATGCTAATAAAAGGGTAATATGCAAATTGGTCGGTACACCTGCAGTAACCACCTGCACGCGTGGGCAGGAACTTGCAGTGTCGAGGATGGGGGCGGAGACTTGCAGTGTTGGGTATGTGATGGCGGCTGCTGCTTGCTCAGGGCCAGCTCTGGGCAAGCAGCAGTGGGAACGGGGGTAGGGGAGTCGGGCCTGGTGGAGGGCGGCCTGTACTCCCCGCCTGGCGGTGGAGGCTGTGAGCGCTCCTGATGGCCACTTCCGCTTGCTGAGAAGGACCACAGGTTCCTTCTGCCAAGTGGCAGCAGAGCCACTCTGCCGGGAAACCGCCACACCGGCAGCAAAGGCAGGTGAGTGAGGGAAAGCCAGCAGCAAAGTCAGGTGAGGGTGAGGGAAAGCCCAGCAGTGAAGGCAGGTGAGCGAGTGAAAGCCCAGCAGTGAAGGCAGGTGAGCGAGTGAAAGCCCAGCAGTGAAGGCAGGTGAGCGAGTGAAAGCCCAGCAGTGAAGGCAGGTGAGCGAGAGAAAGCCCAGCAGTGAGGGCAAGTGAGGGCAAGTCCGAGCTCTACAGCTAAGAGCTCCGGGATCGGCCATGCCCCACCTTGGCCTCCGGCACCATGGGTCAGGGGTTCTGAGAAAGGCAGCTCCATCCTGTAGTTACCCAAACTCCTAGGCCACCTCCATCACCCCCAATGCCCCTTGGGTCAGGGTCGGGAATCGGTGGAGGCCTCCAGGTGTCTGGGCAACCAATGTAGGGAATTTCCTCTAGCAGCCAGACCCAGTGACCCAGGGCGAGAGGGAGACCTGCACTCTCCCCTACAGACAGGAGAACCCTGGAAGACGCGGTCTGCCCATCACCGGATGAGCGCACCCGATTGGTTAAGCATGGGGAAGCTTGTGGCCGATGGGCGCTGCCGCTTGCTCAGGGCTTGCTGCTGTGAGGGCCAAGGCTCAGGCAATGAGGGTCAGGCGAGGCTCAGGCAAGCTGCAGTGGCTGCAATGACCAAGGCTCAGGCAGCCTCACGGCTAGCAGTGGCAGAAGCAGAAGTGTGATGGCGACATCGCCTTCCCGTGATCGCAGGGTCGCCTCCCGCAGAGGGAGGCCAGATGCAGAAGCAGCAAGGGAGTGATGGGGGCAGTGCCTTCCCCTGATTGGTCAGTCACCTCCCGCAGAGGGAAAACGACTGGGGGGAGTGGGCCTAAGCTATCAGTAGGACATCCCCTGAGGGCTCCCGGACTGTGAGAAGGGGCAGGCAGGGCTGAGGGACACACCCCCCCCCCCAGTGCACAAATTCTGTGCACCAGGCCTCTAGTGCAAGAAATTCGTGCACTGGAGGGGTGTCCCTCAGCCCGGCCTGCACCCTATCCAATATGGGACCCCTCGAGGGATGTCCAGTGGGATCGGACCTAAACGGGCCGTCAGACATCCCTCTCACAATCCAGGATTGCTGGCTCCCAACCACTCGCCTGCCTGCCTGCCTGATTTCCCCTAACCACTTCTGCCTGCCAGCCTGCTCACCCCCTAACCACTCCCCTGACAGCCTTATTGATGCATAACTGCTCCCCTGCAGGCCTGGTCACCCCTAACTGCCCTCCACTGCTGGCCTGATCACCCCCAATTGCCCTCCCCTGCTGGCCTGGTTCCCCAAACTACCATTGCCTGCAGGCCTGGTCACCCCCAACTACCCTCCCCTGCTGGTCTGGTTCCCCCAACTGCCTTCCACTGCTGGCCTGGTTGCCCCCAACTGCCTGCCCTCCCCTGCAGGCCTGGGTTCCCCCCAACTGTCCTCCCCTGCAGGCCTGGTCCCTCCCAACTGCCCTCCCCTGCTGGCTATCTTGTGGTGGCCATCTTGTGTCCACATGGGGGTAGCCATCTTTGACCACATGGGGGCAGCCATCTTGTGTGTTGGAGTGATGATCAATTTGCATATTACTCTTTTATTAGATTGTATTTTATGTCAGAGTGACTAAGAGACTGAAATTTTTAATCTGCAATTTAAAAAGACCGATGTTTTCTTTCTATTTGACATTTTAAAACATAATTTATAAATTTTAAATATATATGCATATATATGTAAATTGACAAATTTATTCTTTCTTTAGACATAACCTTTGTGAATGGTTGATTAAAAATTTAGTCAAATGATTGTTGAATCATTTTCATTCAACTATATTTCAAATCTCATTTTGACCTATGGATAGAACTTGAAGACTATAATTGCTCTTGCCTCCACCCAGGAAACTTTATGAAGCTTTTAAGATACTATGGTTTCCTCATTTCCTTCTGTCTTTACTGACTCCCTTTACTTAACAGCCTTTGCTTATTCCTCCTCATCTACCCAAACTTATATTTCTGGTGTCGCCAGGTTTCCAGTCTTGAACATTTTCACTTTTCTACCATTTAATCACTTGCTTACTTCATCCAGTTGCATGACATTAAATACCATTTATCCACTTGTGAATTTTAAATTTATATCTCCTGCCTTGTCCTCACCCACAAATGTTACAGTCATATTTAAGCAACCATTTAATATCTCCTATGCATCTCAAATGAGCTCTAATCTTGGCCCTCTGCCTACATCTCCTAACATCTCTCCATCTTTACAATTGTTCCATCTTTGTGATGGTTCGGGTCAAATTTTTGGAGGCATCTGGAACCTATTTCTTCTCCCCCATCTGACCTCCAATCCTTCAACAATAGTTTACATGGTTCAATATTTAAAATACAACTAGAATCTTACCTCCTCTTACTACCACCTTCTCAAATCAGTGATCTCTTATCTGGGACTTTACAAATTCCTCTTAAAGCCTGATGCAACTCTAGGTCCTCTTCAGTTGATTTTCAACTCAGCTGCAGAAAATCCTGTTAAAAAGTAAATCAGATTATGCCACTCTGCTCAAAATTTCTCAAGGTTTCTAGTATCAGTCAAAATAAAATACAAAGTTTTAAAATAGTGAAGAAGGCCCTATGTGATCTGCAATATGAGCTACCTCTTGAAAGTTACCTTCTAATACTTTCCCATCAATTCCTATTCCCATCACACTGGTTTTCTTTCTTTTTTTTTTTTAATATATTTCATTGATTTTTTACAGAGAGGAAGAGAGAGGGATAGAGAGTTAGAAACATCGATGAGAGAGAAACATCGATCAGCTGCCTCTTGCACACCCCCTACTGGGGATGTGCCCACAACCAAGGTACATGCCCTTGACCGGAATTGAACCTGGGACCCTTGAGTCCGCAGGCCGACGCTCTATCCACTGAGCCAAACTGGTTTCGGCATCACACTGGTTTTCTTGCTACATATTTTATTGCTAGTTCAGAGCCTTTGCACTTGGTGCACAGTTGCTGAAAGTCCCTTTTTTCACTTGGTGCACAGTTGCTGAAATTCCCTTTTCCCAGTAACAACATGGTACATTTTCTTGTATTTCTTATGCCTTTATTCAAATACTAGAGGCCCGGTACATGAAATTTGTGCACTGGGGTGTGTGTGTCCCTCAGCCCAGCCTGCAACCTCTCCAATCTGGGACCCCTTGGGGGATGTCCGACTGCTGGTTTAGGGCCTAAACCGGCAGTTGGTCATCCCTCTCACAATCTGGGACTGCTGGATTCCAACCACTCACCTGCGTGCCTGAATGCCCCCTAACCACTCCCGTGCCAGCCTGGTTGATGCCTAACTGCTCCCCTGCCAGCCTGATTGCCCCCAACTGCCCTCCCCTACTGGCCCGATTGCCCCCAACTGCCCTCCCCTGCTGGCCTGATCACCCACAACTGCCTTCTCCTGCTGGCCATCTTGTGGCAGCCATCTTGTGACCACATGGGGCGGCCATCTTGTGTGAGGGTGTGGCAGTCAATTTGCATATTACCTCTTCATTATATAGGATTAACTTCTCAGTGGTAATTTGCCCTCCTCCAACACTACCTATTCTTTTCTACTTTATTCTCTTTCATAGAAAACTGAACATCTAATAAGGTATACATTTTTATTACTTATATTTTTTGTATATTTCCAGAATATAAGATTCATGAAAGTAGGGAGTTTTTTCTTTTTTCATTGCTATATTTTTGCCTCTGGGATATTTCTTGCATTTAACAAAATAATAAATTATTTAATAAATGAATAAATTGTTTATTATAATGAATTAGTTCTAAAGTGGTGAAAAATTATAAATACATTGTATAATGTCAAATGCATCTATACTTATTTGCCATGAAATAAACAAAGAGGAACTCAAAATTGTTTACACAGGTATGCTCATTTGGGAATTATTAATATTTAAGCATTTGAAATGTTATTTTTAAGTAGTTAAATTATTATCTTTACTTCTTTCTATGAATATGTATATCTGTCAACCATGCATGGCAAATGTTAAAAGTAACTATAGATAACTACATAAATACTAGAGACCCGATGCATGAAGATTCATACAAGAATAGGCCTTCCTTTCCTTGGCTGCCAGCACCACCTTTGCTCCGGCCGGAGCCACCTTTCCGCCTTCACTCAGGCCGGGAGCCACCGTCCTCCTCTTGCCTTGTCACATCAATTTGCATATTCCCTCCTTATTGGCTGTGGGCGCCACCATCTTTGTCACAGTTACAGTCAATTTGCATATTCCATCTTTATTAGATAGGATATAACATAGGTAGGATAGACAGATGATAGATAAATACAGAGATCATTATAGATAACAGATATTTTATGGTTTTCCTTCAGGGACTTGTAATACTGTTTGCATTAAAAGTGAATATACTATAAATATGCTGTTACTTGCTTCTTCACATAGTTAGTATGTAAATACATTTGGCAGATCATGTGGCACTTTAAGTGTAAATCATTTCATTTAGCAATGTTCACCTAGTTGGAATATAATGCTTACAGATAATTTGAATGTGTTGCACTTTAGCACCTTACCAGAAACAGTTGTAGTCTTTGCTTTCCAACTTTCACAAGTATGTTACACAGCTTTTATTTTTGGAATACTGAGGGGAGTTTGTGGTAAATACTGAATTTCTTTACTGACACCTCAGGTAACAGATCACTAGCTTTCTAGCATCATGCTGAAAATGTCATCTCAATTTTTAATCAGATTCATGGTGAGGAAAAATAATTTAGGCCACAATTAGAAACACAATAAAGATATTTTTAAAAATCCAAAGGGTTGACTTTTAAATATGCAAAGATGCATTTTATTCAAATGTTTTTTTCAGTAACTCTTAAAATCTGTTTCTACTAAAGTATATTTTATTATTTTGTATGCCTGTTTTCAGATAAATACATTATACAGTCTGCAAGTACTTCATGAACACTAAAGTTTTAGTTTCTCCAATGAACACTGAGGTTAAAGAATCAATGACACCCTTGGCAATATCAAGAGTTTCTGCATTAACATGTCCTTTGTCCTTTAATGATGTGACTAATTTTTGCCTAGCTATTTCCTCCTATTATATATTTTAAAGTATTATATGTTGTTTCATTTTTGACTCATTTTCACATAGTATCTCTTACTATTTTTATAGTTTTGAGGTTTTTTTTTTGTTTTGCTCAGTTTTTGTTTGTTTTTTTTTACATTTTAACAATATAAATATTTTACCATTACACAACAATACTTCAAAGACAGAAGTAGCCAAAAGCTATAAGTCTCTTCAAAAGAAATTATATTTTAAAGGAAAAGATAGAAAATTTCTCCAAAGGAGTTCAAATTAGTTCAGAGACATCTTCCTCCTCATTAACTTTCATTTCACCCTGTGAGCCTATGATCTTGTATAATTCCCATTTACCAAGAGGTTGAGCTACAGGTGACAGGCCAGGAAACTTTCAGGAAGCCATGAAGAACACAGGTGAGCAATCTTACCTTCATGTAGTAAATTATAAAGTTACAAGGGAATTAAAATATGAAGGAAAATGATTTCACTAGCAGTTGAAGAGTAGGTCAACATAAAGGCTTAAAATCCAATTCTTCTAATTTTATAACAAACCAGTCTAAAATCTCTTTGGAATATTGAGACTGAAAAATGTGGTCAAACACAACAGTCTGAATCTCCATAAACAAAGTAAAAACAAGAGTTGAACACTATGTAGTATCTTATTTTACAACGTGGATAATTTTGTTTTCCTTTAGTTTTTATGCACGACCTATTGATATACAGCTATTGCATCCTTTTATATAAACTAAACCATAAAAAGTGTAATTATAAATACCATGCCTGAATAGTTATGAAAGATATGAACATAGAATTATAAGACCATTTAAGCTTATATGACACAGTAATTCTTCTTTAAGTATTTACCATATTTAATAAAGCTCAGAAATATATATACATCCAAAACAATTTTGCTTATCACATCTAAAGAATGATTACAGATACAAACACTTGAGGGGAAAAAAAGAGAGAAACTAAATAACAAAAAATCTAAATTTATTAAATCAGGCAAATTTAATAGATTTGTGGAATTCAATATTACTATTGCTTTCCTACTGTTTCAGAATTTATATCTTTAGATATCACTCATTGAAACGTGGAAATTAAACCGGAATGCCTTGTTTTCCTCTGGGCAGGATGCAAAGGTGATTTTCCGGGTTCTTGTCCAGGTGGATTCAAAGAATGAAGCCACAGCCAAAAGGTGGTATAGGAAAAGGTGAAAATTTATTGAGAAACAAGCACAGACTCGCACGTGGGTAGGGGGAAAGAGACCCCCCTCCCAAATCCATCTTTCTTAAGGTTTATAAAGGCTGCAGTTCTTTGTGACCTGATATCCCCTCTGATTGGTCACTATAGCAGCTTTAGAGCTCAAACCCCATATGGGGTTCCCCTCTTTTTCTCCCTTTTGTTTTTCTATTCCCTGTGGTCTTCTTTATTCTGTGAATGGGTGGCTTCCTCTCCTTTATTTTGTGAATGTATACCTTTCAGTAGCTTCCAGCTTTGCAGCCCTGTGGTAGTCCATGGGCCCCTAATTCCTAAAACTCCCTAAACCTGCCTTGTCTTTACCCCTAGAAACTCCTTTCATCATATACTTATCAAATCTCATTAATTTATTCAAATTCATGATTATTAATGCTTTGCTGGTTAGTACTTTATTTATATTGTGGGGGTTCAGAAGGAGTCACCATAAGATTTTCTTCAGTGGTATGCAGATTACTTCTTTAGCTTCAGGCTCAAGATAAACTTCTACCTCTCCCTTTAACTACCTGGAAAAACTTGAAATAAGGGCTTTCCCCACAATCTACACTAATCAAAGAGAAACATGCAAGTTGACCATCACTCTGATATGCCCACCAGCCAATCAGGAGTGAGTATGAAAGTTAACCCAACAAAGATGGCTGCGGCCATGGAGCTGAAGGCTTGGATTGCCCCCAGCAACTGAGGAAGCCAAGCTTCCAGCCCACCCTGGCCTCCACTGAAGAAGGGGCTGGGAGCCTGAGTTGCCAGGGGTGACCCAGACTTCTAGCCCACCCTGGCCTCCACTGAAGAAGGGGCTGGGAGCCTGGGTTGCCAGTGGGCGTGGCCAGCCTGAAAACAGCCCTCAGCCCCTTACCCAGGCTGGCCACACCCCCATGGGGTGAGTGTCCCTGCTGGGGGGCTTGGCCAGCCTGCAAACAGCCATCAGCCCTTCACCCAGGCTGGCCAAGCACCCCAGCGGGGACCCCCACCCTGAAGGGGGTGTGGCCAGCTTGAAAACAGCCCTCAGCCCCTCACCCAGGCTAATTAGACTGGGAGACCTTCCAGGAGACTTTCCAGACATTCTTCTGGACAAAGCCATGGTGGCAGGGCCAAGGTAGAGGCAGTTAGATGCCAAGAGGGGAGGGCAGTTGGGGTGATCAAACCAGGATGGGACTGCAGTTGTGGTTGATCAGGCTTGTGGAGGGGGCGGGCACAGTTGGGGGTGAGCAGACCAGCAGAAGGGACAATTGGGGGCAAGCAGGCCATCAGTGGGGGTCAGTTGGGGGTGATCAGGATAGTGGGGGGGCAGTTTGGGGTGAGCAGGCCAGTGGGGAGGGCAGATGGGGGTGAGCAGGCCAGCAGGGGGGACAGTTGGGGGTGAGCAGGCCAGCAGGGGGAGCAGTTGGGAGCAAGCACACTGGCACAGGGGGCAGTTTGGGATGATCAGGCTGGCGGTGGGGGGCATTTGGGGGTGAGCAGGCCGACAGGCAGAGTGGTTAGGGGCAATCAGGCAGGCAGGCAGGTAAGCGGTTAGGAGCCAGCAGTCCCAGATTGCAAGAGGGATGTCGGACTGCCGGTTTAGGCCTGATCCCTGTAAATCAGCAGTAGGACATCCTTCGAAGGGTCCCTGATTGGAGAGGGTGCAGGCTGGGCTGAGGGACCCCCCCCTCCATGCACGAATTTTGTGCACTGGGCCACTAGTAAGAGATAATCAGAGATAAATTATTTTGGTCTATCTAAATAAGGCAGGGCAAACTACTATTTACTAAATGTCTGTTCTTCTGATGGTCCTGCAATGAACTTTTGAAGCTCCCCAGGTGACCACCACATCCCTAGCTCAGAATGACTTATATACCTCAACCCTCCTTTGTAATTATGAACATTCTTTGTTTGCATGTGAGGTCTCTGACTCATGTATGTGGGGTTCCATACTTTACTTTGTATTACATTTTGTTATTTTCTCTTGCTACTGTGTCTCATGTATTATTAGGCTAGTCAGAAAATGTTGAGGGTAGAATTTGTTTTTTCCCCACAATAGCTTCACTTTTAATAAGTTTTATCCATATCCAGCATGTCTCCTGCCCTCTGATAGGCAAAGAAAGAAGAAAATAATGATGAAGACAAGTATCTTCTATCAAGAACCTTACCATATTTTGAGAGAGATAATAACATGACATAAATTACAACACTGCATAGAAGAAAGCCTAACAGGAGTCAGAGAGAAGTGAAGGAAGATTTTATTTCCTCTTAAAATTATGAGTTATGGCGTTCTTTTTATGTGACTAAGAACCAAATATAAAAAATCATCATAATCAAAATTTTTGTTTGATATATCTTGTACTTTGTGCATTTATTCTGTACTATAGCCCTAAAGGATTCAGTAAAATTTGTTTGAGTTGAATGACTAAATTAAAAATAACAATAATAATAAAGTTACTATTAGGTAATATATATTTTAATATGAAATACTCTAATTATAGTTTACATAATTTACTGTTTAGAGGCTGGATTCTTGAAGTAGTTTCTTTGAAAGATGATTGTGTTTTAGGGTAATTCTGCCTCTTTTATAAGAAAATATGGAATCAAATGCTTTGATCATTTTTATGCTTTATGTTTTAATTTTTATTGTTAATTTAATGTCAAATTTTAGTTATATAATTTAAGTATTTTTTACTTTTTAACCATTAAACTTTTTAATTGAGATAATTGCCATATAACATTATGTTAAATTCATGTATACAACATAATGCATGATATTTCTATATTTTATGAAATAATCTCTACAATATTGTTAACTACAATAAGCCTAGTTAACATGTATCACCACACACAGTTACAAAATATTTTTCTAGTGATGAAGATCTACTCTCTCAGAAACTTTCAAATATACATTATTTTTAACTGTAGTCACCATGCTATACATTACATTCCCAGAACTTATTTATTCTAAAAACAAAGTTTATACTTTTGATACCTTTCACCTATTTTGCCTATCCCCTATCCCACTAACTTTGTGAATCACCAAACTGATGAGTTTGCTGGGTTTTTGTTTTTTTTTTTTGTTTTTTATTCAACATATAGATCAGATCATACAGTATTGTCTTTCTCTGTCTAAGATATCTCACTTATTATAATGCCCTCAAGGTCCATCTATTAGATTGCAAATGTCAAGATTCCCGTTTTTCATGGCTGAATAATATTCCATTGTATTTATAAAGTATACTGTCTTTGCCCTGGCTGTTTTGGTTCAGTGGATAGAGTGTCGGTCTGCGGACTGAAGGGTCCCGAGTTCTATTCCCATCAAGGGCACATGCTTGGGTTGCAGGCTCAATCCCAGTAGGAGGCATACAGGAGGCAGCCAATCAATGATTCTCTCTCATCATTGATGTTTCTTTCTCTTCCTCTTCCTTCCTCTCTACAATCAATAAAAATATATTTAAAAAAAGTATACTGTCTTCATTCATACATCTGTGAACTCTTAGGTAGCTTCTTAGCTGTTGTAAATCATTATTCAGTGAACATGGGGCCCATATATCTTTTCAAGATAGTGTTTTTGTTTTCTTCAGATAAATATCCAGAAGTGGAATTGCTGGGTCATATGGTAGTTCTGTATCACTAACACAACTCATTACACATATACTTACTGTTCTGTTACAATTGCCTATAGTACAGTAACATGGGTAGACAGGTTTGTAATCTAGGAGCTGTAGAGGAACAGAATTTGTCACCCCAAAATATGCTGTTTGGCATAAGGACTATTTTAGGCTGGTTAATTTTAACAAACAGGAGACATGGGAGGAACTTTGAAACCCAAATAGAAGTTACCCTTTATATAAGATATTTATATTTGTAAAGAAAATCTTCATTTGTGTGTCTCCCATCTGGAAGAGTGGGATGACCTTATCTCTTGAAACCTTTATTAATACAGAAGACAGACTTAAATCTGCATAACAACCTTACCCTTGTTTACGGTGCTGTTCCTGATAAACTCCCAGGACTGACTCTTCCCTCCCCCAACATCATCTTTTATCTTCAGATGAAGATGATATTTAAGGTGAATGAATACCAGGTAAAATGGTATTTAAGGTGGTGGCTTCAGCAGTTTAGGTGAGTTACTCAGTTTTCCTGGGTCTCTACCATTTATATAGAAAGCACACATGTTATTAAATTTTTTTCTCCCATTAATCTGGGAGTCAATAATCCAAAAGGATAGAAGGACAATTGTTTTTCCTCCTTTTTAGAGCAATAGACTATGCAATATAGCCTAAGTGTGTAGTAGGTTTTATCTTCTAGGTTGGCATAAGTGCACTCTATGATATTTGCAAAACAACAAAATCACCTAACTGATGTTGGTGGAAGTGGGTTTCTTGGGGTGCCATGGAATAAGCATTTCTGGAAGCCCCCACAGGAGGAGAAGATATAGTAGAAAGCTTTATTTTTGTGGAATTATATCCCTCGGTTTCTAAAATACCATTTCCCTCAGACCAATCATAGAAGAAGAATAGCTGAGTTTCAGTAGAGCTAGAAACAAAGCCAGAGTGTCCAGAGTTTCTATTCCATGTTGCAGTGGGGTCCTGTACAGCATCAGGCTAGCTGCAGTCCATTAGTCCACTGTATGCAGGGTCCACATGGCTGAGGGCCATGTCTGTGAATGCAGGGAAGCAGGAGCAAAAGAGCCCCACAATCCAGGAGTCTAGTGCAATGTACCGAGAGAGAAAACTAGTTTAGGGAATTAAGCATTCCACATTTCTGCTCTTGCATTGACCATGCACACTCTGGCCACCCCAGATTATTGACAGCAAGCTCCTTGTGCTAGTCCCCCTAAGTACTAGGCATGTGTCTATCTCCCTTTTGTTGGACCCTTGGGAGTGTAAACTTGTAGCTTCCTGATGAAGCTGCCTAAATGACATGCCTATAATGGCTGGCTTCCCCCTTTGCTCCTTTCCTATCCTAATATATATAAAAACCCAGGGTCCATAATGACTGAAGGCTCGACCAAACACCAGAAGTCAGTCCTGCAGTCAGTGCTGAGTTGCTGGGGCGACCCAGCACTGACTGCCACTGCTGTGGGTGCGACAACTCAGCACTGACTGCTGAGGGGGCTGCAGATCAGGCCTGGAGAGAGAGGCAGGGTCTGATCTGCAGCCTCCATGGAAGCTGTTGATCAGCCCTTGCCTCTCTCTTTCTCTCTGGGCTTCGCCAGCAGCCACACCTCTCTTTCTCTCCAGGCCTCCGTGGGGGCAGCTGATCCACCCTGCCTCTCTGATCAGGCCCGGAGATAGGCCTGGAGATGCTGACAGGCATAGAAACCGACCAATCAGAACCAAATCTGGGTGAACTGTGAGGAGCCAATGGTTGCCTAGGAGGTGGAGCTTTTGACACTGACTGGCATAGAAACCAACCAATCAGAACCTAATCTGGGTGAACTGTGAAGGCAGAGCCTATGGTGGGGGCTGAGGAGGGGTTTTAAGGGCAACAGCTGTTTGGTGTAAGGTGTAAGAAAGCAGTTCAATTTTTTAGTGACCACTTTGGCAGTATAGTGCCGTGGTCGGCAAACTGCGGCTAGCGAGTCACATGTGGCTTTTTGGCCCCTTGAGTGTGGCTCTTCCACAAAATACCATGGCCTGGGCCAGTCTATTTTGAAGAAGTGGCGTTAGAAGAAGTTTAAGTTTAAAAAATTTGGCTCTCAAAAGAAATTTCAATCATTGTACTGTTGATATTTGGCTCTGTTGACTAATGAGTTTGCCGACCACTGGTATAGCGCATATGTCTGACTATCAGTCCAGATATAGGGATTATGTGTTTTCCTCTGCCAAGAGCATCTTCTCCTGCTGGAAAAGGCCTTTCCCCCCATTTAAGCAATCCTATCCTATATAATCTATCTATACTAATAAAAGAATAATATGCTAATTAGACCGGGTCTACCGGCCATCTTCCAGATGTCCAACTTCCTTCCGGACAAAGCCATGGTGGTGGGAGATGAGGCAGAGGCTGTTAGGGATGATCAGGCTGGCAGGGGAGGGCAGCAGGGGGCAAGATCAGGCCAGCAGAGGAGGGAAGTTGGGGGCAACCAGGCCTGCAGAGGAGGGCAGTTAGTGGTGAGATCAGGCCAGCATGGGAGGGCAGTTAGGGGTGATCAGGCAGGCAGAGGCAGTTAGGGGCAAGATCAGGCCAGCAGGGGATTGCAATTGGGGCAAGTTCAGTCAGGCAGGGGAGGGCTGTTGGGGGTGAGATCAGGCCTGCAGGGGAGGGTAGTTAGGGGTGATCAGGCAGGCAGAGGCAGTTATGGGTGAGAACAGGCCAGCAGGGGAGGGCAATTGGGGGTGAGATCAGGCAGGCAGGGGAGGGTTGTTAGGGGTGAGATCAGGCTGGCAGGGGAGAACAGTTGGGGGTGAGATCAGGCTGGCAAGCAGAGGCAGTTAGGTGCGATCAGGCAGACAGACAGGTGAGCTGTTAGGAGCCAGTGGTCCCAGATTGCAAGAAGTATGTCCGAGCCTGGCCTGCGGGGATAGGGCCAAAACTGGCTCTCCAACATCCTTTGAGGGGTCCCAGATTGAGAGAGGGCACAGGCCAGGCTGAGGGACCCCACCGGTGCACGAATCCATGAACCAGACCTATAGTTATTAATAAATAGATTAATTATAACAGTATCATAACCATGTATTTCTCAAAACATATTCCTGTTGTTTAAGTGCTACATTAACTATAGGCATGATGTTGTATAGCAGATTTCTAGAACTTATTCATCTTGAATACCTGAAACTGTACTCATTGAACAGCAACTCCCTATTTTTCTCCTCTATCTCACTGATTTTAGCCTATATCATTTTTGTATCAATGACTATATTTCAAGCTTTTCATATCCAGTTGAATCTTATTTTTTCATTTCTGACTTCATTGGTTTGGTAGTTTCTTATATATTCTCATTTATCTCTATAAACATACTAAATTATTATTTTTAATATATTGTCTCTTTTAAATTAGGGATTTTTCTAGCCATAGTGTTAAATTTTGTCATGTATTTTGGAATTTTTATTTCTCAGCTTATTTTGAATAGGATTTCCCCTTCTTTCTGCTTTTCTTCTTTCCATCCTTCTTTCATTTGTCCTTTTATTTTTTCTTTCTTTTTCTTTCCTTCCTTCCTCCCTTCCTTCCTTCCTTCCTTCCTTCCTTCCTTCCTTCCTTCCTTCCTTCTTTCCTTCCTTCTTCCTTTTTTCTTCTCCCTCTCTCTTAATCTCCCTCCCTCCCTCCCTCTCTTCCTGCCTGCCTTCCTTCCTTCCATCTATCTTCCCTATTAATTTTTATTTCTCCCTGATTGTTTGTTTTGTAGGTACTTCAATTGACTCATATCAACCTCCAGTAAAACTATATCTTAGATATTGTTTCTGAGTGACTACCAAATATTTAAAATATGGCAGACCCAAAACAATATTTGTCTCAGATCCTGGTAGGAAGACTATTTATTTGCCTTCCACCTTCTCATTAGTCTAAGCCTCAATTCACAGTGGATTTGAGTTATTCTTCACCCAAATTCTTGCCTTCAGTCTCTATGCATAGCTCTGGAATTCAGTTTCCAGAGGAGTTCTTTTGGTACTTTCATACATACACCTATTTCATTTTCCTGAACCACACATACATGTGGTCTCAACCATGCTCACTATTTTGTGAGACCATTCTGTTTCTGGTGCATAAAGAAAATTTCTCTGAACTCTGTTGACTCTAATATTTAATTAATTTATTTTCTCACCTATATGTCAATAGTAGGAAGACTTTTTAAATTGAGGACTCAGTGTACCATGTTAATCTACAAGTCCTTATTGGACTTTCTCTCAGTTAGTTATTATAAATTATGTGATAGAAAAAAATTGAAGTCCAGAAATCTTAGTCACTGGTTAATAAAGTGGTATATCTGAAATTTGGATCAGATAATTAAATTTCTAAAAATACATTTTCTTTCTATTCTACCAAACTTGCCTTCTCAGAAACTAAACAAACACATTTTTATTCCCTTTTTCACAACTAAAACTATACAGTAGGTATTTGATGTCAAACAAATTTATTTCTCAAATGCTTCTTTTCAGTTTTCAGTTATCACATACGTAATTTCTAAATCCTGTGGAGCACCAAGAAACTCCCTACTGAAAATAACAGCTCTAACGTATTTTCATATTCAACATCAAATGTCATCACACAGCAGTTCTACTCCTAGAGAGAACATATGGCAATTTTTAAAATATATTTTATTGATTTTTTTTTTTTTTTTTTTTTTTACAGAGAGGAAGGGAGAGGGGTAGAGAGTTAGAAACATTGATGAGAGATAAACATTAATCAGCTGCTTTCTGCACACCCCCTACTGGGAATGTGCCCACAAGCAAGGTACATGCCCTTGACCAGAATCGGACCTGGGACCTTTCAGTCCACAGGCCAACACTCTATCCACTGAGCCAAACCAGTTAGGGCCTATGGCAAAAGTTAACCCACATTTTCACACCAAAGTCATATAGCTAGCATGTCAACAGTCTAGGAAACATGGGGATATGTTTCTCTTATTTTGACAAGCATAGTCAGATAAGGGGATGATAAACATATCTAAAAATATTTTAAATAAAACCATACTCATCAACTTCTTTCATATTTAACAATCCAATCATTTTATTTTTAATTAAATTGGAAAGAACTTTTTTACTCTATTGTGCAATGCCATTCTCTTGAAATGTATTGCTTTATGTTCATACATAAATATATGCATGTACCTAACATCAGAAATTGCTTGAGATAACTTATTATGCATAAACGTTTCTTCTCTAGGGAAAAAAAAATCCTACAACAAACAGGCTAATTTAAGTCCACATAAGGAAGACATATTAGGCAATTTATTAGTAAATTTAATTTTTTCTCAACACCCTTTTGTAAAAAGTCATCATGTACTTAAATAAAGATTATAATATACATTTAAGATGAATATGGCTTTCTGCAATGAAAACTGTAAGCAGAAACATATTTGAAAATATATATGTGTGTGTGTGTGTGTGTGTGTGTGTGTGTGTGTGTGTGTGTGTGTATGTTTGTGTTTCCAGAGTATCTTGCAAGACCTTCCTATCCCCCTGTTTCCCTCCCAAAACATTTTGAAAAAGCTGCTGGTCTGGAGGCTTTATTGATTTTTCCCAAATGTTTCATGCATTCAGTCTTTACTTCTAGGAATAGATACTATAAAAAATAAGCAGGAAAAATCTTATGTATTAAGATATTCTTTTCTTGTCGTTTTCCTCCTAGGATACTAAAAAGTGCACAGTGATTTTTCTCATCACATATATATTTTATATAGAACTAGAGGCCAAGTGCACCCCCTGGATGAACTCCCGGTAGAACTCCCTGTAGAGGGAACAATTTGCATGTTAGCCTTTTATTATATAGAACACACATGATGTCCTCTGTGTTTCTGCTTTCTTTCATCAATAGATAATATACTATATTATTTTTGCATTCTATAGTATGTACAGACAATATAAATAATAATGCCAATAAACCCTTAAAATATTTTTCTGTCTTAGCTTTATTTCTAATTATTTTAATTTGTTTTACATGTACAAATTTATTTTAATATAATATTATTGCTGATTGAAGAAATTTTGGGAGATATTTAGCATATACACATATTACATCTAAGTGTTCATTTCAATTGTTACAACATAACTTTTTTTTATTCCCTGCAATTATTTGATCTGAGGAGTATTTATCTATATATTTTAGACAGACAATATGTATAATACTGAATAAGTCTAGCAAGGAGATGGACTTTCTTATTTTTATTTTTTTAAAATATATTTTATTGATTTTTTACAGAGAGGAAGGGAGACGAATAGAGAGTTAGAAACATCGATGAGAGAGAAACATCGATCAGCTGCCTCCTGCACACTCCCCACTGGGGATGTGCATGCAACCAAGGTACATGCCCTTGACCGGAATCGAACCTGGGACCCTTCCGTCCGCAGGCCGATGCTCCATCCACTGAGCCAAACCGGTTAGGCCAAGGAGATAGACTTTTAATTTAGTGAGACCATGATTCAAGTTTAGTCCTGCTAATTACTGTTAGAACTTCGGCAATTTACAATCTTTCTAAGCTGCAATTTCTTTATCTGAGTATGATATCCTTATTAATACTGTAAGAGTATTATGTTTTTGCGTGTGTCAAATAGGGTAATAGTTTGGTATAAAAAAATGCTGTTGGAGCTCTCCCATTGGCATGTTGTCTTGTTCCCTGCCATAAGACTATAAAGCAGAGACTTAAAAGCCTGTCTGGGTTCTGCAGTCAGATTGTCTGGGTTCAAATATGAGATCTTATCCTGTGTAATCTTCAGCAAGTTACAGTGATTAAAGAATGTGAGCCTCCGTTTGCTCCTTGGTAACATGGGATCGAATAGCAGCACCTGCTCATAGTGTTTTTGTGAGAATATGATGATACTAGACGCCTGATGCACGAAGATTCGTGCAGAATGGGCCTTCCTTATCCTGGCTGCCGGCACAGACTTTGCTCCGGCCCAGAGCCGCCTTTCCGCCTTCCCATGCTGCCCAGAGGCCCTGAACGGCTGGGGCGGTGTGAAACCACCCCCTTCTGCTGGGCACCTGTGTATGCAAATTAACCCTCCAACTTTGTTGGGTTAATTTGCATACTCACTCCTGATTGGCTGGTGGGTGTCATGAAAGTACGGTCAATTTGCATCTCTCTCTTTTATTAGTGTAGATAATGGTTTAAAACACTTAGAAATAGCACCTGTTGTTATTATTATTACAGTTTGTAACAAATCCAATTCACATATTAGATGCTGATTAAATGCTGTTTGCATAAATGAAGAAAATATGCATTTAGTTTTATTAAATTTGTATTTTTAAATTTATATTATTATTATTTAAACTTATATTAGGCAGTTTTTTAATCCACTCATCTGCTAATGGGTACTTAGGCTGTTTCCAAATCTTAGCTATTGTAAATTGCACTGCTTTCAACAGTGGGGTGCATATATCTGTGGACAAAAGGGGCCACATGCTGACCTGACAAGCTCAGGGGAGGTCTGCATAGCAGTCTTGCAAACTCAGAGACCTAAAGTAACCACAAAGGATGGTCTGAAATTAAACTTTAACTAAACGCAGTTATGGTGGGCAGTTACATCCTAGGCCAGTATCTTCATTGACAAGGTCAAACTTTATCTTAACTGAGCCTATCTGTCTTTTTGCATCTTATGATAACATACCCTTGAAATATCTGGGTAACTTGTAACTTCCCTTTTTCTGGAGCCCCTGGGGCACAACCAAATATGATGGGCTCAGGACAAATACCACAAATTCCTTCATTATCATGTTAATTGTTCTTGCACTCACCTAAGTATGTGTCCATCATTTCACTTTTTATCCAATCCCAGGGGTTTTCCCAGCTTTGCTTTATCCCACCTCCTTAATCTATCACCAATGAATTTCATGTAACCCACCTACGTCCCTCCTTTGATGGCAATGTATCAATACAAATGTAACCTGCCATTCTCTGGAGCTTTATCTCAATTCCTTGAGGTTCTGCTTCCCGGCATATGATGACAGTTTGGCTCAAATAAACTCACAAAAATTCTTTACACGTTTCAATGTTTTTTTTTTTTTACGTTAACATATCCTTTCTGATTGGTGTTTCTGGTTTCTTGGGATATAGTCCTGGAAGTGGGATCACTGGGTCAAATGGCAGATCCACATTTAATTTTTTGAGGAAACTCCATACTGTTTTCCATAATGGCTACACCAGTCTGCATTCGCAACAGTGGTGGGTGTACTGGGGTTCCCTTTTCTCCACATACCCACCAGCACTTGTCATTTGTTGATTTGTTGATGATAGCCATTCTGACAGGTGTGAGGTGATACCTCATTGTCCTTTTGACTTGCATCTCTCGGATGATTAGTGACTGAACATTTTTTCATATGTCTCAAAGTATGTCCACTTTGGAGAAGTTTCTATTTAGGTCCTTTGCCCATATTTTAATTGGATTGTTTTTCTTCCTTTTGATAAGTTGTATGAGTTCCCTATATATCTTGGAGATTAACCCCTTATCAAATGTATCATTGGCAAATATGTTCTCCCATTTAGTGGGCTCTCTTGTTATTTTGTTGATGGTTTCTTTTGCAGGACAGAAGCTTTTTATTTTCATGTAGTCCCATTTGTTTATTTTCTCTTTAGTCCTAGGAGATGTATCAGTAAACATATTTCTTCAAGAGATGTCTGATTTTTGGTGCCTATGGTTTCTTCTAGGACTTTTATGGTTCTACGTCTTACATTTAAGTTTTTTATCCATTTTGAGTTTATTATTGTGTATAGTGTAAGTTGGTGGTTTAGTTTCATTTTTTTTTGCATGGAGGAGATCAAGCAATGAACTTGTATGCATATATGCATAACCCATGGACACAGACAATGGGGTAGTGAGGGCTTGGGGGGATGGGAGCAGGCTGAAAGAGGTCAATGGGGGAAAAAGGGGGACTTAAGTAATACTTTCAACAATAAAGATAAAAAAAAATTATGTTAGGCATAACAATTAACTTCTTCTCATGTCTGCAATAGAAAATTAAAGTGAAATATAAGTCTCAGAACATTGCCTCAATCTGTATTTCTAGAAGAACAGAAGTCTCACACCAAATTACCTTTCCATGCCTACTCTTATTTCTGTCACCTGTTCATTGTCATCTTAGTAACTGCATCATTTGACTATTTCCATTTTGGCACCAGCTAACTCTCTACTTAGTTCAGTGATGGGCAACCTTTTAGCTTGGTGTGTCAAACTTCGCCAAAAAACTGAGCATAACTCAGGTAGTGTGTCACTTTGAGGAAAAAACATTATTTCGCAAATGTTTCATCCTCAGGAGCAGCAAATGTTTCATCCTCGGCATGCGGCCGCCTCAGTGGCCGTGTGTCATCAGAAATGGCTATGCGTGTCAGTGCTGACACGCGTGTCATAGGTTCGCCATCACTGACTTAGTTCCATATACCGTATGTTTTACTTTGAGATAATTGTTTCAATTGCCTAGATGCTTATAAGAAACACAAAGTGGCTTAGAGATAAGTTAATATCTCCCATGGTGCACTAATTCACTGGCTCAGTCATATCATCATAGTCCAGGTCCCTTCCTGTTCTCTGCTCTGCCATCCTCCGTGTGCCACCTTTATCCTCACAGTAACTCACCTGTTGATAAGATGGCTGTAGCAGCTTCAGCTACAAAATGAAACAAGAGGGATTATTCTTTTTATTTTTTTGCAAAAATCTTTTTCAAGGTTCCTGCTTTATTCCCCACCCAAAAACTTCCCCCCTTTATCCACTTCCAAACCAATATCTCCCAAAGGGGATGGCTGGGAGTTGGTTTTTAGGATCTAACAATGATTCTGAGGGAAAGGCGTGGACACCTTTAACAATCAGGGTTCTGCTAGAAAAAAGATGCAGAGGAAGGGCTTTGGGGCAAACCACCCCTAGTATTGAGCTTGAGATGCCAAGTGGTTTTTCTGGACTTCTTTATTTCTCAATAATGGAAAACATGTCGTTACATTCAACCTCAGCTGTGGTCCTTTAGAGAAAACTGTGGGCCTCAGAGGAGCACAATTTAAAGCCACTGAAATAAATAGCTACTGACATCCATTTCAGCTTTGAATCCTAGAAAAATGGAAAGAAAAAGAAAGAGATGTAATAAAACTTAGAGAGCTGTACCAGTTTCCTGTGGGTGCTGTAACATACTCCCAGAAACTTTGTGGCTTAAGACACAGGAATGAAATCTCTCATGTCTGGAGGCCGAAAGTCCAAAATCAGTCTTACTGAGCTAAAGGAGGTCAGCAGGGCATGCTCTCTCTGGAGGCTGTAGGAGAGAACCTATTCCTTATTTGTTCCAGCTGCTAGTGTTTGCTAATACTCTTTTTGTGGCAACACCATTCCCACTAACCCTCCATGGTCACATGCTTCCTGTGTTTGTCAATCTCACTAAGCACCTTTCCTGAAAGGACTTCCATAACCCAGGCGAATCCACCTCTGCCAAGATCCTTAATTTAATTGCATCTGCAGATACCTTTTTCCTTTTTCTTTTAAAGTAACATTTACAAGTTCCAGGGATTAGGACTTAATATTTTAGTTGAACTTTATTTAGCCTACTACCAAGATACAGAAAAGGGCACATATTAAAGTGTCATGAGAACATGTAATTACATTTTTTTTTTCTTGACACAAGTCAGGAAAAAAATATGATACTGGAATAAACACTTGCAAGGCTTCCCTATTCATTTATATCTTAGAAAAATATATTTAAAGGAATCTCATTCACAAGGCTGCCAAACTGCAGCTCTTTAGATTGACTTTCAATTCTACAGTCTTTGAAAAATATTTAATGTTGTAAACTTCCTTGACCTTTAATGTAGACTAGTACAGGAAAATCACTTCCCTGATAATTATCAGATATTAAAAATTCCTTTTAATAACAATAAAAATACATCTTAAGCTAGTAACTAGAGAACCCCATCACATGTATATTTACATTTTGATGTTTTAAATTGATTGAGAGGGATCTCTTTACTCCTTCTTTCTGACTTTTTTAATACTTTTCTTTGATTGTTTAAAGTATTACAATCTAGAAGCCTGATGCACGAAGATTCATGCAAGATTGGGTCTTCCTTCCCCTGGCTGCCAGAACCACCTTTGCTCTGGCCAGAGCGGCCTTTTTGCTCCATCCCAGAGCCACCTTTCTGCCTTCCCACGCTGCCCAGAGGCCCGGAGAGGCAGGGGCAGTGCAGAACGCCTGTGTAGTCGCAATGGCGACGTTGCAAGCATCCTGCCTCGCCCCCGGCCCCTTGCGCCCATGTATGCAAATTAACCCACCATCTTTGTTGGGTTGATTTGCATACTCACTCCTGATTGGCTGGTGGGTGTCGCGAAGGTACGGTCAATTTGCATCTTACTCTTTTATTAGTGTAGATAGTAGTACATATGTCTCCTTTTTCCCCCATTGATCTCCCCCTGGCCTCCTCTAACCCCCGTCACATGCCCTCACCCCTCCACTCACTATGTCTGTGTTTATTGGTTATGCTTATATGCATGCATACAAGTCCTCTGTTCAATGCTTCTTTGTCTTTCTGTTCATCAGTTTATGATGTTCTTTATATTCCACAAATGAATGACATCATGTGATATTATTTCAGCTCACTGGAAAAGAGACTGGGACATGTTTGGTTTCTTTTCCTCCTTTTTTTATCCTTTGCAATACTCCTGCACTCACTGGAGCTGTTTTGGGTTTCAGCTGGGGTATAAGTAGATAGAGAATAAAAGGGGGTAAAATATAGGGTAATTCTTATTAAACTAGGAGGACTAGAGCACTCTAGGTCTGGTAAGGGCTTAAAACTGAGGTCCCTGGAGAGGATTGTGTTAATTTACTCATGGTTAGGTTGTAGTAGTTCCTTCCAGACTATATATCCTTTAGTTTCCTTATGGGATTCATCCTCCTTTGTCAACCACTGGCTGTTGGACGGAATAAACCAGCCTCTCTTTGCTAAGATATGCTTACCCCATCAGGAAGCCCTATAGAAAACAGTCCATGGCAAGCAACCCCACTCTGGGTGAAAGATCCAATGGGAACATTAAAAAAATCCAACAAACTCTGTAAGTCATCTGGGTTCTGTGGCTAAAGTAGTGAACCTTGTAACATATATTTTCAAATATAGAATTCCTGAGGGGAATAAGAGGGGGTTGGAATTCAGACTTCCACCCACAATTCCATTATAGATTTCTAAGATGTAATTTAGGCATGAGTTGTTGGCCTAGAAAGCAATAGACATACTTACATATTCCAAATTTTCCAAGCTCTAACCAATAGGGTGATACCCTCAGGAACTATTTTACAAAATCTCTCCTTCTCAAATTCTGATTTTTTTTTTTTTTACAGTTTTGGTGGAGATGCTAGAACTCAAAAGTGGTGGATTATTTTTTTTTTTTTTCTGAAAAGCTTTATATGCATATTGGTCTCATAATCATTTTGGTATCTAATTCTGTCTCACTGGCATTTCAATAAACACTGAGGAAGAATGATTCCTTTTTAATGTTCTCTTATAAAGATTTAAAATGCAGGAAACTAGCATATTTGTGTATGCAATAGAAGTGGTTGCAAGTGCTATATTTTTAATGGATGGTATAAGTGCAAATTGGAAAAAAATGTCTTAGGATTTTATATTTTACTTTTTATAAAGAAAGAGTATCATATTCAGATTAAACAGAGACAGGAACCATCATGTCAGAGTTACTCCACAGAGAGGAAATTAAAACCTGATCATTTCAAGTAAAAGGCACATTACAGCTTTTTAAACACCCAATTTCTCTCACTGGTGTGGGAGAGATAATGATAGGTAGCACTTCTGCAACTTAAGTGGCTCTTATAAATCATCTTCTCTTAAAGAGCATAAAATGCTTTGCAGTTTTTAATTTTTCATTTTTCAAGGAAGTATAAGATTAGAGTAATCATGTACATAACATCATCATACATTTTTAGTCTTTCAGAGAAACGGTTTGTGACTCTAATAGCATGGAGTTGTATTTAATGGTTTTGTATTCTTTTAGAATTTTGCTATGATTAAACAGAAATATCTAAAATTATTTAAGTTTTTTCTTAAACTAACATATACTATTAGACTACATAAGAAAAATAAGGTATGGACTGCTTGCCTTTAAACATAAAATAAAATGTGTAAGAGAAAATAGTGCCAGGTAACAAAAATCTGGGTTATTATTTTTAATATACATGTTATTGACTATGGGAATACCTCAATATTATAGATACAAAAATTATAATTTTTCTATGGTATTATCAGCTAATCTACAAAAATGAGACTGAAGATCTCTAATACAAAAGAGCCAATCTTAATGAGAGAATGACAGTGATAATGCATTTGCATAGAAAATCTTTCTCCTATGGTAGACTTGAGCCTGGTTAAATTTAGACATCTTGGCTTTGATGGTAATGTAATTTCTGTGACAACTAAACATTTTTACATAATTTATGTTTCTTGAAATGGAGTAATAATGATTAGTTTCTTTCCTTTGAACTTCAAATATTTTGTTTTTGCCACTTTAAATTCTTTCAATTTTGAAAACAGGATACAAATATATAAACATTTATTAGAATTCTATACAAGCAGTAAGAAAAACCACATTAAGTAACATTTTTTCAAGATAATTAAATATTAGCAATAGCATACAGTACAAACTAATAAGCAAAAACATGTAGTATAATCTCTATCTTGAATTATGACTACAAGGAGACTTTGTGAAATTAAGAATGGTTATCAAGTTTCTTGGGATATATTCCTAGAAGTGTGATTACTAGGTTAAATGGGAGTTCTATTTTTAGTTATTTGAGGAAACTCCATACTATTCTCCACAGTGGCTGCACCAGTCTGTATCCCCACCAGCAGTGCATGGGAGTTCCTTTTTCTCCACATCTTTGCCAGCACTTATTGTTGTTGATTTGTTGATGATAGCCATTCTGACAGGTGTGAGATGGTACCGCATTGTCGTTTTGATTTGCATCGCTCGGATAATTAGTGACTTTCAGCATGTTTTCATATGTCTCTTGGCCTTTTGTCTTCTTTAGAAAAGTGTCTATTTAAGTCTGTTGTTGCCACTTCTAGGAATATATCCCAAGAAACTAGAAACACTTATCAGAAAGGATATATGTACTCTTATGTTCATAGTGGCACAATTTACCATAGCTTAGATTTGGAAGCTGCCTAAGAACCCATCATCAGATGAGTGGACTAAAAAACTATGGTACATCTACACAATGGAATACTATGCTGCTGTAAAAAAGAAGGAATTCTTACCATTTGCAACAGCATGGATGGGACTGGAGAACATTATGTTAAGCGAAACAAGCAAGTCAGAGAAAGATAAATACCACATGATCTCACTCATTTATGGAAAATAATGAACAACATAAACTGATGAACAAAAACAGATCCAGAGACAGAGAAGCATCTTTCAGACCATCAAACCTTAGAGCAGTGGTTCTCAACTTTTTTAATGCCGCAACCCTTTAATACAGTTCCTCATGTTGTGGTGACCCCCAACCATAAAATTATTTTCATTGCTACTTCATAACTGTAATTTTTCTATTGTTATGAATCATAATGACAGAGGACCTCAGGCCACACCCCCTGTCTGGAGGGGCTTGACGAGGGACCTGAGGCTGTGCCCCCATGCTGGCATTGGGCCAGGGGACCTGAGGCTGCACCCCCTGCCCAACGGGGCTTGATGGGGGACCTCAAGGCATGCCCCTCACCCCGGTGCCAGGCCAGGGAACCTCAGGCCATGCCCCTCGTCCTGTGGGTTTGGACAAGGTACCTCAGGCTGCACCCCCTGCCCAGTGCCGGGCCAGGGGACCTGAGGCTGCAACCCCGCCTGGCAGGGCTTGACAAGAATGGGACCCGCCGGGTCTGGATCTAGCCCAATGGGGGTGGGGCCAGCTGGGTCTGGGTCTTGCATGATTTTGAGGCACACGTGTGTTGGTGGGGACTTTCACTCTGGGTCCCATGGTGAGCCCCAGACTCTGACAGGAAGAAGATTTTCATATACATTTTACTAATTTTCTTTCATCTCTGACACTTCTATTATAGAGAAAGGGCAAACAGCAATATTAAAATATTTCCTCTAATTAATCCCCTTTAATGTGCATGAATTTTGTGCACTGAGCCACTAGTATGATAATGATATGCTAAGGCCACTCAACCACTTGCTATGAAGTGCACTGACCACCAGGGGGCAGGCGCTCTGACTGGTAAGTTAGCTTGCTACTGGGGTCCGACCAACTAAGCGAGATGGGCTGGACATAGCCTGGAGCCCTCCTGCGGTCCCTTCCTAGCTGGCCAACCTCCAGCGTCCCTTCCCAGGCCTGATTGTGCACCAGTGGGGTGCCTGGGCCTGGCCTGCACCCTCTTGCAATCCCAGACCCCTCAGGGGATGTTGGAGAGCTGGTTTTGGCCCGATCCCGCAGACCAGGCCAAGGGACCAGACTGGTGCACAAATTCATGCATCAGGCCTCTAGTAAACTAATAAAATGGAACCAGAAGCATGGATACATGGAATAGACTGGCTGGTGCCCAAGGGGAACGGGTGGGAGTTACTGGATAAAGAAGTTGAAGGGATTAGCTAAAGAACATATATGGATTCCCTATGGACAAGGACAACAGTGTGGTGAAGGCCAAAGGAAGGGGAGGGCGGAGGTGGGTGGAGATGGGCATAGGGTGGGGGGGAGGGGTGGAATAGGGGAAGTCTGCAATAATGTCAACATTAAAGTTTTTAATAAAAAATAAAGGAGTGATTCAACATTGAAAAAAAAAGTAAAGTAAATTGTAGATTGAGTGGTTAGCATAGGCAAAGGAATTTTCAAAGTATTAGCAAATAAAAAGGGAAAATCAGAAAATATTTAGGTAACAGGTCAGGGTAGGAATAAGAATAAGAAGTGAATGGAATAATGGATTAATGCCAAGCTTCCAAAAGAGAAATGTTGCAATGATTAGGAAACTTGACAGGTGTTCTGGTTTCTTCTCTAGGCCCTTGAACTTTTGATGTTAGGAATGACCCTAAAAGCTGCTCAGGCCAATGGCTAGTGAGCGAAAAGAATATGTGATGTTTTCTGATAGAAATTTGAAGCGGCTGTATGCAATTTTCAATGAACACAACACTGTGTCATGGGGAATATTGAAAGTATGCGTTAAGAAGCAGCTTCACTCAGCCACCAAACTCTACTGGGCAAAAAGCCAATGAAGTGTGTGCATACTGCAGCATGACCTACCCTATTCTGACAGATAAAGGGAATGACACATACCAACTGATTTTAGAAAAAAATGTTTAATAACATTCTAAGGATTTAATTGAAGATTCAAAGAAATATTTATCAGCCTATTTGTCCATTTACAATCTGTTTAAACTTCAAAAGGGAAAATAAAACCTAAATGCCAAATAATGGGATATTTAATAAACTGCATGTTACACATTATATGCATTACTATTCTTAAAGGAGAATAGGCTGATCTTAGAAGAGTTTTAGTGAAGAACAGAATATTGCCTGTCTCGGTTCAATAAATAATCAGTAGCTACTCTATGGCAAGCACTGCACTTGACACTGAGAATAAATTACAGAACCAGAATGGAAACAACTTTCCTAAAATCACTCAGCTTAAACACTAAAACAGCATGGTAACTGTGATAATATTTCCTCCACACTAATGAATATATGATGACAAATAATGATAAATTATGTGAAAAATTACTGAGTAAAAATGATAGATCTGATATATACTGGAGTGGCAGGGGAGTCTTTCTTTTAGAAAACCCGACCACCAGGGGGCGGCATGGAACATGTTGGGCATTGGTGAGGTGGTGCTGGCAGCAGGCAGCAGAGGAGGCACTGCTGGCCCTGATGGGCCCCAAGGAGAGTGGGACCGTAGTGAGATGGTGGAGCAGGAGAGGAGGCAGCGCCAGTCCTCCAAGGTGGGGTGACAGGTGGGGCTGCGGGGCTGTGAGGCTGGGGGCACGAGCTGGGGCCTGATCGCTGCAGGCCACCCCTAGGGACCCCACCTGTGCAGGAATTCATGCACCAGGCCTCGAGTGTGCTTATAGTCAAGAATACTGTACTATATAGCTCAGAGCTGCTAAGAGACTATATCTTAAGTGTTCTTACCACAAAATGAAATAATTATGTGACTCGATGAAGGTGTTTGCTAACATTATGGTGTTAATTATATCACAATATATAAATGTATCAAATCAACATGTTGCACACCTTAAACTTACACTATGTTATACATCAATTAAAAAGAAAAAAGAACTAGGAAGGGTCTGAGATGTTGCCCTATTTGTCAGCTAAAAATTTAGCCTGAGAGTTTCATTCCCACTGCAGAAGACACAAGATACCGACTCTCCCTATACCCATGTCTCAGCAAGTACCATTGAGAGTCAGTGTACTTGCAGCGGTTCTCCTTACCCAAGTCACACAGGTCAATGCATATGGGCTCAGATCGGTGTCCACCTGTACACCAAACTGTGAAACAGTTCAGAAACCCCGAGATTAGGAAACCCTATCTTTTATAAATGGCCTATGTCTCCCTGCCCTATGCTCTGCAGGGAGGCCTTACCTTTGTTATACTGGACAATTAACATGCTTCCAGAGTAAGGCACCACCTGACCTCCAAGGCTGTTTCCTATACACATATCCTTGTAAAGGCTGAATTAAACAAAGAACAAATAGTGTTTTCATACAAAAAAAAAAATGTGCAGAAATGCCAACAACCCTGGGAGAATTGTCTCTCAACAGCGCGGAGATGGCAAAGCCACTAGGAAAAAGCAAGAGGAAAACAAAGGTAGAAGCCAAGAAGAGTGTTACCGCAAGGAGAAAGCAGTTAGGAGTGGCAAATGCTGTTGAGAAATCAAGTCAGATAATAACTGAAGCACTCGTTTTATTTAGAACATGAACGCTATTAGAAGTGATACAGTTAATATTTTTTGTAGCATATGATAGAAAATGTTGTTGACTTAACTTGAACAAGAAAGGACAATGATCATTCCTCCTTTTTTTTTTTTTTTTCCCTAGTGTGGGGGGGTATTACACATGTGGTCTTGATGTAATGATAAATAGCTTAAACACTAAAACGGCATGGTGACTGGCAGCAGTTAATCTCCATTAACTCTCAATAGTGTCCTGGTTTGGACTATGAACTGTTTTTGGTTAATAGGAGAGTTCATAAAAGTAAAACAAGAGCAGAGAATCTGTGACCAAGAATGATGGAATGCAGGCTGCTCCTTCCAGCAGGAGGACCTTATGTACTCTTTCTGGAGGGGTACTGATCAGTGAAAGTTCTTAGTTTATATCTTGCAATTTAAGTATTTAAATCCTATTTAAAGATTTATAAATAGTTCACTTTGATTTAGCTATCTTTGCACTTATTTTAATCAGCCCAATCGGAAGATATCTGAAGGAGAAAATAAGTTTTTACTGGAGGAATGTTAATGAGTCAGCAGCTATCTCACTTAATGTTTCCTACATTGATCATAAACAAGAGAACAATTTAGGTGGTACTGTGGGAGTAAAGGCCAACTTAGATTGGGTGAAAATGTGTATGAAAAAAAAAATGGAGACAGCATATCCAGACAATTCCTACAAAATAACTGGCTGTGAAAGGGGATAGATGAGTGTATTGGCCATAAGACAGGGTGACAGTTGACTAGTTCATGTGGATGGTGAGGGGTTAAAGATGTAGGTGGTGTTCAACAACTGATGTACATTCTCAAAGACATCAGCGGCTGTGAGGATTCACTGCACACTTGAAGTAATTGATTCCTGACAGGTGAAAAAGCACCTCATCCATTGTAAACAGCAGTAGAAAGGAACATGGATACAGACATAGGTGAGTTTAGAGATTTTTTGTCAGGAAGATAAGAAAGCTCTTTGATGGCATTTACTTTTTTATGTGAATCATACAATAAGATTATATGATGAGGATCAGGTCGGGGAAGGACAATTTTAGGATTAAGGTAGAGTTGTTTTAGAAGCTAGAAAAAAAAAAAAAAGAGAACAAAATAAAACTGCTGAGCAGTTCCAAGACCTTTGTTCATATTAGTGTTCATAATTGTAAAGTATTATCAATTTGCCAATTAGAGGATTCATGGTGACAGTGATCATATTTGCATCAATTCCAAACCAAATAATAATATAGGTAGTCCATTAATAGTACATAAAATTGTCAATATCAGAATACCTGATGGTTATCTGTATATTTTCTGGCTTTCTCAAAAGATAATTAGTGAAAATTATTGAGGGATTTTCTTTTTTATTCTATTTTTATTAATTTTTATTGTTGTTGACATTATTGCAGCCAGTAGACCCCTCCGCAGGACCTAATTATGGAGAACATGCAGTGCACTCCCCTGGCTGGCGCTGTAATAATATTAGCGCTTGGTCCCGAGAAGGTGGTATCTGGGTTTCTATCAGACTCCCATCTCTCCCAGGTGGACTACTGGTAAGACTCATTAGTTGTACTGAGAGTTACTTTCTAAAAAATTTCCAAACGGACTGAAATTGAATCAATATTTACTGATGAAAGATTATATAACTTTGAAAGAAGCAAACTCTAAAATTAGTGTCTCTCTACCTGAAAGAAACTCCCATCAGTGTACAGTCTGTGGAATGAAGAATAAAATAGCATTACCTTTGACTTGTAATTGATTTTAGTTGTTGGAAGACACTAAACTAATCAATAACAGTAATAATGACAGGAACTGGGTCCTCATGTTTGAAAGTTGACTAAAAAATATTATCTATATTCAAAGAATGTGAAGGTAATAGGTAAGAGCTTTCCGCTATGAAATGCCTCTCCAAATAGCTATAGTGACGTTTAAATCAATATGTCCAAAGCAATGTATAATATGAAGAATTTTCCAATAGACTATAATAGTAGAAAGTGCTGTTAAAAAATAAGAGAAAAAAAAAGTGAATTTTAGTTAGGTTGCTGTTGGCTATAAATATAGAATAGCCAATTATAATGGATAAAATAAGCAAATATATTTTCTCACACAACTGTAAGTCCAGAGGTACATCTGATTTAATCTAACAAAATTCAGTGTATCTGTACCTTTCCAATGTCCCATCAGTCTTCATCTCTAAGGTGAGGGAGGCCCTCTGAGAACAAAATAACTATGGAATGTTAAAGTTTCACAATTCCATAGCACAAAATCAACAGAATGAAAAATAATACATCCTGCTGTTTATTTTAGTTATTTAATGAAATCAGCCATAAACCAATTCTGGAGCCAAAGGGATTTTTGTAGTTAATTGGCTCAGGAGTTATCAGATTTATCAGGCTCATCCAATGAAGGAAGCTGCCCTTCTCCTATGAAATAAATACAATAATCAGAAAAGGAATTGGAATACTCTCAAAAATAGAAATAAAAAAATGTCGTATATTGGCAAATAAAAATATTACTTAACTCTGCTTTTTTTTTTTGCTATCTGTATGGAAGCGATAGAAAATATACTCAAAAGACAAATAAATATAAGCATTATCTATAGGATAAATTGTCAAAAAGAAAGGCCAATGTCCAAGTAAAATTTACTCAGTCTATTTACACATTCAGTTTCCAATGAGCTCTCCTCCTCATTGAGATTTTATTAAAGTTAAGAAGAAAAACAAGTCAATAATTAAATGAAGAATATAACTATATAATGCTAAAGATCTATGAAAGAAATAAATAAGGAAATATGATAGAGAATAATAGGTGAAGGCCCTGACTACTTTTTGTAGAATCCTATCTAATAAAAAGGGAATATGCTAATTGACTGTCACACCCTCACAAAGATGACAGTGCCCACAGCCAATAAGGAAGAAATATGCTAATTGACTGCCATGCCCTCAAATATGGCAGGGCCCATAGCCACAAGATGGTGACGCCCTGTCCCCTCAGCCCTGCCGGGACAACAGGCATGCAGCATAGCTGCCCCGCCCCCCCAAGGCAGGTCCAGCCGCTCTGTGCGTCTGCCTCTGGAGTCCCCCAGTCCTCTCAGCCCCGTAGCCGCCCAGGGCTAGCCCAAGGTACAGGCAAGCCTCAGATGGCAGCTGCCTAGCTGCCCAGGGCCACCCAAGGTTCAGGTAACCATGGCCGGCCGAGGCTTGCGCTGCCAGCAGTGGCAGCAGCAGAGGTGTGATGGGGGAGTCACCTTCCCCTGATTGCCAGGTCGCCTCCTGCCCTTGAGGGCTCCCAGACTGTGAGAGGGGACAGGCCTGGCTGAGGGACCCCCCCCCCTCCAGTGCATGAATTTTCATGCACTGGGCCTCTAGTGATTAGATAAAAATTCCCTAAGGAGATGACCTTTAGGCTTAAACGTGAAAGTTGAAAAAGGCAAAGGACAATGGAAAAGAGAATTTTGATTCTGAAAGAGAAAAGAGAATGGGTAAAAGCCCTGGGCAACCCATGCATATACACAGATACTGACATGTACATGTGGGCACACACACATGTTCTGTCCTTATGGTGCCAGAACTCACTATGTTAAGGGTGAAAGTAAAGTAGAGAAGACTTAGGGTAATAAACAAATGCCAAAATAAAAAATATTTAAAGTGGATGACTGCATTGGACAAAAATATGCTGGGAATCATTGAATAAGTGGAAATTATGGGGATGAGGTAAGGGTTGAAACATTAAATAGAGTGGTTGGGGCAGAGCCTCAAATTAAAGGAGAAATGTGAGCAAATACCAGAAGAAAATGAAAGAAAAGTTATTCAGAGCTCTGGGGGAAAAATGTTTAGGTAGAGGAAAATACAAAGACTCAAGATGAGAACTTCCCTAGCATTTTTGACAAAAGCAGGAAGGCCAGGTAGTTAAGTAAGCATATTAGGAGGGAAGAAGGGGCTGA
The DNA here is from genome assembly GCF_027574615.1 of Eptesicus fuscus. Taxonomy (NCBI): domain Eukaryota; kingdom Metazoa; phylum Chordata; class Mammalia; order Chiroptera; family Vespertilionidae; genus Eptesicus; species Eptesicus fuscus. The sequence goes on along the minus strand of NC_072474.1, from coordinate 10,655,168 downwards.
AGCATGTACCACATTGTACGTCTTGGTGAGAACTTTTACTTTTACTCTGAGATCAAAGCCATTGGAAGATGAGTTGCATAAGACCAACAATGACCTACATGATCCGACAGATTTAAAAGATCACTGAAGCTGCTGCATTGTGAATTAGAACATAAGGGAGAAAGGGCAAAATGGGGCAGGGGAAGGGTCTTATTAGGATGCCACTGAAAAATGTAAGCAGAAAATAAGGTGTAGTACAGAGCAGTAGCAGGGGATGGTTGGATTCCATGAGTTAAAGCAAAAACAGAAAGAATTTGCTGATAGATTAGATGTGGATTTTTTAAAAAGTATATATAAGGGGGAAAATGTCACTTCCCAAATGTTTTGGGAAAATGGCTATTTTTAAGTGTATATAAATACCATAACAAAATATTTGCTTCTTATATTATAATCATTCATGTCTTATTCAATAACTTTCAATTTTACTATTTTAAACAAAGAGCATCTCGTAGTGGAAAACCTAATTTTACCTTTGGAAATAATTTATTTGTGTTAAAAATGAGCAACTACATCAGTATTATTTTTCTAAGTATTATTTCCTATGAGGTAACATGCTACTTTGTAAGTTTTGTGCAGAAGTATAATGATTTAAAAAAAATAAGAAACTATAGAATAATGAGTGAAGGAAAACAATGAAACAAAAATTTAGAAATTATCTTTTTTTAAAAATTTCTTTATTGATTAAGGTATCACATATTTGTCCTCATCCCCCTATTCCCGTCCCAAACCCCTCCCCATGCAAGCCCCCACCCCCCTGTTGTCCGTGACCACTGGTTAGGCTCATATGGATGCATACAAGCCTCTCCCCCTTATCCCCATCTTCCCCTACCTTCCCTCTGAGGTCTGACAGTCTGATCTATGCTTCCTTGTCTCCGGGTCTGTTCTTATTCATCAGTCTATGTTGTTCATCATTTCCCCTAGATGAGTGAGATCATGTGCTACTAGAAATACACTTATAAGAACCAAAAATGAGACAAGCAATAATGGTTATGCTGAAAGGCAAATGAATCAGTCTGAAGTGAGTTTCTTTCTGGGCCAACAGTTATTTTGAGTCCCAATTTCAATGTCAAACAGTTCCTTATGTGTACATGTCAGCAATGATATTTCAGTTCTGGATGGTGGACAAATGGTGGTAATGCAGGTCCGACCCTCTCTGGTTTGGTCCTGGGCAACCTGCAGTGACACACACCTGCTGACTGCTAGTATGGCAAGGCGTCGTCAGTGTCTTCCATCTCTGGACTGCTTCTCTTTGGTCTTCATGGCTGGAGTAATCCTGTCAATTTCTCTCTGTTGCAGGAATCCACATTGTCTCAGAGTTGTTTTCTGAAAATATATAAAGATATTCTCGACCAAAAGTTAATAAAGGAATCTTTTCTATAAATTTGACTTGTGATCCTTTTTCATTTTTTGACCAAACGATTTTTCTTTGGCTTGTTTTGACCCCATGTATGTTTTACATGGGTGTCTTGCTGTTAGCATTACAAATGAAAGTTAATTTTCTAAACTAAAAATTTTCTAGATGTAATTTACTTACAGGATATTTTTCCTTACATGATATTATTCTACTATCCCCCCTTTTTTGATTTAAATATTAGGAGGTTTTTGAAAATTTTATAATGTAGTCTTGATAGCTTTTAAATTTTAATTTTTTGCACTAAAATATGACTGCTTTAGGTTCATTACATGTTACGCAATTTTACCATGAGATGAACTACCAATAAAAATTTTAGTTAACACTTTAGGAACAGCTTTTTGTCTAGTAAAATTAATTTTTCTAGAATATTAGCTTATTTCAATTAGCCAATTTAAATTAGCCTGAAAACTTGACTACTGTTTTACTGTCAAATTTAATACTCTAACAACAATCTTATTTTACCCTGTAAATATTAGTGGAAATGATTACTTGTTTTCTTGAGTAGGCCCTGAGCATTCCTGGTGCTAGGCTGGATTTAGATACCAAAAACCCACTTCCCCACACCATGGGTACAAGACAACTCAAACAAGTCTTGTTGCAGTGAGAGGGCAGCTGCTGTTGGCCAAGTCTCTGTCTGTTACCCGGGTCCTGATTTGAGCTGGGCATGGGAAGTTAAGCAGCCATGGGAGCAGGAGACCTCCCTCAGAAGGGGTGAGTGTTCAGGCCCCTGCAAAGTTGGGGGGGGTGAAGGTCTGTGCCCCACCTCTGTTGACCCCCAAGTTCTCTCCTGATGGCCCCTCTGCGACTGTGCCTATCTTAGGTTGTTCCTTCCCTGAGGAATCTTACCTGTCTCTGGCTAACCAGCCATCTTCCGGGGCCAAGCAGGGTGATGTGAGGTTCAGTTCTGTCTCCTTGGTAGCCTATGCCCCTGTGATCTCCACGCCCAGCATCTGCCTTGGAATCCCCTGGCCTGCTGGCAGGGCCCCAGCACTGATCACATATCTTGGGGAACCCGGGTTTCTTCTCCAGGGAGGGCCCAGCTCGCCCCACTGAGTGAGAGACAGATCCATGGTACCAGTCATCACGAGGCTTCAACCTCGGCATGAACAGAAAGCTCAGGCAAAAGCTGTTGCCAATTAGATTGTGAGAAAAGGGTCCCTCTTGGCCAAAAGAGCAAGAGGGACCAATATAGAATGCTCAGGTGCCTTCCCAGGAGGCCCTCTACAAAATGGAAGGGATTAAATCCTTTCATGTCCTTTTTAAATTGCTGCCAGACATTCAAAGAATTAGTTTGTAAGTTTGTTTGGGATAATTGTGTATTATGCTGTTGTAATTCTAAAATATCAAGAGATGTGTTACCTTTGTCTCCAAGCATCAAAAAGATGATTTTTTTTATTGATCCCCAAGGGTGCGAGGTACTATTATAAGTAATGGGGGTAACACAAATCTGGGGAAAAATTATAATGACATTGTAGAATAATATCATGTAAGGATATTCTTTGCTCTAGGCCATGGCAATTCCATTTCCAACTGGCTGTCAATTTCTTTTTGTATAGACAAGATCTTAGTTATATTTTCTGCACCTCTCCTAGGGGCAAGTAGTTATAGTCTCTTTCTTTGGTGTCCACACAAACCAGAAACCTCTCTTTAATTTCACACACAAAGGGGCAGTGGTTTGATTTTGTGTCATACAAAAGGGAAGCTGGGTGGAGACCCCTGTGTAATTATACTTTCTTGCCCCACCCATGGTCCTCTTGGATGACCAAGGTGTTTGATATTATTGGTGACTACATTAGGCAGGGGATCAGCCCACGTAAGGGCTCTTACCCATGAAAGGTCAGGAGCATAAGTCCAAAATACTTCCCCATTTGCCCCAGGTAGAAATGATCTTAAAATATTGACAAAACCATATATACTAAATATAACTAACTTAAAAGGGTTTTTATTTGTACTTTAACTTTTGTTGAAGTATAATATATACACAGATAAAAAAAATTTATACTATAAGTGAATAATTGATAAATTTTCTAATGCTAAAAATAACCTTTTATAACTAGTACTAAAAAAAGGAACATAAAATAAATAATACCTCAGAAATCATTGTCCCACTCTCTTTTAATTACTCCCCCCAAAGGGTAACCGCCATTCTTACAGGAAAAAGCATATGTTGGTGTTGCCTTTTATAATACTTTGTATATAAATGAATATATTCAACATGTAATCTTTTGTATCTGGCTTCACTAACTCAACATAATGTTTGAAAGGATTCTCTATATTGATGGGTTGAATGTCAATCTCATCAATGTATTTTGTGGTAGATTGTGTTTTCAAAGATGGTCATGGCAGTATCTCCCAGCCTCTATGATCTTCAAAGTGACCTTGCTACTTCCAAGGGATGGATGGAGTCTAATTCCCCTCCCCTTGAATCATTGTAATCTTAATGACATGCTTCTAATCAATACAATGTGGCTTATCACATTGCAATTTTTATTGGCATTTCCCCAATGTCCTATATTATAAGCAAATTTTCATATGTTAAGTCATAATTTGGATATCCACTTTTCAAAAGTAAGCATTTTAACTCATATTTTAATTTCGTTTTCTTTTTCTTGTTATGTAAGAATTCTTTATCTGTTCTGAATCTATGCATTAAAAATAGCTTCTACTCTGTGGTTTGCCCTTTCACTCTCTTAATGATGTCTTGAATGAACAAGAGATATTAATATTAATATAGTCCATTTTACCATATATTTTTTAAAGCTTTTTATACACTATTTTAAAGCTCTATGCTTAAACCAAAGCTGTTAGGTTATTCTCCTCTAAAAGCTCTGTTGTTCTACCTATCATATTTATATTTTCAATATAGTTGGACTTTTTGTGTTTAATGTGAGATAGAAATTTTGCATCTGTGACAAAGAAAATAAGAGACCTACTTTTCTTATTGATAACTGTTTATTGAATAGACTGTCATTTCTCAATGCACTGCATTGCTGTCTTTGTCATAAATCAGTATTATACTTCAAAACTTTATCATTGCCAACCTGTGCTTTTCCAATAACATCCTAACCAATCAGCCTGGGCTCACTGCTCTCAAATCATTCCTAAGAACCAGAAATCTAATAATATCAGTCCTCTCTTTAGCAGCTTTTAAGGTTTTCAATGCCTACAACAGTGTTACTCCTGGTTTAAACCTTATAAATGCAAATCCTGTGGGCCCTCCATCAAATAAAATGACTCAAATGTGGAGTAGAATTGCTGGTAGCAGAGCTTTCAGCACTCTGCATTTTTAAGAAGAAATACCAGGTATTATGCACTTAGAAATATGAGATCCACTGTTTATCAAAAGGCAATATTCCATCGTATCTGTGGAAATAAAAATGGTCCTCTCTGATCCAGTTTCTGTTACCTATTTTATGTTCTCCTCTATAGCTCCATCTGCATTTAATGTTCCAAACAACATAATTTATTTCCCAACACACATACCATGTTATTTGATTCATTTATGTCTTTGCATATATAGTGCCATCAGAGCAGGACATTTCACCACCCTCTACAAAGACCTAGTAAAAGCCTTTCTATTTCAGAATCCAGTGCACTATTTACTTCTGCTGTTCTGTCTTTCCTCATATTGTTCTGTAACCTTTTTAGTCCCTCATAAAAATAAAATCACTTTCACTTCTTCATTTCTTAGTAGAAAAAAAGCCACATTGCTTATGATTAACTTCTATTTCCCAGACTTAAACATAAATTAACATACCATATTTTTTTGTGTGTATGAGTCACTATTTTTTTCTAAAATCCTTAGACTGAAAATTGAGGGGCCTCTTGTACACGGAAGTCAGCCAAGGAGGGAGCTGCTCCACGTGCTGAGCTGCTCATACTTTGTCAAACAGGCTTCCTCCAATCATGAGCCTTGTTGTTACTGACGTCAGCTGATGCTGTGATTGGAGATGGAGAGTGCGCAGATGCAACAGGGACCAGAGCATTCTGAGCCCATAAAGATGTCAAAAAATAAAAAGATAAATACTGGTAAGTAATTGACTTACTCTGCAAAATTCAAACTGAATGTAATTGGCTGTGCAAAAGAGCATGGAAATAGAGCTACAGAGACAATTTGGACCTCCTCCCACTGAGTGTATGATCAGACAGTGCAGAAAACAGGAAGAACTCCTTAAGATGCCAAAAAAAGAAGAAGGCCCTAAGAGGAAAGCCAGAAAAATGGGCAAACTTGAAGCAGAGGCTTAAGACTTGGATTATGGAGCAGCACCAGAGTGGCTTATGTGTGTCAACCAAGCTTATTCAATGTCAGGCAAGAATGTTTGCAAGCGAAATGAACATTGTTGATTTTAAAAGAAAGGCAAAATGGTGCTTCAATTTCATGAGGAGAGAAGGGTTGGCCATGAGAACACAAGCAAAGTTAGCTCAGAAAATGCCACCAGTTTATGAGAATAAAATCCAACAGTTTCACTCCTTTGTCATACAACTTCAGAAAAAATATGATTTTGAGCCAAATCAGATTGCAAACATGGATGAGATGTTTCTCAATTTTGATGTGGCTTCCAACAGAACTGTTGATGTGAAAGGAATCAAATCAGTGGCAATCAAAACAAGTGGCCATGAAAAGACACACTATACTGCTGTGCTCTCATGCTGTGCAGATGGTACTAAACTGCCTCCTATGCTTATTTTTAAGAGGAAAACATATCCTAAAGAGACCATACCACCTGGCATTATTGTGCAAGTTCAAGAGAAGGGATGGATGAATGAAGACATTATGGGCATTTGGTTTGCAAAGGTTTGGTCCAGAAGACCTGGGGGGACTCTTAAAGAAGCCACCTCTACTTGTCTTTGATCAGTTCTGAACACATTTAATAGATAAGACAAAAAGGGTTGCTTCAGATTTGCAAACACACCTAGCAGTTATTTCTGGTGGACTTATAGGTCAGTAACAGCCACTAGATGTTTCAATCAACAAGACATTTAAAGCCCTGATGAGAGAAGAATAGAGTAAATGGATGCAAAAGGCAGGTGATAACTTGACACCAACAGGAAGAGTGAAAAAAACAGCCATTACTGAGGTCTACAATTGGGTCCTAAACTCATGGTATGGCATCAAACAAGAGGTGCTTGTGAAGTCCTTCAAGAAATGTGGAATCAGCCCTAACCAGTTTGGCTCAGTAGATAGAGCATCAGCCTGAGGTATGAAGGGTCCTAGGTTTGATTCTGGTCAAGGGTATGTACCTTGGTTGTGGGTACATCTCCAGTAGGGGTTGTGCAGGAGGCAGCTGATCAATGTTTCTCTCTCATCGATGTTTCTAACTCTCTATTCCTCTCCCTTCCTCTCTGTAAAAAATCAATAAAATATATTTTTAAAAAAAGAAATGTGGAATCAGCAATGCCATGGACAGAACTGAGCATGATCTCACATATACAGACAGTGACTCAGAAGACAGCAGTGATACAATAGAAGTTGAAGAAATTGATATGTCTGGAACTAATAGTGATGAAGAAGAGAATGGTGATGCAACAGAGGCTGAATAAAGTGATATGCTGCATAATAACGTAGCACTTGTATGTAAACATTACCTGGGATAATTATTAAATGAAAATGTGTTCTGTTTTATGTTTAAAATATTGATTTCTTAATTCTGGGTTGGAAAAGTGGGGGGGCATCTTATACATGGGGGCATCTTATATGAGGAAAAATATGGTATTTACTTGTGATAGGTTGCTCTCTAAATATGAACAATGATTAACAGAAGAGCAAAACTTCTCCTAGAATCTCAGTCCTGATGAGCACCTGCCTTGTTTTTTTTTAAAATGTTTTTATTGATGTTTAGAGTGAGAGGAAGAGAGTGGGAAACTTCATCCATCAGCTGCCTCCTGTATGTCCCTTACTGGGGATTGAGCCTGCAACCCAGGCATGTGCCCTGACCGGGAATTGAATTGGTGACCTCTTGCTTCTTCAGTCTGTACTCAACCGTTGAACCATACCAGCCAGGCCACACTTGCCTTATTAATCTTAATATTCTCATTAATTTTTTTGCAAAAAAAAAAATGTTATTCAGCTGTATCTGTTAGAAATCAGTAGAAAATTTTATTAAACCTAAGATCTGCTCTGGCCAGGTGGCTCAGTTAGTTGGAGCATCACCAAAAGCTTGTGGGTCCAATTCTTGATCAGGGCACATACCCAGATTGTGGTTCTATCCCTGGTGGGGGAGGGTACATGAGAGAGGAAACTGATCGATGTTTCTCTCTCTGCCCCCTTTCCACTCTCTCTAAAATAAATAATAATAAAACCAAAACATATCCTCAAGTGAAGAATAAAAAACAAACAAAAAATTAAGACCTGATATACAATGTTTCTTGAAAAGATCCTATCTAATAAAGATGGAATATGCTAATTGACCATCACACCCTCACAAATATGATAGCATTCACAGCCACAAGATGGCGGCGCCCAGTCCTGTCAGCCCTGCCGCGGCAGCAGGTGCATGGTGCATCTGGGCCTGCCCCAGGCGGGTCCGGCCACATAGCCGCCTGCCTCCAGAGTCTCCCAGTCCCCTCAGTGCCCCGGCCACCCAGGGCCAGCCCAAGGCTCAGGCAAGCCTTGGATGGCAGCTGCCCAGCCAACACCCAAGGTGTAGGCAAGCCTCGGATGGCAACTGCCCAGCCACCCAGGGCTGCCCGAGACTTGTGCTGCCGGCAGTGGCAGTGGCAGAGGAGTGATGGGGGCATCGCCTTCCCCTGATCGCCGGGTTGCCTCCTGCCCCTGAGGGCTCCTGGAATGTGAGAGGGGGCAGAATGGGCTAAGGGACGCCCCTTATCAGTGCATTAATTTTCATGAATCGGGCCTCTAGTTATCTAATAAAATACTAGAGGCCTGGTGCATGAAATTCATGCATTGGGGTTGGGGGGTGTTGTCCCTCAGCCCAGCCTGCACCCTCTCAAATCTGGGACCCCTCGAGGGATGTCCAACTGCCTGTCGGACATCCCTCTCACAATCCAGGATTGCTGGCTCTCAACCACTCGCCTGCCTGCCTTCCTGATGCCCCTAACTGCTTCTGCCTGCCAGCCTGCTCACCCCCTAACCACTCCCCTGCCAGCCTGATCGACACCTAACTGCTCCCCTGCCAGCCCGATTGTCCCTAACTGCCTTCCCCTGCCTACCTGGTCACCCCTAACTGCCCTCCTCTGCTGGCCTGGTCACCCCTAACTGTCTTCCCTTGCAGGCCTGGTTGCCCCCAACTGCCCTCCCTTGCAGGCCTGATCGCCCACAACTGCCCTCCCCTGCTGGCCATCTTGTGGTGGCCATCTTGTGTCCACATGGGGGCAGCCATCTTTGACCACATGGGGAAGGCCATCTTGTGTGTTGGAGTGATGGTCAATTTGCATATTACCTCTTTATTAGATAGGGTTCTCGGAAGTGATATGTTTCTGAATGTTAAAATAAACAAATGTTAGGTTTTCTTTTAAGTCTTGTATGTTTTACAATTTTAAAAATTTCAGTTTAATAACTGCAGCCATGTGAAAGAAATATGAAGCAGAAGGTATCACTGCTTTTCTAAAGTAATGCAAATATAATTTGTTATTAAAATATTTTCTGAGTTTCTGATGTTTGTATTTGAGCACCTTGAGGGATAGGAAATGATCACACTTACTCTGCATTCTCCACATAGCACATGGCAACACTGAACACAGAGCTGTTGCTTAATAAATTCTTCATTAATGAACATTAGCTACTGTGTACACTGAGCTTTTGGAGTGCCAGTGAAATCAATAGGGACCAGTGACAAGAGACAACTTGGTTAGATCAGAGTCTGCCAAGTGCCTCTTACAGCCCTGATTTAATCATTCATATTCTCATATAATTTAATTTTTAACTTTACTAACATCCAAGCAAGGTGGTAAACAAATGAATATTTGTCAAACATTAAATTTGTTATGCACTTTTCAACATACATTATTTTACTTAGTATGAAATAAGATTGTGTGGGATAGTGGACATATATTTTACAGATAAATAAGTTAAGCGTCAATAACATTAAGTAATACGCTTGATATTATTTAGTAAAACTGTAGTGTGCACAGGGCTTAATGCACCCCTCACTTAAAGTAAGTACTTAGTCTCCCTTACCACTGTGCTTCTATTCCACTGATGTAGTAGTGCTTCAGAAGTAACTTAACTACTAAAGCTGAATAGATATGTGTCCTGTGTCCAAGAAATTCCACTCCCAGGTTACATACAATGCAGACATATGTACATACATTCACCAAACACATGCACATATGTTTATAATAGTATAATTTGTAATACTAAAAAAAAACTAGAAGAAAATTAAATTTTCAATCAATACACTTATATAATCATCTGGTGGAATGCAATATAATGCGAAAAAATGAATTATGGGCATTTGCAACCATGTGGGTAAATTGGACAAAATAATGTTGAAAGAAGTCACTCAAAAATTAAAAGTATTGTACCATCCCATCCATAAGAAGTTCCAAACAGGCTACACTTCACTCTGGGGCAGTGTGGACTGCAGCAGGAGGCTGAGTTCCCGATGCCAGTGCTAGGCTGTGTATTGACCTCCTTGTGGTACATGGATGGCTGTGTGCACTTGGTAAAAATGCAATCTATAATTTGAGTACTTTCCTGTTTGTAGAATACAGGGAAAAAAATTTCCTCTGACTTTCTTATTTTAATATATGCTTGGAAATATAAACTAACAAAGTAAATTTGTAAGCACATAAGTAATTTAGATAACACCTGGTTAAGATTTTGCAACATAATTTTGTTAAATAATATATCAAACATAATATCTCAAGACTGCTGTTTTTTAAATTCAAAATATAACTAAAACTTTATGAGGCTCATTATTTCAGGTATCCCCAAGATTGTTAGTGGTAAGCGATGACTGACGTTCATTTGTCCTATGTCCTTTGAATTAGTTAAAACAATGGTTTTCACTGCTACAGCCTGAGACAAAGATAACATGAAAAACAGCTGCAGATTTTTTATATTTTTCTTCCAGATGAAAAGAAATAATGTATGTAAGCACCTGTGTATTCAGCACATTTTAGTGAAGATTAGCAATATGGAAAGATGAGGTGAAACTTAAATTTAGGTTTCCTTGTTTCTAAAAATATATTTCTGATACTTTAGTCAACTGATTTTTCAGCTTTTAAAAGAAAAAGGGAGGGAGGGAGAGAATGGAGGAAGAGAGAGAGAGAGAGAGAGAGAGAAAGAGAGAGAGAGAGAGAGGAGGAGACTTGATTTTTTAAAATATATTTTTATTGATTTCAGAGAGGAAGGAAGAGGGAGAGAGAGATGGAAACATCCATGATGAGAGAATCATGGATCGGCTGCCTCCTGCAATCAGTCTTACTATCCGTCTTACTATCACTCCTTTGAAGGATATTTTTCCCTCTGGGGATCGAGCCCACAACCCAGGCATGTGCCCTTGACCAGAATCGAACCTGGGACCTTTCAGTTTGCAGGCCAATGCTCTACCACTGAGCCAAACCGGCTAGGACAGGACTTGATTTTTTGATGCAACACATCTAATTTCTCTCTTTCTCAAACCAATATGATGGACTCTGCAGGAACCCATTCCACAGAGGAGTTCTTAGACTCCCTGAGAATAGACAAACTCAAACTTATGTACATTTCCCCATAAAAGAAGGTTATATTTTCAGGATCTTAGCCATTTTTATATTCCACTAATGACTATAAGTGGAAAGAAGCAATAGGAAAATTATTTTTCTGTGATAATGAAATATGCACCGACATTAGAAGGCAGAAGCAGCTATTACCAGTTTTACTTTTAAAAAGAAAAAATTTTCCCTTTGCATTTTTATTAACAAGATATAGTAAATCCAGCATTAATTGCAATGATATAGGCCATTGTTAGCAAATTCATTATTTTAGCATTATGATAACATGAATAGAGATGAATAAGTACTATATGTTCAAATGCTATTATTAAAATATTATATTATATAGAGGAAACCATTCCTTTCAATTATTCTGAACAATTTATATACATTCATATACTTCCAAGGCTTTGTTTAATATTGCATGTATGCTTACTCATAATTTCGCACCCAGTAGTGAGAATAAATACTCACAATAGTAGGAGAGTAAAAACTATAATTATAGCCCACATTTTAAAATGTCTAATCATTACTCAAATGTAGTTCTATGCATATAATTTTATTTGGGAGAAAATGTGTGACATACATACAATAAAACATTTCTTTCATGTATTTACTATTTAGAATTAAGTGGAGGCTTCAGTATAAAAGAACTTAGCTGCTAGAATCTGGTTACATGTTTTAGAAATCTAGCATTTACCTGCAATATTTGTGTGGGAAGAAGGCATTTAACATAATTATAAAATTAGAAAATATTTTTATGTTATAAAAATTGCCAACCATATGAAGGTGACTGCAGATGTACTAAGTTTATCAAAACTTAATGATTAACATTATTTTGAGCAAGTTATCTCTCAGTAAAAGAGGATCTTGGAAAACTTTAATAGCGTTTACTATACTCTCAACTAATTTTGAAACAGTGTCACTTATTGTAATTCTATCTTTCTTTATAAATACACATATAATTATTATTATTTAATAAATTTGCCATTTGCTAAGATTTATTCAGAGTTACCAATTCATTTTCTCTCCATTTCTTCTTATATCAGAAGTATTCCTTCAGAGATCACTTTCCTTATGCCTGAGGGATATCCTTTCAAATTTCCTTCAATAATGGCATATTTTGCACGGTACTAAAAAATTATTTGGGATATACAATTCTAAGTTGTGGCAGTTTTCCTCTCAGTACCCTGACTTCCTTTGTTACTGTAGATAAGTAAGCTATCAGTCTTACTATCACTCCTTTGAAGGATATTTTTCCCCTCTGACTGTTAAGATTTCCTCTCAGTGTTAGCAAATTCATTATTTTAGCATTATGATAACATGAATAGAGATGAATAAGTACTATATGTTCAAATGCTATTATTAAAATATTATCTTATATAGAGGAAACCATTCTTGCTTAAAATGTATATATTTTTTTACTTATTTGGCTTGGAATTCAATGGTATTCATAAATCTGTGGCCATATCCTTTAATTCTGGAAAATTCTTATCCATTATCACTTCCAAATTACCTGAGACCCATCCTTGCTAATCTTCTTTTATTACAATTAATCTTTCTCATTCTATTTACCATGTTGCCTAACTTCTGTCAAGTATGTTGGACTTGATCATTTATCTGCTATATTCTTGATACTTTTGCTGCCCTGCTTTCCAGTTTCTTTATTGTACTATTAACTATGTTTCATTAGCTTATGAATCTATTCAGTAGGTTTTTATTTTAGACTAGAGGCCCGGTGCACTGATTCATGCACTGGTGGAGTCCCTTGGCCTGGCCTACACCCTCTTGCAATCTAGGATCTCTCAGGGGATATCGGACTGCTGGTTTTGGCCTTATCCCCACAGTTCAATATATTTTTCCAAATTTGTTATTATATATTACTATCCGGAGAGAATATCACCCAAATCAAGACATATAATGCATCTTGCAATTTTGTCTATAATTTTGAGAGAAAGCAGTAGATATTCAATAAAGAATTATAACAACATGATATTCAGCTTTTTAAATGTATTTACATCTTCATAAGAACAGAGTAAAATCTGTTTTTCTTTATCCCAAATGCTCCTCTATCTAAATTATCTCTAAAATCTCTATGTTATTATTTTTAAATTCCAAAGGATGGATAAAATTTATGTATGGTGATTTTTATATTCCAGATGGATTATATGGAAAGTATATTTTAATAAAATTTTACTTAATTTTCAAAACATTATTGTGAAAATACAAATTTAACTGATAATTTCTATTTGTCACAAATGATATGGAAGAAAAAGTATGCTGATGATCTTTGATGTCAAGTAATTCTATAATTAATAAAAAGTTTCAAATATAGTATTTTAACTCCAACTTTTTATAAGTAATAAATTGCCAAATCTTAAACTACTACTTGGAAGCAATACACATTCATATTATTACTATTAATGTTATTTCTGTCCTGATGAGAAAACATGATGATTTCCTTCACAATTCTGGTTTTTGTTCCTTTTACTATGGTGAGTTTTAAAGCATTTATACTTTTTACTTTTTTTTCTTTTGGGATTGAATATACATTTTTCATAATTTGCTTAAAATATATGTACTTTCAAACTTTTATGCATAATTCCCTAATCATTTATAAATAGTGCACAAAATATTTTAGCTATAGAGAAATGTTTAAAAAAACTAAGCTATTTTTGCTAAAACTGGGAAAACAGGGACAGAAAATCTACCTGGTCAAAGAGGAAAGAAGGTTCATAAAGTTGAATCATAAAGCAATTAAATATGAACAAATTTGAAATGTAATCAACAGTATTAATATATCTAAAAATAATATCCTATCTAATAATAGAGTAATATGCAAATTAGGCATCACTCCATGACAAAATGGCGGCCCCCATACCCACAAGATGGCAGCGCCCAGTCCCCTCAGCCCCGCTGCTGGAGTGTCTGGCCTGTCCCACCAGCAAACAGAGCACTGACAGCAGGCCATGGAGGCTTCCTTAGTGCTGCGGCAGCGGGAAACCGCCAGGCCTGCGCACACAAAGCCGGTGAAGGAGCAGGGCCTGGGGTCTTCCTGTTGGTTGCCACAGCGATCGGGTGGATGCCAGGCCCTGCGCACACGGAGCCGGTGGGCAATCGGGAAGACTCCAGTGCCAGCAGAGTAGGGCATGGCAGCTTCCTGATCTCGGCAGCCGGGAAGCCACCAGGCCCTGCATGCCAGGCATGGTGGCTTCCTTAGTGGGGCAGTGGCAGGGAAGTCCCCAGACATGGCAGACAGAGCCCAGACAGCAGGGCTTGGGGGCTTCCTTAGTGGGCAGTGGCGGTGGGAACACCCCCATACCCCGCAGACAGAGCCTGGACAACAGGCCATGGGGGCTTCCTTAGTGTGTCCATGTCTGGGAAGCCCCCAGGCCCAGCAGACAGAGCACACTGCAGGGCATTGGGGCTTTCTTCACATGGCACGTGGCAGCAGCAGGCAGAGAGCGACAGCAGGGCATGGGGGCTTCATCTCCATGGCTGCAGGGAAACCTCCAGGCCCCGCATTGAGCAGAGAACCATGGGGAGTGGGCCTAAGCCATCAGTAGGATATCCTCTGAGAGCTCCTGCATTGTAGAGGGTGCAGGTTGGGCTGAGGGAACCCCGTGCACGAATTTCGTGCACTGGGCCTCTAGTCCTACCTAATAATAGACAAATATGCAAATTGACCATACCTCCGCTACACCCAAGCCACACCCACCAGCCCAAGCCACACCCACCAGCCAATCAGGGCGAGTATGCAAATAAACCGAACCAAGATGGCTACAGCCACCCAGAGCAAGGTTTCCCAGGCAACAGAGGGAAACAAGCTTTCCGCCTGCCCTTGACAGGCCTAAGCCTCCACTCAAGCTACAAAGTTTCAATTATAGAAGGTAAACAAATTCAAACAGAATGGCGGCAGCCATGGAGCTGGAGAGACCAGGCCAGGGTTGCCCGCGGTAACGGAGAAAGCAAAGCTTTCCACACACCCTGGCCAGGCTCAGGCTTCTGCTTAAGGCTACAAAGTTTCAATTATAGAAGGTGAATTAACTCAAACAGAAATGGCTGCCAGTGGAGCATGCAGGAGGCTTGCTCCGCTCCAGGCTACAAAGTTTCAATTGTAGAAGGTAAATAAATTCCAGATACCAGGGCCTCTGCTTGGGTCGCCAGGGCGCGTGGCTGGCCTGCAAACAACCACAGACCCCTTGCTCAGGCTGCCCCATGCCCCAAGGGAACCCCCACCCTTATCTGGGACACCCTTCAGAGAAAACCAGCTGGCCCCCACTTCTGCACCAGGCCTCTATCCTATCTAATATGCAGATTGACCACCACTCCAACACACAATATGGCTGCCCCCATGTGGTCAAAGATCCTGCCCCCATGTGGACACAAGATGGCCACCACAAGATGGCCAGCAGGAGAGGGCAGTTGGGAGGCACCCGGCCTGCAAGGGAGGGAAGTTGGAGGCAATCAACCCTGCGGGGGAGGGCAGTTAGGGGTGACCAGGGCCGGCAGAGGAGGGAAGTTGGGGGCAAACAGGCTGGCAGGGGAGTGGTTAGGGGGTGATCAGGTTGGCAGGCAGAAGCGGTTAGGGGCAATCAGGAAGGCAGGCAGGCAAGCAGTTGGGAGCCAGCAGTCCTGGTTTGTGAGAGGGATAACTGACTGCCCATTTAGGCCAGATCCCAGTGGGATCAGGCCTAAATGGGCAGTCGGACATCCCTCAAGGGGTCCCATATTGGAGAGGGTACAGGCTGGGCTGAGGGACAGCCCCCCCTCCGTGCACGAATTCTGTGCACTGGGCCTCTAGTGTTACTATAATAAGGATGGTCAACTGGAATACTTACAAAACAGAGTGAGAAGAGCAACAATTTGACACTACTTATTCAATTTACTAGCTCAAGTTTAGTTTTGAGAGATGCTAGTATTATAAATAACTGTATCCTCTTGGGAGGTGATATATGTTGTGAGACACAAATGACTCACTGGACCCATGATAATCTCACCCCCTTTTGCTTAGATATGCTGTTTATCCAAACACCTTTCTGAATTCTTATTCCATTTTGAGGAGCTTTACAATTTTAGAAATAATAGAGGGCAGACAAATTTAAATAACTCTAAAGGAATATGACCTGGGGAAAATTTTGTGTTTTGATTATATAGTTTATTCATCATTCTTTTATAATTGTAAGAATTTAGTTAAATAAAAGCAATCCTCCCCTGATGGCATTCAGTTTGAGTTAAGAAGCTAGATTGAGTTTTTGCACATGCATGGTGAGACTAAAACTCTGAGACACATGACCAATTACTTCTTCCTTAATAGGTATTGCCCTACAAGCCTGCTGATTCTTCACTACGTATACCTCCACCATGTATGTGTTATGGGCTATGAAGTCTCTTTTATTTATTGTCACCCTATTTGAGGATTCTGGAAAATATAAATTAGGACTAGAACAATTAGGAAGCTTCTATCAATCATCAACACACCTATTGAAACTAACCAGTACAAATTTCAGGGTGCATGGGATGGAAAATATGAATAAATCCCAATGTATGTACATTTTGGGGTGAATTTCAGAAATTTTCATTTTTAAAATAAATTCACGACAATAATAAAAGAGATATCTCAAAGCAATAGATGGTCAAATACCAATTAATGATGAGGGAAGGATAGGGTGAGAATTCGGAGGAGAATGAGGGCACATTTTATGGTGGTGATTGGCAGCCCGAAGGATAATAACATAAACTTTGTTTCAGAAAGGCTATGTGCAAAATTTGTTAGACTTGGGCAGGATACAAGTTCAACTAGATTCTTATCTGTTTCTAAAAGGCAAATTATAATTTCTGCTGCGGGATTGGACACAGTGCTAAATAAATAATCTAATTTGATTCCTGTATAATTTTGTGACTACTAGAAATCTGTCAGAAATAGTTCTCTTCCCTGAAGTCTAGTTCTCCAAAATATTTCTAATTCCTCTCCAAAATATTTCCAATTCCTAATCTTATATCAATTATCAGATACAATCTCTTAATTTATCCCACGTCACACCAG
The DNA here is from genome assembly GCF_027574615.1 of Eptesicus fuscus. Taxonomy (NCBI): domain Eukaryota; kingdom Metazoa; phylum Chordata; class Mammalia; order Chiroptera; family Vespertilionidae; genus Eptesicus; species Eptesicus fuscus. Next base: position 10,638,012 of record NC_072474.1, on the reverse strand, counting down.
AGGCTAATAAAATGTGCTCTGTTATCTAAATATACTAACCTGCTCTAATGTCTTAAGCATTCTCTACTGATTCTGACTTTTGTTTGTTTTAATAGGAAATCTGTGTATATTCTTATTTATCTTTAAAAATTGAAGATAGACGACTTTTGGAGGGGTTATTATGGTAAGAACATTTAACATACATACCATATTAACAATTTTTAAGTGTGTGATAGAGTATTGTTAATTATAGGTACAGTGTTGTATAGCAGATCTCTACAAGCTATTAGTGTTTCATACCAGAAACTGTATACCTGTTGAACAGTAACTCTATTTCCCCTCACCCCAGTCTCTGGCAACCACCATTTTATTCTTCATTTCTATGCTTTTGACTATTTTAGATACCTCATATAAATGGAATCATGTAGTATTTGCTTTTCTGAGAGTGGCTTTATAAATAGGAAGAAAAATTACTAAAATATTTGACAAACTAGGCCTCTAACTGGGTAAGCCACAACTTGTTGGAGGACAGCTTTCTCCACAATACAGGAATACACTCAAGAGGCAATAAAATACATATATATATATATATACACACTAGAGGCATGAAAATTCATATACATATATACACTAGAGGCATGAAAATTCATGCAAGAGTAGGCCTTCCTTCCCCCAGCTGCCGACACTGGCTTCCCTCCAGCACCTGGGACCCCGGCTGCTTCCCTCCTCTGGCCGCCAGCAGGCAACCGGGACCTGGGCTGGCTTCCCTCTGGCACTGGCTTTGTCAGGAATGATGTCCAGAATGACATCTGGTCTAATTAGCACATTGCCCTTTTATATATATATAAACAATCTCAATGTTCAGGTGTTTATTTTTATTAAAAATTATATACATGTACATGATTGGACAATTATATTTTGAAAGGAGTTTTGTACATTGATTTTTAAGTCTATTGTTGGGAATTTTAATCAGCATTTTTAATCTTTCCTATCCCCACCACTATTTTTTATTATTTCCAAAACCGTCATGGAACTGACCATTTTTGTTTCATTTTTATATGTAGTTAGAAAAGCGTTTTGACTATAATAGCAAGTAGCTAAGCATGGCCACGTTTGTTGTTTGTTTGTTTGTTTCCATGTTTGTGTATTTTCAGTAGAAAGGGTAAGAAGAAGTACTGTTATTGTCCCCCCAAATAGCCAGTGGCTTATTTTTATGTCTCTGTCTCCCATGCTGCGCAGGTATTCCAGTGCCTTGTATCCCCTCAAGCCTTTGTTGGTACAAAGTATCTGCAAAAAGTATTTATTAAAGTAGCTTATTTATTTCACCAACATCAAAAATGCCTATAATATATGAAAACAAACTTTGAAGATCCGAGATGCTAAATATTTATATAAAAATTATTCTTTCTCAGTATTTAAACTTAATTTCCCAAGGTGATTCATTTATGTATTCCCATATTACATTTGTTAAATTAAAAAAAATAGCCAACCTTAAAACTAACAAAAAAGCACTCCTCTAAGACTATTCATGCAGTACATTTCAAGTTCATTGCTCAGATACAGTATTGCCCCTTTGCCAATGTCAATAACTATGGAGCATCCTGAGTGACATTGTGAGATCTCTCTCTATCACCTTCTGCAATATGTTAAGAGATGAAAATTTTTGAGTAAAAAAAGTTTAAAAGTTGGCAGCCCCTGGCAATATTCATTAAAGAGGATGGCACAGAAGTTGAAAAGCTCATCATGGAGTTACAGTGAGCATTAACACTACAGGGCTTCAGCACTTTCCCAGAAAATGTGGCACCGCCAGGCATTCTTTAAACCCTGATTGCCAGCCAAAGCAGAGTACCGAAGGCCAGCAAGAGCAAGCAAACTTGATCTTCAGTCAATGACCCCATGATCTTTCCCGACTTGAACATTTTAGTAAGTTGTGACATTTGGGAAAAGAACATTTGGTAAAAACATCTTGCCTGATATTCTTCCAAGATACTCACTGCTCATCAAATATCTTAGAAAAATATGTACTCAAGGATGCTTAGGAAAAAATAATTTTAAAAAATATTTTATATTTGCAATATAAGAAGTACTATGCTATGCACCTTAAGTGGATTATTCTACATAATTCTTACATCAATAGTATGAGGTAGGTACTGTTGTAACCCCCATTTTACAAGTGATGAAACAGAGGTGAATTGAAATTAAGTAATTTGCTCAAGATTACATAACTAGTAGATAACAGAAGTGGGGTTTCAACCAAGTTTCTAATGCCAAACCCTGCTTACCTAACTACTATAATCCAGTGTCTCAAAATAACACCAAAATACGATAGTTCAAAGTCTTATTTCTCCTATGTCTATGAGAAGCTACTCTTTTCTTTCCTTCAACTGTTTCCTAGAATGATTATTTATGAAAAACCTAAATAAGTGTTGAAATGTTCAATTGTTTGACAATAAAACAACTGATTGTGTGCAATTTCTTTTGCTCAAGAATATCATTCAATCTCTGGTATTCTATACAACTACATAATTTCTTTCCTACAAGCATATTTCTAATTATCCCTTTTTGTTGCCCTTCATAAATATAAAGAGACTTTTATTATTATTACTGTATTCCCCTTCAAAAATGGAATCCTAGAAAATTATGCTTCTTCTGTTTTTTAAAATGAACATGAAGTTCATTAAACAAATCTTATACATTTTCTAGGTATAACACTGTGACACCATATCATTGATGAGGTAAGTAAGGAATCCATTTGCTCTGCCAGAAGCTTCATTAGATCTTGTGAAAAGTGGCAGCAGTCCAATAATAAAGAGAAACATTCTAACGTTCTATTGGGAGATAATTATAAATACTGAATTGAATAGTTATACTCAACCAAATGGGTTAGAACTGAAAAAAATTTTTTTAAAGAAACATACAGATAATTATTTTCCATTAATTTTCATGTTTTATTTTAGATATATTTTAATCACATATATAAATTATTTAGCCTGATTATCCTTATAATCCCATTTTAAATTTATCAAGGATTTATAATTCAAAAGAGCAAGTCACTACTAGGTACATAAACAGCAGCATTATCTTGCCACCAAGTGGCAGTTTCTGAATTGTGTTGCAGAAGTTTGCATTTTCACAAGTATATATTTTATCTCTTTAATATTTGTTAAAAATCATCAAATCCATAGCCATTGTGAAAGTGAAAATAGAAGTAGCTAATAATATATGCTTTTCAAAAAATATTCATATTCCAATTAGTTATGATAAAAGGACTTGGTATTTATGCTTCCCAGTTTGTTAGATTGATTCAAATTTCATAATTTTAAAGTATCCAAGATAAACAGGAGGTGATCACGTATTCATTGAGGACTTTGACTTAGAAGGCATGCTATCATATTTTAATCTCTGTTAAGGATTGAATTCTGGTTCACAAAAATGATATGTTGCAGTCTTAACCCCCAGGGTCTCAGATTATGAGCTTATTTGGAAATAGAGTGACTGCAGATCTCGTTAGCTAAGATGAAGTCATGTTGGAATAGAATGGTCCCCTAGTTCAATATGACTGGTGTCCTTATGAGAAGAGGGGAATTTGAACCCAGACACTCAGAGAGGGAAGATGGTGTGGAAGAAACAGGAGAAAATGGCCAGGTGGAGATGGAGGCAGAGATCAGAGTGACATTTGTGAGCCAAGGGACATTAAGCAACATCACGGGTCAGAGAGCCCTGTTGACAGTGTGACTTCAGACTTCTAACCTCCAGACCTGCGAGACAACACATTTCTGTTCTTTTAAGCCACACAGTTTGTGATATCTTGTTGTAACAGCCTTGGAAAACTGACATAATTCCACTTTAAATTTAAAATATTTGTGCTAGATAACTAGTTACTAGAAACTGCTGGCAAGGCAAAGAGTTATAGAAAGCTTAGTCTTAACTGTGCTCGCCAAATAAAAGCCATTTTTATTGAATTGTTAGTTTGTGCATTGTTATCTTACCTTATAATAGACAAATATGCAAATTGACCGCACCTTCGCTACGACCAAGCCACGCCCACCAACCAAGCCACGCCCATCAACCACGCCCACCAGGAAACCGTTACAGGGACGCTGGGGCCGGTGGCTTTCCGGGCGCCTGCTCCGATCGCAGGGACCCGGCTGGGGTGCGGTGCAGCGGAGCCCAAGGACCGGAAAGCCGCCCGGGGCTTTCCGGGCCTTGGGCGCCAGCCGGGTGCGTGCTCCGATCGGAGCAGGGACCCGGCTGGGGTGCGGTGCGGCCGAGCCCAAGGCCCGGAAAGCCGCCCGGGGCTTTCCGGGCCTTGGGCGCCAGCCGGGTGCCTGCTCCGATTGCAGGGACCCGGCTGGGGTGCGGCGGAGCCCAAGGGCTTTCCGGGCCTTGGGCGCCAGCCAGGTGCCTGCTCCGATTGCAGGGACCCGGCTGGGGTGCGGTGTGGCGGAGTCCATGGACTGGAAAGCCGCCCGGGGCTTTCCGGGCCTTGGGCGCCAGCCGGGTGCCTGCTCCGATGGCAGGAGCGAGCCGACCTGGGGGTCTGCTCCTGCAATCGGGTCGCAGGGACGCTGGGTGCAGCTGAGCCCAAGGCCACCGCCCAGGGCCAAGCCCGGACCCTGAAAGAAGGTAGAGGGCAGTGGCCACAGCCAAGGCCTGGGTCCCCGGTGCCGGCAGAAAACTGGTGCAGGCAGCCAGGTGAATGAAGGTCTATTGCACAAATCTTCGTGCAAACGGGCTACTAATCTAGGGATAAAAAGCAATACAGGTTCAGAGAAGTGAGTGGCAGGGAGGAGCTTAGAGTGAACAAACAAGAAAACAACTATAGGGACATCTATCTTGGCTAACTCGCTTTATCCAAAGGAGAGTAAATTTCTCATATCTTTATTACTAGAGGTAGTTTTGTAAATTGGAGTTAGACGCCTACCCTTCCACAGAGACTGAGAGGGATGCTATGTTTCTTGATTACATTTCCAGGAGAAGGTTTTCAGTTCTGTGAGCAAGACTGCCTTGGGTTAGTAAATTATTTATATCTCAAAGGGGCAGAGAAAAATATTTGCAGGTACAAGTTTTCTTATAAATGTTCTAAGAAAAAAGAGGTCCTCTGTGGTTAGTCCTCGGGGAGAGGACAGTTTGGGGCCTATAGGCACAAGGCGCCTTTGTAAAGTGTAGTCAAGCTGAGGGAAATAAATGTTAAGGCCATGTGGGTCGCTTTTTATGGTTAGCTCTTTTCAAATCTCACAGAAGCTATAGATATTGTTCTCAAGGTCTTCCTTTCCCTCAGTTCAATCCACAAACCTGTGATTCTATCCCCTAAATGTTTACCTAATCTTTCCTTTTCAAACTGCTGCCCGCCTCTCTGCTATTGGTGAAGCTCCATCTCTGGCTCAGGCCTGAAACATGGTAATAACCTCGGTATTGATCTCTTTTCTCCATCATTCTTCTCATCAATGTAACTTTTATTTATTTATTTTTAATTTCTTTATTGATTAAGGTATTACATATGTGTCCTTATTCCTCCATTACCCCCACCCCCACAATCATGCCCTCACCCCTCTGGTGTCTGTGTTCATTAGTTAGGCTTATATGTATGCATACAAGTCCTTTGGTTGATCTCTCCCCCTGACTCCCACCCTCCCCTACCTACCCTCTGAGGTTTAACAGTCTGATCAATGTTTCTCAATGTAACTGTTTTAGAATTTAAACCTGTTTCTGTCATGTGGCTGCTTAGAGTCTGACACTGACATGTCATTGTCTAAAGTACAAAATCCAAGCTTTGAGGAATTGCATTAAGTTGGCTAATTGGAATATTTGTCCCCACTTCTTACAAGACAAATGCCATTACCTGTGTAAGAGAAAAGCAACTTGGATATTGTTGAGTAAGAGACTGACTTGATATAATATCGTATTCTTATAATCTAATTCATGCTGATAAATAGCTTTATAAATTTAGCAAGTCATATAATCTCTGGTAACAAAGCCATGTCATCAGTCAGTCAAAGTTAAATTAGAGAAGGGACCTCCTGCTCTCCAATCCCACACTTTATTTTAGCAAAGGGGAGAGCAAATGTTTTTTTCTTCAGTCTTTTGCTTTTTGGTAAATATGTCTCCTGAACATACAGGAATACACAGTACCAGAAAGATTATTTATACAATAATTTCAGGGTTTTTTTTTCTTAAAGTTTTGTGCATGTGTGTGTGTTGGGGGAGGGTTGATAAAAGAGATTCACAAGGCTAATCCCTCAGGCAGTTTTTCCTGGGTTCTAGTCATCTAGGTCATTAAAAGTGTTATTTTAAGTGTTATTGCCTGTGGGTATTGTTGTGAGAATTTTTAAAAAAAAATTATTTATTTTCTAAAGTTTTACATATATCTCTTTTTCCCCAATTGACACCCCCCCCCCCCCCGAAATTCCCACCCCAGGCAAGCCCTTACAGTCTCAGTGTCTGTGTCCATTGGTTATGCTACTATGCATGCATACAAGTCCTTTGGTTGCTCTCTAGCCCCCACAAGCCCCCCACCGCCATTTGTTTCTGGATCTATTCTTGTTCATCAAATTATGTTGATCATTATATCCCACATATGAGTGAGATCATGTGATATTTATCTTTGTCTGATTGGCTGATTTCGCTTAGCATAATGCTCTCCAGTTCTATCCATGCTGTTGCAAATGGTAAAAGTTCCTTCTTTTTTACAGCAGCGTAGTATACCGTTGTGTAGATGTACCACAGTTTTCTAATCCACTCATCTACTGATGGGCACTTAGGCTGTTTGCAAATCTTAGCTATTGTAAATTGTGCTTCTATGAACGTAGGGGTGCATATATCCTTTCTGACTGGTGTTTCTGGTTTCTTGGGATATAGTCCTAGAAGTGGGATTACTGGGTCAAATGGAAGTTCCATTTGTAACTTTTTGAGGAAACTCCATACTGCTTTCCACAGTGGCTGCACCAGTCTGCATTCCCACCAGCAGAGCACGAGGGTTCCTTTTTCTCCACATCCTCGCCAACATTTGTTGTTTGTTGATTTGTTGATGATAGCCATTCTGACAGGTAAGAGATGGTATCTCATTGCTGTTTTGATTTGCATCTCTTGGATGACCAGTGACTTTGATCATGTTTTCATATGTCTCTCGGCCTTCAGTATGTCCTCTTTAGAAAAGTGTCTATTTAGGTCTTTTGCCCATTTTTTGATTGGGTTGTTTATCTTCATTTGTTAAGTTGTATGAGTTCCCTGTAAATGTTGGAGGTTAAACCCTTTGAAATATCATTGGCAAATATGTTCTCCCATGCAGTGCGCTTTCTGTTGTTTTGTTGATGGTTTCTTTTGCTGTAAAGAGACTTTTTATTTTGATGTAGTCCCACTTGTTTATTTTTTATTTAGTCTCCATTGCCCTAGGAGCTGTGTCGGTAAAGATATTGCTGCGATATATGTCTGCTATTTCGCTGCCTATGGAGTCTTGTAGGATTTTTATGGTTTCCAGTCTTACATTTAAGTCCGTTAGCCATTTTGAGTGTGTTTTTGTGTATGGTGTAAGTTGGTGATCTAGTTTCATTGTTTTGCATGTATCTAACCAAATTTCCCAGCACTATTTATTGAATAGACTGTCTTGACTCCATTGTATGCTCTTGCCTCCTTTGTCAAATATTAATTGAGCATGATGGCTTGGGTTGATTTCTGGGTTCTCTGTTCTCTTCCATTGGTCTATACGTCTGTTCTTGTAAGAACTGTGGCTTGGTAATATAGCTTGATATCTGGTATTGTATCCCTCCCACTTTGTTCTTCTTTCTCAAGATTGCTGTGGCTATTCAGGGTCTTTTTTTAATTCCAGATGAATTTTTAGAGAGTTTGTTCTAGATCTTTGAAATATGGCCATTTGTATTTTAATAGGGATTGCATTGGATCTGTAGATTGCTTTGGGTAGGATGAGCATTTTAATGATATTGATTCTACCAACCCATGAACATGGTATGTTATTCCATTTGTTTATGTCTTCCTCTATTTCTTTTTTCAGTGTCCTGTAGTTTCTCGAATACAGGACTGTTACCTCCTTAGTTAAGTTTATTCCTAGGTATCATAATTATTTTGGTGCAATGGTAAATGGGATTGATTTTTTCGTTTCTCTTTCTGTGAGTTCATTATGGGTGTATAAAAAGGTCATAGATTTCTGGGTGTTAATTTTGTATCCTGCTACATTGCCAAATTCATTTATTAGGTATAGTAGTTTATTGATGAAGTCTTTGGGGTTTTCTATATACAGTATCATGTCATCTGCGAATAAGGACAGTTTTATTTCTTCTTTTCCAATTTGGATACCTTTTGTTTCCTCTTCTTGTCTGATTGCTATTGCTAACACTACCAGTACTATATCAAACAGGAGTGGTGAAAGTGGGCATCCCTGTCTTGTTCCCGTTAGGGGAAATGAGTTTAGTTTTTACCCATTGAGTATGATGTTGGGTGTAGGTTTGTCATATAAGGCTTTTATTATGTTGAGGTATGATCCCTCTATTCCCACTTTGCTGACAGTTTTTATCAAGAAAGGGTGTTGGATTTTGTCAAATACTTTTTCTGCATCAATTGATATGACTGTGTAATTTTTATCTCTCTATTTGTTTATATGATATATCACGTTTATTGATTTGTGGATATTGTAACATCCTTGAATCTCCAGGATAAATCCTACTTGATCATGGGATGTTCAACTGCCACAGAGGTGGGAGAGGCTCCTGCCATCGCCGCTGTGCTAGCCAGGCTTCTGGTTAAGCGGTGCCCCCCCTGTGGTAGCGCACTGATCACCAGGGGCAGCTCCTGCATTGAGCGTGTGCCCCCTGGTGGTCAGTACACGTCATAGCGACCAGTTGTTCCTATGTTCAGTCGATTTACATATTAGCCTTTTATTATATAGGTCTAGAGGCCTGGTGCAGGAAATTCGTGCATGTGGAGGGGGGGGGATTTCGCTCAGCCCAGCCTGCACCCTCTCCAATCTGGGACCCCTCGAGGGATGTCCGACTGCCCCTTTAGGCCCAATCCCTGGTATCAGGTCTAAACAGGCAGTCGGATATCCCTCTCACAATCCAGGACTGCTGGCTCCCAACCGCTCACCTGCCTGCCTGCCTGCCTGATTGCCCCTAACCATTTCTGCCTGCCAGCCTGATCACCCCCTAACCACTCCCCTGCCAGCCTGATTAATACCTAATTGCTCCCCTGCTGGCCCGATTGCCCCTAACTGCCCTCCCCTGATGGCTTGGTCACCCCTAACTGCCTTCCCTGCCAGCCTGGTTGCCCCTAACTGTCCTCCCCTGCTGGCCTGGTCACCCCTAACTGCCCTCCCTTGCCACCCTGGTCACTCCTAACTGCCTTCCCCTGCCGGCCTGGTCACCCCCAACTGCCCTCCCCTGCAGTCCTGGTCCCCCCCGACTTCCCTCCCCTGCAGGCCTGGTCCCCCCATCTGCCCTCCCCTGCAGGCCTGATCACCCACAACTGACCTCCCTTGCAGGCCTGGTCCCTCCCAACTCCCCTCCCCTGCTGGCCTGATTGCCCACAACTGCCCTCCCCTGCTGGCCATCTTGTGGTGGCCATCTTGTGTCCACATGGGGGCAGCCATCTTGTGTTGGAGTGATGGTCAATTTGCATATTACTCTTTTATTATATAGGATTACAATACCTTAGACAGGCTAGCAAGGCAATGTACAAAACAAAACAAAAACAAAACCATGAGGCTATCTGAAATGTGTATTATATCCCCATCATATTATTAAAATACAATTGCACTCAAAAGTGGTAATTTTTAAAAAAGTTAAAACAGCTGAAATAAGCAAGAGCTTAATGAAGTTCATCTTAGATCATAGTGTCATAATAGGTGATCCTTTGGAATTATCAATGGACATTGAGGCAAGAAGGCAGCAAATAATTTGAAATTACCCTTTCATGGAAGAGCATATCCCACAATGGGTAGATTTCACTAAGTGCTGTCATAGGAGGTACTTGAGTTTTAAGTTTGAAAAGTCTAACTCACTCAGTAGACAGAAGTGGCTAATGATGTCCTCAAAAACAAAAACAAAAAATATTCAAACTTTCTTTACTCAGTGAACACAAAAAATAGTAAGATATATTCAGCCTTTTTGTTATGCTAAGGTACATTCCTTCTATACCTGATTTGTTGTTTATTTTTATCATAAATGGATGTTAAATTTTGTTGAATGCTTTTTTTGCATCTGTTGAGATCATACAATTCTTATTTTTCAGTTTGTTAATGTGGTGTATCACATTCTTACATCCCTGGAATAAATCTCACTTGATCATGGTATATGATCCTTTTAACATATTGTTGAATTCAGTTTGTAATTATTTTGTTGAGGATTTTTTACATCAATCTTAATTAGAAATATGGCCTAATTAAGATTGGTGGTTTTCTTTATTACTATTATTTGTGTGTGTGTGTGTGTGTGTGTGTGTGTGTGTGTGTGTGTGTGTGTGGTGTCCTTGTCTGGTTTTGTCATCAGGGTAATGTTGGTCTCCTAAAATAAGTTTGAACAAGTTACCTCCTATTTTTTGGAAGAATTTGAGAAGAGTGTTATTGATATTGATTTTTTTTTTTTTTTTTTTTTTTTTTTTTTTTTTTTTTTTTTTTGTAGAATTCACCAGTGAAGCTGTCCAGTTCTAGACTTTTGTTAGTTGGGAGATTTTTGATTACTGATTCATTCTCTTACTAGTAATTGATCTGTTCAGATGTTCTATTTCATCATGAATTCAGTCCTGGTAGGTTGTTGTTTCCAAAAAATTATCAATTTATTCTAGGTAGTCCAATTTTTTGGTGTATAATCCTTCAAAGTTGTCTTTTATGATCCTTTGTATATCTGTGGTATCAATTATAATAACTCCTCTTTTATTTTTTTAAATATATTTTTATTGATTTCAGAGAGAGAGGAAGAGAGAAAGGGGTAGAAACATCAATGATGAGAGAGAATCATTGATTGGCTGCCTCCTGCATGCCCCATACTGGGGATTGAATTTGTTATACAGACATGTGCTCTGACCAGGAATCAAACCAGCCACCTCTTGGTTCCTGGGTCACTGCTCAACCACTGAGATACATCAGCTAGGCTCCTGTTTTATTTGTAACTAGAGGCCTGGTGCATGAATGGTGAGGTCCCTCAGCCTGGCCTGTGCACTCTCAAAATCCGAGACCCCTTGGGGGATGTTGGACTGACCGGCAGTCCGACATCCCCTGAGAAATGTAGTAGTGCGCTATCCCAGCCTGGCTGCACCTGCCCACCCCTGCTCAATAAGCTTGCTGAGAGGCACTCCCGCTGTGGGAGTACACTGACCACCAGGGTGCACCTTCTGCATTGAGCATCTGCCCCTTGGTGGTCAGTGCATGTCATAGCAACTGGTCAACTGGCCGTCCAGTCGTTTGGTTGCTTAGGCTTTTATACATATAGATTATATTCTAGTCCTCTCTATTTTTGGTTGGTGAGACTAGTTAAAGGTTTGTCAATTTTCTTTATCTTTTCAAAGACCCAGCTCTTAGTTTTATTGATATTTCCTATTGTCTTTTTAGTCTCTATTTTATTTTTTTCTGCTCTATTTTATGTTATTTCCTTTCTTCTACTAACTTTGGGCATCATTTGCTCTTACTTTTCTAGTTCTTCAGGTGTAAAGTCACATTGTTTATTTGAGCATTTTCTAGTTTCTTGAGGTAGGCATTTATCACTATGAACTTACCTCTTAAGACTGCTTTTGATGCATACCATAATTTTGGTATGCTACATTTCCATTTCTCTTTGTCTTAAATAATTTTTTTTATTTCTCTTTTAATTGCTTTTTGGTCCCCTGATTGTTCAAGTAGCATGCTGTTTAATTTCCACATATTTGTAAAATTTCCAATTTCTTCCTGTAATTAATTTATTGTTTCATATTATTGTGGACAGAAAAATTGCATGTGCACACCACTCAAAGTAATCTATAGATTTCTCAAATGTTTGCTGGACTTCAATTCCAGAGGAGAGCATGTTTTTCTTTTAATTTTGGTGTCTAATTCCATTTTAAGGTCTACCTCAATTTTTTAAAATGTACATAAGTCAAAATAGAGGAAAAAAAGAAAGCAAACTGATTAATTGACAACTTACATGGCATATTTTTACCAGAAATGGATAATTCACTTACATTAATTATTCAAGAAAAGACCCTTGACTAGGCAACACAGACATGGCTTTGATGACTGGTTTTGCAAATCAATTAATCGTATAATCTTTGGAAAGTTCCTAAAAGTTATTTAACCTCAGTTTAATATTTGTGAACAGAGAATGAGACTCACTTTCAAAAAGCATATTGAGGATTACATTGAACCTAACATAGAGAACGTATTTAAGAGTTGGTAGACGTTACTAAATATTTCAAATTTCTCTTTACTTTACTTCCCACTATTCCATGCCACATTACCTTAATGGCTTACAGAGTGGAACACTTTTTGCAACTATGGCAAACTCTTCTGAAGTAGCTCTTTGCAAAAGAACTGATAGGTGTGCAAATTCACCTTTCAGACCTATTAAGTATTGAACTATTAAGAATCTTCAGGCTATTTTCTTGAATTAGACAGTTTATTTCCTATCTAAGTGTCAGTGACCAAAACACTGTCAGCAAGGGCGAACACATTCTTGCCTGCACTGCTAAGCATCCATATACAGCAAAACCAAAACTTGTTTTCTACCTACAAATGTAGACACACTCCTTTTGCCAGAGGTCCCTCTAAATCTGCTACCTTTCCTAATCTATCCAGTGGTGACCTGGTAAGTCCAAGAACAGGTTACAAGCCAGTTTTCTGGTAACACTTAGTAGACATTATTTCTACACTCTAAGTGCAAACTGTAAAGGCTGGCTTCTCAGTCTTTATTAAATGAAATTTATTTTCAAGTTTGAAACTCCAAGTAGGGCCTGGGTTGTAAAATCAATGTGTGCAATTATTTCCTAATACAAAAGAAGACAATTTCTTATTGAACATATGTAAATATCTATACAGCCAATAAAAGTAAAGACACTAGGTAAAAGTACTTATTTCTCAATCATGAGAATTTGGCAAAAACAATATATCGCTTTTTAAATGTTTATTATGATTTTCAAAACCATAGTCTACTAAAATTGGAGCTAGGTCTAGACTAAGAAGAAAGAGAAAATTATTTTTTATAGGCATTAATAAAGAAAATCTTTTTTCATAGAAAATCTATCTGATATTAGATTTTTAAAAATCTAGCCATAATATATTTTTTAAAACACATATTTATTTTTTCTTACCAGTTTACTCAACCTCACATAATTAATTCCTATTCTGTCAGATCAGGCAACCTATTACTTGGAATGGCATGGTTTATTTTAAAAGACTGCAAAAGTAATATGCCTATAAGAATTTTTTAAACTGTTTAAGGAGTGAGGAAATTCTATCATTTTCTTGTTTGTAATTTTAAAAGTAATTACTGGCAAGACAAATTCAACATAAAAGCACATAAAGTTACTCCAGTATGACAAGAAAGTTTTCATCCTTGGACAGATTACATACTAACTCTCCTTAAGAGCAAACTGCATCCTCCAAAACCAATATGTAATTTTAAGAAAGAGAAAACCAAATTCTAGTCTTGCAGTAATATAACAATTGCTGGTAAAGAACTCATAAGATTTCTTTTTATTTTGAAAAATCCAATCCAAACCGAACCAACTTTGTCAAAATTTTAGCACATTTCATTGCTTCTTTTCAGGCTCATTATTTGAAGGTTTTTAAAAACAAAATACAAGTTTACTTCTTCTCAAACATTCACTTCCCCTCAAATGTTCTACCACTTTCTGTATATCTGCAAATTGATGTTTTAATATCTTTTCACATTCTGGCACAATTACACATTTTGAATTTAAGGTATTAGTCTCTTTACCTCTTTTTTCTTTGATAAATGGAAACTACAGTATTAGTTAAAATACACAATCTTCAATACATATTTATATTTCTTTAATACCTTGGTTCTATTATAGTTTGATCATCCATATTAATTACAATTGTAACTGAAGTAATTTTTTTTTCTACAGACATGTAGGAAATTGAGAGAAGGGTAATTATGTATGTTATACATAAAGCCAGTATTGCTCACAAATATATACTGTATGTTCCACATACCTATTTGAAAGTAGGGGAAGATACAGTATTAATATTGTATGTTTCCTATTGGTACATAATGAATTACCACCGTATGTCAAGCTTAAAATTACACAGATGCATTACCTCAGTTTTCATGGCCCAGGAGTCCAGCCATGGCTTAGTTTAGTTCCTTACTCAGTCTGGGCAGGCTGAAATCAAGGTGTCTGTTTGGCTAGCACTGTAATCTTTACTGAAGTTTTGGGCCTTCTAAATTCATGCCAGCTGTTAGTAAAATTAAGTTCCTTGTGGCTGTAGGACTAAGATTCCATTTCCTTTCTGACTGTTGAATTAAGGGTCATTCTTGCCTCCTAGAAACTGTCCTCACGTCTTAGTCATATGGCTCTCATTTCAATACCAACAGGAGGTTCTCTGTGGGCAACAAGTGGCTGGGACTCCCTATTTTGCCCTTTGATGACACCCAAAGTTCAAGGAATTTTTTTTTATTAACTAGGTTTTCTAAGAAAAACAAACAAACAGAATCCTTAAAATTTTAAATATGTACTTTTATTATATTCTACACAAATTTTAAAAAAATAGTGATTGTGCTAGCAGTTTCTGTGAGAAGGCATTTTGATGAAAAGGCTAGTATATTTAAAGTATGAGAAGTTTAGCTTCTTTATTTTTTTATCAGATTTCTATAAGAATTTATTCTTCATTAGCCAGTCAGAATAGGAACTTCTGTAAAGTTAAGAAACTTTATAATCCTAGAAAAAATTTTTACACTAATATTAATAACAAGAAGTCTTTTTCTTTCACAGATAAAATGCCAACCACAAAGTGCTTAAAACTTCTGTTTTACAACTTTATCTATAGATAAAATAAAATACAGGCACAGAAAGACATGTAAACAACTCCAGTAGGGTTAAAGGGACCAAAAAACAAAGAAAGATAAGAAAGAGAAAGAAAGAAAGAAAGAAAGAAAGAAAGAAAGAAAGAAAGAAAGAAAGAAAGAAAGAAAGAAAAGAAAGAACCTGAGAAAGAACGAAAGAAGAAAAAAAAAAAAAAACATTCAAGTCGGCAGACCTCTAAGTATGCGTAATTTCTTACCCTAAAATATATATACATTGTTTCACTCTTTCTTCAGTTGTAAGACACATTTTCTTTCCCACTTACTTTGTGATACTGAGGAGATAGAACAGGGATAGAAGGAGGCAATCAGGCAGAGTGCACTTGCTTACTGCACCACAGAGACAAACAAAAGGGATCTAGAACTGAACCCACCTAGGTGGGAGTTGCTAAGACAAGCTAGCTGGGCTGGGAAAGACTGGCACATGTAGGAGACATGGGCTTTAAAATGTATGGATATTGTTAAGACAGGCAGCTTGCAGATAACCAATCACCAGAATGTTACTAAGACAGAATTCTTTGAAAGAATCAATCAGGAGTTAGCAAAGCATATATCTACTCCTAGACAAAGAAGCACTTTTTTTTTTCTTCTTCCTCTTCTCTCTCTGGCACACTGGGTTCCTGGCTTTCCTATGGCAGGGGATATACTCCCTGCCACCACATGGATTATGGCCATGTGGGACTCCACACATGGACCAATGGACTTTAACTAGCTTGGCTGCTGAACTACATTTGGTTGGAACATGGAAGGGAAGCTGTGGACACTGGCAGGATGCTTTTGGCTCTCCTGGAACCCCAGCTGCACATTTTTCAGGACTGGCTTAAGGGGCATGGGACTTTGGAACTGAGACAAAGAAGCCACACTGCTTTGGGCCCCCTCCCTGCTCTCCCTGCTGCAGGGACTCCTTCTATCTCTCAATAAATGTTGCTTCTGCTAACCATTTTTGTCCGCCAATTCATTCTTCAATTTTGCGAGACAATGAACTCGAACCCAATCGAAAATTTTGTCATAAATACCAAGCTCTCTAAGCCTTAAAATTCCTTAAACTGAAGAAACACTTACAAACATCTCAAAGTTCATTTTCTGATTTCACCTTTTAACGCTTTCACAGATTTTTTTACATTGAAACAGTGGCGTCCCAGACAGTATATCAGCTTCAAAACTGAAAAGACAGGTGTACAGCCAGAACCAGATGGACAAGGTTCTGACTTTGGGGGCAAAACTGCCACTCCAAACTCCAAGACCAAGCCAGACTAGAGATTTTAGACTCCTATTTGAAAGATAATAAACAGAATAACAAGATCATAACCAGTTTTCAGTCATTACTTACAGGGTTTTTATTTTTTTATTTTTAAAATTTTGAAAGATAAAGATGTATTAGGTCATTAGACATTAACATATGAGTGTTTGGAAATAAGGCCATTGGGACACAACTGCACCCCCCTGTTGGCCTGGTTGCCCCCAACTGCTGCCCCCCCCCCCGCTGGCTTGGTCGTCCCTCACTGCCCCCCTTGTTGACCTGGTTGCCCCACGCAGCCTGCTGCTCAGAGGTTTGGTTGCCCCTCACTAACCCCCCCTGCCAGCCTGGTTGCCCCACACAACCTGCTGCTCAGTTGTTTGGTCACCCCTCACTAACCCCCCTGCCGGCCTGGTCACCCCATGCAGCCTGTTCGGTCGTCCGTTCGGTTGCGATGGTCACTTAGGCTTTTATTATTATAGATAGATGATACCATATTGGTTATTTTTTTCTCTGACTGGATAGGAAAATTATTCATTTTGATGCATGCAACTGCATTTCATTAATGTTCACACTATAAACATGTTGTGGTTATTTATTCATTTCCTTAGTGATTAAAACATTGTTTCTGGCCTTTTTCTATTATAAACAGAATTGCTTGGGCATATTGGAGATGTCACCTAGTATGTATATCTATTGAGTATTTATCAAGGAGAACAGGTCATAGGTTTTTAGCTTCTCAATTTTATAAGATAATATCAAAATGAAATTATTGTACTTTTTTATTCTCAAATATAACATTTAAGCATGTTATTGATTCCACATTCTCACATGATAATTGTTTTAATAACATTGTAGAAGAAATTATATGAACATGTTAATGCCCTTCAACTAACAACCATCAGAAAAGCACCCACAGTTAAACATCTTGAGTTTACTACTTGTTGCAATGTTGGAGAACACAGCTTTGGGAACTATCAAGTGTCTTAGTTGGATGTTAAAAAAATATATAGTGTTTAGGCTCTGGCTGGGTAATTTGGAGAAGATACTAAAGAAGCAGGGGTTCATTCTTGACTGGATACTGTCAAAAAGTGGGACAACTGTATGGGTTGGGCATCTCAATAAATATTTTCTGTAGGAGGGCAGACAAGTATGAGAATCCTATATAATAAAAAGCTGATATGCAAATCAACAGAACAGTACAACAACTGGTCGCTATGATGCACACTGACCACCAGGGGGCAGACACTCAATACAGGAGCTTCCCCATCATGGTCAGTGTGCTCCCACAGAGGGAGTGCCACTCAGTCAGAAGCCGGGCTCACAGCTCGCGAGCGCAGAGGCGGTGGCTGGCAGTCGGTCATCCCCTGAGGGCTCCTGGATTGTGCGATTGCACAGGCCAGGCTGAATTTCATGAACTGGGCCTCTAGTAAAGTTATAATTGGTAAAGTCACTTAATGAGTGTGGGGACCCTATTCCAGATACACCAGATGTTCGAGGCCACGCTAAGCATGGAAATCTTAATCAGGTGTACAAGGCTAAAATACTATACATAGATGCAAGGACACAGCAATCTATAACTCAAAAGTCTGAGGTCACTATTTGGAAAGAAGCCTCTTTTGTCTCACAGTATAAAGTTATTACTGACCAGCTGGGAGTGCGAGGCTGCTCAGATAATGGTTGTGGGTACAGAGGCTGCTGCTACTATGTAGGAAAGATGTACTGTTACCTCGCAGGTGTGTGGCTACCTGCTGTATGGGACTTTGCTTTGAAGAACTGTTTTGTCTAGAGGTTCCTTGTTAGCAATGGCTACATGGCCACTGGCTTCTACAATAAAGACTCTCTTATATACCTATAACTTCTCATGTCTTCTCCATCTGCCACCCGGCCTTCAAGAAGGTCAAACCCCTGGCAGAGGGGTTTGGACCCAAAAATAAATTTCTGGACATTAAAGGCTGCTTCCCTGCCCCACCCCCCCACCCCCAACACACACACACTTTTTTCTTTTTTTTAAATATTTTTATTGATTTTTTTTTTTTTTACAGAGAGAAAGAGAAAAGGATAGAGAGAAATATCGATGAGAAAGAAACATCGATCAGCTGACTCCTGCACACCCCCTACTGGGGAAGTGCCCACAACCAAGGTACATGCCCTTGAGTGGAATCGAACCTGGTACCCTTCAGTCTGCAGGCCGACGCTCTATCCACTGAGCCAAACCAGTTAGGGCCACACACACTTTTTCAACAAATATAACACAAAGTCTAGGAAGAAATAAATAGAGGTTATGAGAGATTCTTATATTAAATATAAGGTAATATAATATCACTTGAAGGTAAAGTATAAGTTAAAGAGTATATAAACTCTAAAGCAATCATTAAAAGAACACAATAAGTAAATAAAGAAGATAAAATTGAATTTAAAATATATTCAATTTGTCTAAAATAAAGTAGAAAAAGAAGAAAAATGGAATAAGAACAGATGGATAAACAACTATCAGAGCAAAACAGTAGATTTAAACCCAGCATTATCAATAATCAAAATAAAGTAAATAGAGTAAGAAACAGAACTTGACATATTGTATATAATAAAAAGCAAGGCCCAAATACATGCAGCTTACACAAAAAACACATTAAATATCCTATCTAATAAAGAGAGGATATGCTAATTGACCGTTATGCCCTCACAAGATGGCGGCACCCAGTCCCTCAGCCCCGCCTCATCCAGCCTCAGTCCCTCAGTCCCCTCAGCCCCTCCTCATCCAGCCTCAGTCCCCCAGTCCCCTCAGCTCCTCCTCATCCAGCCTCAGTCCCCCAGTCCCCTCAGCCCCGCCTCATCCAGCCTCAGTCTCCCAGTCCCCTCAGCCCTGCCTCATCCAGCCTCAGCCCCCACTTCCGCCCCCCCGCATCAATCCCCTCAGCCCCACCTCACCCAGTCCCCGCATCCAGCCTCATCCAACCTCAGTCCTGCAGTCCCCTCAGCCCAGCAGGAGAGGGCAGTTGGAGGCGATCAAGCCAGCAGGGCAGCAGTTAGGCATCAATCATCAATCAGGCTGGCAGGCAGAATGGTTAGGAGCAATCAGGCAGGCAGGCAGGTGAGTGGTTAGGAGCCAGCAGTCCTGGATTGAGAGAGGGATGTCCTCAAGGGGTCCCAGATTGGAGAGGGTACAGGCTGGGCTGAGGGACACCCCCCGCCCCCGTGCACGAATTTCATGCAACAAGCTTCTAGTATAACTAAAAAGTTAAAGGTAAAATAATGGAAAAGATGTACTATGCTATATCTTTCAAAAAAAAGAGATGGTTCTATTAATGTCAAAGTAGATTTCAGAGCAAATGATAAAGAGAGTAATTATACAATGACAAGAGGATCAATTAATCAAAAAACAAATAGCATAATCATAGATATTTTTGTACCTAATAAGAAAGACTTAAAATACTTAAGCACAAACTGATAAAACTGAAAGATGAAATTGATAAACCGATAATAGTACTTGCAGATATCAACAAATAGACAAGAAAACCAGTAAGGTTTGAAAAAATTGAGCAACACTATTGAACAAGTTTATTATATTGATATTTATAGAACATTTTACCCAACAATAACAGAATGCATCTTCTTTTTCAGTGTACATAAAACATTTATGAAGACCATGCATTCTATTTTATGCTATAAAACAAAGCTCAAATAATTCAAAAGGATTCAAATAGTACACTGTTCTTTGACCATGAAGGAATTAATTAAAAATCAATAATTAAAAGATAATTTCAAATATTTGAAAATTAAATAGCATACTTCTAAATAAACATGGGCAAATTAAAAATAAAAGGGAATTTAGAAATACTTTCAACTTAGTGAAAAGGAGAACACAACATTCTGATTTATTGAATGCAGCTAAAACTTAAAGGGAAAATTATAGCAGTAAACTTCTACATTAGAATAGTATAAAGATTCCTAATGACTGTGTGCTTGATATTACCTTAAGAAACTAAACAAATGAAAGGAAATACTAAAGATCAAGTAGAAATCAGAGATACAGAAAACAGCAACAACAAAAAAAACTCAGTGAAAACAAATGTTTCTTTCAGAAAATTGATAAAATTGAATAACCTCTGTTAAGACTTATATGAAGAAGACACACACACAGTAATTATAAATATTAGGAGTAAGTGGTGCCACTTATAGTAGCATAAAAAATACAAACTACTTAGACATAATTCAAACAACATAAATCTAAGAACTATGCACCGAAAAATATAAAACATTAAGAAATTATAGGAGACCTAAATAAATGGTAAGATATACAATATTTATGCATCAAGAGATCCAATATGTTTATTTTAATTCTTCCTAAACTGATCTACAAATTCAATACAATTCCAATAAAAATCCCAACAGGAATTTTTTATAACTCAACCAACTGAAAGTCATGTTGAAATGTAAAGGACCTACAATAGCTCTGATGGTTATCAATGTGACTGGGCCACAGAATGTCCAGATAGTCCATCAAATATTATTCAGGATGCTTCTGTGTGGGAGTGTTTGCAAATGAGTCTGACATTATAATTGTTAGACTGAGCAAAACAGATCATTCTTCGTAATGTGGATGGGCCTCATCCAATCAGTTGAAGTCTTGGATAGAACACAATGGCTGACCTTCTTTCAAGTCGGAGAGAATTCTGCCTGACTACTTATAACTAGGACATTGACTTTTTCTCCTTTAGGACTCAAACTGATACATCAGCTCTCCCGGGATATCAAGCCTTCCAGCCTCTGAGTTGCTAGCTTGCAGTCTCAACATACCAACTTCGGGACTTGTCAACACACACACACACACACACACACACACACACACACACACACACACACCCTGTCAGTTTTGTTTCTCTGTAGAACCCTGACTAATACAGTACCCAAAAGAGCTTTCATAACATAGTAAAGTTGGAAGATGTGTTATAAACTTATAGCAATCAATAAAATGTGGTACTGGCAGAAATAGATCAATATAGAGTTCAGAACTAGATCCATAGTTCAGAATAGAGAGTTCACAACTAGACCCATAGATATGTGATCAATTGATATTTGTCAAAAGTGAAAATGCATTTATGTGGATAAAGAATGGTCTTTTCAACAAATAGTGTATAAGCCACAACTATAAAACTTCTAGAAGAAAAGATGATGGGAAATTTTTTGTGACATTTTGCTAGCCAATATTTTTTATATGACACAACATCATCACCAAAAGAGAAAAAAATACAAATTGTTCTTATTGAATATAAAAAATTGCTCCTCAAAAACAATGTAAAGAAAATAAAAGCACACTATAGAGTGAATATTTGCAAGTAATGAATCTGATAAAATACTTATATTCAGAATATATAAAGAACCAACAAAACTCAATCAGATGAAAAGAAGCAACATAATTTTTTAAATGAGAAGATTTAATCATATATTTTACCAAAGAAGTTATATGGGTCAAATAATTGTGCAAAATCATTAGTCATTAAGGAATGTCAATTGAGCCACAATTATATACCATTATGTGCCTAATAAAATGGTTTAAATTCTAGTTAATAATAACCACAGAAAACCAAGTGGGAGTAGAACAATTAGAGTGCTCATACACCTAAAGTAGTACAACCATTTTGGGTAAGGGATAAGGTAACAGTTTGGAGTGTTGTAAAAGTGAAACCTATGATTAGCATATGACTGGCATTACATTACTAGGTGTTTACTTAAGAGAAATGAAAGACTGTCCACAGAAAGATTATTGTACAAAATTCCATAAAGAATTTATTTCTAATAGTTATAGTAAAAATTTTTAACAACATAAATATTTTTCAAGTGGTGAATTAACAAAACATGGTGAACTGATTAACAAAATATTTAATCAACATTTGTATGATAAAACATTAATTTTAAAAAATTGTTACATGCAGCAACATGGATCAACCTCAAAATAGTTGTGTAAAAGAAGCCAAACACTCTCTCCCACCCAAAGAGATGGCATACTAATGATTCCAATTACATGCATCCTTAAATGCAAACTAATCTAGAGTGATATAGGGTAGAAAGAACTGTGGTTAACTGAGGCATAGGAGGGATGCTTAAGGGGATGGACATGGAGGTGAAGAGTGGCAGGATAGATGGAGAAATTAAAAATGGGCATGAGGAAGCTTTCGGAGGTGAGGAGCGATATTTTGACATAATACATGAATTCATAAAAATTTCAGTGATAACGTCAAATCTTCTAATGTTTGAGATAATTTCCAACTTGATAATAGAGGAGAGTTATCTTGCCTTAGAAATCATTTAGTTTCTCCTGTGTATGTGTGTGTGTGAGAGAGTATGTAAAAGATGATAACCCCCAGAGGTTGCTATAGAAGCAAAGGTTAAAACTAAGAGCAGAATTGAGAGAGAGAGCAGGACATTTGTGAACTAGCAATGGGGGAAAAGAGAGAAGAATCCTAAATCATGGAGCTCTGGTCGCAGAATCTTAAGCTCCAGACTTGACCCTGCCACATACTAAATATAAATTTGGGAAAATTATCAAATCTGAAATTCAATTTTTCTTCTTTAAATTGGCAATGATAATTTACTTATGAGATAAGGCAGTGACCTTCAAATGTTTTCACCATGCCCTACTATAATAGGTGCATTGCATTAAGAACAGAGTCACCTGTGTGCCCACATGAGAGTACACACAAACGCACACTGTACACACACACATGTGAAAATTCACAAAAAAGTTACACAGAATTGCCCTAGCCAGCTTGGCTCAGTGGATGGAGCATCAGCCTGAGGACTGAAGGGTCCCAGGTTCGATTCCGGCCAAGGGCACATGCCTGGGTTGCAGGCTCGATCCCCAGTGGGGGGCATTCAGGAGGCAGCCGGTCAATGATTCACTCTCATCATTGATGTTTCTATCTCTCTCTCCTTCTCCCTTAGTCTCTGAAATCAATAAAGCAATACATTTTAAACAAAGTTACACGGAATAATGCTTAATCTTTCTAAAAGTGATGAACTCTGAAATACATTTTCTTTTCTATATTATTCTATGTTAACACCAGCGCCTCAGTGCACGAAAATTCATGCCCTGGAGGGGGGTCCCTCAGCCTGGCCTGCCCTTTCCCAGTCTGGGAGCCCTCAGAGGCAGGAAGTGACCTGGCGATCAGGGGAAGGCAACGCCCCCATCACACCTCTGCTGCTGCCACTGCTGGCAGCGCAGGCCTCAGCCGGCCCTGGTTACCTGAGCCTCGGGCAGCCCTGAGTGGCTGGGCAAACACCATCCAAGGCTTGCCTGCATCTCAGGCCGCCCTGAGCAGCTGGGCAGCCAACATCCGAGGCTTGTCTGGACATTGGGCTGGCCCTGGGCAGCTGGGGGCTAAGAGGACTGGGGAACTCCAGAGGCAGGCACACAATGCGGCTGGACCCGCCTGGGGTGGGCCCGGCCAAGCCGCACACCTGCCGCCCTGGCGGGGCTGAGGGAACTGGGTGCCCCCATCTTTGAGGGCATGGCAGTCAATTAGCATATCTCCTCCTTATTGGCTAGGAGGGTGTGATGGTCAATTAGCATATTTCCTCTTTATTAGATAGGATGTGGTTTGAGACACTAAGATGATCTCATGACACATGGTGGGGGTTAGACCATAGTTCTAAGGATGCAGATAATGTACATAAAGCCCTTACCACAGATTTTTCCAAGCAATTTTTTAAAAATTGGTATTTATTTATTGATTTTTTTAAAGAGAGACAGAGAGAGAGAGAGAGAGAGAGAGAGAGAGAGAGAGAGCATGAATTTGTTATTTAATTTATTCATGCATTCATTGGTTGATTTTTGTATGTGCCCTGACTGGGGATAGAACCCTCAACCTTGGAATACCAGGATGAAGCTCTCACCACCTCAGCTACACTGCCAAGGCTTCAAACACTTATTTTAAAAGTTTGAGTATCTTGCTCTGCCAATATGACTCAGTGGTTGAGCATCTACCCATGAATCAGGAGGTCAGTGTTGGACTGCTAGTCAGGGCACATGCCCAGGTTACAAGCTCCATCCCCATTGGGGAGTGTTTGGGAGGCAGCTGATCAAGAATTCTCTCTCATCATTGATGTTTCTATCTCTCCCTCTCCCTTTCTCTGAAATCAATAAAAAATATATTTTTAAAAGAAGTTTAGCATCTTAGTTTTTGTATTGCATTTAACTTTTTATTCTTTTTACTTTTGCTTTTTCTTTTTAAATGATTGTTTGCCTTGATGTCCATAGTACATTTATTTCCTCTCTATTTTATTTTATGTTTGCTTTTCCTTTTCAGATTTAAAAAAACAAACAACGTATGTTTTGTGCAATCTTATCTAAAAAAAAAAAGTAATATGCAAATTGACCGTCACTCCAACACACAAGACAGCTGCCCCCATGTGGTCAAAGATGGCCGCTCCCATGTGAATACAAGATGGCTGCCACAAGATGGCTGGCAAGGCAGGGCAGTTGGGGGGGACCAGGCCTACAGGGGAGGGCAGTTGGGAGCAAACAGGCCTGCAGGGGAGGGCAGTGAGGGGTGACCAGGCCTGCAGGGGAGGGCGGTTGGGGGGAACCAGGACTGCAAAGGAGAGCAGTGGGGGGCAATCAGGCCTGCAGGGGAGGGTAGTTTGGCAGGACCAGGCCTTCAGGAGAGGGCAGTTGGGGGAGACCAGGCCTGCAGGGGAGGGCAGTTTGGGGAGACCAGGCCTTCAGGAGAGGGCAGTTTGGGGAGACCAGGCCAGCAGGGGAGGGCAGATAGGGGCAATCGGCTGGCAGGGGAGCAGTTAGGCGTCAATCAGTCTGGCAGGGGAGTGGTTAGGGGTGATCAGGCTGGCAGGCAGAAGCAGTTAGGGGCAATCAGGAAGGCAGGCAGATGAGTGGTTAGGAGCCAGCAGTCCTGGATTGTGAGAGGGATGTCCGACTGCCCGTTTAGGCCCGATCCCATGGGTCTAAATGGGAAGTTGGACATCCCCCGTGGGGTCCCAGATTGGAGAGGGTTCTGGCTGGGCTGAGGGACACTCCCCACTCCCCCTCCATGCACGAATTTCATGCACTGGGCCTCTAGTATGAATATAACACTGTAATGAATGTCCTTGTCCCTGTATCTTGAAACATTATTATATTCAGAAAGTTCATAAAGATGAAATTACTGGGCTTAGGGTTTACTCAATATTAAGGCTTTTTCTCCATCTTGATAAATTGCTCTCCAACAACTATATACACTAATTATATCACAAACATCTTGCATGGAGTGTCTTTTTTTCCCCCACAACATATCATGATCATTTAGTGCTATTTAGTACTATTTCTCATAGTTTGATAGGTTAACTTTTCTATTTATTTGACTTCCCAGTTCTTTGGTTGCTATAAAATTTGCATATCTTTCAAAGTATATTTGTCAGTTTAATATTTTTTAGTTGTCTCTGTCCTCCCCATATCAATTGTTTTTTGTTTGCTTGTTTTTCTTTATTGCTTTAATGAATGGACTTTATGAGAATTAAAGAGATGAAATGCTTCATATTATGCAAATTTTATTATGTATCTGAATACATTTTAAATTAAGATAATATGATGTTGAAACACAATACACTGAGTAATATTTAAAAATACTTATTATTGAAGGGAGTAGATCATATTTTTATGCATTTCAATTTTACTCTTTATATTGAATATTATTAAACTTTTTTTTTGCTTAATTGCTGTCTGTGGAATCAAACCTTAATTACTAGTTATTTTTTTTGATACCTCATATCATTCAAATATGTCTTATTTATATCTGCATCCCTAGAGCCTAAAATACAAGGTGTACACTGGGAGCACAATAATCTTGAATGAAATTTTTAAAAAGTCATCAAGATAAATGTTGTTTATAATTTTAATAAGTTGCTCAATATTTAGAAAGAAGCAGTATAATTAATGTCTTAGGAAAATATCAATAAATAATCCATACAAAGTATTAGTAAACTCAAAGGTTCAACATCTGGGTTAATGTGTTTTTCTTTAACTCTAATTAATCCCACTGGACAATGAACTCCTCTGGAACTGGACAGAGTCTTTTCAATTTATATCTCTAGGACTCAGCACTGTTTCCAGAACACATAAGATACTCAATAAAAGTGTTTTGAACAACTGAATAAATAAGTTCAAAAAATATGTTACAGTATATTAATGGACAAATAATTATTTAGAAACACTACAGATTAGAAATCTATGATCATCAATTTTATCACTATTTTATTTTGAAAGTCCCCATCAGAGTCATAGGCAATGTAGCAGGATTTTTCTTAAAGGAGTTTAAGTAATATTTCTTTATTTTAAAAATATCTGCCAACTTCTTGAGATCACTGAAATCATCTGGAATACTTCAGGGGTATAAATAAAAGAAAAGTATCTAAGTTTACTAATGGAAATTTATCAGGGGAGGTAATAATTAGCTATGTTTTTCCAATTAAAATAATTAGAATTCAACAACTCACAAGAATAAATTAGTAATTTTATAGTATATAGTTTATATTCAGGATTTTTATATGCATAGATCTTTATAGTTAATAAGAATTTTAGAAAATTATATCTATATTCTACATATACTAATGAGTACTTTTTTCCACAAAATATAACAAGCTTTTCTGTCATATTTTTACAGGTGATTTGTAGCTATTTTAGTGACTACAAAATATTCCATCCAATAAGATGTTGTTAACTACTTTTCTTTAATTATTTTGGGCAATTTTTAAGGTAACAATCATTCTTATTAAATTCACTGGGGCTGTTTTATAATCTATACAGTGAAAATATTAACAATATAAGAATTGTAGATTTTTTAATGTAAGGAAAATCACATGACTTATTTAAAGCACTAAGCAAAGTGCTTGACACATAATTTACAATGAGTAAATGCATTGACTATAATCAATATTAATTTGAAATAACAATGGCACTTTCATTAAGTAAGACCCAGACTAAACTGTAATAGTGATGAGATTAAATGAATCTGTATTCTTTTTAAACATGTTTTGTTGTTTTTAGAGAGAGAGAGAGAGAGAGAGACATCGATGTGTAAGAAAAATATCTATCAGTTGCCTCTTGTATGCACCTCAACCAGCAATTGAACCCAAAACCTGGATGTATGCCCTAACCGGGAATGGAATCAGTGACCTTTTTGTGCACAAGGCAATGTTCAACCAACTGAGCCACACTGGCCAGGATGGTACTATATCCTTCTTTTAACTCATGAAACAGTCTAGATGGTAGTACGTTAATTAGATTAAATAGGTAATTGTACTTTATAAGGTCATTCATGGTCCATAGTTTATTTTTCTTTCTTTATTTTGTTATTATTTATTACTAGTGGCCCGGTGCACGAAATTCGTGCATGGGGATGGGGGTTCCCTTCAGCCCAGCCTGCACCCTCTACAATCGGGGGCCAATCAAACAATCTGGGACCTCTGGCTCCTAAACGCTCACCTGCCTGCCTGCCTGATCACTCCTAACTGCCTCTGCCTGCCTGCCTAATTGCCCCTAACTCTTCTGCCTTCCTGTCTAATCACCCCCAACTGCCCTCCCCTGCAGGCCTGGTTCCCCCCAATAGCCCTCCCCTGCCGGCCTGATATCACTTCTAATGGTCCTCCCCTGCCAGCCTGATCTTGCCCCAAATTGCCCTCCTCTGCTGGCCAATTTGGTTCTGATTGGTCGGTTTCTATGCTAGTCAGAGTCTCTGGGCCTATCAACCCAGTGCTGACTGCAGGACTGACTTCCGGTTGGTCGAGCGTTGGTCTTTACCGATCATTACAACCCAGGGTTTTTATATATTAGGATTTGCTTTACCATTGTTGTTGCAGGTGTGTGCAATTGGTCCTTTTGCAACGTGTGGAGAAGTTTAAACTTGATCGTTAGATTTTATTGTTAATTAAAGGGAGTTAATACACCCCAGGGGACCTAGAGGGTGAGCAGTTCTAGAAGCATTGCCCCAAGGCTTCTGTTAATTCTCCATATATCTTCTTGGTTTAGGCAAAGGACAAAGAACTATTTAAATTAGTCCAAATTCCTAATGTTTCAAGGGCATGGATTGGGCCCTTCTTCCAGGAAATTCTAATGGGGATTTATGCTCTCTAGCCAATCCAATTATCTTTTTGATTGTTCCTACACTAGGCCCTGCCCCTCTATTTTGTCACCCTGACTCCATTGAACATCTCCAAAAGTTTCATTATATCATCTAATTCTTATTGCACATGTATTGAGTATAGGAATCCCCTCCTCACCCAAACCTACCTCTCCACCTCTGGTACAGGGCTTTTAGCATGTCTAAGGAGGTTTCTAGTTGTGTTCCAGGACCTGTGGCCACCCCCCTAGAGTATGTTTACCAGTCTGTTTACCAGTAAGCTAGATGGAAATTCTGCTTTTGTTACTTGTTTTTGCTTCCCAGTTAGTGAAAATTATTGAATTTCCTTTTGCTTTCTTCCTATGACTCTGTCTATGCTGGCATTGTTATCATTTATTTCATCTAGCTGAGTCCTGCCTATTTAAGTGCAAAATCTTTTTAAATTTTAAACACCTTTTCTGATCATTTTTTCCCCTAAGAATATTATTCTGTATTTTACTTCATAAGCTGACCTGACATAATTGAAACTTTACTAGATGACTCAGCATTTTCTTAAAGAATCTTTATTCTCTTACTGTGTGATGACATCACTTCTGTCAGCTTGTTATTTTTCAGTCTCACCTTTTACCTGTTCCTAATATTCTTATTCTGGTTTTCTATTCTAATCTGTTTCACCAGAATGGAGACCTGGTCCTGAGTGAGTCAGCCTAGGGCTGCCTGGTGGTGGGTGGGTTCTCCATGCAGGAAAGATTTCACAACATGAGTCCAGGTGAATTTTAGAGGATGTTTATTAAATCTGGGGACAGTGAAACAAGGGAGGGCCTAGGATAGAAGAAGCAACAGGAGAAAGACTAAGTGGGGAAATGAGCCTAGACTGGGCTGCTTTGATTCACTGCACTAAGAAATCAGAGAAAAAGGGGCCTTATAGAGGATCTCTATAAAATGAATATTCATCAGCTTTATGCTGATGTGCCAAACTTAGATTTATTCCATTCACTTTATTTGTCCTGGGTGTGGTTGGCAAATGGAACTAATTAGATTCCTACTTTCTATCTCCCTGGATATCGTGATTTAAACTATTTATCCTCTGGTTGGGGAGAAATATAAGCCACTTATTTTTAAGTGTCCCTTACTTTAGGTGGCTGCAAACTGTCATCTAGATTTACTAGATGACTGCAAACTACATGTTTAACTATCTGTCTCAATTTTCCTATTCTGCTTGTCCTGGCCCACTAGCCAGTCTCATTTGCATAGGCTGATACCAACTAACTACTTTTAAAAGTTATCCTTTATAATAAAGAGGTAATATGCAAATTTACCCTCACACCCTCACACAAAGATGTCCGCCAACATGTGGTCAAAGATGGCTGTCCCTATGTGGTCAAAGATGGCTGCCACAAGATGGCCAGCAGAGGAGGGCAGTTGGGAGTTACCAGGCCTGCAGGGGAGGGCAGTTGGGGTTGACCTGGCCTCCAGGGGAGGGCAGTTGGGGGCAATCAGGTCAGCAGGGGAGGGCAGTTGGGGGTGATGGGCTGGCAGTGGAGGGAAGTTGATGGCAACCGGGCCTGCAGGGGTGGGCAGATAGGGGTGATCAGGCCAGTAGGGGAGGGCAGTTGGGAGCGACCGGGCTGGCAGGGGAGCAGTTAGGTGTTGATAAGGCTGGCAGGGGAGTGGTTAGGGGGTGAGCAGGCTGGCAGGCAGGCAAGCAGTTAGAAGCCAGCAGTCCCAGATTGTGGGATCGGTCCTAAACTGGCAGTCGGATATCCCCCAAGGGGTCCCAGATTGGAGAAGGTGCAGGTTGGGCTGAGGGACACCCCCATAGTGCACGAATTTTGTGTACCAAGCCTCTAGTATATTAAATAAAAATCGCTGGGTTGGTGAACATGTAGAGATTTGGGAAGACTGGCATGCTCTGAGAAGACATGAAAGCTCTCTCTACCCTTTCCCCATACCTTGCCCTATGCATCTCTTCCACCTGACTGTTCCTTAGTTACATTTTTAATATAACCTGTAATCCATTGGTTTCCAAACTTCTTCCTCCTGAGAGCTTGCTGCTTACAGAAACACATGCTGGAAGAGAGGAGAAGTCAGTGGTAAGGTCAAAGCTGCTGTGATGCTTGTCATCACCCAGGTTCCTTGCCATACCTCTGAGATACTGTGGGTCCATTCTAGACCACTGCAATATAGTCCCTAGAAAGGTTGGAGGTGCTGCCATCTGCAGTTGGTGACCACACAACTCAGCACCCGCCCACAGATAGAGATAGGAATCAACATCTTGGAAATTCATCTCGGCACCCCTGGATCTATGCAGGGAGCTGCCTGCCAGCCATAACCTGTGTGGAACCACCACCCACCATGTGCTAGCAATAAGCAATGCGGTACTGCAATGTAGGTTCCAGATATCTTCAGTGAGAATGCATCAGAGAGATCTTTGGAGCTGAGCCTCCTAACCAGAGCCCAAACCAAGCATCCCAGGATCCCACACTTCTGGTCCTCATGCTGTAAGTGCAAGCCATGGGTTCCTCACTCCCCACTCCATTCCTAATTCCAATACAGAACCTCAGCCAGGTGTGTCCTACACGTCTGCCCAGACAGAGTGCTAGCCAGGTGAGTACCTTACCCCTGGCACAGACTGAGAGCACTCCAGCACCAGCTTAGGCAGAGCCCTCACAGGGCAAGCCCCCTGCTCCTTGCACAGACAGAGTGTGCTCCCCTGGCAGACAGACTCCTCACGGGGCACGTGCCCAGCCCCCAGCATAGATAGATCATGCTCTGCCACCAGTAGAGATAAACCCTTTGGCTGGGGTGCACCCCACTCTGGCACAGACATAGCTGCAGACCAGTGAGTGCTACACACCCAGCAGAGACAAAGCCTTGAGCCAGTGGGTGCTCTGCCATCAGCATAGGCAGAGCCTTCGGTTGGTGCACACCCTGGCCCCAGCACAGACAGAAATGTCACCTGGTGCACGCCCTACCACAGTGCAGGTCAGAGCTTCAGGAGTGACCTGGTGTGCCAAACCAAAGGTCACAGGTCCATGCTGCAAGTGAACTGCCAGAGGGACTAGGGCACCATCCTGCCTTAGGAGTTGGAGCAGCACATTGAACTGCATGCCAGAGGGCTCTGGGCCCTCACAGAGAGTCTCACAATAGGGGTACTGTGCACATGCCCCCCATCAACCCTGAGAAATGAATAATTGAGG
Source organism: Eptesicus fuscus (assembly GCF_027574615.1). Taxonomy (NCBI): domain Eukaryota; kingdom Metazoa; phylum Chordata; class Mammalia; order Chiroptera; family Vespertilionidae; genus Eptesicus; species Eptesicus fuscus. The sequence continues at coordinate 10,606,466 of NC_072474.1, read as the reverse complement.
GACCAGAACTGTGGGAAAAGGAGGTACAACTCAGAACAAAGGTAATAAAGTTGTGAAATTCAAGACAGTCTCAGCCCCCAGAGGTAGCTAGTCCAGAACCATTGGACTGTGAGGGACCTCAACCCCTTGGACTCCAAGCAGGTTGTGCTGGGCCAGAAAGACACAGAAAAAATAAAGAGACAAAAAAAAAAACCCCAAAGGAAAGAAAAGGAAGCATCATCAGAAAAGAATCTAAATGAAAGAAAGGCAAGCAATATGTCAGAAAAAATAATTCAGAATAAGGGTCATACAATTCATAAACAAGATGGATGAGAAAATCAACAACCTATGTAAGGATCAGTAAGAAATAAAGAGTGATATGGCTACAATAAAAGCCCCCATGGAAGCTTTCAACATCAGACTAGAGGAAGCAAAGGACAGAATTAGCGAATTAGAAGACAGGGAAGCAAAATATAGCCAATCTGAATTGCAATTAGAGAAAAAAAATCAAAAGGCAGAAGGAGAGCCTGAGGGAGCTTTGGAACAACATAAAATGAATCAACATATGTATAATAGGAGTTCCAGAAAGACAAGAAGAGGATCAAGCATTAGACAACTTATTTGAAGAAATAATATCAGAAAATTTCCCTGATTTGGAGAAGAAAAAATTACACAAGTTCAGAGAGTCCCAAATAAGATGAAGCCCAAAAGACCCACACCAAGACATGTCATAATTACAATGGCAAATGTTAATGACAAAGAGAGAATCTTAAAGCCTGCAAGAGAGAGACAGAAAGTTATGTACAAAGGATCTACCATTAGATTATCAAATGATTTTTTAACAGAAACACATTAGGTCAGAAAGGAATGGAAGGAAGTATACAAAGTGATGCAAAGCAAGGGACTAAATCCAAGAATATGGTACCCAGCAAGGCTATCATTCAAAATTGAAGGGGAAATCAGGAGCTTCACAGACAATAAAAGGCTAAGGGAATTTATCACTACCAAGCCAGCAATGCAAGAAATGCTAAAAAGGACTGTTATAAAAAGAAGAAGGAAAAAAGAAAGAAGGAACACAGGCGCAAAAACTAAAAATGGCTACAAACAAGTACCTATCAATAATAACTTTAAATATAAACAGAATAAATGCTCAAATCAAAAGGCATCAAGTGGCTGAATGGATAAGAATACATGACCCATATATATGCTGTCTACAAGAGACCCACTTCAGAACAAGAGACTCACACAGACTGAAAGTGAAAGGATGGACAAATATATTTCAGGAAAATGGAAATGAAAAAAAGCTGGGGTAGCAGTAATTATATCTGACAAAATAGACCTCAAAGTGAAGGCCATAATAAGAGATAAATAAGGTCACTTCATAATACTAAAGCAGTTGATACAATAAGAGGATATAACTCTGGTAAACATATAGCACCCAATGCAAGACCACCCAAATACAAAACAAACAAACAAAAAAACAAACAAACAAAAAAATTCTGGAAGATATCAAGGGAAAGATTGTCAGCATCACAATCATAGTAGGGGACTTTAATACCCCACTGATATCACTGGATAAAACCTCTAAACAAAAAATCAGTAAAGAAACAGAAATCCTAAATGACTCACTAATCAGATGGACTTAATTGACATCTTCAGAACATTTCACCCCAAAGCCACAAAATATACATTATTCTCAGGTGCACATAGGACATTTTCAAAGATAGACCACATATTGGGTCACAGGTAACGTCTCTCCAAATTTAAGAAGATTGAAATCATATCAAGCATCGTCTCAGACCACAATGGCATAATATCAGAAATCAACTACAATAAAAACAATAAAAAAAAAAAACCCTCAAACACTTGGAGGCTGAATAGCATGCTATTAAATAATGATTGGGTTACCAAAGAGATCAAAGAAGAAATTAAAATCATCCTGGAAATGAATTACAATGAAAACACAACAATACAAAACATATGGGACACAGTGAAAGCAGTCATGAGAGGGAAGATCATAGCTCTACAGGCCTATCTCAAAAAAACAAAACAAAACAAAATGGTAATAAATTATATAACTCTGCAACTTAAAGAATTAGAAAGAGAGCAACAAGAAAAGCCCTGAGTGAGCAGAAGGAAAGAGATAAAGATCAGAGCAGAAATGACAGAGACCAAAAAAAAAAAAAAAAAAAAAGATCAATGAAACCGAGAGATGGTTCTCTGAAAGGATAAACAACATAGATGAGGATCACCAAGAAACAAAGAGAGAGGACTCAAATAAACAAAATCAGAAATGAAAGAGGTGAAATAACAGCAGACCCCACAGAAATATAAAGGATTGTGAAAAATAAAATACTATGAACAACTCTATTCCAACAAACTAAACAACCTAGAGCAGTGGTCGGCAAACTCATTAGTCAACAGAGCCAAATATTAACAGTACAATGATTGAAATTTCTTTTGAGAGCCAAATTATTTAAACTTAAACTTCTTCTAATGCCACTTCTTCAAAATAGACTCGCCCAGGCCATGGTATTTTGTGGAAGAGCCACACTCAAGGGGCCAAAGAGCCGCATGTGGCTCGCGAGCCACAGTTTGCCAACCACAGACCTAGAGGAAATAGTCTTAGAAAAATACAACCTTCCAAAACTCAATCAATAAAAATAAAAAAATCTCAACAGGCCTATAACTAAGGAGAAAATTGAAGCAGTCATCAAAAAACTCCCAGCAAACAAAAACCTGGGACCAGAGAACTTCACAGGGGAGTTTCACCAAACATTCAAAGAAGAACTAAAACCTATCTTGCTCAGACTATTCCAAAAAATTCAAGAGAAAGGAATACTTCCAAGCTCTTTCTATGAAGCCAGTATTATCCTAATCTCAAAACAAGATAAAGACACCACAAAGAAAGAGAACTGCAGGCCAATATCCCTGATGAACATAGATGTTAAATTTCTCAACAAAATTCTAGCAAATCAGACCCAGCATTACATAAGAAAGATCATACACCATGACTAAGTGGGATTTACCCTGGTGAAGCAAGGATGGTACAATATCCACAGATCAATAAACCTTATACAACACATAAACAAATTGAGAGACAAAAATCACATAGTCATATCAATCGTTGTAGAAAAAGCATTTGACAAAATCCAACACCCTTTCATGATAAAAACTTTCAGAAAAGTGGGAATAGAAGGATCATACCTCAACATAATAAAAGCCTTATATGACAAACCTCAGCCAACATCATACTCAATGGGTAAATACTAAAACCATTTCCCCTAAAAACAGGAGCAAAACAGGGATGCCCACTTTCACCACATCTGTTCAACATAGTTTGGGAAGTGCTAGCCATAACAATTAGACCAGAAGAATAAATAAAAGTATCCAAATTGGAAAAGAAGAAATAAAACTGTCATTATTTGCAGATTGCATGATACTGTACATAGAAAACCCTAAAGACTCCATCAAAAAACTACTAGAACTAATAAATGAATTTGGCAATGTAGCAGGATACAAAATCAACACCCAGAAATCTATGGCTTTTTTATATACCAACTAGAGGCCCAGTGCACAAATTCGTGCACAGGTGGGGTCCGGCTGGGGCTGGGCCAGCTAGGGGGAGTGGCCAGGGGAGGTTGGCTGGCCAGCCCTACTCCCAATCAGGATGGTTGACTGGCCTCAGTGTGCATGCATCATAGTGACTGGTCGTTCCAGTCACTTGACTTTTATATATATAGTTAATAAACTCACAGAAAGAGAAATTAAATAAACAATCCCATTTAATATTGCAACAACCAAAAATTAAGATACCTAGAAATAAATTTAACAAAGGAGGTAAGGGACCCATACTCAGAAAATTATAGGATGCTGAAAAAAAGAGATAGAGGAAGACATAAACAAATGGAAGAATAGACCATGTTCATGGATTTGTAAAATTAACATCAGTAAAATGTCCTTACTATCCAAAGCAATCTATAGATTCAATGCAATCCCCATTAAAATACCAATGGCATACTTCAAAGACCTAGAACAACTCTCCAAAAATTCACCTGTAATAAAAAATGACCCAGAATAGCTGCAACAATCTTGAGAAAGACAAAGTTGGAGGGATCACAATATCAGATAACAAGTTACACTGTAAAGCCACTGTTCTCAAAACTGCCTGCTATTGGCATAAGAACAGATATTTAGACCAATGGAACCAAACAGAGAATCAAGAAATAGACCCAAGCCATTATGCTCAATTAATATTTGAAAAAGGAGGCAAGAGCATACAATGGAGTCAAGACAGTCTCTTCAATGAATGGTATTGGGAAAATTGGACAGATACATGAAAAAATGAAATTAGAACACAAACTTATACCATTCACAAAAATAAACCCCAAATGATTAAAGGACTTAAACATAAGATGGGAAACCATAAAAATCTTAGAAGAAGCCATGGGCAGCAAAATAGCAGACATTTGTCTTAGCAATATCTTTACCGACACAGCTCCTAGGGCAATGGAGACTAAGGAGAAAATAACAAATGGGACTACATCAAAATAAAAAAGCTTTTGTACAGCAAAATAAACCATCAACACACAACAAGAAAGCTCACTCCATGGGAGAACATATTTGCCAAAGTTATCTCTGATAAGGGTTTAATCTCCAAAATTTATACGGAACTAATACAACTTAACAAAAGATAAACAATCCAATAACAAAATGGGCAAAGGACCTAAATAGACACTTTTCAAAAGAGGACATACAGAAGGTCAAGAGACATGAAAACATGCTCAAAGTCACTAATCATTCAAGAGATGTAAATCAAAACAACAATAAGGTACCATCTTAAACCTGTCAGAATGGCTATGCTCAACAAATCAACAAACAAGTGCTGGAATGCCTGAGGAGAAAAAAGAACCCTCTTACACTGCTGGTGGGAATGCAGACTGGTGCAGCCACTGTGGAAAACAGTATGGCATTTCCTCAACAAACTAAAAATGGAACTTCCGTTTGACCCAGTAATCCCACTTCTAGGAATATATCTCAAGAAAACAGAAACACCAATCAGAAATGATATATGCACCCCTATGTTAATAGAAACACAATTTACAATAGCTAGGATTTGGAAACAGCCTAAGTGCATATTAGCAGATGAGTGGATTAGATAACAGTGGTACATGTACACAATGGAATACTATGCTGCTGTTAAAAAGAAGGAATTCTCACCATTTGTGACAGCATGGATAGAACTAGAGATTGTTATGTTAAGCGAAATAAGCCAATCAGAGAAAGATAAATATCACATGATCTCACTCATTAGCAGAATATAATGAACAATATAAAGTGATGTGCAAAAATCGAACCAGAGTCACTGAAGCATCGAACAGACTGTACAACCTATGAGGGTAAGTGAGGGGTGAGGGGGTAAGAGATCAATCAAAGGACTTGTATGCATGCTTATGAGCATAACCAATGGATCCAGACTTGGGGGGGTGGGGCATGTGCTGCTGGGTGGGAGCAGCTGGGGAAAGGTCAATGGGTGAAAAAGGAGACTTATGTAATACTTTAAACAATAAAGAATTTTAAAAAATCAATTAAGCTCTGAATAAGAAATAGTAAGTGCATTGGATATATTCTAAGGCATTCTATTGTTTTTGCTACTAGTGGTAACCAGAACTGTGAGCAGAGGTATTTTTCCCAGGGTCCTGTCTCTTGACTTGGAAGAATGAGCTCCGCAGACCAGAAGATTTAAGCAAAAGTGTGGAAAGTTTATTACAAGCAGATTCAGACTCCCCTCAAGAAAAGGGGAACCCAATAATGGGCTGCCTGTTAAAGCCTTGTAGTCCAGGGTTATCAGTTTGCTATAAGCCTGCTCTATGTCTACCTGTGTCATGACCTGATTGATTCCCTCATTGTTCTTGCCCAGCAAAAGATCCGAACTTTCCCTGTTTCTGTGGGTTCTTTCTCTGTTCCTATGCTGATCTTTCTCTGTTTCTATGCAGTTGTACCCATTTTTGCTGCAGGCCCCCTTGTTTTCCCATGCCTCCCGCTTTGAGTCCAGAAACATTTTATTATTTCTGCTTGCTTGGTTCCTGTGGTTAGGCTGCTCAAACTTCAGGGTCTGCCCCTGCCTATGCTCCACCTGCCTTTGTGTCCACTGGACCCTGCCCTGTCTGCCTGCATCTCAAGTTAACCCTCTCACTAGTTAAATGGCTTTTTGCTAAATGTTGACATTTTATTGGCAAGCACACAACCTGGAGACACTGTTGTTACCCTGGAGATGAGGAAACCTCTGTTCTTGTCTTCTTGAGGGAAATATTTCAATCAAGAAAAAAGTGTAGAAAAGCAAGCAAGAATTTCTGACCTCAGAAAAATTATACTTAGGAGAGTGAAACAAGGAAGGCATAGAAGAAGCAACAGGAGAACCTAGGTTGGGCTGCCTTAGCTCACTGGGAAGTCAGAGCGTAGGGGGCCTTGGAGACAGGTTCAGGGGGTTAGTCCAGGACAAGTTGCTGCTGCCCATTTCCCCCCTGGTTGCAAATGTCAAGGGGTGCCTTAGAGGTTACAGGATACATGCCTGTGGAGAGGAGAGAAGAGGGGGAAGGGATTATTGGCACAGGCATGCTCCCTGGAGGGAGAGCCCTGGGGTTTTAAAGGTGCGGTGTTTAAGGGAGGCCCTAGGAATAATCAACAGAATATTCATCAGCTTTATGCTAATGTACTAAAATATGATTTAGTCTCTTGATTTGTCTGTCCTTTGGTGTGGTTGACAAATGGCACTAATTAGATTTCTGTTATCTGTCTCCCTGAGTGTAGGGTGATTTAAGCTATTTACACTCTACTCGGGGAGAAGGAGTGCAAACCATTTATTCTTGTGTCCTTGGCTTAGAGAAGATAGGACTTACTAAGTGACCAGAAATTGCTATTTTTGAAAATTACACTATTTTTCTGTGCTTTGATTTATTTGGAAGAGATATTTCAAATATTCTATGTAATATTTGAAAGTGCTAAATTTGAATTCAAAAGATTTACCCTGAAATACATATAGTTATTTTCTCACCACCAACCCTAATATTGTGTTTATTCCATGCAGTAGTGACTCAGAAAGCAATACTGTTGTTGTAAACTGCTCAGGTTGTGCCAAATATTCTTGCTCTTCCATCCCTGCTTCAAAATGTCATGTCTTTCAGCTGTTCAATTTCCAGCTGCCAAAAATCAATGGGTTTGCATCTGCTGGTTCTAGTTTCATGTTCTAAATCAATTCACTGCCAATCCTCCTATATAATGAAGAGGTAATATGCAAATTGAACCTCACACCCTTGTGTCACAAGATGGCCACCCCCACATTGTCACAAGATGGCCACCCCCACGGCATCACAAGATGGCCGACCCCATGTCATCATAAGATGGCCACCCCTATGTTGTCCCAAGATGGCCACCCCCATGTTGTCACAAGATGGCTGGCAGAGGAGGGCAGTTGGGGGCAACCAGGACTGCAGGGGAGGGCAGTTGGGGGTGATTGGGCCAGCAGGGGAGCAGTTAGGTGTCAATCATGCTGGCAGGGAGGAGCGATTAGGTGTCAATCAGGCTGGCAGGCAGAGTGGTTAGGGGCAACCAGGCAGCCAGGCAGGTGAGTGGTTAGGAGCCAGCAATCCTGGATTGTGAGAGGGATGTCTAACTGCTGGTTTAGGCCCAATCCCTAAACCAGCAGTTGGACATCCCCCGAGGGGTCCCAGATTGGAGAGGGTGCAGGCTGGGCTGAGGGACACCACCAGAGTGCACAAATTTCATGCACCAGGCCTCTAGTTTGATATAACAATAAATTAACAACATGATATTACTGTTGGTATCAGTCATAACAAACACATTTACTAGAGGCATAAAGCATCTAAAATTATGTTTTTCTATTTATATTTTTAAAATAGGTGAGAAAGTAAACAGAATTTTTGTAATCTAATAAAGAAATATCTTGGAATATATATATATATCACATGAAGTTTGTTTTATGGAAGTAAAACAAAGTTCTAAGTTATCACTGTCCAAGCAGAAGTATTAATATAACCTCATTATCAACTCAAAGTTTTGTAAACATTTTTGAGATTTTCTTTCATTTCAGCTAAAGTTTCATCATGTAGAGAAATGAAAATCATAGAAAATTCTGTGACTGAAAGTTTTCAAACAGTACTTTAAATTTCTACTGTTGCACAGAAATATTTTCACAAGCTTTTATCTTCACAGAACCCAAGTACTGTTTTTTATTTATAACACTTTTTATAATTATCAATTTTTAAGATGCCTAAAATTTTCACATTAAAATTGAAATTGGCCATATGTAAATTGATGGATGGAATAAAAAAATAGATATGAGGAAAATATATATATATGTATTTTTTGTAAACCATGGAAAAAGACTGAAATTTTTAACTAAATTTTAGGCAAATACAAAAGTAAATCCAGTGTAAGTTTATAAGTTAATGCACTTTACTGGGATATTATTACTAGTCTATTTCAACTATTATTTCTCCCAACATGTAAGACTTATATTAGATACAGCTCTCCTGGCCTGACAATTGAATAGGATAAAAACTAAGAGTAAGAACCATTTAGAAATAGGAATAGCAATTTTTACACACAAAACATAAATTCTCATTAAGCTGTTTCCCCATTCTTTCCTCAAACTCTGTGTGCTACTTATGCAATAGATATTAACTACTTTCAGCTTGATACTTCTCTTGGGCAAGACAGAACACCTTATTTAGAGGAAATAATTTAGACATATAAAGTTTTCTATTTGCATTAATAAGAAGAGACCTAGCTAGACACCCGGGAAGTTTGCATTTCCATTTAAAAGGCTTTGCCTATTCTGATTTTCAGGGCAATAAACCTGAGAATGACCTGTGTGAGAGGTCTGATTAGTCCAGCATATAGGTCAAGCAGCCCTGAACTCACCTCAACATGCTGAACAATAGATACCTAAGTTATTCAGTGATTCATGATCTATTCTGATTAATAATTGCAAACTCAGCCTATTGGTCAGGTCTCAGTAAGGTGTGTTCAAGAAAATTAATTTATTAGAAAAAGGTATAGCAAATGTTTACAAATAACACTTGTAAAATTAAAGGAAATTTTAAATGCCAAGATTTTAAAAATGGACTTATTGCTTTACTTTCTGGTTACAGCTGCCCATAGGACACAGTATAAAGATTATATTCAGTCTATATGCTTTCTTTTAAGGTATAAATTACAGTTTTATTCATGATATAGTAACATATCTAAATAAGTAAACTTGACATGTTAAACATTTATAAAATGTTTTAATTTCCTTTTCAAAAGGAAGTTTTTTTTTATTTCCACACACAATTCAGTTTTTCATCTGAACAGCCTTTTCCTCCATATTATTGCTGCCTACAATGATTATACCAAGTGGCAACACCCTGAATATAACATCTCTATAGTAATGTATAGCCAGAAAAGGGCCACAAAATAATCCATCACCAGTTCACTCCAACATGTCAAACTGCTATTATCTGCTTAGTTGTATCTCCCATGCTAGTCTCCTTTTACTTTGAGTGCAGGACTGCATGGCTATTTTTTGTTGTCAAATGGTCTATTTTTGGAAATGTTATCAATTCTAGTACTGCTGGCAGCCAATAGTTGACCAGATTTCCTTATGAAGTTTGACAACTTGTTTTCATAATATTTTGCAGCAGTCTAGTAACTTTTCAGACAAATAAATTCTGAATCAGATGGATAATTTCCAGCTATTATGTTTGTTATTAATATGTTGATGTGTTCTTTAATCATCAAAACACCTGGGATATACGCTTAGTTGATCAAGCACTTGGGTACAAAAAGAGGGAAGGCAATCAATCAAAGACAAGAAACTCATGAAAAGTATGATTTTTTCTAAAGGAAAGAATGAAACAATTTAAATTATAGTAGAGATATCATTGAGTAAATTGGGACTCAATGAAGTGAAGTGAATTTTAGAAAAGCTAACTTTACTGAGAGTTTCTGACTCAGAGTCACAAATTCCTTGGATCAAGTTCTTAAAGTCATTTAATGCCAATGTTGGTGGGCATAGATTCCCCAGGTGTAAAGTAGAGGAAATACTACTACTATAACTGCACAGAAACCTTATTTCCTTTAATCTGGCCTTTTATTTTGATTTTTTTCCCTTTGACTCAAACTGGCTTCAATCCATCGCTCACCACCTCCTTCTCTCTTGCTTAATGATTAAGCCCTTATGTCAGTAATGTTCTGGTTAACAAAGTCCTGGGTCTATTGACTACTGAGACAGTATTCTTATCAAACTAAGCATAATATCTTGGTCTCAGTTGTGTTTCAGCTCTGGACCCTGGAAAGCAGAATAATACCACAGAATAAATCCTTGCGAATTGGACAGAACAAACCCCTACCTTAGTACCAACCTATCTGTAGAGACCATGACCCTAAATTCATTAGTCACTGTGACTAATGTGTGGTTTTTTGTTTATTTTTTCCCTATATAAATCCATCCACTGAAGCCATCAGGGGGCAGGTCTTTGAGCATGAGCTACCTGTGATTCCAAGCATGGTGCCATCTCCTTAATAAGCCCTTATTTTCTTGGCTGCAAACTTCTGTTTCTGTCTTATTGGGCAGGCAAATGGACCCCTTCAGTCAGGTAACACTAACTCAAATAGGTGTTAGATAGACTAAGTGAGAAAATTAATAACTGTAGCTCTTTCTTTTTTTTGTTCTGAATTTAAGGCTTCTTTGAACTCTCTTTAAAGTTATTTTAAGAATATGCATTTTAAGAATATGAATGTTACATGTATCAGGACTTATTCTATTTTTATAATCATTTAATTCTTCCCCTCTGGTAGAGAATTATTGGAATGTTCCACAAAAATATTTCATAGTCATAAAATAGAATTGTAATGCAAGTTTTGCCCCATTAGCAACATTTCTCTAATTAATGCCACTTCTTTCAGTTACTTACACAATCTGGCACCATGTGTAAGAGATAAACAAAACAATGTTATTTCATGTGATTAATGTTATTTTACTGTGATAAGTAAAACAATGCATGTATGAAGCTCAAAGCTTAGTTCACATGGTAAATAGAAAAAGTAGAATGCAACAAATTATGCAGCAAATATATGCACCAGTCCTATGAGGAGAGGGAAACTGTGCTTGTGGACGTCTTCCCAAATGAGGTAAAAACTGATTCAGTCCTTGGAGGATGCATATCAGTTTAGAGATACACAAAATGAATTGGAGTTCCAGGTTGAAAGAAGAGCATATATGAATCACTGAAGAGCATTGTATACACAGAAAACTACAAATTGCCTAGGATTGCTGAAGTATAGAGTGTGAAGAATGGTTTGAAGGATAAGATCCTATGAAACCTAAATAGTATGTCTTCCTAAGGATTTTGGATTTTTTTCTAGAAATACAACAATGCTGAAATTCATAGTAGAGAAAGGGGGGGGGGAAGGGAGAGAGAGAGAGAGAGAGAGAGAGAGAGAGAGAGAGAGAGAGAGAGAGAGCGCTATGTGAAAGAGATACATCAACCTAATCAGTTGCCTCCCATACAAAACCCATGACCTTCTTGTGTACAGGATAACACTCCAACCAACTGAGCCACAACTGCAAGGACAATGTTGAAAGATTTTAAGACAGGTTATGGCTTTATATGATTTGAAATTTTAAAAGATTATTTGATAGTAGTGTGAAAGATGAGTTTAATGAGGACATAAATGGAAGCTGATAGAGCAGTTAAAAGAAGTCAGGTAAGAGTCTGGTATATCTTTGTAGCAGTGAGGATGGGAAAGAGGTAGCAGATTTTTGAGCTATATGTGAGGTAAATTGGAAGATCTTAAGAATTAATTCAATGTGAATAAAGAGAATGTCATGGGGTAGGCTTCCCTGGAAACAGATCTTGTGGCAAAGTTCATATGGGATTGTTCTAGGAATCAATCTCATGCAGGAAAGGGCAGAAGCAGTTGGGTTATGGATGTAGATGCAACAAAGGGCATTCAATTATATAGAGAGCTCTGACTAGAATGGCAGTTCAGAGCTGTCCAGAATTGGGCATGGACCAGTCATTAGCTTGACCTTGGGTGTGTTCTTGAGTAAATTCAGGGCAATGAGGTTGGGGGTCTCAAGTGTGAACTATTAGCCCCAGGAGAATTAATGTGTTAGGATTGGGAGATCTGGGCAATGCATGACTTTATCCAGGGCAGAGAAGGAAAAGAAAAGGAACAGGCTAAAATTTTTTTTCTAACCTATGTGATTAAGGTGATCTAAGTGTGAATTGGGGACAGTTTCCTAAAAATATATGTTTCTATCAATTGTATTAGTTATCATATATTACTATTCAGGTTCTTTTTGAGAGCACAAAAACCTTTTTTTTGTGTCTGTGATTATCCTCAAAGAAATGGAAAACACCAATAAGAACATCCTATGCCAAGTTATTAATGTCTGTCCTCATTGGAATAATCAGAAATAGCCAAACTAAAAAAAACTAGAATATTTGATGACTTTGGTTATTTTGTCTTTCTTACTAAGAATGTTCAGTCAAGCATTTAAACAAAGCATTTCAAATTTTAATATTAAAACACATATATGATCTTATCCTAAAGGGGATGAGGACAAATTAACAGTTAAGCAAATAGCTTTTGTTAAGAATGAATAAAGTTTGTTATATATACCAATATTAACCTTGATGTTTAAATATTTTTGCTAAAATATCTTTAATTTATAAAAAATGTCTGTCTCTCTGTAAAATTTAAATTTGCTATCTAAAATTTTAAATATAATTTCAATAGATAAAATTTCAGCTATATTATATATTGCATATGAGCTTTAAATATATTTTTAATCAAAATTATGGATCTACAGATTTAGATCATTCAATTTATAAAAAATATTCACCATGTATTACCTAATGTCACAGCCAGTTCTCACTGTCAAATTTATCAACTAAATTAGATTAGCTTTCTGCCAAAAAGATATATCTTCATCCTTTTCTCCTTCCAATACATGTTTCTTCTAACCACTGAATTCTAAGATAGATGGAGTGAAGGAAGGAAGGGAGAGAGAAAAGGAGAAAGTCATCTTCAGGTGGGAACAGTATTTATGGCACTTAAGGATCTACAATTCTTTTAAGAAATCCACATCAAAGACCCCACTGGGAAGTCTGTGTTTTTCTAGGAGTACATATACTCCAGTATGTAGTGTTCTGTGGAAAAAGTCTGTGGCTATTTAACCTCATTTAGTTTGTATAATTATTACCTTCTTGTGGTCACTAACCACTTGCTTTGTTCTTAAATAATATACTTAGATTAAAGTAAAAGAGTTACTCATTTTTTCTTAATATTTATCAGTATATTTCATGTTATCATATACCCATTTGTTTAAATTATTTATGGCTTGTTTCTCTTCACTAAAATGTAAGCTACCTGAGTGCAGCTGGTTCACACTATATTTCCTCTACTTACAACAAACTAACCATTTCTTAGGTATGTAGATAAACTTCAACAGTTTTATGTGTATTTGTTTTACACACAACTATGGAAATCTTGGCAGAATCCATAAAGAAGTGCATATCACATTTTTCTATATAAAACAATCAAATATTTTTCTTTTGCATGTAAAAGTGACAATTTCTTTTTTTCTGAAGTGAATATCTTCTATTTATTATTGAGACATAATTAATATAACATACTAGAGGCCCAGTGCATGGACTTGTGCACTGGTGGGGTCCCTTGGCCTGACCTGTGCCCTCTCACAATACAGGACCCCTTGGGGGATGTTGGAGAGCCGGTTTCAGCCAGATCCCGCAGGCCAGGCCGAGGGGCCCCACTGGTTCACGAATTCGTGCACCAGGCCTCTAGTTGAGATAATAATATGATTTTTATCCTTTGTTATATTAATGTGCTGTACCACATTGATTGATTTTTGCTTGTTGAAACATCTTTGTGTCCTAGGGATAAGTCCCACTTGGTCATGGTATGCTATCCTTTTAATGTGTTAATAAATTCAGTTTGCTGGTATTTTGTTGAGAATTTTTGCATCTATATTCATCAGGAATATTGATATGATTTCAGGATAATGCTGGATCATAATAAGAGCTTGGAAGTAGTCCCTCGTCTTCCTTTTTTTAAAAAAAGAGTTTGAGAACTATTATTATTCTTCCGTAATTGGTTAATAGAATCCATCCAGTCCTGATCTATTCTTTGTTGGAAGGTTTTTGATTGCTGATGCAATATCCTTGCTAGTTATAGTTCTATCCAGATTTTCTTTTCTTCTGACTTAGTCTTAATAGGTTGTATATTTTTCTTTTTTTTTTTGCACCTGGGAGGGTGGAGGAAGTAAAGGGGAAAGGGAAAGGAGTGTGAGCTTGCTCCAGGGTGGAAGAGCCGAAGAGCCAGTTGCACGGTTGTATATTCCTTTATTCTTTTTTACTTTTTATTCCTCTGACTAGATAATTTCAAATGACTTGTATTAAAGTTTGCTTATTATTTTTTCAGCTTGATCACTTTTTCTCTAGAACCCCTTTGATGAACTTTTCAATGCATTTATTGTATCCTTCTGATCCAAAATTTCATTTTGGGCCTTTAAAAAAATATTTTCTATCTCTTTGTTGAAATTTTCATTTTGTTAATGCATTTTTTTTCTGAACTTGATGAGCATCTTTATAATAATTGTCTTAAGTTATTTTTCAGGTAATTCATAGACCTCTGTTTATTTATATTTAATGTCTAGATATTTATTTAATTACTTTGAGCCATGTTTCCCTATTTGTGTTTCTCATAATTTTATGTTTGTTTCTGTGCATTTGAAAAAACAACCATCTCTCCCAGTCTTTATAGCCTTATTTTATAGGAAAATACCTTTGATTATCAGGCCCTTAGACATTCTAAGGGCCTCTCAGAGTTTTTTGTAGATGTGGCTCTACTGGCCAAGGGCTTGTAAATTTCCAATTTTATGGGTTTTTAAGCTTACTCTTTTTAGGAGCCTGTAATCTCTTGCTCTCTCCAGAGTCCATATGTGGTGCTGGTTTTGTGAAGCAGCAGGAGGCCATGATGTAGTGGTCCACCTCCCTTCTGTTCTCAGTGGCCCCCAGGATGTACAGTATTCTGGGTGCCATCAGGATATCCAATAGGAAAAGGATAAATAAATAAATAAATAAATAAATAAATAAATAAATAAATAACCAGGGCTTCAGGCAACCCCCAGGAAAGCTAGAATGTTAGATGTGAACTTCAGCTCTCTCCTTTTCTGAGGGGGAGCCAGGAGATGGGAGTTTTCTTATGAACACTCCACAGTGTTACAGGGGGGAAGGGCTCTGGCAGGCATGTCCATTTGTACATAGTACTCCAAAGTCTCCTTTGTTCTCAGTGCCTCCTAAGATGGCACACTTTCATTTCAGCTCAGATTTGGGAAAGACAGGAACCAGTCTCTTGGGCAGACTCTACTCCTCCCTGGATGTAGAATTCGCAAGCTAATCAATTTCTGTCTGCTCTCACAAGTGCCCTCTGGAGCAGGAGCAAGCCATAAACAAACAAACCTTCTCTCTTTTGTTCTCATTAGCTCCCAGGCAACTGAAATATACTGGTCCCATCAGCATTCAGAGACAAAGGATACAAAAACCATTTGAAAATG
This sequence comes from Eptesicus fuscus, assembly GCF_027574615.1. Classification (NCBI taxonomy): domain Eukaryota; kingdom Metazoa; phylum Chordata; class Mammalia; order Chiroptera; family Vespertilionidae; genus Eptesicus; species Eptesicus fuscus. The sequence goes on along the minus strand of NC_072474.1, from coordinate 10,590,841 downwards.
CAGCCTCTCACTCCCCCAAAAGCCACAATGTTGGACAAATGCTCCAATATTTTCTCTCCACAAAGAGCAGCTGGGAGTTGTTGCTTTTTATTGATTTGTGATCTGCGTGGGAGAATGGTGGGTGTAATACATGTTATTTCAAACTATCGGTTTTATTCTCTGAGTCCCCTAGATTCAGGCAAAACAGAAATCTGTCTCTTTGACACCCTCCTACAAAGTCAAAACATTGTTTGTATGTCCAGTCTTCTTTCTTTTTTTCCACAAGAAACTGAGAGTTGGGGTTTTCTCCTCCATTGCTCTATCAGTGCTGGGGGAGAGGGTATGGAGAACGGGTGCCACACGTTTTTCTATGGGCTTCAAAGAAGCTGGTTTCACACTCACCTAGGATGCAGGAGCCTCTTAAATGATTTTTGGATTTCACCTAAAGGGAATTGGTCTATGTGTTGCTAATTTAAAATCTTAGTAGTGTAGCCTGGCCAGAATGTCTCAATTGTTGAGTGTCTACCTATCAACCAGGAGGTCCTGGTTCAATTCCCAGTCTGGGCATATGCCTGTGCTGCAGGCTCCATCCCCAGTGCAGGTCCTGCAGGAGGCAGCCGATCAATGATTCTCTCTCATCATTGATGTTTTTACCTCTCTCTTTCTCCCTTCCTCTCTGAAAGCAATAAAAGTATATATTAAAAATAAAAAATAATAAAACTCTCAAGCTCTCTTTAAGAAAATCTTAGTAGTGTAACTGGTGAATAAGGGGGTTTCTGGCCAGAGACAGTACTCTGCGCCCCCAGTTCTTGTCTTGCTTGTAGGAATAAATTCAAACAAGAGACAACAAATAACAGCAAAGGCAGGTGAGGATTTATTTGTTGGAAAGCAATACACTCAGATAGGACCTGAGCAGGCAACTCAGCTGCCTGAGACCGAACTGAGTGCCCAGATATTTAGGAGTTTTGAGGATTTATACCCCTAGGCTGGAATGTCGCTAGGCAAGGAGCTAGTCACCCCTCAATCATGTCTCAAAAAATGTATCTTTAAGCTACAAGGCTCCTTCATCTAGGTGTTATGCCACCAGTTAGTCCACATCCTGGCTCTGAATCTTTCCTGCTCACTTAGGGACCTGCCACCTCCATTGTCTATTTTCAGTTTGTCATACCTCACACCCATTTATTCCAAGCTCCAGTGGCTTCTCTCAGCCTCTCCCAGCTCATACCCTTCTATCTGCCTACTCTAACAGTAGGTCGGGAGAGGAGGGGGGGTGTCTGGGATTTCCTCTTCTACCATCTTGCTAACATCTCTTCCTTCAAAGTCACTATGTTTAATCTAACTATGAAGTTATAAACTTTCTTCCTCTGACTGTTGTAACAGTTTATTTAGAAAATTTAGAAACACAATTTTGCATATATAAGAATTTAATATTTACTTTGTAATCCTTTATAGATTACAATTTTCAGAGAAAAACAATGTCTTTTTTCAACTTTGTACCAGCACATTAGCTAATCATTTTAAGGGCTTAAATAATTACTAAATGAATAGATGAATGAAGAAATAAATAATTGAATCGTGTATTTCTTTTTAGGTAAAAAAAAATATATATTCCTCCCATTCATCAACAATATCTCCAGTCCTCTTCTTCACATGCTTATATGTGTAGCTATCATAAGATCTCACTTTCCATTGTATTTTTAATTTCAAATTCCAATTGTTCATTGCTTGCCTATAGGCAATCAATTAACCTTTTGTCCTGTAACCTTGCTATAATTGTTTATTAGTTCCAGGAGACTTTTTGTTGATTCTTTGGAATTTTCTATAGACAATAATATATATTGCAGTTTTGATAACACACTCACATTTATATTTTTCATTTTCAACAATACAATGCTGTGATGTCTAGATAGGCATATACTATTTTTTATTATACAGATGGTAAAACTGAGTCACATGATAAATGTTTTATCCAAGGTTGTAAAACTTAAAAAGGCAAATCCATCAGTCTAATTATGGTTCTCATTTTAAGAAACCATTTCCACTCTGCCATCTTTCTGATACTGTTTGAAAGGTGTGACAAAAACACAACCCATCTAAACTTAAGACTATAAAAATGCTTATAAAAACACATCTAAATACAAACTGCTTGCACTCACTTTTGGTCTTCCCTACCACTCATCCAAAAAGAGAGTTCTTTGCTGCAGCCAGTCTCAATATAATGCACTCTCTGCCACCTGCAATTTGATTTTGTGAACCACTTTTCTTCATTTGAGGTACATATTCACATACTGGAAGACAAATCAGGTGTCCCGCTTAATAGAATTTCCCTCCGGAGCACTAATTCTTAGTCCTCCTGGTAAGAGGACCAAGTTGAAAGTGCCTTGCTGTTGGCCACTTGATATAGAAGACAATTCTTCCTACCTATGACCCCACATCCAGAATTTTATGAATTCTGACCTTTCCAAAAGCACCCAACCAATGATGCTTTCTTGAGTTATTACCCTCTTTCTTTATGCATTCTATTTTTAAATATTTATTTACTTACTTCTGTTCTCCCTGACTTTTAAAAACTTTATTTGAAAAGAGTTTTAGATTTACAGAAAAAGTTGCAATTGTAGTACAGAAAGTTGTCATGTATTTTACACCTAGTCTCTCCTATTATTAACATCTTATATTAGTATACATTTCTCACAATTAATGAACCAATATTGATGATAAAAGATAATGATGAAGATGGTGATGACTATTAACTATACTTCATTTTATCAGAGTGCGTTGTAAAGTTCTAGAACTGTGGGTTGAGAGAGATCGCTGCGATCATCTTTGGAAAATGCAATGTGTCAATGTGAGGTATAAGCAGAAATCAATCTTACGGTTTTCCCTACTGCCCCTTTAAAACTGCTCTGTGAACTCATTCTTCCCTTGAATAAAATTTCATTTCAATCCCATGCTACTATGGACTGTTTCTATCTTCATTTGGTGCCTCTCTCTGCAGGAGGCTCATACATTCCTTTCCTGATGAACTCAGGTATAGCCTCAGATGTATGACGTAAACAGTAGTGATATACGTCACTTTAAGACAGAACCTTTAACAGAAGACATGGGTTCACCATGCTTTCCTTTCCCTTTGTCATGAAAAGAAGTCATGTTCCAGAGAGTGGCCACTCCCTCAGTCTGGGTCCAGAGTGAACCATAACCAGTCAGGCTGTAATAGGTGTGCTCACTGCTTTAGTTTGGAAGAGGCACATGGCATGTGTTACATAGTTCTGCTCTGTTGGGCCTCTCTAAAACACTAGGAATTTCTATGGGCTTTACTGACACTCCAAAACAAAATCCTATTTTGACATCCCATTTCTACTGTCTCTTAGAGTCTTCTTTCTCAAGAGTTTATAGGCATGGAAATATTTTACAAAATTTCAACCTACAGGGTTGTTTTGAAAACCAATGTTAACATATAGAAAGAAAGAAAAGTATTAGTATAAATTCATGACCACAATAACATGTGATATAAAATAAATCACTTAATTTCTGTGCTTGTTTTTCTGGTAAGTGAAAATACCCTATTTTAAAGAGTTACTAAGAAAATATAAACTATGTATAGAATACATAAATTAACAACTTTTAGGGCACTGTTTTGCCCTCCTCGATACAGATACACCTATTTTAAAAGATCTCTTTCATAGCTTCACTCAAAAGCTAGGGTTGCATGCAAATAGATGACAGAACTATGCTTCAGTCTCATTCCTTCTGCCTCTGCCCTATCTGGAAAAAATGTATGTACACTGCCACTATAGATGGATATCATTTAATTGCTTTTCCCTACATCTTTCTCTTTAACAGTAGGATAAGACAAAGGATAAAAGAAGTTTTGTGTCTTACTTAAAGTGACTATCTCCTTTGGATCTGAAACCAGAACACATGAGTTTCGGCTTAATGTAAGTAAATCTTCATCCCTCCTTTATCTTCTCATTAATTTCATTAAAAAATTCCCCTAACCCTGACTGGTTTGGCTCAGTGGATGGAGTGTCGGCCTGCAGACCAAAGGATCCTGGGTTTGATTCTGGTCAAGGGCTCATACCTTGGTTGCAAGCTCCTCCCCAACCTGGGCCCTGGTCTGGGCTCATGCAGGAGGCAACCGATTGATGTGTTTCTCTCACATCAGTGTTTCTCTCTGTCTTTCCATCTCTCTTCCACTCTCCATAAAAATCAATGGGAAAATGTCCTTCAGTGAGGATTAAAAAAAAAAAAATCCCCATACACAACAGTGAACCACAGGAATGTGTCAAAGTTTCTTTCTCCATTATAGGTGCCTTCCTGGTGGAAAATAATGTGTTATTAATGTGTTGATAAGCAGGAGATAAGATTAAAACACATAACTAGGCATTTCTCTACTGCTCACTGGCAGTAATGCTATCAATATGCCCCTTCTGTAATTGGGATGATAGAATGTTCCATTTTGAGAATGGAGGTATGGTGGTAGCAGTAGGTACTGATCAGAAAAAGCAATCAACATCCAAATATTTTTATTATAATTGACAAGCATTGATTATTGGCCTTATTCTTTTAAATATTATATATATATATATATATATATATATATATATATATATATATATATATATACTAGAGGCTTGGTACATGGAATGCATTCACAGTAGAGGGGCCTCTCGCAAGCTGGGACCCCATGGAGGATATCTGACTGCTCGATCCCGCATCAGGCCTACTAAACTGGCAGTCGGACATCCCTCTCACAATCTGGGACTGCTGGCTCCTAACCACTCTGCCTGCCTGCCTGATTGCCCCAACCACTCACCTGCCTGCCTGATCACTCCTAACTGCCTCTGCCTGCCTGCCTGATTGCCCCTAACCACTCTGCCTGCCTGCCTGATCGCCCCCAACTGCCTCTACCTCAGCCCCTGCTGCCTCAGCTTCATTTGGAAGGATGTCTGGAAGGTCATTCAGTTGTCCAGTCTAATTAGAATATTACACTTTTATTATTATTACTAGAGGCCTGATGCACCAAATTTCATGCTAGAGTAGGCCTTCATTCCCCCAGCAGCCAGTACTGGTTTCCTTCTGGGACCCAGGCTTCCCTCTTCCAGCCACCCGCAGGCACCCAGGACCTGGACTGGCTTCCCTCCGGCCCGGCTTCATCAGGAAAGACAAACAGAATGACATTCAGAAGACATCCAGTCTAGTTGGCATATTACCCTTATATATATAAAGCTTCATATGCTAATTAGACCAGACATCCTTCCCGATGGCCTTCCAGATGAAGCCAGGGCTGTGAGGGAAATCCGGGTTCTGGGTGCCTACTGGCGGGAAGCCCTGGTCCCGGGTGCCAGAGGGAAGCCGGTGCCGGCAGCCAGGGGAAGGAAGGCCTACTCTTGTAGAATTTCGTGCTTCAGGCCTCTAGTACATAAATAATTTCAGAGAGGAAGGAAGAGAAACATCAATGATGAGAGAGAATCACTGATTTGGCTGCCTTCTTCATGCTCCCTACTGGGGATTGAACCCTCAACTTGGACATGTTCCCTGACTGGAATCGAACCTGAGAACCTTCAGTCTACATTCAAATGAGTCTTCAGGTGTGGTTAGGTCTTCTTCCTTAGGCCTAGAAGTGGTTCTTTATGGTCCAGTGGTGTACAAACCCTTGATTCAGCCTTGATTCTGCTCTCTGGAAGGATATCCCTTTAACATTGTCCTCTGAGGTCTTTGTCTTCATCATTTAGATATTTTATTCCATGTCTTTTGTTCAGCACTAGGGTGGGGTAGAAGAGAAAGATGAGGATACCTTGGACTGCCAAAGGCAGCCAGCAAAACCCAATTTCTTCACTCATACCTGGTACACCAATCAGAATCAGACAGTCCAATTAAAAATGTTCAAAATACAGGAAAATATATTTCACCAAATACCACATACTAAGAGCAAATAAGATACTCAATATTATTATTTATCAGGAAAATGTAATTATAAACATAATTAACTATCACTACATATCTATAAGTATAACTAAAACAGAATATAGTGACAACATCAAGTGCTGGCAAGTGTGCAGAGAAACTTAGTCATAAGTTGCTGGTGATATATAAAATGATATAGCTACTCTGAAGAACAAATCAGAAAGTTATTACAAAGTGCAATCCCAAAACTGCACACTTGGACATTTTTCCCAGAGTATATGAATACATATGTTCAAACAAAAGCCTGTATAGAAATGTTTATGGTACCTTTATCCCTAACAAAACAAAACCAGAAACATCCCAAGTGACTTTCAATGGGTGACTAGCTAAATAAACTGTTGTATATGCATAAATTGTTATAACACTGTGCAGTACAAGGAACAAACTACTGATACATGTGACAAAGTAAATTAATCTCCAAATAATTATGCTGATAACAAACAGCTAATACCTAAAGGTTACTTACTGTATTATTCCATTCATATCACATTATTGGAACAGAGAACACATAGTCAACATAATCATTGCCAGGGGTTAGAGGACGGAGGCACGGGGGTGGGTGATTGGTGGTGGGGAGAAAAGAGATGAGGAGGAGAAATGTGAATTTGACTATACAAGAGGAAGAGGAATGGTCACGGGTAATAGGGCAGTGAAGACCTGGGGGGCAGAGGGTAGGAACTGGCAGAAAGAGGGGAAAAGAGCAGAAATGGGAGATATCTGTAATACTATCAACAACAAAAATATTTTTAAAAAGAGCAACAGGAGCAATCCTTGTTTTGATGGAATTTTTATGTATTTGTACTTTCAATATCCTTCTTGTAATATTGTACTATTATTTTGTAAGAAGTAACCATTGGAGATTCTGGGTAAACGGTACATGGGACATCTCTGTGTTATTTTTTTACAACTGCATGTGTATCTACACTTTTCTAAAACTTAAATATTGTGCTTATCACAAAATATTTGTCTAAATTGTCAAAATTTTATTCAGGCATAACCAAAGCACTAACATATTTCTTAGTATTAAATTACTGATTAGTAAAGGAGGTATACGCTATTCAATTCTTCTGTATTTACCTTTTAGAAACTTACTTGTGTATTTTATGGTCATAAAGGCAATACTTTTTAATTGTAAAATGATGTATTACATATATAATTATAAGGAATAATCCTATCTATATCAGTCTAATCCTTTTTTCATTATTTTCTACTGTAATGGTATTGTCTTTTTTCTTGAAATCAAGTTGATCATTTCTCTCATGCTTTGCATTATATCACTTTTCTGCTTTCTCGGTAAACTTGAGCTATCAATTAACCCTTTGCCTTTAAACTTCTGCATATCTTATTTTCCTTCCATTAGCAATTATGTATGCTCAAGTGAGTCTCATTCAAAACACCAAGTCAAAGCAAAAGAGCACAGAAATAACCTTCAAAGTAAATTTTCCTCTCTGCATTTGATTTTCCCCTCTTACCAAATTCTATTTTCTCCTTCTGAACAATATAGTTTCTATCCTTAAATTTTCACAGATGCTGCAATCTTTAAAAACATCAATAATCTCAATGTTTTAAAAAAGTATACACAAACGATTCTGGCACTTAAAATTTTCATTACCAGTCATTGTTCCCCCATTCCGAGGTCAGCACGAGGCACACTGTATTTTGTATTTAATGAAAAGGAGTTACTAGTAATGTGAAGCTAATAACACTTAAGCTTTAGGACCTTTCACTTACACTGTAAGGTGCAGTAGCAATGCATTCACATTTTTGTATTTTTGTACAATTTAAGAAAGTAAGACATTTTTATTGCAAAAGGTCTAAACCACTATCTTTTTATTTACATTCTAAATGATTTTCATTCACAGTTCCCTTTTTGGGGGTGGCTTAGACATGGCCTCTGGCATTTCTGTGATTTATCAAAGGAGATGCTGAGGTTTGGCTACTGGGATATATTTATGTGATTCATAACTGTTTTTTTAATAGTATTTTTAAGTCGTGTCATAGGAATGGTTTCCCAGAATAGTCCTTCTTCCTTCTGTACCTACACACTAGATATCATGACACGAAATATAGAACCAGGCATCCTATTGAAATATAAAAGTGTTCTGTCAACCCCAATCCCAAAATATATGAGGGAAAACAGAAACCTGGAAATGTGCAAAGCCAGATGCTAACCTTTGGAAAATTCTTTCAGTAATTGCATCTGAAAAAGTGATAAGCAGAGCACTTGTTTCTATCTAAAGCATGGTCAAACCAGAAGTTCTCTTCTGACAAGAATATGTGAAGAAGTGATCATAGATGGTATATCCAAACCTTCAGAGAAAAATGTATTTGAGTGGTATGTCAGGCAGTTAACTGTTATAAACTTTGTTATTTTTCTGGATATTTTCAAGTTTGTGGTAGCATATAGACTTTTCCTTAACTTCTATTTTGCAGTGATTTTTCTAATTCTAAACAAGCATTCATTTTCATATGTGATTTTGTGCTTGTTATTATTATTTTGTACTTTTTTTAAGAAAACAGCAACCAAATTTTAAATATTCAGTTTTCATACAACCTGAAGTTCTTTGTTTATTCCAGTGTTCATTTATACTTCACAGAATGACCATGGTTACACTGCCAGGTCTTGTCATGGAGCCCGTGGCTTCACTTCTGTGCTGATGATTCCAACTAGACATCTCTGATCTGAGCCTCTGATATGTCTGTATTTATGGAGAGCCTTTCTGTTTGTATGTTTCTAATGAATAATGATATAGCCATGTCTAAAAAAAAACTAGGTACAGATCAGTAGCTGTTGAGGTGAAGAAAAATACCTGGACAGTGGGTCATATTAGAGCAGATATCCACAATCAGGTGAGTATCTCACCTTGCAGGACACAAAAGCAAAGGTCAGTGCAAGGAAATGCATTTGAAATAAGACATGTTCAGGAATTATGTATATATAGCTGCCAAAGGACAAGGTAAGTAGGATAAGATGTCAAAATCTGAGAAGACAAGCCAGAAATCAAAATATTCTTAAGAACAATTTTGCCCACTTTACCCGCAGGAATAGTAAAAAAATTAAAAATAAAATAATTAAATATAGAAAATATGATCAAAATAGCATGTTATTACTATTCATATTGTCAGTGAGCCCACTCTGGTCATGTGTAGGGAGGGCATGTGTATTAGTTTAAGTGATTAGCATCAATCTACTCCCAGAAATGGCTGCACCATTTTGAACTCAAACCAGCTGGCAAATATTCCTTGATACTTGGCATCCTCCATATTTCAGATTATCCCCAACTGACAGATATGTATGTCATTTTCATTTGCATCCTCAATGTATATTTATGCATCTCTTCATGTGCTCATGACCTTGGCATTTATTTTATTTTATAAAGCTGTTGCCATTTTTACATTGAGGTTTCTGTCTTTTTATTTCTGGTTTCCATGTGTTATTGATGTACTCCAGATATTTAATTATTTTTTCTTAGGCACAGCATATAACCTTGTATCCTGTCACCTATATTCACTTTGTCTATCATAGCTTTCTTTGTACAAAGTCCTCTACTTAGTGTGTGTGTGTGTGTGTGTGTGTGTGTGTGTGTGTGTGTGTGTGTGTGTTTAAATAAAAGGATAGTCTACAATAAATGCAGTCAATTTATAGGGTCTTGGGATAAATAGATTTATAAGAATTAGCACTTCCATGTCATTCATTACCCATTTATCTTGACCTAAATTGGGAACACTACTGATATCGTTGATCTGAAAATATTAAGTAGACAATGCCAGAAATAGGTTTTAAATAGTGTGTTGTACTGAGTAGCATGATGCAATCTCCTGTCCACCGAGGATCGAATCATCCATTTGTCCATTCTATGCACATCATATATGCTGCCCACCCGTTAGTCACTCAGTAGCTGTCTAGGTTATCAGATCCACTGTTGTGGTATCACAGTACTTGTGTACAAATAAATCTTAATTTAGCTAATAATGACCTCAAAGGTATTCCCATAACTTTTATTAAATATAATGCCATAACTGTTCCAATGTATTACTAGTTAGTCTCTTATTGTGACTAACATAATTTAAATTTTATCATAGGTATGTACTAAGATACTTTGCAAATGTTTTTCTACTCACATTGTATAACTTAAAAAGTCATGAATCTTAGCAGCATTTTTCTATACTCCTTCACTCAGTTTAAAAACCAAACTGTATGAGTTATCCTTATTGTTTTGATAGCTGCACCACACTTTCCATGGCTTTTTACTTCCTGGTATTCTAGTACAGTAATCGCTCTGTATTCTCATCAACCTATTAGGTATGACTTTATAAAACCTATGATAAACTTTGACAGTAGAGATCTCAAAGATCAATCAATCTAAAGCAATCAAATGCTTTAGATACCTCAGCAATATAAAATAATGACTCATACTTCTTTCTCATTTTTTTCACCCAGATATTTAACTCATTTATTTTTATTTTTAAAATTTTTTTAAATTTTTTATTTATTTTTTATTTATTTTTAAATTTCTTTATTGATTAAGGTGTCACATATTTGTCCTCATCCCCCCATTCCCATCCCACACCCCTCCCCACGGATGCCCCAACCCCCCTGTTGTCCTTAACCATTGGTTAGGCTCGTATACATGCACACAAGTCCTTTGGTTGATCTCTCCCCCCTATCCCCACCCTCCCCTACCCTCCCTCTGAGGCCCGACAGTCCGATCAATGCCTCCTTGTTTCTGGGTCTGTTCTTGTTCATCAGTCTATGTTGTTCATCATTTCCCCTAGATGAGTAAGATCATGTGTTACTAGAAATATAAGAACCGAATGTGAGATGAGCAATAATAGTTATGCTGACAGGCAAATGAATCATTCTGTAGTGAGTTTCTTTCTGGACCAACAGTTCTGTTGAGACCCAATTTCAATGTCCACCATTTCCTTATGTGTACATGTCAGCACTGACTTTTCAGTTCTGGATGGTGGACAAATGGTGGTAATGCAGGTCCGACTCCCTCTGGTTTGGTCTCGCCCTGACTCAGGGGCACGCGGCCTCACCCGGACCCAGGGGTGCGTGGCCTCAACTGGACCCGGGACCCAGCCTCACCCAGACCCAGGGGCGTGCGGCCTCACCTGGACCCGGGACCCAGCCTCACCCAGACCCAGGGGCGCATGGCCTCATAACTCATTTAAACATTGATAACATTTTAAAAAGTATGGAAGCTAAAAATTAAATCAATATTTTTTCATGGTATGAATTTCTAATTTAAAATTAAGTAATTGCTACTTCTTTAAGGGAAAGAAATGAAAATAAATAGAAGGGCAGTACTTTGGCAGATACCTCAGCAGAGAGAAAGAATTCCTGTAGTTACCTAGAGTATAATTGTGTATGTGTTGAACAAAAACAAAGTAACCTAGGCTTGTAGTTTATTATTAGCAAAGAAACATACATAGCATATCAATAAATAAGTATAATAACTCAAGAGAAATGGGAGGCTCATAATTATTATATATTAATATACTATAACTAGAGGCCCAGGGCATGAAATTCATGATTGGGGGGGTGTCCCGCAGCCTAGCCTGAACCCTCTCCAATCTGGGACCCCTCAAGGGATGTCTGACTGCCTGTTTAGGCCCAATCCCGGCAGTCGTACATCCCTCTCACAATCAAGGACAGCTGGCTCCCAACCACACACTTGCATGCCTGCCTGATTGCCCCTAACTGCTTCTGCCTGCCAGCCTGATCACCCCCTAGCAACTCCCCTGCCAGCCTGATCAACGCCTAACTGCTCCCCTGCCAGCCCGATTGCCCCTAAGTGCCCTGCCCTGCTGACCTGGTCACCCCCAACTGCCCTCCCTGCTGGTCCAGTCACCCCTAACTGCCCTCCCTTGCCAGCCTGGTACCCCCCAACTACCCTCCCCTGCAGGCCTGGTCGCCCCCAACTGCCATCCCCTGCAGGCCTGGTAACCCCCAAATGTCTGCCCCTGCAGGCCTGGTCACTCCCAACTGCCCTCCCCTGACAGCCATCTTGTGGTGTCCATCTTTGACCACATGGGGGCAGCCATCTTGTGTGTTGGAGTGATGATCAATTTGAATATTACCTCTTTATTATATAGGATTATTATATAGGATTAGTGCTGGCTGTTTCAATGATGTTTCTCAGAAACTTTGTAATATATCATTGTTATGTTGTAGACTAGAAAATTAAGGTTTAGAAAGTTTAAATTATTTTTCTGAAGTTACACAAGTAGTTAGATACAAAACCAGGATAACATCTAATTAAGGCTCTTTTCATTATACTCCACTGCCTCCAGGTACCTCTGGATGGGCATTGTGAGTTTTCACTTTCAGCCATATATTAGTGCCATTTTCCTTTTCCTTATTGGAGCATCGGAGAAAAGTGCTTATTTAGACAGTCATTCCAAGTATATTAAACTAGGAATTTATTTAATTGTATCAAGTAAACCTCAACCAGAATTCCTACATCAGATTTTTGTTAACAAAATCGAAAAAATGTAATCAATATAAGAAATCAAACATTTTGGATGTTACATAAGCATATAGTATTCTAATCTGACTTCTGATTTAGAATTCATACTTTCTTTCTTAAGAAATAATTAGCTTTCTCATAAAAAATTTCAACTAAAGTGTCATATATTGTTATACAATAGAAAATATATAAAGAATAGTAAGGAGAAGAAATAAGGGCTGAACATGGTTGCTGTTCGCAGGAGGAGGAGCTGTAGCTGAGTAACTCAGAAAATCATCATGCCAGGACACCTCCTGCGGAGAGAGAGAAATACATAACCAGACACCTGGAGAAGAGAGACCATGGGGAGACAAAGAAACAGCCTGCATATGAAAGAAAAGCAGGCATCAACAGAAAAGGAAGTAAATGAAAAGGAGGCAAGAAACCTGCCAGAGAAAGAATTCAGAGAAATGGTCATAAGGTGGCTGAAAGAATGGAAGACAAATTCGACAATATGTGTAAGAACCAAGAAGAAATGAAGAAGAACCAAGAAGAAATGAAAAATGACATTGCTGCTGTAAAGAACTCAATAGAAAGCATCAAGAGTAGACTAGAAGAAGCAAAGGACCGCATCAGTGAGCTATAAGACAAGGTAGGAAAAAATACCCAAGTAGAGCAGCTTCTAGAAAAAAAATACTAAAAAGTAGGAGGAGAGCCTAAGGGAACTTTGGGACTACAAGAAACAAATCAATATCCGCATAATAGGGGCTCCAGAAGGAAAGGAAACTGAGCAAGGAATAGAAAACCTGTTTGAAGAAATAATGATAGAAAACTTCCCGGATATAGGGAAGAAAAACCCCACACAAATCCAAGAAGCTCACAGAGTCCCAAGCAAAATGAACCCCAAAAGACCAATACCAAGGCACATTATAATTACATTGGCAAACACCAACAACAAAGTAAGAATCTTAAAAGCCACCAGAGACAAAAAGTTTTACCTACAAAGGAACCCCCATCAGACTAGCGACTGATTTCTCAACAGAAACACATCAGGCCAGAAGGGAATGGGATGAAATATACAAAATCATGCAAAGGAAGGTTCTGAATCCAAGAATACTGTACCCAGCAAGGCTATCAATCAAAATTGAAGGTTAAATCAGGAGCTTCACAGACAAAAAAGGACTAAGGGAATTTATTATGATCAAACAAGCAATGCAAGAAATGCTAAAGGGTCTGCTGTAAAGAAAAAGAAATAGGAAGTGAAGAAGGAACACAGGGGTAAAGAATAAAAATGGCGACAAATAAGTACCTATCAATAATAACTTTAAATGTAAATGGATTAAATGCCCCAATCAAAAGACAAAGGGAAACGGATTGGAAAAAAAAACACGACCCATATATGTGCTGTCTACAAGAAACCCACCTCAGAAAAAAAGATGCACACAGACTGAGGGTGAAGGGATGGAAAAAGGTTTTTCAGGCAAATGGAAATGAAAACAAAGCAGTGGTAGCAATACTTATATCTGACCAATTATATCTCAAAGTGAAGGACATAACAAGAGATAAGGAAGGCCACTTCATAATACTAAAGGGAGCAATCCAACAAGAAGAAAAAACTCTGGTAAACATATACACACCCAATATAGGAGAACCTGAATACATAAAAAAACTCCTGGAGGATATCGAGGGAGAGATTGACAGCAATACAATCATAGTAGGAGACTTTAATACCCCACTATCACCATTAGACAAATCCAATAAACAAAAAATGAGCAAAGAAACATCAATCCTAAATGGCTCACTAGACCAGATGGAATTAATTGACATCTTCAGAACATTTCACGCCAAAGCCACAGAATAAACATTCTTCTCAAGTGCACATGGGTCATTTTCAAAGATAGACCATATATTGAATCATAGGCAAAGTCTATTCAAATTCAAGAAGATAGAAATCATATCAAGCATCTTCTCAGATCACAGTGGCATAAAACTGGAAATCAACTACAATAAAAACAATCCAAAAATATCAAACACATGGAGACTAAACAGCATGCTATTAAACAATGACTGGGTTACCAGAGAGAGCAAAGAAGAAATAAAAAGAAAACATTATGGCAACAAATGAGAATGAAAACACAACAATCCAAAATCTATGGGGACACAGCGAAAGCAGTCTTGAGAGGGAAGTTCATAGCTCTACAAGCCTACTGCAAAAAACAAGAAACAATGGTAATATATTACCTAACCCTACAACTCAAAGAGTTAGGAAGAGAGCAACTAGAAAAGCCCAGTGTAAGCAGAAGGAAGGAAATAATAAAATTCAGAGTGGAGATAAATTACATAGAGACCAAAAAAAACAATACAAAAGATCAACAAAATCAAGAGCTAGTTCTTTGAAAGGATAAACAAGATTGATGAACCTCTAGCCAGGCTCACCAAGAAGCAAAGAGAGAGGACCCAAATAAACAAAATGAGAAATGAAAAAGGTGAAATAACAACAGACCCCACAGAAATACAAAGGATTGTTAAAGAACACTATGAACAACTCTATTCCAATGACAACCTGGAGGAAATGGACATATTCCTAGAAAACATAACCTTCCAAAACTCAATCAGGAAGAATCTAAACATCTCAATAGGCCAATAACTATGGAAGAAATTGAAGCAGTCATTAAAAAGCTTCCGGCAAACAAAAGCCCAGGGCCAGACGGCTTCACAGGGGAGTTTTACCAAACATTCAAGAAAGAACTAAAACCTATCCTCCTCAGACTATTCCAAAAAACTCAAGAGGATGGAACACTTCCAAGCTCCTTCTATGAAGCCAGCATCACCCTAATATGAAAACCAGATAAAGACAACACAATGAAAGAGAATTAAAGGCCAATATCCCTCATGAACATAGATGCCAAAATCCTCAACAAAATTCTAGCAAAGCGGATCCAGCAGTACATCAGAAAGATCATACACCATGACTAAGTAGGATATATCCCAGGAATGCAAAGACGGTACAATATCCGCAAATCAATAAACGTGATACATCACATAAACAAATTGAGAGATAAAAATCACATAGTCATATCAATTGATGCAGAAAAAGCATTTGACAAAATCCAACACCCTTTCTTGATAAAAACTCTCAACAAGGTGGGAATAGAAGGATCAAACCACAACATAATAAAAGCCATATATGATAAACCCACAGCTAACATCATACTCAATGGGCAAAAACTGAAACCATTTCCCCTAAGAACAGGAACAAGACAGGGATGCCCACTCTCACCACTCCTGTTCGACATAGTACTGGAAGTATTAGCCATTGCAATTAGGCAAGAAGAAGAAATAAAAGGCATCCAAATTGGAAAAATAGAAGTAAAGCTGTCCTTATTTGCATATGACATGATATTGTCTATAAAAAACCCAAAAGTCTCCATTAAAAAACTAATAGACTTAATAAATGAATTCGGCAATGTAGCAATATACAAAATTAACGCCAAGAAATCTATGGCATTTCTATACACCAATAGTGAACTTACAGAAAGAGAGACTAAAAAAGCAATACCATTTACCATTGCACCAAAAAATTAAGATACCTAGGAATAAACTTAACTAAGGAGGTAAAAGACCTATATGCATAAAACTACAGGACACTGAAAAAAGAGATAGAGGAAGATGTAAACAGATGGAAGAACATACCATGTTCATGGATTGGTAGGATCAACATCATTAAAATGTCCATACTACCCAAATCAATCCATAGATTCAATGCACTCCCCATTAAAATTCCAATGGCATATTTCACAGACCTAGAAAGAATTCTCCAAAAAATCATCTGGAATAAAAAAAGACCCTGAATAGCCACAACAATCCTGAGAAAGAAAAACAAAGTAGGTGGGATCTCAATACCAGATTTCAAGCTGTATTACAAAGCCACTGTTCTCAAAACAGCCTGGTACTGGCACAAGAATAGACATATATACCAATGGAATAGAATAGAGAACCCAGATATCGACCCAAACCACTATGCTCAATTAATATTTGACAAAGGAGGCATGAACATACAATGGAGTCAAGAGAGTCTCTTCAATAAATGGTGTTGGGAAAATTGGACAGATACATGATAAAAAAAATGAAACTAGACCACCAATTTACACCATACACAAAAATAAACTCAAAATGGATAAAGGATTTAAACATAAGACAGGAAACCGTAAAAATACTAGAGGAATCCACAGGCAGAGAAATCTCAGATATATGCTGAAGCAATTTCTTCACAGATACTGCTCCTAGGGCAATGGAAACTAAAGAGAAAATAAACAAATTGGACTACATCAAAATAAAAAGCTTTTGTACAGCAAAAGAAACCATCAACAAAACAACAAGAAAGCCCACTGTATGGGAAAACATATTTGCCAATGTTATCACTGATAAGGTTTAATCTCCAACATCTACAGGGAACTTATACAACTGATCCAATAAAAAAATGGGCAACGGACCTAAATAAAATCTTTTCGAAAGAAGACATAAGGAAGGCCAAGAGACATAGGATAAAAAGCTCAAAGTCATTAATTATCCGAGAGATGCAAATCAAAATGACAATGTGGTACCATCTCACACCTGTCAGAATGGCAATCATCAACAAATCAACAAACGACAAGTGCTGGTGAGGATGGGGAGAAAGAGGAACCCTCGTCCACTGCTGGTGGGAATGCAGACTGGTGCAGCCACTGTGGAAAACAGTATGGAGTTTCCTCAAAAAACTAAAAATGAAACTCCCATTTGACCCAGTGATCCCACTCCTAGGAATATATCCTAAGAAACTAGAAACACTAATCAGAAAGGATATATGCACCCCTATGTTCATAGCAGCACAATTCACCATAGCTAAGATTTGGGAACAGTCCAAATGCCCATCAGCAGATGAGTGGATTAGAAAACTATGGTACATCTACACAATGGAATACTATGCTGCTATAAAAAAAGGAATTCTTACCATTTGCAGCAGCATGGATGGACCTGGAGAGCATTATGTTAAGTGAAATAAGCCAGGTAATGAAAGAAAAATACCCCATGATCTCACTCATTTATGGAAAATAAAGAACATTATAACCTGATAACAAAAAGATAAATACAGAGGCAGTAAAGCACCAAACAGACTGTCAAATTACAGTGGGAAGGCTGGGGAGTGTTGGGGAGGAAGGGAAAGAAATCAACCAAAGGACTTGTATGCATGCATATAAGCACAACCAATGGACACAAGACACTGGGGGGGTGGGATGAGGGCATGCGACAGGGTTAGGGGAGGCTGGGGGAAGGTCAATGGGGAAAAAAAGAGATATATGTACTACTACATGTAATACTTTAAACAACAAAAAACATTAAATAAAAGAATAGTAATGTCATTAATTTAATTTTTAATTTGTGACATTTGTTTTAGTCCTAGGTATCATTTTACTTTAGAAATTAATGCTTGCAGCAGAGTATGGATCTATGAACCAGGAAGTCACGGTTCGATTCCCGGCCAGGGCACATGCCTCGATTACGGGTGGATCCCCAGTGCAGAGTGTACAGACAGCAGCCTATTGATTCTCTCTCATCATTTATGCTTCTATCTCTTTCTCCCTCTTTCTTCCGTTCTCTCAAATAAATAAAAACATATTTCAAAAATAAATTAATGCTTAAACAAAAGTATATTCTTGAGTTCTGTGTATTACAACTAAAAAACTGCTAATATTCCAAAAGGAAGCCAAAGCATATCATTTTTTAGGTCCATGCTCCATAAAACTACATATAAAACAGATTACATGTTTGTTTTTGAAAAGTGGGGGTATTATCAAACAGGTCCACAAAAACAAACGATAAAGGAAGACAGTTCTAGGAAAAACTGGGTGATGCTGAGAATGCATTTCCTAAAGCCTGTCTGGGGAAGCAGCCATGGAAGCTCCTGGATATCCCAAGAGGAGTGACAGTGATTGAAGAAAGAGAGCCTAGAAGAATTTTGCTCACAGTTGGCCAGAGATTTGGTTTCTATTAAAAGTACTCTGACACAGAGAAGAAATATGAGTCTAAAACAAGTTGAAGGGATCGAAGTTAAGACTGCCTAACACAGATAAGTATACTTGTTTGAGGCTTTGTGAGCTGGCTTAGAATATTGCAAAGCCTTGCCAAAACCACTGGGAGTTAGAATCTGCTTTGAAGCAGCAGTAATAAGTTGGGTTTAACTAGATGTCATAAGCGAAGTGTGAAAAAATACATGTTAGAAAACTCTGTATGTAGCTCAGTTGATAGTTTTTCGGACAAAAAAAAAATCATTTGTAAATTGATCTTTGGAACTCTGAATCCATTTCTCAAAATATATAATAGTGATTAGTACATTGAAGGTAAACTGCAGAAACCTAATTAATCCTTAACTATATATAAATATGGCACTGAGTAATGCTTTTCTGACATGGTGAAATTATAGTCTAAGTTCCAAATGAGGATGCCCAGAACATGCTTCACTGCCTGAGGACGCACCGCCCTCAGGACCTGCTGGCTGTAGTGATGGATTGTGTGGGGCGGGCTAGGGTATGGACTCAGAAAAACAAGTATAACAGAGCCTCTGAGAACTTTTTAAAGGTAGTTTTCTTTAGAGCAATAAATGTTCTTTATAACACTTTAAAGATAGTTTAACTAAAGCATGTAGAATAGTTTTATAAGATGGTATTATATCTTTGGTCCTAAAGAATATTATTATTTTACTGATATTTATTTATTAGATGTTTATTCTCTGGTAAGTGTGGTTTTGTTTATTTGTTTTGTTTGTTACAATGGCATTAATTATCACTTGTGAAGCTTCTCCTGCACCGGATTATGTGTGTGTGTGTCCGTGTGTATGGGGCGGGGTGGGGGGGGGCAGGAGGGGGCGTGAAGGCGCAGGGAGAGATGAGGGCATGCCAGTAAAGTCAAAATGGCACAGGAGGAGGTGCTTGACCCCAGGGGCCTGTCAGACTAACCTGGGAAAGAGATCACTGGACCCATCAGAAGCCCATAAATCTTGGGAAGTTAATTGGTTATTTTAAACAGTCTCCTGGTAAAACCCTTGGAGAACAAAGCTCTTTCTCTCTCTTGCTTGTGACTGGCACTCGCCCCATCTTCGTATTCTCCCTCAACCAGGAACACACGGCCATGCCCGTCTAGTGGCCACGTGGGGCCCACAGCACACTGCGTAGGCCCCAAAGGACTATGAAGCAGAAACTCTGGGCATTGGCCTTTGCCTGGGCCTTGCTGAAGATACGGTCGGACATTTTTCATGGCAGGGCAGAGGGAGATGGGACACTGGGAACCTGAGAGGAGAACTCATTTGCTATTGCATCACAAATAAAACATCACATTCTCCCATGTGTGGATCCTGGAATTCTTTCCTGAAATCCCGTGCAAGATCCTGTTTCCCACCAACAGCACAACTACTCTTCTTGTTTTCTCCCTTCTCTCTCCTTCTCAGATTGTCTCTCTTCCTCCCTCCTCCAATGTTGCTCTCTCCTACTCTTGCACACTCTCATTCTGCAGATAAGTAATTATGGGTTCCAGGCACTGTACTAGGTGTTGGGGAAACAGTGTGAAACAGAGAGAGTCGGCCCCTGCCCTCAAGAGGCTGCCATCTATTGGAAAAGACAGACATGGAACATTTGTTAACAGTAAGATAATTATTACACAAAAACTGAAATACAGGGAACAGTGAAGTAGATAAAATGAGTTTCCGACTTTAAGTTTACACATGGGATAGTAGTTAAATGATGGAATTTATAATATATTGGTAAATTAAATAATCCACCTAAAATGTATACGTAGTATTACATTCCAGCATAGTTCATCCCTCACCCCCCCTAAAAATGTTGTTCAATTTGAGAACAATTACAGAGAAAACAAAAGGAGTGATTTAGTGTTGGGGGCCAACATGACACTAATAAATGGAGTTGGAATTTGGGACTCCCAGTAATGACTTAACCTTTTGCACTCGGATGTCGAGTGTGACTCAACACGGTTAGCAATAGAATAAAGGAATCGAGAAAAAAGCAAGCGAGTGCAAAGGGTTAAAGTTGTTGCTATAGCCAACTGCTTGCTTTTCGGGTGACCTGCTATTGACCCTTATTCACAGATGCTTTGTTCTAGGAAACATAAAACAAGAGGTAAAGGAAGATAGCTCTAACCCTCTCTCATTGGTTGTTATGCTGTTGCTAATGTCACATGTATCTTCCCTCTTTGTCTCTTTTTGTGTTTCTTTAGTTTGTAAACATCTGATGCTTAAACTATTTCCTTTAGTTCCTACCTCCATTAACTCAGATTCCTGTGCCTGGGTTCAGCAGCTTTATTCCTTGAGCTTTGGCTTGACTTATTTATCACTCCTTCACTAGTAATGGTTTTACCCATAATTGTCCCTTCCTTCTTAAAAAAAAAAAAAAAAAAAAATCTGGATATAACCCAGCTTGCCTTGTTGCAATCTTCCCTCCTTACTGATCTCATTTGACATTTGCCAACTGCTTTCCTAAGTGGAGCAGATTTTATGCCTGTTTCTCTCGCTTCTGGCACCACAGGATCCAGAGCCTGCCATGTCCATAGACTTGTCACACAGCCTGCCAACTGTCCCCTGTGCCAGATGGGCATTTTCAGTTGAAATCTTCATATTTTTTATAGTTTTGAACTCCACCTTTGCTAACCTGACTTTGGGTGCTCTTTCACACAGTAGGCAATGCTCTCCTTGAGGTCAGGCCTGTTTCTATTATAGCCACAACTGAATGCCCAGTGTTCAATAAATGTTTTTAAACTAGAGGCCCAGTGCATGAATTCGTGCACCAGTGGGGTCCCTCGGCCTGGCCTATGGATCGGGTCAACACTGGCTCTCTGACATCCCTCGAGGGGTCCCAGATTATGTGAGGGTGCAGCCCAGGCAGAGGGACCCCACCAGTGCATGATCGAAGCCAGGGAGGGAGGCAGGAGGTTGGCCAGTCGGGGAGGGACTGAGGGAAGGATCCAGGGCATGTCCAGCCCATCTCGCTCAGTCCTGATTGTCCAAACCCCAGCAGCAAGTTAACCTACTGGTCAGAGCATCTGCCCCCTGGTGGTCAGTGCATGTCATAGCGAGCAGTTTAGCAGCCTTAGCATATCATTAGCATATTACACTTTGGTTGGTTGAATGGCCGACTGGTCGACCGAACACTTAGCATATTAGGCTTTTATTATATAGGATAAATAATTTGCTTTTTTTACTTTAGATCTTTCATGTTTACAAAAATATAGATAGCTATGTGTTTAAACTACTGCAAATATGGTGATATTTCATACCACTTTATATTTCATAATTGTGCATCTGATTCAGTATTTAAACCAACATTTCTAAATGGGGAAATTATGCTGAAGATAACATCTAACTTTGCTCCTTCAAAACAAAACAGCTGGGAATACTGATTTTATAGTTTTCTTAGTGACACACCTCCACCAAGGCATCACACATTGTTTATTTTGAATGAGATATATGCATTCTCTATGACATAAAAGCACTCCTAATGGGACAAAAATTCTTCTTGTGTGAGAATAAAATAATCTTACTCTTTTGATGTATAGTACACATGTTTATAGAGTATAGAACAAATAGACAGTATATCTGTGATATCAACACCTCATGGAATTGATTAGAAAAAAAAATGTTGAGAAACACAAATAAAAGTAAGAAACAGCCTCATCCCTGCTTTAGGAGCATCCAGATCAACAGATAACCCTTACCAGGGATTGACTCATTTAAAAGTGGCATGTTTTGCCCCAGTCAGGTGGCTCAGTTGGTTGAAATATTGTCCCATGCAAAAAAAAAAAAAAAATGTTGCAGGTTTGATTCCTGGTCAGGGCACATACCTAAGTTCAGGCTCAATCCAGGTCAGGGGGCTGGGGTGCCTACAGGAAGCAACCGATTTATGTTTCTCTCTCTCTCTCTCTCTCTCTCTCTCTCTCTCTCTCTCTCTCTTTCAAATCAATAAATATATGAGTGATGATTAAAAATAAAATAAATTTGAAAAAAAAGGATGTGGCATGTTTTGAAAGAACTGTAAACATAGCCTGGAAAATGATGTGGTAGAAACAGAAAAACATAGTCAAGTGATACTTTCCAGATTGTCAACTTCTTTTAAAATTATAAAGAATTTTTAATTTGCTATCTGACATTTTTTCAAGCTTTTAATTATTTTTAAATTTCCTATCCTATATAATAAAAGGCTAATATAAACAACCAAACAACTGGTTGCTATGACATGTGCTGACCACCAGGGGGCACGCACAGAACATGGTGGGCATTGGCTGTGGTGGGATGGTGGAGCAAGTGAGCAGGGGTGCCAGACGAAGGCAAGCCTCTGATGGTTACTGAAAATTCTTTGCTCCTGCATGCCATAGTCCCTCCCAGTGCTCTCACCTGCTGCTGGTGCCGACCCCGTTTGCACCCACTGCTGACGCTGGAGCCACCACTCGCACCTGCTGCCAGCGCCCAGAGCCAGTCCTAATCGCTCAGTGCCGTCAGCAGTTGCGAGTGGTGGCTTCCGGCCCCGATCACCCCTGAGGGATTCTCTACCTTCCCCTGCTCTTGAGGGGCCATTGGGGCAGAAGCTGCCACTCACACCCACTGCTGGCACCAGCCCCAATCGCTCCACGCCACCAAGACCCGCCCTTGTGCCCACCGCAGCCTCGTGGCCCACAGTTCCTTTCAAGGTGCATGAATTCATGCACTGGGCCCCTAGTGTAATATAAATAGCCATTTAATATATATAGACACAAGCTTTTCATATTAATGCCATATTACCTTTTTAAATATATTTTTATTGATTTCAGAGAGGAAGGGAGAGAGAGAGAGAGAGAGAGAGAGAGAGAGAGAGAGAGAGAGAGAGAGACATCAATGATGAGAGAGAATCATTGATCAGCTGCCTCCTGTATGACTCCCACTGGGGATAGAGCCCGCAACCCAGGCATGTGCCCTGCCCAGGAATCGAACCATGACCTCCTGGTTCATAGATCAATGCTCAACCACTAAGCCATGCCGGCAGGGCACCATATTACTTTTTAAAGCCATATATAGATAGTTTCAGACTTATGGTGATTTGACTTATGATTTTTTGACTTTACAATGATGCAAAGGCAATACATATTCAGTAAAAATCTTACTTTGAATTTTGATCTTTTCCCGGGCTGGTGATATGTGGTATTCTCTCGTGATACAGGATAGCAGCAGTGAGCCACAGCTCCCAGTCAGTCATGCAATCACGAGGGTAAACAACCAATTTTCCACAGTGTACTCATTGTATTCCATGATTTTGCCCAACAATAGGCTAATATAAGTATTCTGAACACGTTTAAGGTAAGCTAAGCTAAATTATGATGTTCATTCAGTAAGTTAGGTGTATTGAATGCGTTTTTTACTTAATATTTTCAGTTTATGATGGGTTTATCAGGATGTAACACCGTCATAAGTTGAGAAGCATCAGCAATTATGTGAAGCATTTATTTTCATTCAAAAGAACAAAATAAATTGGATTCAAATAGATATCTCTATTGTCTCCTGAAGCACACAGATTCATTTAGTCACAGCTACTTCTGAGAGGAAATTATTTTCTACAGAAATAATTCATTTCAGTTATAGACAACTTTGCACAAGTCTCAAAGGTCCTGTATACTCTAAGAAATGAGCACTCTTCACAACTCAAGTGCCGTCAGAGCCATGACTCAAACATTTGAAAATATTTTATTTGGATTGATGACTTACATTAACTTTACTATCTCTAACGTTCCTCTCCATTTCAATGACTTTCTTTATTCTGCCAATTACATCAACACACTTCAATACTTGTTGTCTTAGAATTCTGTAACACTTAAATTTTAAATTTTTGACATACCTATTACATGTTAAAGACAATCAATTAAATGATATCTTCTAACCTCTCATCCACTTGATCTTTTTGTAGCATTTGACAGATTTTAATATTCTTAAATTTTGGATTTTTGTTACATGTTGTGGTATTGCATTTTTTCAGATTTCAATCTTCGTGTTATTTTCAATTCTCTGTCCTTAGCCCCTCTGTTTTAAGACTATTACCTTTTTCTTTCTGTTTATATATATTCTCAACAATTTCCAAGAATTTAATATCAGGTATATAGCAAACTATATTAATGTGCAAAGTGCTAAGTATACACAAAGGTAGACTAAATATAAGTCTGCCTTCTAGAAGCTCTGATAAGATGTTTCCTAAATGTCATACATATATTTGGAACATAATTTCAGAAATCTTTACTTTCGAGCTTTGTGAACATTTCAAGCTTACTCTATACAAACTTGATTTTTTTAAAGCCCTAAAACATATTCTTCTTCCTACATGCCTCTATCTTGGTAAATGGCACAGCACCCATCATAACAATTACTATACACAGTTAACTTTCTCTCTTGTCTCTTCCTCAAACCTTAAATAAAATAAGAAAAAAAATTATTTCATAAGTATGTCTCTTTATTCAAGAGTATAATAATGGTTTTAGAGACTTATTAAGGTTAGTTTCAAATTATGGTTTCTCCACTTACAAGTTGTGTTGTCTTGAGCAGGACAAACAAAATCCTTGTAACTCAATTCCCTTATTGATACAATGGACGTAAACTCTAAATAATAGGATATTGTAAGAATTACTTGAGGCAACATGTGAAGAGCATAGCGCATAATATGCACTGAATACACTTTTAGATTTTCCCTTTCCTCAAATGTTCCTCCTTTCTCATGCCACTGGCATAGATTATAAACTTATTCAGTGTCACCTGGATATTCTGATACAGGTTTACATATATCTATTCTCTGCCAATATTTATCTAAATACCACAATGTTATTAAGTTGATTATTCTGCTGAAAGCATTCCAGAATTATCAGTTTTCCACAATAAAAACATTAATTTCTGTAACATAGTTTATAAGAATCTTTATCCCATCTTATATTCCTTAATATATATATGCCCAATAGAACACAGTATTAGGCATAGAGCAGGTATTTGTTTAATGACTTCTGAATTCGGATACCTCTTTTTATAAAAACTTGTGTATAAAGGCCATCTTGATTTTACTCATTTTTGAAAGAGAGCTGTCATAGTCAATCTAATATTGATTTAAGAATTGTATGGGTTTGGAAGAAGGGACTGAGTTAAGGCACAACTTCCTTTGATTTTATAGAATCTAATGTGCCCTTACCAAGTCTGTTTTCTCTTCTGTTTTATTGGTATCTTTCTGTGTAATTTTTATTGTTTGGGAGATGAGAAAAGCCCCTAGTAAAGTCACATAATCTCTATACTCTCAGTTGGAGCTAATACTTATTTTACCATCCTTCTTTCATTTCTAATACTGTTCCCTGATTGAAAACTAAGTCTGAATTGTCATAATAATAATGTTAATAATAATAGTGGGATATAAGCAGATTTCCCCTATGAGATTCACCTCTCTTGTACTTTTGTGGTGGGTATGACCTCAATTACTATAGGAAAATCTGGGTTCTTGTGGTTCTCATGTGATACTAGGACCTAAAACCTTGGTGATTGAATGTGACACTCAATACTCTGACACTTTTTGGAAAAATCTCTTTCTTGCTTGAAAATGAAAGAATTATGTACCACCTTTAAGCATCTTCATACAATTTCATCCAGATTTAACAAAATATGGTAATATTTCTTTCTAGTTTTTAGCTTGATGTTAGCAGGACTCATTTTTGTTTAGTTTGGAGTGCAATATTAGCAGGGTTCATTTTCTGATTTCATATGTCTTTAAACTCTGATGAAATCAAGTTACTTGTTAACATCAGTAATTTGGAAATACAAATTTTTGCATAGATGAATATAAGAAATTTGATAGAATATGAAATGTCTAGTAATCAAATTGTCACTATCTCAAGCTCTACAGGAGAACTTTCCTTTAATGGTCTAAAAAGATCTCTTGAAGGGTTTTATTGTATGGACTCTAGAACATAAATTTTCATTTCCAACATTTTGCATAATATAATTTTATCCTTGTTATAACTTCAATTTTGTACGAGCATAGCACATTACTTTTTGAGGTGAAAGAAATTTTCAAGTTATAATTTTCATAAATACATTCATACAAAATAAAAAGCAAAGTATAAATGTGTGCTTTCTTATTAAATTGATATATTTGGTTGTAATATATTTTTAGCTCTAATTCCATTTCTTATCAGATATTCTAGTTTCTAAGCAGATCAAAGCAGTGGTAAAGCTGCAAACACATCCTTATTTTCTTTTTCTACCATGTGTCTTGACTACTTACATTACTGTCTTCATCCACAACAGTCACCTCACAACCATCCAACAGAAATGGAAATATTTTACTTTTCTTCTGCTCTTCATTGTACTCTAGGTTAGCATTGAGACCATCATATTCTGAGGTAAATTAGTGATGTTTGATGTTTGGTAACTTTTTTACCAAATTAAAGATTTCTTGAGGGTAGGAACCATGTCTTGTTTTATTTGTATGTTTTTAATCTTTATTGTTAAAAGTATTACATATGTCCCCCTTTCCCCCCATTGAACCCTTCTAGCTTGCCCCCACCACCCGCTCCAGGCTTTCACCACCTTATTGTCTGTGTCCATGGGTTATGCATATATGCTTGCAAGTTATTTGGTTGATCACCTCCCAAGCACCCACCCTCCCCAGACTTGCCTCTGAGATTCCACAGTCTGTTCTGTGCTTCTATGTCTCTGGATCTATTTTGTTCATTGGTTTATTTTGTTCATTAGATTCCATATATGAGTGAGATCATGTGATACTTGTCTTTCTCTGACTGGCTTATTTCACTTAGCATAATACTCTCTAGTTCCCTCCATGCTGTCTCAAAGGGTAAGAAACCTTCCTTTTTACTGCTGCATTGTATTTCATGGTATATATGTACCACAGCTTTTTTATCCACACATCTACTGATAAATACTTGGGCTGTTTCCAGATCTTAGCTATTGTAAATTGTGCTTCTATGAACATAGGGTTGCATGTCTTTTCTCATACTGTTGAGCATCCTTGACATCATTATTAATGTCAGACATTGTTTGTGACTGGCCCTGAGTGCCCTGTTTGGAGCTATCAGCAATCCACAGCTGTGGCTCCCTCTGCTGGGGCTGGGTGTCTTTGGAAAGGATGAAGATGTGCAGCAGGGTCTGCTTTTCCTTGCCCTGAGCCCAGAAGGAGATCATGCAAAGACTCAAAGCTTTCAGACACCAGTCTCTGCCCAAAGTCTGATTGTATTCAGGCTTTATTAGCGTCAGGCTATTGACCACAGGGTGGGGAGAGAGGTCTACCAACAGGGTGGAGCAGCTGTCTTCCCCCAGGCAAAAACTGACTGAATAGCAAAGGTCCATGGAGAAAGATGTCCTCTGCAGCGTGAGGGAATGACCACTCAGTCCAAGAAACAGGGGTTACTGCCCTCTGAATTCCAAACCTAGAACTCCCCAACCCTGGACTCTTCTCAAACAGCTCCAGTCCACTCTGCCCTCCCTCTGCCAGAGCCCAAGGTGAGTGGCTGCACATGAAATTTTGTGTATTGGCCCTTTAAGAGTGTGCCTGCATTTCCAGCTCTCTCTGGTTGGCAGACAATCTTACTGCTTTTCACAGCCAGATGTTCTGTGGGCACCTTTCTCAGTTCTGGTTCTCTGGGATGGAGAGCCCATCTTGGGATTTAGTCCCCAGAGTTCTCAGGGGAAGCCCCTCCCTCCACAGCTGAGATATCCTTCTGGACCTTCAGCTGCTGTCTAAGGGTTCCTGGCCAGCCCTTTCAGGTCTCCACACTTCCTACCAGTCTCTATGTGGTCTCCACTTTCTGTCCTTGGTTATCAGTGTTCTCTCCAGCTAGTCTTCAGTTGATATTTCAGGATAGTTTATCTGTATTTTAGTTGTATTTCCAGTTTGGTCCTGGGAGAGTGTCAGTGTAGCTTCCACTTACTCCACCCCATTTTTAAGGTTATTCCAAGGATATTTTTCCCATTGATTTCTAGAGTAAATAGAAGGGAGGGATGAAGGGGGGAGAGATAGAGCAAAACATTGATGTGAGAGAGACACATCTATTGGTTTTTCACCTGTACATGCCCTGACAAGGACAGGGATTAACCTGCAACTGAGTTACATGCCCTTGGTTGGGAATCGAATCTGAGACCCTTCAGTCCATAAGTTGATGCTCTAACTGTTGAGCCAAATTGGCACCAGGGCTCTTTTTCCTTTTTTTATTAAATTCATTGGGGTGATATTGGTTAATAAGATAAGTTACAGGTATAGATGTCTATGAGACAAGATTTGTATATTGCACTGTGTGCCCACCACCCTAAATCAAATCATCTCCCATCACCATATATTAGGCCCCTTCCACCCCTTAACCTCCAGAAGAAACTTTTAAGAGACAGTAATAAGTGATTTTTCCAGAACAATGAACTGATATTATTTTTCTTTATTTTTGGATCAAGAAAAAAAAAAAGATATAAAAGAAACTGCTCTGGTTTGGTACTTCAGTAACTGAAATACCATTACTTATCCTATCTAATAAAAGAGTAATATGCAGATTGACCATCACTCCAACACACAAGATGGCTGCCCCCATGTGGTCAAAGATCCTGCCCTTATGTGGACACAAGATGGCCAGCAGGGGAGGGCAGTTGAGAGGGACCAGGCCTGCAAGGGAGGGCAGTTGAGAGGGACCAGGCCTGCAAGGGAGGGCAGTTGGGAGGGACCAAGCCTGCAGGGGATGGCAGTTAGGGGTGACCAGGCCGGCAGAGGAGGGAAGTTTGGGGCAAACAGGCTGGCAGGGGAGCAGTTAGACATCAATCAGGCTGGCATGGGAGTGGTTAGGGGGTAATCAGGCTGGCAGGCAGAAGTGGTTAGGGGCAATCAAGAAGGCAGGCAGGTGAGCAGTTGGGAGCCAGCAGTCCTGGATTGTGAGAGGGCAGTCGGACATCCCTCGAGGGGTCCCAGATTGGAGAGGGTGCAGGCTGGGCTGAGGGACACCCCCCCCCCATCCCCGTGCACGAATTTCATGCACCGGGCCTCTAGTCCTATATAATAATCCTATATCATAAAGAGGTAATATGTAAATTGACTCTCACTCCAACACACAAGATGGCCGCCCCCATGTGGTCAAATATGGCCGCCCCCATGTAGACACAAGATGGCTGCCACAGGATGACCAGCAGAGGAGGGAAGTTGTGGGCAATCAGGCCAGCAGGGGAGGGCAGTTGGGGCAACCAGGCCTGCAGGGGAGGGCAGTTGGGGGCAACCAGGCATACAGGGGAGAGCAGTTAGGGGCAACCAGACTGTCAGGGGAGGGCAGTTAGGGGTGACTGGGCCAGCAGGGGAAGACAGTTGGGGGCAACCTGGCCTGCAGGGGAGGACAGTTAGGGGCAACCAGGCTGGCAGGGGAGGGCAGTTAGGGGCAATTGAGCTGGCAGGGGAGCAGTTAGGCTTTGATCAGGCTGGCAGGGGAGTGGTTAGGGGGTGATCAGGCTGGCAGGCAGAAGTGGTTAGGGGCAATCATGCAGGCAGGCAGGCGAGTGGTTGAGAGCCAGCAGTCCTGGATTGTGAGAGGGATGTCTGACTGCCCGTTTAGGCCCGATCCCAGTGGGACATCCCTCTTGGGGTCCCAGATTGGAGAGGGTGCAGGCTTGGCTGAGGGACACACACACCTCCCCCCCACCCCCCATGCAAGAATTTTTGCACCGGGCCTCTAGTATCTAAATAAATCACACATTAGAAATATATCTATGCCTGTTGTTACTATGTACTGAGTCTTGGAGATCTGTTCATTGTATGTGAGTGGGAAAGAAGATCTCTAAGGAAGCCCCATGCCAGGCATACTGAGAGCAGAAATGGGATAGGAATGGAACCAATGAAGAAATGTTGGTGTATTTGTGACAAAATGAGAAAGTTTTTAGTGAATTTAAAAATGAAATTAACCAGCAGAAGGTGAAGGGAGGAGGCTGTTGAGACTTAAGGGAGAAAATATATACACGATTTTGCTAAGTTATTGGCATGTGTAAGGAAATGATGATAAGAAAGAAAATCTACATACAAATAAACACATGGACGTCTATACCATGCTTACTCTGCTAAAGTACTTTCTAAGGTATTAAAAAGATCTTGACTTTTTGTTGAAATAGATATAGTATTAAATGCATTTTCTACATTTTGTCTTAAAGAAAATGCTTTTCAAAATGAAATTCATGCAAAATCATGACATAATTACACATGAGAGTCATAATTTACTTCTTCATTATACAGCCTAATGCTTAAAGTGGAGATGAAGGGATTTGAATATTTCCAGAATAGAATTCTGGGTGAAAGATTTTTAGAGCAAAAGATATTAAACTAGCAGACTTACCTAAATAAGTACAAACTTTAGTTTACAATCCAGGAATTACTGTTTTATGGTCATTCTAATTTATCTTGCACCCAGTGTGTTTCACTAAAGAAGGAATTTAGAGTTATGCCCCCACAGAAGTTCATTTGAAACAATCATATGCCCTTTAGATCCTGTATGATGCCAGAGCACTTGGATGTAGAGTTCTGAAGAGATACATGCGGCACAGAGCGTCTTCTGTACTGTGGCTGACAGTGCAAGCCCTGTGGGGATCAGCGCAAAGATCAGTACCTCTTCTCAACCACTGATTTTCCACCGGGCAGAACTGAATATGAGTGAAATTCTGCAAACGTGTGTTAAAACATTTGCCTGCTTAGGAAGTCTGGAGAATAAAATAAAGGTATAATTTGGTTAAAGACCAGGAAATTAAATGAGAAGTTTTAACAGGAAATTAATGGTGAAGACAATTTTAGGAAAGGTTTGGATTGACAGAAATACATGAAATTACATCTGGCTACTAAGTAGCAGATCTGATCTATGTACCATTTTACTCCATTGTGCTCCCTCTGAACATATTGTCATCCTTACTAAGATAGTTTTAGGATTTTGTCAGGGTTCTACACCCATTCAGTCATCTATGCACTTCCCATCAGCATTCACTTGGTATACACTAGACAAGTTAAAATAATCCTATCTAATAAAAGAGTAATATGCAGATTGACCATCACTCCAACACACAATATGTCTTCCCCTATCTGGTCAAAGATCCTGCCCCCATGTGGACACAAGATGGCCACCACAAGATGGCCAGCAGGAGAGTGCAGTTGGGAGGCACCCGGCCTGCAAGGGAGGGCAGTTGGAGGTGATCAACCCTGCAGGAGAGGGCAGTTAGGGGTCACCAGGCCGACAGAGGAGGGAAATTGGGGGCAAACAGGCTGGCAGGGGAGCAGTTAAGCATCAACCAGGCTGGCAGTGGAGTGGTTAGGGGGTGATCAGGCTGGCAGGCAGAAGCAGTTAGGGGCATTCAGGAAGGCAGGCAGGCAAGCAGTTGGGAGCCAGCAGTACTGGATTGTGAGAGGGATGTCCGACTGCCTAGCCTAAACGGGCAATCAGACATCTCTCCAGGGGTCCTAGATTGGAGAGGGTACAGGCTGGCCTGAGGGACAACCCCCCTCCATGCATGAATTTCGTGCACCGGGCTTCTAGTTATTTATAAGTATAATTTATTTTGTATCCCCATTTTACAATTGAGTATAATAATGTCTTTCCAGCCAGAAGGCAAGTATCCAGGAAATCAATTTATTGAGTTATGGGGCTAAGATTGTTTTATTACGTGACAGGTCAGTTTATTGCTGTCTTGCTAAATTGTAGTTACCTATGATCATAACAGTTAGCCTTCTCAAAGTTTCTTGGTGAATGCAGTAATAAAATGATAAACTCTGTTTTAGTTTTGATTCTCACATGTATTTTAGAATTATCACTCAAATACTCAGTCATGAATTCTTGGTAACTGCTCTGTAGAAATATTTGCGTTCAGTACACAGAATCATCTTCCTTTTATGTTAGTCCATTGTCCTTGAACTTAAACTACACCACCAACCTTCTACTTTTTCTTGGTTTAATATATGGGGTGTTCCAAAAAGTACACACAAACTTTGAATAATTATAAAGGCAGTGTTTATTAAAATACATTTCATTTTCAAAATAGAGCGATCAGCTGTTAAAGTGTGTATACATTTTTTGGGACACTCCCTAGAATAGACCATTGTTTGCTTCCTATCAATTCTCTGGAAATGCTCAATTTTTAGGATGATCAGAGTAAGGATATGAACCCAGGTCATCACAAAAAAACACCTGCCATTTAGCTCACTTGAATACATAGCCACAGTATTGTGCTTATGGGAATTCTTTAAGGTTTTACATTTGGGAGAGAAAAAAACTAGTGAAATATGCTTCTCAGAGATATGAAGATGGTGAACTAGAAAAAAAATTTAAATGACAACATTCAAAAACAAAAACTTCATTTGAAGATGATAAAAGGTTAGATCATATAGGAATTATTGAAAAATACTTTTTAAATAGGAGGTAATCAACTATAAATATATATTCCAGGGAACAATTGAAGATATGAAACATGACCATATAAAACTCAATTTAAAAAATGAAATCAGACCTAGTTGGTTTGGCTCAGTAGTGAGAGTACTGGCCTGCAGACTGAAGGTTTGAGTGTTCAATTCCAAGGGCATATACTTCTGTTGAGGGCTTGATCCCCGCTGGAGGCAACTAGTGGGTGTGTCTCTCTCTCATCAATATTTCTCTCTCCCCTCCCCTTCCATTTTTTAATAAAAAAATCAATGAAAAAATATCCTTGGGTGAGGATTAACAAAAAAGGAGAAATTATTATAGGCTAATACATTTGATAGTGTGCTATCACACAATTTATTTTATTTTTTGTTTAAATCAAATGGTTATAAAAATTGCTTCAGTTTTTTTTTTAATTTTTGATCTCCTAAATTCAGTAATTTTTCTGAAATCTTTGGAGAGTAGCAATACCTTTCTATAAATGTCTATCCTGTGTTTCTCCTTTATTTATTTTCTCAATTTCCCTAAGAATTTATAACTCATTAATGTTTTCTTCAAAATATTTAACACAATCCAACTAACTCAGATTCCTGCCCTCAAATGTGAATAGGAGGCAACTACTACATTTTACAATCTCTTTCATTCTCTCACTTAGGAAAGTATTTTATTTAATTCACAGTTGTCACCTACTTTTACAAGTTTACCTGACTCCAGCATCCTATTCATTCAAATTCCCATTTATTTAATTACTTTGCTGTATGTAATAGTTTTATACAGTCTATCTCTTTTATTTCACTGGATCATCAGATAAATTTTAGTCACATCTTTTGAAGAAAATGAGATTGCTAGAATATATTTCATCAATTTATAGATGTTGTCATTTATAGTTGTACAAGCCACATGCTGAAATCCTGCATTTGAGGGGAATATAAAATATTTGAATAACTTAGCATGTTAGATTTTAATATAATTGGTCAGGTTTCTTAGGAACCTGTTATTTCTTGATAACAGTTTAATACCAATTCCGAGTCCTTTTTCTGCCAGAGGGGTGAGATATTCAATCTGTTACCCAGACTTGTCCCACAGTTCTAATATTCTATATAGAGCCATGGTGTGAGTGAAGAATCTTTGATTAATAGCAGTTGACTTTGGCTCCTAAAGAGCCCACTATATGGTCTGTAAAAATCTCCAGGCTATTAGCTCTGTTGCTTCCATAATCCAGCCTCTGAAGGTACATAGCACAGTCATCCTCCTCCAGCTCTTATCACCCCAAAAGAAGTGCCACAGATTTGTGGCATATCTCTACTTTCTGTCACCAGCCCCACCACACCTCTCAATTTTTCACTTTATTGTTATCTGAAAATGTTAGCCTTTCTCCTTTCTTTCCCTCAAGAATAGGGCAGTAAGGACCCAGAATAGCCCCTCAATAAGTTTAGACTTCTATGAAAGTGGGAAAGAAGGCTTCAGACAACTACTGTTTTCTGCTCTGTAAAAAAATATCTGAAGCAAAAACATGCACGGGGCTTGGGTATATGCTTGGAAGTAAGGGGTAGGGAATGGGGAGAACTACAGAAACACATATTCTTACCTCACTAAATTCTCCTAACATGTAAACAAATCTCTTAGGCTCTGAAAAACTTTAATAAACATTAATTTTCAGGCTCAGCTTTGAAACAGATAAGGCATCCTGCATAGTTATTATAAGACAAATGAGGATCATACAACAGTATGTGACTTACCTAAGGTAAGATGGGAAAAAGTGATGAGGAAATTGGTATTTTCTTTATAAAATTTATAATATAATGGAAAAAATAAATATAGATATAGGAATATCATTAATAAGTAAAAAACAGTGTAAGACAATAGGGTTTAATGTAAAATCATAATTTCTACTTTGGATCGTGTATTAGTTTTCTACTTTAACAAATTACCATATTCTTAATGGCTTACTACAGCCCAAATTTATTGTCTTAAAGTCCTGTAGGTTAGAAATTCACTGGGCTAAAATCAATGTATTGGCCTGGCCATATTCCTTTCTGGAGGCTCTAGCAGAGAATCCATTTCCTTCTACCTTCTAGCTTTAAAAGACACCTTACATTCCATGGTTGGTGATCCCCTTACTCCATTTTCAAAGCCAGCAACATTTCATATCACTGAGACTTTTCCATAATCACAGCTTCTGACCACATTCAGAAAAGGTTCTCAGCTTTGAAGGACTCATGTGATTATATCAAACCCACTTGGATAATCTCTCCAGCTCAATATTTTTAACTTAATTATACCTTCAAAGTCCCTTTATAATGTGAGATAAAAAAATCATGGCTCCCAGGAATTAAAAAGTGGACATCTCCAAGGGGTGAGGTGGGCATTAAGTATCTTTGAGACAGATTTTTTCCTAAGTATTTTTTCAA
The DNA here is from genome assembly GCF_027574615.1 of Eptesicus fuscus. Lineage (NCBI taxonomy): Eukaryota > Metazoa > Chordata > Mammalia > Chiroptera > Vespertilionidae > Eptesicus > Eptesicus fuscus. The sequence continues at coordinate 10,555,572 of NC_072474.1, read as the reverse complement.
CTATAGTTAAAAATATATGTTCTCTGTCGGAGTTTCTTTCTAAGTAAAGTGTTCAGAATGGCTTATTGGCCTCATTTAATTGGTTTTAAGTTTGGGGCATGGGGAAATTAGCAAGGAAGAATGGAAAATCCATTACCTGGACCTAACTAAATATTTTGATTAGAGCAAAGTAGATAAAATCATTGACTTAACAGGTTTCAAGGTGGTAGAGCAAAGATCTACTTTTAATATATTTTTTTAGTGGAATAAAAGCCAATGTGTTTCAAATAGTAATAAAAATCTGATTATTCTGTTGACCATATTGTGTGACAGTGGGATCTTAGAAAGTATCTTACTACAGAGTGCTTAATGCTAACTTCAAACCCTAAGCAATTCAGGAAAATATTAGCAAGACTGCCCTAACTCCATGAGTACACATGCTCACCAGCACCAGTGTTAACCACTGGAAAGTCTTGGCAAGGTATTTTAAATACAAAGATGAGAAACTTTAGAAAATATGAGAGTGATATTCATCATTGAAATACATTTTTATGGATTTTCTAAATCTATCAAATTGTTTATTTTGCAAACAAATAGTTATCCCTGAATAAAAGCATCATATACCTGGTTAAATACAGATAGAAATAGAATTGATTTATTTTGATGTAGTCCCATTTGTTTATTATCTCCTTAGTTTCCATTGCTACAACAAATGTCTGCTATTTTGCTGCTTAAAGCTTCTTCTAAGATTTTTATGGTTTCCCATCTTACATTTAAGTTCTTTATACATTTTGAGTTTATTTTTGTGTATTCTGTAAACTGGTGATCTAGTTTCATTTTTTTTGCATATATCTGTCCAATTTTCCCAGTACCATTTATTGAAGAAACTGTCCTGACTCCATTGTATGCTAATGCCTCCTTTGTCAAATATTAATTGAGCATAATGGCTTGGGTCAATTTCTGGGTTCTCTGTTCTGTTCCATTGGTCTATATGCCTGTTCTTGTCCCAGTACCAGGCAGTTTTGAGAACAGTGGCTTTGTAATACATCTTGATATCTGGTATAGTGATCCCTCCAACTTTATTCTTCTTTCTCAAGATTGCTTCAGATATTTGGGGTCTTTTTTTATTCCAGATGAAAACATCAAAATAAAAAGCTTCTGCACAGCAAAAGAAACGATCAACAAAACAACAAGAAAGCCCACTCCATGAGAGAACATATTTACCAATGCTAGCTCTGATAAGGGTTTAACTTCCAAAATTTATAGGGAACACATACAACTTAACAAAAGAAAGATAAAAAATCCAATGAAAAAATGGGCAAAAGACCTAAATAGACATGTTTTGAAAGAGGACATACAGAAGGCCAAGAGACATATGAAAACATGCTCAAAGTCACTAATCATCTGAGAGATACAAATCAAAACAACAAAGAGGTACCATCTCACACCTGTCAGAATGGCTATCACCAACAAATCAACAAACAACAAGTGCTAGAGAGGATGTGGAGAAAAAGAAACCCTCCTTCACTACTGATGGAAATGCAGACTGGTGCAGCCACTGTGGAAAACACTATGGTGTTTTCTCAAAAAATTAATAATGGAACTTCCATTTGACCCAGTAATCCCACTTCTTGGAATATATCCCAAGAAAATTAAACACTAATCAGAAAGAATATATGCACCCCTATGTTCATAGAAGCACAATTTACAATAGCTAAGATTTGGAAACAGCCTATGTGCCCATCAGCAGACGAATGGATTAGAAAACTGTGGTACATCTACAAAATGGAATACTACCCTGCTGTAAAAAAGAAGGAATTTTTACCATTTGCAACAGCATGGATGGAACTGGAGAGCATTATGCTAAGCAAAACAAGCCATTCAGAGAAAGGTAAATATCATATGATCTCACTCATTGTTAGAATATAATGAACAACATAAACTGATGAACAAAAATAGAATCAGAGTCATAGAATCATCGAACAGACTGTCCAATCTATGAGGGAAGGTAGGGGTGCGGGTGAGGGGCTAAGAGATCAACCAAAGGACTTATATGCATGCATCCTATCTAATAAAAGAGTAATATGCAAATTGACTGCACCTCTGATACACCCACAAGCCACACCCACCAGCCAATCAGGAGTGAGTATGCAAATTATCCCAACCAAAATGGCTATGGCCATGGAGCAAGCAGGAGGCTTGGATTTCCCCGGCAATGGAGGAAGCCAAACTTCCTGCACACCCTGGCTGGCCCAGGCCTCCGCTCAAGGCTACAAAGTTTCAATTATAGAAGATAAATAAATCACAACAAAAATGGCTGCAGCCACGGAGCTGGAGAGAGCAGGAGGCTTGAGTTGCCCCCGGTGATGGAGGAAGGCAAGCTTTCGCAGTCCTGGCCTGCCTTGGTCTCCACTCAAGGCTACAAAGTTTCAATTATAGAAGATAAATAAATCCCAGGTACCAGGGCCTCCACTTGGGTCACCAGGGGGCGTGGCCAGCCTGCAAACCACCACAGGCCCCTCGCGCAGGCCGCCCCACACCCCAAGGGAACCCCCACCCTGATCCAGGACACCCTTCAGGGCAAACCAGCTGGCCCCCACCCGTGCACCAGGCCTCTATCCTATCTAATAAAAGAGTAATATGCAAACTGACCATCACTCCAACACACAAGATGGCTGCCCCCCTGTGGTCAAAGATCCTGCCCCATGTGGACACAAGATGGCCACCACAAGATTGCCAGCAGGGGAGGGCAGATGGGAGGGACAAGGTCTGCAAGGGAGGGCAGTTGTGGGCAATCAGGCCAGCAGGGGAGGGCAGATGGGAGGGACCAGGCCTTCAAGGGAGGGCAGTTGGGGGTGATCAAGCCTGCAGGGGAGGGCAGTTAGAGGTGATCAGGCCAGCAGAGGAGGGAAGTTGGGGGCAACCAGGCCTGCAGGGAAGGGCAGTTGGGGGCAAACAGGCTGGCAGGGGAGCAGTTAGGAATCAATCAGGCTGGCAGGGGAGTGGTTAGGGAGTGATCAGGCTGGCAGGCAGAAGTGGTTAGGGGCAATCAGGAAGGCAAGCAGGTGAGCAGTCGGGAGCCAGCAGTCCTGGATTGTGAGAGGGATGTCTGACTGCCTGTTTAGGCCTGATCCCAGTAGGACATCCCTCAAGGGGTCCAATATTGGAGAGGGTGCAGGCTGGGCTGAGGGACACACACCCCCATGCATTAATTTCATGCACCGGGCCTCTAGTATGAGTATAAACAATGGACACAGGCAGTAGGGGTGTGAGGGCATGTGCTGGGTGGGGGTCTGGAGGAGTGGCCAGGGAGAGGTCATGGGGGAAAAGAAGACTTATGTAATACTTTAAACAATAAAAAAAATTGATTATGTTATAGAGGGAATTAGTATAGTCATTAATGACCCCACAGAAATAAAATATGCTATAATTATCACTTCAAAGGTGATAAAATGTATAAATACACATTCAAATAAAGTTTAAAAAGAGACCAATTTCTTGGAATGTTAGAATATTGTTTAAATTATGGAGCAAAGGAATATGCACTTTACAAAATACTATTTTTTTTTCTTAAAGCATAAGACAAAAATGAACAATTTAACCTAAAGCAAAAATTTCCACACTAGCCCCAGCTGGGTTGGCTCAGTGAATAGAGCATCAGTCTGCAGACTAAAGGGTCTTGGGTTTGATTCTAATCACATGCCTGGGTTGTGGGCTTGATTTCCAGTAAGGTGCATTTAAGAGGCAGCAGATCAATGGTGCTCTCTCATCACTGATGTTTCTATCTATCTCTCTCTCCCCCCCTCTGAAATTAACAAAAATATATTAAAAAATATTTCCAAAAAATAAAAAAATAAAAATATTTCCATAGTATGCTAAATCACTTTGGGGGGAAATGTTGGTATGAAAGGAAATGAATAGTACTAGTATGAAAAATCACATTGTTTTTACCAGAAAAGGAAATTTAAATACAGTGCAACACAGTAGTAAATTGTTTGGTAGAAAAAATTTATATTCTACCTAATAATAGACAAATATGCAAATTGACCGTACCTTCGCTATGCCCGCGATTGGCCAGGAGGTGTTGGGGGGGGGGCGGGACTCGGGGTGGCCGGGGTGGCCAATTGGGCTGGTGGGACGCTGAGCTCGCGTCGCCAGTGGAGGCTCAAGCTCAGCGTCTGTGCCATGGCTGTGCTGCGGCACAGAAGGGGCCTCTGGGGCAGTGAGCTCACGTCCCACCACGGACCATCAAAAGCAGGGGAGCTTCTGAAAGGCCTGGCGCACCAGCAGACAGGCACCCAGCTCCCCAGCGATCGAAAGCAAAAGCGTGGGAGCTGGGTGCCTGTCCGCTCAGGCACCAGGCCTTTCAGAAGCCTTCACCATGCTGGAGGCTTCTAAAAGGCCTGGTGCACCAGCGGACAGGCACCCAGCTCCCTGTGATCGAAAGTGAAAGCGTGTAGGGGACCCTACACGTGCATGATTCAATCATGCACTGGGCCTCTAGTACCAGTATAATCATATAGCCAGATTACCACCTAAACAATAACTGTTCATTAAATTTTAGAAAATAGAAGTGAAAATCTTCAAAAGCTTGTGTAACTTAACATAAATTATCTTCTAACACATTTTAATGCCCTAGAAATGTAACCAGAAGTATATAATATAGAATAGTTTTAAGCGATAATAATATAGCCATAACTGTGGTTCTATATTGATAGCTTTCTAACTATAAAAATATATTAGGGCCCTGACTGGTTTGGCTCAGTGGATAGAGCGTCGGCCTGCGGACTGAAGAGTCCCAGGTTCAATTCCAGTCAAGGGCATGTACCTTGGTTTGTGGGCACATCCCCAGTAGGGAGTGTGCAGGAGGCAGCTGATTGATGTTTCTCTCTCATTGATGTTTCTAATTCTCTATCCCTCTCCCTTCCTCTCTGTAAAAAATCAATAAAATACATTTAAAAAGTAAAATGGTATATATAATGATATATATTTCTCTTATTAAATGTTTTGTTAAATATTTTGAGATTTTGAGCACTCTTTCTCTTATTATATATATTAGGACTAGCATAAAGTAGGAAAAATATATAAATTTTTTAATTATTGTGTATTATTGTGTAACTTTTAACAGCTCCAATAACAAAGGACATATTTTTAAAATGAATACAGGACCCATAATCTTGGTTTCCACTTTAGGCATTTATAATTACTAGAGTTTTTTAAATAAAACCATTAAGTTAAATTATTATTATTATGTATTTTTTAAGATTTCCTCTGGGATTGTCTGCTTTTTTTAAAATTAGAATTGGGTTATGAGTTTTTCAGGAGGAACGCAAAAGTAAAATGCCATTTTATCACATCATGTTAATAGTTTGTATGATCAACATGACATAATACTGTAGACACTGGCCTCATTTTCTGACTGGAGTACTATTTGTTGGGTTCCACACTCAAGTTTCTACTTTTCTCCCTTTCCATACTGTACTCTTTAGAAGGAAGTCACTGTATATGACCCACACTTTAGGGTTAGGCAGTTATGCTCCACCACCTTGAGAGTGGGCAGCTATATAAATTATTCAAAATTCTTCTACAGAGGATATTTGTCTCTTTTCCCCAATTATCCTTTTTACAAAAATGTATTTATATCAATATGGACTCATGGATAGTTATTTTATGCTTCTGGTTATATTTCCATACTACTTAATTTGGTGGCTCATATTGTTTATCGCTGGGTTACAGGAAAACAATTGACTTTATATATTCTTGTATCCTGCAACCTTGCAATACTCAATAGTTCCAGGAATACTTTTTTTTGTTGATTCTTTGGTATTTTCTTCATTGAGAAACAATTCATCTGTTAACAAAGGATACTTTATTTCATTTTTTCAAAACTATATAATTATTTTATTTCTTTTTCTTGTCTTAATTCACTAGCTTGGACTTCCAGTGCAATTTTAAATAGCAGTACTGAAAAAGGATAACTGTTCTCATCTTAAGGAAAACATGTCCAGTTTCCCACCATTAAGTACAATAGCTATATATTTTTGAAATGTTATTTTTCAAGTAGAGGAAGCTCCTAACTTATTCAGAGTTTTTACTATGAATGGGTTTTAGGTTTTGTCAAATGCTATTCCTGTATCTATTGTTATGATCATATGATTTTTTTTCTTCAGTGTGTTGATGAATTGAATTTACTGTTTGATTTTCACTTTTCAAACCAGCCTTACAAACCTAGAATAAATTTCACTTAATCATGGCGTATAATTCTTCTTTCATATACTTGGATTTAACTTACTAATATTTTGTTGAGGTATGCTGTATGTTTGTTTATGATAGATATTAGCCTGTATCTTCCCTTTCTCCTAGTATGTCTTACTTTCTTATAATTAGTAAACTTTTTATCCTAAGGTGAAAGCTAAGATTATTGTTTTTTAGATCTTTCTTCTTTTCGTATACATGTGTTTAATGCTATAACTATTCTAAGCAGCAATTTCACTGCATCTCAAAATTTGCATAAATATTTTTTTTCATTTTCATTTAATATATTTTTAATTTATCTTGAGTCTTTTACCTATGTGTTATTTAGAAATGTTTTGTTAAATATTTTGAGATTTTGAGCATTCTTTCTCTTATTAATTGCTAGTTTAATTCCATTGTGGTCTTTGAACATACTTGATAAAATTTTTATTAAATATGTTAATGTGTTTTGTAGCCCGATATGTTCCATCTTGTTGAATGTTCCATGGGAGCTTAAGAATCTATATTCTCCTGTTGTTGGATGAAGTATTCTAGACATAGAAATGGGGTCCGGTTGATTAAGAATGTTGTTTAGGTCAGCTCTATTTTTACTGATTTTCTGCCTGCTTATCATCTATCATTTACCAAAATAGAGGAGTTAAAGTATCGACTACAACAATGGATATGTCATTTCTCTTTGGAATTCTATCAGTTTTTGCTTCACAATTTTGGTACTGTGTGGTTAGTTGCATACACATTGAGGATTATGTTTTTTGGAGAATTATCATTATTAATTCCCTTTATTATTATGGATTCCCTCTCTTTATTGCTGATAATTTTTCTTGTTTGAAGTTAGCTTTGTCTGTAATTAATATAGCTACCTCTTTATTAGCATGTATCTTGTTGTATAGCATATATCTCTTTACCTCTTAACTTTTTAAAATCAATAAACTTTACTTTTAGAGCAGTTTGGAGTCACTATTGAGTGAGAAGTATGGGATTACCATATAATCCTTGTACCCACACATGCATAGTCTCTTTATTCATTTCTATTGATGAATCTACACTGACACGTCATTATCATCCTCAGTCCATACTTTGCATTAGAGTTCACTTTCTGCATTGTCTATCCTATGGGACTGGACAGATGTATGGATTTAGAAAAGCATGTGTTCACCACAGTAGTTTCACACAGAATAGTTTCTGTGACCTAAAAATCCTCTGTGCTCTGCCTTTTCTTTCCTCTCTCACCCAACTTCAGGCAAACACTGATAATTTTACTATCTCCAGACTCTTTCACAATATCATAGAGTTGAAATCACATAGTGGGCAGCCTTTTCAGATTGGTTTCTTCTACAAGTAATATGCATTTACATTTCTTCCATGTTTTCTATGGCTTTGGTTGCTTATTTACTTTTAGTACTAAATAATATTCCATTTTCTGAATGTTCCAGTCTATTTATCCATATATTTATTGTAGGACAGCTTGGTTGCTTTCAAATTTTGGCAACTATGAATAAAGCTGATATAAACATCTGTGTACAGGTTTTATATGGAAATACGTTTTCAATTTATTTGAGTAAATACTGAAGAATACAATTGCTGGATCATATGTTTCATTTTGTAAGAAACTTCTAAATTGTCTTCCAAAGTGGCTGTACCATTTTGCATTCCTATCAGGAGTGAATGAGAGTTCCTATTTCTCTACATCCTTACCAGCATTGATATTATCAGTGTTTTGGATTATGGTCTTAATAAGTGTATAGCGGTATTTCATTATTTAAATTTGCAATTCCCTAAAGTAAACTATGCCTAAACTTTACTGTTATTTTTTTTAATACTTAATAACCAATGTGGGCTTCCTATTATGTCCTAGATTAAATCCAGGTTTAACTTAGCTTTCAAGAACAGCATTAAGGGGTGACATCACCACGATAACAACATAAGCCATTTCTGACAAGAACAACTAACCATTATTCATAGACAGGATTCCACTGAGAAAATCCTAGAACATAAGGGTGAGGCTGAAGCATCTCTCTGCACCCCTGAGACAGACCGCATTAGAAGGGTAAGAGGGGCAGCTGCCTGTTGACCGCATTACTCCTGTCTCTGACAAGGGCAGCACCACACCAAGGGGCCTCCTAGCCTAAGCCTATAGTTGCTCAGTGGGAAGAGAGCCCAAGATGGGAATCCAGCTCCCCCAGCATTGAGGATTGCTTCTTGGGATTACCCACTCCAGTTTCACCTCTTGAGTACTATGGGGGAATCTGTGGGACTTGACCAATGGGAATCTGATTGAGATAGAGAAGGGGGAAGGCCTTGCAACCAGCACTCAGATATTGGCAGACCAGGTTCCTCTCTGCCGCACCCAAATTGTGGTCCCAACCAGCAACTGCAGAGCCAGTTGTGGCACACACAGGTTGCTTGATTTGGGATCTCAAATGAAGAGCATTGTCAGCTCTGGAGCTTAACTGTCTCTTCCTCACCTGCTGCATAGGCAGGGAAACTGAGTCATAGCCCTGCCTATTGGTGAGTGTAACTTCTGCCCAACCAGAAAGCCAGCCAGAACACCTGAAATCTTTGTAACCCAGTAAGTCTAGGGCAAAGAGTCCAGCAGGCAGGACCAAAGCAAAGCCAGCAGCTTTTAGCCAGAGAACTTGGGGCACAGGTGGCTTGAGTCAAGTCCACAAACAATTTAGCCCAGTGGTCGGCAAACTCATTAGTCAACAGAGCCAAATATCAACAGTACAACGATTGAAATTTCTTTTGAGAGCCAAATTTTTTAAACTTAAACTTCTTCTAACACCACTTCAAAATAGACTCACCCAGGCTGTGGTATTTTATGGAAGAGCCACACTCAAGGGGCCAAAGAGCCGCATGTGGCTCGTGAGCCGCAGTTTGCCGACCACGGATTTAGCCAATCTTGGAGCTGGTTCTCCCATCCTGCTAGGTATGGGAGCTAATTCACAGCCTAACCCTGCAGCTGAGTGTGCAGCTCAGCCCTGCCTGGCCAGAAAGCCTGATTGGAATACCTGGGAAGCTGGTTGGCGCCAACTCTGCCACTCCACCTGTGCCAGGGAGCTAATTCAATGCCACCCTCACTGATGAGCATAGCTGCCATCCCCACCCAACCAGGAAGCCTGGCCTGAGCACATGGAAACCTGTGTAGCCCAGCAACACTCTAATGTAGAGCCAGCCAACAGTGCTGTCAGTGGAGCAAAACAGGTGGCCCATTTTAGGTAGAAAACTTGGTGTGTGGTTCTGCTTTACTGGCCTTACACACCTTTGAGCCAGTTTTGCCACCATGCATGGGAAGAGGAACTAATTCAGAGCCTGGCTTCATGCAGAGGGTAGCTTCTGGATCCGTCTGACCAGGAACCCTGGTCCAAACACCTGGGAAATGGTTCGGGCCAGCCGCACTCAAGCAGAGATCTGAGCCAGTGACTGCCCATCTGAAGAGATAAGCCAGCTACTCCATCTGCCTCAGGAGTTTGATGCCCAGGTAAGCCTGCCTTAGTCCCCACACAAGAGGCTGGCCTGTCGTGGGGCTTGCTCTGAGACTGTCCCCAGACAGGGGAGCTATTTCATACCTCTGCCCATTGCTGAATACAGCTTCCAACCCTCTCACTAGCAAACTTCACCAGAGTTCCTGAGAATCTTGGTAACCCGCCCTGCATCCCCAATTACAGCAGCACTTAATTAAAGAACGCTACCAGTGGTCTGACATCTGCAGAGCCAACACAGTGGCTCCAACTGCTCAGGTGGCTTAACTAGCAGACCTGTCAGATTTGATTTCCAAATCAAGAGCCTTGTTAACCCCGAGGCCTGTTCTGCAGTGCCAAGTGGCAGAGAAACGAATTCACAGCCCCCAGCTAAAGCTAAATGCAGCCTCCAGTACAACTCCACCAGGAAAGCTAACCAGAGCTCCCAGGAACCTATGCAACCCATCTTGCAGGCAGAACTTGAGCAGAGAGCGTGGCAGGCAGGCCTGTTCATCTGCAGAGCTGGGAGAGTGGCCTGTCAGGCCAGGAACTGGGTGCATATTTCTGCCTAATTTGAGTTTCTAATAAGAGCCTTGTCACCTGGGTAGAGAAACTAATTTTTAACCCCACCCCCTACTGAGTATGATTTTCAGCTCACCTGACCAGTCACAGAGGCCAGAGGAACTTAGTAGCCCAGCCCATCCTACAGCCCTATCTGTAGTGGCACTAGAGCAAAACTGTAGGGCTAAACAGGGCCCTATCTGACCAGGAAATTCAGTGCACAATCCAGCCTGAGTTAGGTCCCCAAACAATGAGTATTTCTGTCTGTGAGCCCATTCTTCTGCCAACTACCACTAAGTATAGTACCCAGTCTAGGAGCCTGACCAGAGAATGCAGGAAACGAGAAAGCCCATACTGCAGAGAGCCAAGCCAGCAGGCCACCCAACAGTTCTCAGCCGCATGGGCAGTGGCCTTTCCCTAATGTAGACCCTGATAGTTCCACCTGTACTAGGACATTACCTGCAGACACATCCATAACATCAAGCCAAGCAGACAGGCGAAGAACTGCCTCTGCCAAAGTGAGCCTATGTGATATATTCAAAAGTTGCTAAGCACTAAATCCTAAAAGTACTCATGAAAAAAAAAATTTTTTTTCCAAATTTTTTTGTATCTATATGAAATGATGGATGTTAACTAAACTTACTGTGGCAATCATTTCAGATATATGTAAGTCCAGTCATTGTGCTGCACAACTTAATCTTATATTATGCTGTTTGTCAATTACATCTCAATAAAACTGGAAAAAAGAACTGCATCAACTCATAGCTTCACTCCCTTTATTTTGTTTCTGTTTGACACAAATTCTTTTTATTTTTGCTTTAACACAGGTAGTTTATACTACCAATTAGATATGTAAACAAACTAATTACAATGTAATTCTCTATAATAAAAGGCTAATATGCAAATAGACTGAACGGTGGAACAACTAGAACAACCAAACAACCAGTCGCTATGATGTGCGCTGACCACCAGGGGTGTGTGTGCAGAACATGGTGGGCATTGGCTGTGGAGGGATGGTGGAGCAGGTGAGCAGGGGCCTCAGACCAAGGTGGGCTGCTGGTCACTGTCATCAGGGTGAGCCTCTGGTGGTTACTGAAAATTCTTTGCTCCCGCACGCCACAGTCCTGCCTGGCGCTTGCAACTGCTGCCGGAGCTGGCCCCACTTGCACCCATTGCCGGTGCCCAGTGCCAGTCCCAATCACTTGGTGCCATCAGTGGGTACAAGCATGGCTGCCACCCTGATCACCCCTGAGGGCTTCTCCATGTCCCCCTGCTCCTGAGGGGCGATCAGGGCTGGCAGCTGCCGCTAGCACCTGCTGCTGGCACTGGCCCCAATCACTCTGTGCTGGTAGCGGGTGCGGGTGGGGCTGGCAGCATCAGTGTCAGTGTGTGGGAGTGGTGGTGGCAGGAGCGGGGCTGCCAGCAGACAGGGGAGCTGGGCTATGGCGGGAGGGGCCAGGTGGGGGACGCAGAGGATGGGCCAAGACCCACCCTTGTGCCTACCGCAGCCTTGCAGGCCACAGCTCCTTTCAAGGTGCATGAATTCATGCACTGGGCCCCTAGTATGAAATAATCTAATAAAATTCATGTTGCTCAAATAGCCCTGCAAGCAGCTAAAACTGAGTTTTGGGTGAGTGGGTGACATCCTGGAGCAGGTGACATTTTGGCTATGTTTGTAGAGTAGGTACAAGAAAGTAATTGAACAAAAGGGCTTACACACAAGCCAAGTGAATGCAATCGGCTGCTAAAATGTCTGCTGCTAGTACCAGTGGAGAGAAATGGTGCGCCTGCATGTAAGGCAGGTAAGGGGAATGAATGCAACATGATTATAGTAATCAGTCATTAGCGAACATTGTAATTCGTTATTAATAATTATATATAACAGGATATTGTAAAAATTAAGTTATGAAATTTTTATTAAAATGTTTCTTATATACCGTTATATTGGCTGGGCTGCAAAAATACTTGTTGTGGACTGCATGCAGCCCGCGGGCCCCGAGTTTGACATGCTTTCACCGGAAGAAGGAAAACTAGTTAAGAGACTATTACAGTGTCTAGTTGAGGAACAATGGGGATCTGAACTAAGGAAGTGACATTCACATAAGCGAAACCCATGCAGAATTTAGTGTCTTAGCAGGTCATTCCCAGAGACCGCTTCCTGCTTTGGTATGCCCATCTCGTAACTCTTGCCTATGTTGCTGCCAATGGCTCCCACCTGCAGGCTCTGCCAAAGCACTGTCCTTGCATAAATGCAGCACTCTCACAGTTTTTATCACCCCATGATCTACTGATATGAATGACCGATTTTATAGAATTGGGGATAAGAGTGGGGAGATAACTTGTGCAAAAGCCTAATTCTTTAGCTCAACAGGACTAATTCTTTTTTTAAAAATAAATCTTTATTGTTCAGATTATTACAATTGTTTCTCCTTTTTTCCCCCCATATCTCCCCACCACCTGGTTCCCACCCCCCTCTGCCCTTACCTCCCCCCAGTTTCAACAGGACTAATTCTATGGCACAATTTATACTTCCCTCTGAGTCAAGCTAAGCCTAGACTTCACCTCAAACTCCAACATTGTTTGGCTTTCCCTCCAATTATGGACTGAACTATATATCTTGGAAATTCATATGTTGAAGTATTAACTCCCAAGGTGATTGTCTTTGAAAATAAATTTCTGTTGTTTAAGCCACCCAGCCTGTAATATTTTATTACAGCAGCCTTGGCAGACAAGTTAATAAAATACATCTCTTTTTCTATATTATTTTGCCCTCACAAGTTTCTCCTGAAAGAATACCCTTAAAGTTATCACTTGCATGAAAATCCCCAGCTCAGGCTTTGGATCTAGGGAATCTGAGTTTATAGGGTGACTTATTGAAATATTATATTGGAGTAAAAAGTATAGGGAGACCTCCAGATTTGGGTTTGTGGCATTGGATGTAGACATTGGGGAGAAACATGGGATTTTATTCTCTGAGTCATTAACGAAGGGTGGTGTTTTTGTCGTCATTTACAAACTTAGGCTTCAGTTTCTCCATCTTTACACTGGATCCCTCTGACTCTAAGTCAGTGGGTGTTCGGCTTCCTGTACTGGGTTGTTAACATTTGAGTGCATTAAATGGCATTACACCTTTTGTTCTTTTTCTCCCCCTGCTTTTATTTTATTATTTTTTAAAATTTATCTTTATTGTTGAGAGTATTACAGATGTCCCTCTTTTTCACCCATTGCCCCCCTCCACCTGGTTCTTGCCCCACCCCAGGCCTTCACCACCCGAATGTCTGTGTCCAAGGGTTATGCATAAGTGCATGTAAGTTCTTTTGTTAATCTCTTCCCGCCCCTACTCCTCCCTTCCCTCTGAGATCCATCAGTCTGTGTCATGCTTCCATGCCTCTCGGTCTGTTTTGTATGTCAGTTTATTTTACTCATTAGATTCCAGATATAAGTGAGATCATGTGATACTTGTCTTTCTCTGACTGGCTTATTTCCTTTAATATAATACTCTCCAGGCCCCGCCATGCTGTCTCAAAGGGTAAGCAATCCTTCTTTTTTATAGCTGCCTAGTATTCTATTGAGTAAATGCACCATCTATCATTTGATGAAGCCCCCCTACTCTATTGGAGGTCGTGAATGATCAGGTATATTCTTCACTTACTAATCTCATAGGAAGCAGTACAAAGAGGCCAAAGGAACCCCTCACATATTAAGTACAAATTAATATTCCTTTTCAAGTGTTGGGGAGAAATCTATACACATACATTTCTGTAGCTATTTTAGCTCTTTCAATTAACTGTGGACATTTTGGAGAAAGGTAAATGAGATTAGCCAGCTAATTTTTGCTTCAATCCAAACATCTAAAAGGTTAACTTTTGTTTTCTAAACATGCTAGATTCTGTGTCTGCAGAGAGATTACAATGAACAGCCATGATAATCAAAGTAATCCGCTCACCTTGTCAATACACACAAGACCTGGATAAGAATGAAGTAAAAAAATATGTGAAAAAAGTCAGATTGGCACAATATGGGTCATAAAACACTATGATGGCTAAGGAGAATGAGAACAGATTGAATAAAAAAACATTAATCAAGAACTGACATGTGTTGTATTCAAAGCAAGACATGAGTTTGTTGAAAGTCCTTCAAATTTGTCAAGCTTATACAGAAATAAAATGGCAAATTTTACTTTGGAGGACAAAACAGCTTGAATGTGAAAATGCTAATGATGAGCTCATTCAGTAACAATTAGCAAATTAATTTTAAAGAGGTAGATTTTTATCTGAGGGTTACATTATAATTCATATCATGTGCAGGCAAAAAATAAGTCTCTTCGTGCATGAATCCTACAAGATTTTTCTTGGGTTTTGCTAGGAACTAGGACTTTAACTCTAATGGGCAGAAAATAGACCAGTTCATGATTTTCTTGTTTTGTATAGAAAAAAATTATAGTGAATGATTTGTCATGGAAAAATTAAATTTTTATTAAATAATTTGTTTCCATAATGAGAACATAAAATTTATACTGAGTGGCCTGATTATTATGATCTCTGAACAGCATAATAATCTGGCCACTCAGTGTATATCTTATATAATAAAAGGTTAATATGCAAATTGTCCCTGGACCATGAGTTCGACCAGCAGGCAGGCCAGTCAACCGCCCATGTCCCCTGCACGAATTCATACACCTGGCCTAATTCATACATGAATTCATACACCTGGCCTAATATATATATATATATATATTAGAGGCCCGGTGCACGAAATTCATGCACAGGGAGGGGGGTGTCCCTCAGCCCAGCCTGCACCCTCTCCAATCTGGGACTTCTCGAGGGATGTCCGACTGCCCATTTAGGCCCAATCCCAGTGGGCAGTCAGACATCGCTCTGACAATCCAGGACTGCTGGCTCCCAACTGCTCACCTGCCTGCCTTCCTAATTGCCCCTAACCGCTTCCACCTGCCTGCCTGATTCCCCCTAACCACTCCCCTGCCAGCCTGATTGATGCCTAACTGCTCCCCTGGCAGCCTGTTTGCCCCTAAATGCCCTCCCCTGCAAGCCTGGTCACCCCTAACTGCTCTCCCCTGCAAGCCTGGTCACCCCTAACTGCCCTCCCTGCAAGCCTGGTCACCCATAACTGCCCTCCCCTGCAGGTCTGGTCACCCATAACTGCCCTCCCCTGTAGGCCTGGTCCCCCCCCAACTGCTCTCCCCTGCAGGCCTGCTTCGCCCCCAACTTCCCTCCCCTGCTGGCCATCTTGTGGTGGCCATCTTGTGTCCAAATGGGGGCTGGATCTTTGACCACATGTGGGCAGCCATCTTGTGTGTT
Organism: Eptesicus fuscus; assembly: GCF_027574615.1. NCBI lineage: Eukaryota > Metazoa > Chordata > Mammalia > Chiroptera > Vespertilionidae > Eptesicus > Eptesicus fuscus. Next base: position 10,539,998 of record NC_072474.1, on the reverse strand, counting down.
GGAGTGATGGTCAATTTGCATATTACTCTTTTATTAGATAGGACAGAGGCCTGGTGCACGGGTGTGGGCCAGCTGGTTTGCCCTGAAGTGTGTCCTGGATCAGGGTGGGGATTCCCTTGGGGCATGGGGCGGCCTGAGCGAGGGGCCTGTGGTGGTTTGCCAGCTGGCCACGCCCCCTGCCGACCCAAGTGGAGGCCCTGGTATCTGGGGTTTATTTATCTTCTACAATTGAAACTTTGTAGCCTGGAGCGGAGCCAAGTCTTCTGCTTGCTCTGTGGTGGCAGCCATTTCTGTTGTGACTTATGTATCTTCTATAATTGAAACTTTGTAGCCTGGAGTGGAGGCCTAGGCCAGCAAGGGCAGGCAGAAAGCTTGGATTCCTCCATTGCCTGGGAAACCCAAGCCTCCCTCCTGCTCTCTGTGGCTGTAGCCATCTTGGTTGGGTTTATTTGCACATCTGCTCGTGGCTAGTAGGCGTGGCTTGTGGGTGTAGCGAAGGTATGGTCAATTTGTATATTACTCTTTTATTAGAGAGGATATATATATATACTAGCTTTCCCGTTGCAGGAAAAATTCCTGCAATGGGATTTCCTGCTGCACTCTACCCTGCCTCCGTTCCTCCCTTGTTCGCCCGTCTCACCTTCTCCTCCAGCCCGCCCGCGTTTCCCTTCGCCCCGGGCCCCACCTCCGCTCCGCCCGCCCCGCCTTCTCTTCCAGCCCGCCCTTGTTTCCTTTCACCCCTGGCCCCCGCCTCCGCCCCGCCTTCTCCTCCAGCCCCCCCGCGTTTCCCTTCCCCCCCGGCCCCGCCTCCGCCCCGCCCTTCTCCTTCCCCCGGCCCCGCCTCTGCCCCGCCCTTCTCCCCGGCCCCACCTCCGCCCCCGCCCCCCCCCCCTTGCTTGCTTCTTTGAAGCTTTACTCCCTTCTGCAGCTGTTGGCTTCTTTGGACGCTGTCTTGATATGCAAATTAGCCACCATCTTTGTTGGGGCAATTTGCATACTCATCCTGATTGGTTGGTGGGCGTGGCTTGGCTGGTGGGCGTGGCTTAGGTGTAGCGAAGGTGCGGTCAATTTGCATATTTGTCTATTATTAGATTAGATATATATATATGTGTGTGTGTGTGTGTGTATATATATATATATATATATGAAAATGTATATATATATATATATACACACACACACACACATATATATATACACACACACACACACACACATATACATTAAGTGGCCAGATTATTATGATCTCTAATCTGGCCACTCAGTGTATATATATGTATAGACTTCAATTCTGGCTAAGTAAGGGATTTATACTAATCCTGAACCAGAGAGGTGGTAGACGTAAGGTAACTATTAGGCTGTTTGGAAATTCAACCTGAAGCACTTGCTTATTTTCCAAGAACTGGTTTTGGTTGAGATGACTGATTAGGCCAGTGCTTTCTATAGGACCTTTATTGGCTTTTATTGGGAAGACTGCCTTTTTTTTTTTTTTTTTTTTTTAGGAAACTCCACACTATTTTCCATTGTGGTTGTAACAGTCTGCATTCCCACCAACAGTGTAATAGGATTCCTTTTTCTCCACATTCTCTTCAGCACTTGTTTGTTGATTTATTGATGGTAGCCATTCTGGCAGGTATGAGGTGGTACCTCATTGTCCTTTTAATTTGCTTCCTTCTGATGCTTAGTGATGTCCAACATTATTTCATATGTCCCCTGGCCATTTGTATGTCCATTTTTGAGAAGTGTGTATTCAGGTCTTCTGCCCATTTTTTAATTGGGTTGTCTTCCTTTTGTTGAATTGTATAAGTACTTTATATATTTTGGAAATTAACCCCTTATCAGATGTATCATTAGCAAATATGTTCTCCCATACAATGGGTTCCATTTTCATTTTGATGGTGGTTTCCTTTGCTGTGCAGAAGCTTTTTAGTTTGATGTAATCCCATTTGTTTATTTTTTTTATTTGTTTCTCTTGCCCAAGGCAATGTATTGGTGAAAATTCTGCTCCATGAGATGTCTGATATTTTTCTTCCTATGTTTTCTTCTAGGATTTTTATTGTTTCAAAACTTACATTTAATTATTTTATTCATTTTTAGTTTATCCTTGTGGATGATGTAAGTTGGTGGTCTAGTTTCATTTTTTTGCATGTATCTGTCCAATTTTCCCAACATCACTTGTTGAAGAGACTGTTTTTACTCCATTGTATGTTTTTGCTTCTTTTGTCAAAGCTTAGTTGAGCATAATGGCTTGCATCAATTTCTGGATTCTCTTTTCTGTTCCATTGATCTATGTGCCTGTTCTTATGCTGTTTTGATTACAGTAGCTTTGTAGTATAGCTTGATATCTGGTATTGTGATTCCCTCTGACTTTGTTCTTCTTTCTCAAGATTGTTGTGCCTATTCAGGGTCTTTTTTTATTCCAAATAATTTTTAGAGTATTTGTTCTATATCTGTGAAATATGTCATTGGTATTTTGATAAGGATTGCATTGAATCCATAGATTGCTTTGGGTAGTATGTACATTTTAATGATATTAATTCTGCCAATCCAAGAACAGGGTATCTTCTTCAACTTGTTTATATCTTCCTCTATATCTTTTTTCAATGCTCTATAGTTTTCCATGTACATGTCTATTTGGCCCAGTGATCCCACTTCTAGGAATATATCCTAAGAATCCTGAAACACCAATCATAAAGAATATATACACCCCTATGTTCATAGCAGCATTATTTGCAATAGATAAAATCTTGGAAACAGCCCAAATGCCTATCAGTAGATGAATGGATTAAAAAAACTGTGGTACATTTATACAATGGAATATTATGCAGCTATAAAATTGAAGGTTTTCTTGTCCTTTGAGACCTGGAGAATATTATGATAAGTGAAATAAGCCAGTCAGAAAAAGACAAGTATCACATGATCTCACTCATATGTTGAATCTAATGAATGAAATAAACTGATGAATAAAGCATGCAACAGACTGAGGTATTTCAGAGGGAGGTGGGAAAGGGAAGAGATTAACCAATGAACTCATATGCATATATGCATAGCCCATGAACAGATAATAGTGCAGCGAAGGCCTAGCGAGGGGATGGGAGCAGGGTGTAGGGGGCAATGGGGGGAAAAGGGGAGACATCTGAAATACTTTCAACAAAAAAAAAACTATTTTTTTAAAGACTGCCTTTGATTAGGCACTTGCTCATAGTGCTCTGTGGAATTCTAATGATTTCCTTTCCTTATTAATGACAGCCTAGAAATAATGACCCAAATCTGCAACTCACATCTAAGAGCACTATTTCTGCTCATTTTTCTCCAAAATCTGTAATTTTCTCCTTAGATGGCTGAGTCCTCTCCCCCTGTAGTGTAAAAAGGAGAGTATAAAAGCCCTCTTCTTACTTCAGAGTATGAACTGAAAATGGACCCACATTTAACCATTATTGTAAAATGTTTTCTTTTATCATTAAGTCATTATATATTTTCCTACAAGGGTTGTTGTAGAATGGTTCAAGACTTCATTTAGTTAATTCTTGACCAATATTATGATGATTACATATACCAGTGAATAATTATATGGTAAGAACCACCCGAAACACCATAAATAGACCCCAATAATTTTTTTTTAATTAGCATTTGTAAAATGCAGTAGTTACTTTGTGACAGAAACCATGTGACAAAATTTGGAATGTTCTTTCATAGAAGGTTAATAAGTAGTTGGTAGTTGAGGTTGTATCAAAGCAGACATTTTAGCAAAGACTGCATGTCAAGTATTTCTGAAGAGGAATTACATGTTTTATTACATTCTTATACTTATGTGTGCAGAGTAATTAGCTCTTTAAAGAAGCCCTCATCCTCTTGTACACCCTTGCACCTTGCACAAGAAGTTTTAGACTCTTTGTAAATAAAGTCTTTACAAAATAAGTAAGTGACCTTTCTTAGGTACACTTGTTATGAAAGAAGTTTCTTCCAGGTACTTGACAAAGACAACTACATCCTTTTAGCAAAAATTGTATGTGGTGGTGGTGGTTGGGGGGGAATATTTTGTGAAGATAAATCACCAGTGAAGCTTTGACTCATAGCGTTTGAGGCCCCTGTGGCCTTTTTCATTGTCAAATTTTTGAAATATCTTCATGGTGTAGGAATAAAGGGAATAAATTAAATTTTTATCTGTGACATTATATTGGCTTAGAAATAGATGACAACTTCACATGTTTATGGGTTAAAATAATGTTGCCAAGACTAAAGGGGCTCTGTGTGGTCTTTAAGTTATTTTGGCCTCATTCTTTAATTTGTTTTTTAAATGGGGAAGATGACTATAGAAAATAACCTATGAAAGAGGACACTCATAATAAGAAAAACATATGTTACAGCAATAGGTAGAAAGTAAAAAATAGGAATTCTAGCCCAACTTAGCCACTTATTTACATGACATTAACTTTATGAAACATAAAGTTAAAATGAACATAGAGAACTCCCAGTTTATGAGGTAAAAATGCAAGGTAAAAAATGCAGCTGTTAAATTTACAAATGACTAGCGAAAATAGATTACTACCACAAAAGCATAAATGTTACTATACTTATTATCATCATCTTTTTCAACAGCTGACTTTCTAAACAGTCCACCAAAATAAGCAGCTGGCCAAGCGAAGATGAATTTGTTACTTACGGCAGTAATGGACATCGGCAGGATCTTAGTAGTGTCTCTGTAAGGCAGGTGGGTAGATATTACAAGGATTAGACTCCGATTTAGGGTGGTCTTTTAATATAACAATCCATAATTCACGATATAATAATTGAGAATTATTAGAGAGTAACGAGGGCTTTGAAGGTGTCTTGATGAATGACCATTCATTAGATAAGAGAATGAGTTCACTTCTTGCATAATGTATTGCCCTGAGAAGGCAGGCCAATGGAGTAGTCTATTATTCATATTAAGTAGATTTTCAGGAAGTTTCTGAAACAAACAATATTTTTATTGCCATATTATCTTCCTGGGCAAAAATTTCCTGAAAAAGTAAAAGCATGTCAATTTAGATTGTCTTAGTTTTTTGTTGTTGTTTTTTATCCTAGTAACTAGTATATGTTTACATGCAGTTTGTTATAACAATTATAAAGTTAAGTAAATATTATCTTGTGAGCTGCATTGAGGCATTCTTCTACTTGGTGCTGTACATAACAAATCTTATTTAATTCTAACAGCTAGCCTACAGTATTTTTATTACTAATTGAAAGATGCAGAAGGTGAGGTTAGCAGCCTTGTTTAATGACACAAATCCTGATTTCTTTAAAAAATCCAACACACACACACACACACACATACACACACACACACACAGAAAACAAACAAAAGAACAATTGGTAAGTCACTAAACTTTTAATACAGGTATTTGCTCTCTCATTAGTATATTGGAGGTAAAGTCATACATGTGTGTTCAATTCACGTCAGAAATGCCAGAGGTACAGACTACAAGGACTTTTGCTAGCACACTGGGAGAACATTAAAGAGTCTGTAACATAGTTTAAATATTTTGACCTTTACTCAAGTTCTTAAGCAATAAAGGCACAATTGTGAATGGGTCTTAACATTTTGTCACTATGACTATAGTGGAAAATAAAGATAGATTGAAAATTGCAAAGTTATTAATTACTGGTTCTCTAGCACATGAAAAATCATTGCATTCTACATGCTAAAGAGGCAGGTGTATAACTGCAGAAAGGTGTATTGCATATCGGAAATGTTAAAGTCTTTAACTGACTCTGAAATGGGACTAAAAACTCAGGCTTGTACAAACTCTAAATGTGCACAACTTCCAATGACTGCCTCAATCTCTAATCCCCTCTGTGTTCATTACTTCTCCTATTTCAGAAGTTAGAGTTACCACTAAAGAAGGGGCATAAGAGTTGGTGGTTGGATTTCAGTGAGGACACATACCCAGGTTGCAGTTTGATCACCGGTCAGGGTGAGTAGGGGAGGATACACATCTGGCTGGTGTGGATCAGTGGTTGAGCATGGACCCATGAACCAAGAGGTCCTCTGTTTGATTCCGCATCAGGGCACATGCCCAATTTGTAGATTTGATCCTCGGTAGGAGGAAGCCAATCCATGTTTCCATCTCTCTCCCTCTACCTTCCTCTCTCACTGAAATAAATAAAAACATAGTTCTTTTTAAAAAGAAAGAAAAATATGTGAAAAGTATAGAGCTCGAGAGTAAATGACATTTTTTTTTTTAATCCTCACTCATGGATATGTCTTTTTTTTATTACTATTTGTTTGTTTGTTTGTTTGTGTTATTGATTCTAGAGGGTGAGGAAGAAAGAGAGATAGAGAAACATCCATGTGAGAGAGAAACATCGATCATTTGCCTCCAGTACCTGCTCCAAGGCGGGATGGAACCTGAAACATAGGTATGTACCCTATCAGGGAATCTAACCAACAACCTTTTTGGTGCATGGGATAACACCAAGAGAAACACTTGGCCAGGGCATGAGACTCATTTTTTAAAGAGATTGTCATTTAACAAAGCATTGTTTATAACATTCATGAGATCATGTAGATTTTACTTATGGTAAATTTATTCAAATGATGGATTAAAATTCATTTAAAAGAAAAATGTATTTTGTTTTGTAACTTACTAGTTTGGTTTTGATTTCTATTCTATTCAGGAAAGATTTCACTCCAGAAAAAAAATTAAATATTTTGATTACAGAAAGCTATAATTTTTTTACTATACTAATTACTGCTTATAATTAAGCAAGCTTATTTTAGAACAAACTTACCTGAGTAAGATGATACTTATCTATCAGCTGATTTTGAGAAAATTAATCAACTATAAAAAGGCTATATAAAATATAGTTACAAGAAAACTGAAAATCTGTTTTTGAATTTATACATCAGAGTAAGAACTATTTTAGTTTTCTATATTTAGAGACATACATTGAGAGAAAATCAGAATGTAATTAGGAATATCACCAGAGTTATAAAAATCCATTACTTAAATGTTCATTATACAAACTAATATGTTCTCTTTGACACTGAAAAATAATATATTCTTCTTGAGAACACAGAAAATGAAATATCTTAGAGTTATGTGTTTTCCTAGTTATAATAATTGCTCAAATATTATGAATAATTTTATAGTAGCAGAATGGGTGATCACTAGAAGATTGTTTATCTATGTGTGTAATACCTAAGAGCCATCTATTTTGAGCTGTCAGGAAGGAAGAACTACAATGAAAATCCACTTTGGAATATCAGAACGTGTTTAAGAAAACCATTTGATGACCAGAATAAAGTAAAATATATCAAAAATACAAACAATAGATTTGGTTTAAAGAAATATTAAAGTATGGTTCATTCTGGTGTTTCATTGTGTGTGTGTGTGTGTGTGTGTGTGTGTGTGTGTGTTTGTGTGTGTGTGAAATTATGTTTCTATTTCTATGAAGGAAAATCTAATGTTCTCTGCAAGTGTAATCAATGCAAGTGTAAGTTATAAACATATCATAAAAGGTAAAGCTATGACAAAGCAATGTTTTTTAACTAGGAGAACCTTTTCTATAGGTGTAAACAAAGGTAGTAATGGATCCACAAATATGTAGAAATTTACAAAAGTACTTAATGAGTTCATGCATTTAAATGCAAACAGTGGAATAAAATTATAAAATTATCAATGCTGTTTGTAACAAGTTAATAGGTATTCAGGCACTGTTTCTTTTTGCCTTTTCAACAAAATTCAACTTATACTTAAGGATCTCTGATATTCTGATAGCATGTTTAAATTTAAATTTTGTGGGTTTTTTTTTTTTAAAGTACATACCCCTTACTTTTCAGGAATAATATAAAAGATAAATCAGTTTCTTAGTAAATACAAGATAATTGGGAAAAATTTAAAACATGAATGGTATGGATAAATGAAAGAAAGTTCTAAAATCACTCTTGATGGGAAAATTTGGCTAAATATATAAATACAAGTAATATATATTTAATATAATGGCACCATTCTTTTAAAAAATATGTGTTTTGTTTATTTTGGAGCAAGAGGAAGGGAGGGAAACATTGATGAGAGAGAAACATTTATTGGCTGCCTCCAGATCTAGGGATTGAGCCTGCAACCCCAGCATGTGCCCTGATCAGGGATCAAACATGAGACCTCTTGGTGCATGAAAAAAGTCTCAATTCACTGAGCCACACTGTCCAGGGCAATGGTACCATTCTTGTTCTTTGATTTTTACTTATTTTATATTTTAAAGGTCATTGATATTTATATAATTTTATCTCTATACTTGTCATTTTTCTATTTTTTAAATTTATTCATTGATTTTAGAGAAAGAGAAAGAGAGAGAGAATAAAATTTGATTTGTTGTCCCATTTATTTATGCATTCATTGGTTACACACTTTGGAGCAGAACTAATTTTACAAAATGGCAAATTGACTGGAGGGGCTCTCCCTACTTAGCATGCTGTTTTTAGTCCAAAATGCTCAAAGTTGAGTCTGGTTTGTTGTTGTTGGAATGTTATTGTCCCTATGTCCCCATGTCATGGTTAACTCTGGGAAAATTTGTAGAGTCAGTAATGCTATCATTTTTGGGCTTATCTCCCTTTTGAGTGACTAGATTTTATCTATCTTTTATTGGACCTATCACTACCTGACACATAAATACTGAATAAATTATCTATAATAATAAAGCATAATATGCTAATTAGACCAGACAACCTTCCTGATGAAGCTGGGGCTGTAAGGGAAGCCCGGGTACTGAGTGCCAGAGGGAAGCTGGTGCCAGCAGCTGGGAGAAGGAAGGCCTACTCTTGCACAAATTTTGTGCATTGGGCCTCTAGTATTTAAATAAATGACCAATCACATAACTAATGTTATAGTTATTGCTAATATACTATGCACATTGATTGAACCATTTACTATGTACTTTACCTACATTGTCTTATTTATCCCCTGAAACCACCCAGAGATGCATGTATGTTTTATGTTCATAATCATTTAACAGATTTTTCAAAAGTTACACATTAGGAAATATTGAATGACGTCAGTGCTGCAAAACTAGTATGTGCTGTGACAGCTAGGTTGTCTTCATTGACATGAATGCCACAGATCTTTACTCTGGAAAACAAATGAATACTAGTAAATATACAATCACAACACCAAGTAAAGAGAAAAAGCAGGTAGCTGCCCTTAATCCAGTAGCAAAGTGACTTGTTGGAAGACAAAATTGTACATATTAAATTCAGAGAAATTATAAAAATTTCTTTATAAAGAATAACATCATATAAGGATAAAATTTTGTTTTGACACTAGAGATTTATTAAATCCTTGAACTAGAAACTGTTTCTTGAGATTGAGTTTCATAGCTCAAATCACTACCTCCAATATATTTATTCTCCTGGTTGAATAATGGAATGACTAAACACTTCAAAGTATTGAAAAGAATTAAAGAAAAAGTGAAAATTCCTGATGCCTACAGGCCATAGAGAGCATGTTCCACAAGCCAAATTGGAGGTGTGGTCTCAGGTTGGAAGCCAGGAAGCAAGAGTCAGTGATAAAAGTGAAAGTAAGTAAAAACTGTAGAGCTGAACTTTCAGCAGCTCATATTAAGAATATTTGTCAGTTACATTATGAAATTAAAAATAATTTGACTTGAGGTAGATCAAAAAAATTCAAAATTATCGATAGATTACATTGACCCTGTAATGTAATTTTCTTTGAGAACACAAGGCAAGAATAATAATATAAAGTCTGTATGTAGTATGTTATTGAATACTAGAGGCCCAGTGCACGACTTTCGTGCATTGGGGGTGGGGGTCCCTCAGCCTGGCTTGCACCTTCTCACAGTCCGGGACCCCTCGGGGGATGTGCACCTGCTGTCTTAGGCCTGCGCGGGCCAAAGCCAGCAGGTGGACATCCCCCAGAGGGGTCCTTAGAGCTGCCACTGAGGTGGGAGAGGCTCCCGCCATTGCCACTGAGCTCGCCAGCCAGAAGCCAGTCTCCCTGCTCCTTAGCGCTACCTCAAAGGCAGGAGAGGCCGTGAGCCCGGCTTCTGGCTGAGCGGAGCTCCCCCTGTGGGAGCACATTGACCACCAGGGGGCAGCTCCGGCATTGAGCGTGTGCCCCCTGGTGGTCAGTGCATATCATAGTAACCAGTTGTTCCAAAGTTTGGTCAATTTGCATATTAGTGTTTTATTATATAGGATTCTGACAATTATCTTATATACAAATCTTTTGAAATATTCAGAAATAACTACGGGTTTCCAAAATAAAACAATTTAAAAATAATTTTAAAATGTTCTCCAAATACTCCCAATTCTAAATATTCACCCACAACTCTACTAAAATGATCCCCCAGCAGTCCATGTTGGACTAAAAACAGCAAAATAAGGAGAGCCCCATTAGTCCCTTTGCCTTTGTACAACTGTTCCGCCCTAAAGTGTGTATCCAATGAATGCATGAATAAGTAGAACAACAAATAGATGTTTCTCTCTCTCTCACTCTCTCTCTCCCTCCCTCCCTTCCTCTCTGTCTCCAAAATCAGTCAATCAAAAAAAAAAAAAATAGAAAAATGGCAACAATAAATATATAATTGTATAAATATTAATGATTTCTAAAATATAAAACACATAAAAATAAGAATGGTGCCATTATATTAAATATATATTATTTGTATTTATATATTTAGCCAAATTTTCCCACCAAGAATGATTTTAGCACTTTCCTTTCTTTCATGTTTCCATACCAAAAATATTTTAATTTTTTTCCAATTATCTTGTATTTACTAAGAAACTGATTTAACTTTTATATTATTCCTAGACAGAAATGGGTATGTACTTTAAAAAAAAATTAAATTTAAACATGTTATCAGAATATCAGAGGTCCTTAATTATAAGTTGAATTTTGTTGAAAAGGCAAAAAGAAACAGTACCTGTATACCTATTTGCTTGTTACAAAGAGCATTAATAATTTTATAATTTTATTCCACTGTTTGCTTTTAAATGTATGAATGGCATTAAGCTTTTGTAAATTTCTACATATTTGTGGATCCATTACTACCTTTGTTTATACCTATAGAAAAGGGTCTCCTAGTTAAAAAAACAAAAACAAAAACATTGCTTTGTCATAGCTTTATCATTTACAATATATTTATAGCTTAAACTTGCAATAATTACACTTAGAGAGAACATTAGATTTTCCTTCATTGAAATAGAAACACAGCCCTAGCCAGTTTGGCTCAGAGAATAGAGTGTTGGCCTGCGACTAAAGGGTCCCAGGTTGATTCTGGCCAAGGGCACATGCCCAGGTTGTTGGCTCGATCCCCAGTAGGGGGTGTGCAGGAGGCAGCCAATCAATGATTCTTTCTCATCATTGATGTATCTGTCTTTCCCTCTCTCTTCCTCTCTGAAATCAATAAATTAAAAAAAGAAATAGAAACACAATTTCTCACACACACACTGAAAAAAACAGAATGAACCATATTTAATGTTTCTTTAAACCAAATGTACTGTTTGTATTTTTGGTATATTTTACCTTATTCTGGTCATCAAATGGTTTTCTTAAACACGTTCTGATAATCCAAAGTGGATTTTCATTGTAGTTCTTCCTTCCTAACAGCTCAAAATAGATGGCTCTTAGCTATTACACACATAGATAAACAATCTTCTGGGGATCACCCATTCTGTTACTATAAAATTATTTATATTTGAGCAAATATTATAACTAGAAAAATACATAAGTTCAAGGTATTTCATTTTCTGTGTTCTCAAGAAGAATATATTATTTTTCAGTGTCAAAAAGAGCATATTAGTTTTGTTTAATGAACATTTAAGTAAAGGACTTTTATAACTCTGGTGATATTCCTAATTACTTTCTGATTTTCTCTCGAAAGCAGCCTAAATTTGTAATGCCTACTGCCTATGATGGGCATAATAAGAAATTATATACAATTCTTAATATGATGAATATTTTGGAATAATAATCTACTACTAGATTTAATAATTGTGACTTTAGGGAAAATGAAGTTTTATAATAAGTATCAACAATACAATACAAATAATATATTTTCATATGTGTTTTTAAGAATGTATCTTCATATATTATGGCCAATTTCCCATATATAGAGAGCTTTAAAATCAATATACAATGAGATTGGAAACTAAAAGCTATAAATTCCTTATAAAATTAAGAGTTTCTGTGTAAGAGCTATTCATAAATGCTTTAGGGGTAATATTATCTGGCTTCCAATCACTGGTTAAAGACCCCCAACCTTCATCAGTAGACATAAGAAATTAATAGAGATATAGTAGAGTGTATTCTCTAAAGATGGCTAAGTAATATGCTAAAGCACAAACATTCAACTTCAGTGCAATTAACAGTACAGTAACCTCTAGATCTGGAAAGTTTAAAGTCAATAGCCGAGAACCACTTGAATGGACAGTGATTGATTTTGCTTACTCTAGCCTAGAAGGGAATGATTGATCTAAGCTTTATTTGTGGTAGCCCTTTTTTATTCCAAGCCTAATGAGGCATAAGGGGTAAAGTGAAAAAGGAAACAATAGAAATAGATTGTGTCTGTATGAGGCCAGCCAACAGCATGATGATGAAATAAAAAATTAACCAGCCAGATATTTGGTATATTTTAAGCTACACTCTCAAATTTCCAGGAGCTTTTTATCCCCAAATTTATTATTATTATTATTTTACATTTCAGCAGTTCAATTGTCGTCAATTAAAACAAATAACTACTTAGTAACTTCTATGAACCTAGAACTTGCAGGAGAGGTTTAGCAAAAAACATTTTATTTCATATATTTTATAGAAATGCCATTACAATTGAAGAGTCTGTTGCCAGAATATAAAAATATATTCTTGGCTTTCTGCTATAAACAACATTTGTGAGAATCAATCCTCTTGGTAAATACTTGTTTTGATGGTTTATTTAAGAGCTTAAAAATAAATTATATAAAAAAATCATGGGATATAATCGCTTTAAGACTCCATTAGGCTCATATAGGCTCTCAAACCATCAACAATCATACTTTGAGGTTTGAAACCTTACATATTTACAACTAGAAAAATACATTTAAATAATTTTGTGGAGATAGTAGCTAAGATATAAATAAAAGATGTTCCATGAAAGAAAAATATACTAAATGTTATTGGTCACAATAAAGAAATATTTGATGTGGCCAATAAAAATTGTTGTATTTGTCTCTGGAGTATAGTTTCACAGACATAAACTACAGTATTTTATTCATCCAATAAACATTTATTATGTTCCCTCCTACTTCAGTTAATTAATTCCTACTCAGTCTCCAAAATTCACCTTATATAACATTTGCTCAAAGCAATTTTCCAAACCTTCAGACTATGTCAGTTCCATCCTACTTTATATCCCTATAATCCTTTAACTGCCTTTCCTTGTACTTTCCATGCTAGTAAAGATAAATAATTGTGTAATTAGCTTTCCCATGCATATGTATACTGAACGAAGGCAAAAACTATTTTCCTTATACACATCTATATCTTTAGCACCTAGCCCAGGGCTTTTCACTTAATACATAATGAATAAAAACTGTTTAATCAGCAATTGCATAAATCTGTCAATATAATTGTAGGCACTAAATTTATGGAGTATAATCAGGCATGTGGCAAGTCCTTGGAAAGAATAGGTGTTGGGAGAATACAACAAGTGAATGAACTGTTCTAGTTCAAGCTCTGGAGCAAAGATGCCTAGTTAGAGGAACCTGCATTGGGCAGAAGGGCCCAGGCCCTAGTTACCATAGTCTCACTCAGCCATTGGCTGGGTCCACCCTGAGAAGAGCATGACTCCCCTCAAAAGCTGAGGCAGACATTAGAGGTGTAGCTGGTCGCCATAAGTTGCCCACACTCCTAACAGCTGGGCAGTGAGTCTTCCCCTGGAGTTATTGCCTGTCGGCTACAAGCCGCTTGAATGGCGTGACGTGTGCAGCAGCTGTCTCTATTCCATACATATTCAGGGTGTTAGGACACGAGCAAGGACTGTGGCTGGTGACAAGGCCAGAGTGAGGACTTGAAGGCCCTTGTGCATGTCTCTAGGAAGTTTGGATTTTATCCTACAGGCAGTGGAGGCCATGGAAAGTTTTAAGTAAGGAAGCAAAGGGAACATATTTGCATTCTAAATCTCCTTGCAGGATTAAAAATGAAAGCTGAATGCAGGCCATTGGTGACGAGCTCTTGGAGAAGCCCCTGTACAAGCACGAACCAAGGGCTCCCTGTAGGAATGAGCAGCCAGGTAATTGAGACAGACTCTAAGAAGGCAGGGTCTTCAGGATGTGAAGACTGCTTAGATGTGAAGAATAAGTAAGAACAAAGAGTCTGGGCCACCTTCTAACTTTCTATGACATAAAATTTCCATATGCTCTGGGAAGAAGCTTTAAAGGAAATAATAAAATGAGGCTCACTGTAAACTTCTACCACTCAGATTTTAAAGTTGTCCAATTATTGCAGCCAGACCCTTGAACATCTCCATACAATCTAGTTCTTACTGTGATTACACAGCACGGTGTCTCAGATTGGTATCAAGTGTCAAACGAAGAAATATCAAGTATTAAACATGATTTGGAGCATGGGATGAGTCCCAGGATCTCAGTCTCAAAGGAAAGCTCAAGACAGGTGGTCAGAGAAAGTAAATGGAGAGAGTTAATTATTAAAAATAAAATAAAACAAAAGACAAATATTTTCTCCCTCATGCACACACACACACATAAAATGGAGTGCTAAATGTGATATTCCCTGCTTCTGAATTTGAAAGAAAATAAAATGCCATAATTAGTATTAGATTATGTTGTTGTCAATGAAACTAAATGTCTAATTAAACTTTATGCAGAAACTACACAGCTGAATTAATGTGAAAATAGGCCACTTACTCCCTGATCTCCAGATATTTATCCAGCATCATTCTCCAAAGAAACCCACATTTGCCTTTACTCATACACTGTGGAGCCTTTTCCTCTTCCCTCTGTCTTCAAATTTCTACTCATTCAACAATGTTCAGCCCAAATTTCATCTTTTCTGTGTGTTTATCTGTTATATTCTCCCATGAATGAATCAATTGTTCATTCAGCTCTGCTTCCATGAACATTTACACATATGGAAATTGATATTAATATATACATTTAGATATTTAATTTAAAATTTTCAAAAAATTCACTTTTGTATTTCCTGAGTCTAGCAATATGTTTAAAAATAATACTTACTGCCTTAACTGGTTTGACTCAGTGGATAGAGTGTTGGCCTGTGGACTGAAGGGTCCCGGTTCGATTCCAGTCAAGGGCATGTACCTTGGTTGCAGGCACATCCCCGGTGGGGGGTGTGCAGGAGGCAGCTGATCAATGTTTCTCTCTCATTGATGTTTCTAACTCTCTATCCCTCTCCCTTTCTCTCTGTAAAAAAAAATCAATAAACTATATTACAAAGAATAAATAAATACATAAAAATAATACTTACTGAATAATTTTAATTAAGTTGATTTTATTGGAGACCATCACTTGATCATTTTAAGTAGTACAAAAATGTTTGAATGAAATATATGTAGAGATAGAGGAAAAAATAAATAATATACGAATAGAGGAAGATTTGATATTTTTTATTACAGAGTTTAGAAATTTCTTATCCCTGAATTAACATGTCTAAATCCTACTAATCCCTTAAGATGAAATGAAAGTAAAGCTTCCTTCAATAGTTTTTTCGAGCCCAGCTGGAGTGGTTCAGTTGGTTGAGCGCTGTCCCATGCATGGAAAGGTTTCCAGGTTTGATTCCCAGTCAGGGCACATACCTGGGTTGTGAGTTTGATCCCCGGTTGGGGTGTGAAACTGATTGATAGTTCTCTCTCCTTTTCTCTCTCTAAGCATGTCCTTGGGTGAGTATAAAAAAAAAAAAAAAGTTTTTCTTGATTCTTTCTTAGGTTGAAATAATTATTCAAACTCCCATATACTTTAAAAATTTTATTCCTTAATAACTATATTTTAGCTTTACTTTTATTTATTTATATTCCTATATGTGTGTATGTATATATGTGTTATATTAGATAAGTAAATTACATATAAGATCTATATTAGATGAGGAAAATATACATAATATAATAATCAGATCTATAAAATAAGTCTTTTCTTAGATTAGACTAAAAGCTCCTTGAAAGCAGGTTTCTTATGGAATTGATTTATTTTGTTCCCAACAGCACCTAATACAATGTGCTATGATAAAAGCCAGTATTAAGTATTTGGTAAATACATTAATGAAATATGATTTTCTCTACTAGAGTATTTTCTAACATAAGATGATGTCTAAACCAGGGTTTTCTAGTTTCACATTTTGGGCTTTCTTAATGATCTCACATTTTGGGTTTTCTTAGTGATCTCATTGAACATTTTGAAATTTTTGTGGACTGCCCTGTGCATTGTAAGATGTCTATAACATCTCTGGCCTCTATCCACTGGAAACTAGTAGTTCCCACCTCCCTCCTCCAGCTGTGACAACTAGAAATGTCTCCAGACATTGTCCAATGTCCTCTGGTTGGGAGTGGGGTGTGTCAAAATTGTTTGGAGCCACTGACTAAAAAAATGAAGCTATAATTACATATAGGCAATAATTACTCTTTGACCACTGTATCATGCAGGGACCATGTAAATAATCTGGGGATCTATGAAATTGCCAGTGTGTATTTATCTGGAAAATGAGAAAACAAATAAAACAGAAACTCAAAATTTTTTAACATTGCCATTGCATTATTTTCATAATAAACATTTTTGATAGTGATATAAACTGACACAATAAATATTTTCAGGGTCAAGTGAAAACCTCTGTGACTAGATTTATTTATATGTTGAAGAAAGCACAATTTACCCCTGACCTAGATAAACCATCAACTCATATGGAAGTATATAAGCTTAAGTACTCAGCACTAAAGCCTAATATTTTGAACTAGTGGCCCAGTGCATGAAATTCATGCACATTAAAAAGGAATTAATTAGAGGAAATATTTTAATATTGCTATTTGCCCTTTCTCTATAATGGAAGTGTCAGAGATGAAAGAAAATTAGCAAAATGTATATGAAAATCTTCCTCCTATCAGAGTCTGGGGCATGCCACAGGACCCAGAGTCAAGTCCCCACCCACCCGTGTGCACCTCGAAATCGTGCGAGACCCAGACCTGGCCGGCCCCACACCCATCAAGCCCTGCCAGGTGGAGGGGGGGCGTGCAACCTCAGGTCCCCGTCAAATCCTGCCGGGTTAGGGGTGCAGCCTCAGGTCCTCCAACCTGGTGCCAGGGTGGGGTGTGTGGCCTGAGGTCCTCCAGCTTGGCGCCAGGGTGGGGCATGGCCTGAGGTCCCCTGGCCCGGCACCAGGGTGGGGAGCATGCCTTGAGGTCCCCTGTCAGGCCCTGCTGGGTGGGAGGCGCGGTCTAAGGTCCCCTGGCCTGGCGCTCGGGGGCAGGCATGGCTTGAGATCCCCCTACCCAGCGCTGGAGTGGGGGTTGTCGCCTGAGGTACCCCATCAAGCCCCACAGGGCAGGGGGTGTGGCCTGAGGTCCCATGTCAAGCCCTGCCAGATGGGGGATGTGGCCTGAGGTCCCCTGCCTGGGCCCAGCACCACCCAGCCTCAGGTCCCTGCTGATTGCTCATTAAGGCCAACTGGAACTTGGCCTCCGCTATGGGTGCAGCCCTCTTGTGTTACAGAAACCCCACCTCCATTGTGGGCGCCACCATCTTTGTGATGGCGTGATGGTCAATTTTCATATTCCCTCTTTATTCGATAGGATGTGCATTGTATTTTCATATATATATACAGATATTAATTAAATTTTGTGAGTTATCACTTTGTTTTATATCTTGCTATAAAAATTGTTTGGTTTTTTGCTATTAGTAATCTGAATGACATATTCTATTTATCAAATTCTTATTAAGCAATAATTTTTTCAGAAGTTCTGATAGCATACAACTGAATAGACATAATTATAGTTTTCAAGGAACTTACATTTAGTGGCAATAAGTTATCCAATAAAATAAAATAACAATATAATGTACTTGGTTCTATGATACAGATGAAAATGTTGTGGAGGTGTAGAAAAGACTCTTAGTTCAAAGGCTATACAGGAGGCACCTGGTGGTTTTAAAGCAGAAGAGTGATATAGGTATGAATGTGTTGGCAATAAAGCATTAGTACTGGGGACAAGGAAACCACTTCAAATAATATAGATAACCTAGATAAGATATGTTAAGGGCTGAAATAGATCAGCCGTAGAAGAGTCGGGAGAGGGAATAAGACAAACTTGAGAAATACTTGAAGACAAATATTATTAGAATTTCATGAATGATATAAAGTTTTTGGACATAAAGGATTTAAATTGTTTCCCCAGATTCTAGCTATAGATGACTGGGTAGTTAAGTTCTCTATTAATTGAGATAAGAATAACAGAAGAGGAAAAGATTTTAGGAAAAATACCTTGGATTCCCTTAATTTTCATTTGCAATAGTGCACATAACTGAAGCATTTTACCTGATCTAAGAATAGGAAGTTTAGAAGTAGTAAAGACAAATATTAAGATTGATTCAAAAGTACAGATTACCAGATATAAAAATAGTCATGGGATGTATAAAGTACAACATAAGGAATATATTCAATACTATTATAGTAAGTATGTACAAGGTACTAAATTTATCAGGGTGATTACTTCATAAGTTATATTAATGTCTAATCACTAAGTTGTACACCTTAAACTAATATAATAGTTATTTCAAGTTTAATGGAAATTCTACTTGCGCAGTTCTCTGATAACAGTATGAGAAGTCTGGATGGGAAAACAGTTTTGAGCAAGAGAGGAGCTGAAACTTAAGATTTCTAATTTGTAATAGATGGTAACAAAGTTTAGGCTATCACCATAGGTGTAATACATGGAGTGAAAGTAGGAACTAGCTAGAAAACACTGTTTGAATAAAACATCCACATGAGACTTGCAGTAAGCCAATGTTATTACAGGATTTAAAGAAATAATATTTAATAGCAGTGTTTTCAATGTCTGGCCAGATCCTGGATATTAAAGAGGAGAAAAACTGCATGGAGAGGAATTCCAAAGAAAATAAGAGAACTCAGCACTGGGGAAGCAGTCAAGGAGTTGGGTGAGGCAATAAATGTCTCCCATTTGAAAAAAAAGACAAACTTAGCATGAGCTAAAGAAATGTATGGAGAGAATCAAAGCTAAAGCAATAGTTGCTCATTGATATGAACTAGAATGATTTCACTATTTCACATTCTCTCTAATGCTGCTTGGGAGCTACTCCATAAAAAGTCCAAGTCAAAATGTTCTTTAAAATAAGACCAAAACTTGGAAAACACTATAAAAATTAATTCATCCTGATTAAAAAAACAAACAACAAAGCAGATTTAGAGAGAAAATTTGTCATAAATATTAGAGAAGAGTGTTCAAGTTTCATGGTGCAATTTTTTCATTAAATATTTAATTCCTTAATGCATATAAAGATAATCAAATCTCCATTTGAGCATACTTCCCTGCTTCTCTAGTGATGAATTGGATTTCAGATCCTTGGGATCATTAAGCAGCTGAAAGGTTGGGAATATATCAAGGCATAATAATAAAAATGAAAACACTGATTAGAGGAAGCATTAAAGGGATTAACTGAATTGATGCAGGAAAGCAAATGAGAGCAGATTATAGTAGACTTCATAACTATTGTCGTTCCCCCTTATTCACTGGGACTATATTCTCAGACCGGCAGCCAATGTCTGAAACTGCCAATAGTATTGAACTATATAATGTATATGTAATGTATTTTCCTATGCATACACACACTTTATGGCTTCTCTTTGACATATTTGAATTCCAGGATCTTGCATGTTGAGGTTGTTATTAAGTAAAATGAGGGTCATTTGAAAACAAACACTGAGATAGCAAGACAGTCAATCCGATCGTCACAATGGCTAGTTGGTAACTAATGAGCGGGTAGCGAATACATTGTGGATACGCTGACAAAGGATAGCATTCCAGGCAGCAGAGAGCAGGACAATGTGAGATTTCATTAGGCTACTCCAAATGGTGCACAACTGAACACTTGTGAATTATTTAAGTCTGAAATCTTCCATTTAATATTTTTGGACCAGGGTTGACCACTGAAAATGAGCATGGATAAGAAGGGACTACTATATATGACAGTGTACTAGTATTTATTAATACAAAGTCTTTTAATAACAAAATTATCATTTCTAAAGGTAATTGAGTTACTACAGCTGAGAAAGTATAATCCAGTTCAGCAGAGAGCACATTTTACATTAGTTTGCAGAGAGTGTATGGTCCTAGCATGTTTTCCAAAACCCAAAAATGGTGTCCAAAACCCAGCTGCTTTAAATAATCATAGCTTTACAACTTTCTTTTCTTTCCCTTTCCCTTCTTCACTCTTCCTTTCTTTCCCTTCCTCCCTCCCTTTAATCCCACCAAAGAGCCCAGGAAATAGAGCCAGTAGCATTCCCATTGCACAGCATGAAAAACAAAAAGTCAAAGGGCTTTTATGATTTTTGCAAGTCTACACAATTAAAAATTCCTACTATTCATTGTTTCATTCAACAAATATTCAGTGATCACTTACTATGTGTCAGATCTTAAACATGACATTGAGGAAAGTTTTCCTTATGTTCGTTTTTACAAAGGAAAAATACAGAAAAGAAATTAAATAAAATATATATTATATGTAAGCTGGTGATAATAAAGAATAATAAAGGAAGGAGAATAAGCAGAGTGGATGGAGGGTGTTGAAATTTTAAATAAGGACAAACCTTAATGAGAATGTGGCATTTATTTTTTTTAATAAATCTTTATTGTTCAGATTATTACAAATGTTCCTCTTTTTCCCCCCATAGCTCCCCTCCACCTGATTCGCCCCCCATGCCCTTACCCCCCGCCACTGTCCTCATTCATAGGTATAAGATTTTTGTCCAATCTCTTCCTGCACCCCTCAAACCCCCTTCCCCCCGAGAATTGTCAGTCCACTCCATTTCTATGCCCCTGATTCTATTATATTCACCAGTTTATTCTGTTCATCAGATTTTTTATTCACTTGATTTTTAGATTCACTTGTTGATAGATATGTATTTGTTGTCACTTTGTTGTTCATAATTTTTATCTTTACCTTTTTCTTCTTCTTCCTCTTTTTAAGGAATACCCTTCAGCATTTCATATAATCCTGGTTTGGTGGTGATGAACTCCTTTAGCTTTTTCTTGTCTGTGAAGCTCTTTATCTGACCTTCAATTCTGAATGATAGCTTTGCTGGGTAGAGTAATCTTGGTGGTAGGTTCTTGCTGTTCATCACTTTGAATATTTCTTGCCACTCCCTTCTGGCCTGCATAATTTCTGTTGAGAAATCAGCTGACAGTCGTATGGATACTCCTTTGTAGGTAACTAACTATTTTTCTTTTGCTGCTTTTAATATTCTCTCTTTGTCTTTTACTCTTGGCATTTTAATTATGATGTATCTTGGTGTGGTCCTCTTTGGATTCCTCTTGTTTGGGGTTCTCTGTGCTTCCTGGACTAATAAGTCTATTTCTTTCACCAGGTAGGGAAAGTTTTCTGTCATTATTTCTTCAAATAGGTTTTCAATATCTTGCTCTCTCTCTTCTCTGGCACCCCCATAATTCAGATGTCGGTATGCTTGAAGTTGTCCCAGAGGCTCTTTACACTACCTTCATATTTTTTTTATTCTTTTTTCTTTTTGTTTTTCTGGTTGGGTCTTTTTTGCTTCCTCATATTTCAAATCTTTGGTTTGATTCTTGGGGTCCTCTAGTCTACTGTTGGATTTCTGTATATTATTCTTTATTTCAGACAGTGTATGCTTAATTTCTGACTGGTCCTTTTCCATTTTTTTGGCATTCTCATTAAGATCCTTGAAGGTCTCACTAAGTTCCTTGGAAGTCTTACTAAGTTTCTTAGCAGTTACTAGAAGATTCTTGAGTAACCTTATAACTGTGGTTTTGAGCTCTATCTCCAGTAGTTTGCTTTCCTCCATTTCTTTCATTCGTGACATGTTTCTTTGTCTCCGCATTTTGGCTGATTTCCTGTGTTGATGGAGTGGCTTTGTGTGGTAGGTGACCTATAGGGCCCAGTGGCTCAGCCTCCCCAATCAACTGAGGTGGACACTCTTGGTGCACCCCTTTGTGGGCTGGGTGCACAGTCTTGTTGTAGTTAAGCCTTGATTGCTGTTGGTACACTGGGAGGAATTGACCTCCAGGCCAATTGGCTGTGAGGATCAGCTGTGTCTATAATGGAAGAACTGCTGTGCTGGAGACACCCTTATGGGGCAGCACTTGCTTCAGTGGGGCTTTGGAGCTCACTGAGTCTGCCTCTTGAGTGTGTCGCTTATGGATGTGAAGAGTTGAAATCTGGTGTTGTCTCACACTGACCACTAGGTACACTGGCTCCTGGATCTTCAAGGAGGTGCAAGTCAGCTACTGTCTGAGGCCACCCAGCAGACTCTACAGCGAGATATGCAGATTTCTCCTCTTTGTTTGGGGTTTGGAAGTTTTGGAGCTGTCTGACCCAGCTGGAATTTGTTAGGTTAAGCTGCAAAAGGGCAGGCCATTCATATGCAAAAGCCTCTGCACACAGCTCCAGTGGGTTTGTAAATTGGGTGGGGCTGGGTCTCAGGGAATCACTAGGGTGTGGCAACCAGCGATGGCTGCCAGTCAGCCCTCTCCACATCTTCACGTTTCCGCATCCCCATGTCCTGCGCCCCAGTGCAGTAAACAATGATTCCTGCGCGAACCTCTGTGAGAAAGCCACCCTCACTTTCCGACCCGATGCCAAACAGTCCAGTTTCTCCCTGTAGGAGTCTGGGTCCCCAGAGTCTCACCAGAAACTGGAGTTCAGAGCAGTCAGGAGCTTGTGTCTCCCTCCCGCTTGAAAAAGCCAACCGCGTCCTCAGTTGCCAGCCCTCTCCGAGCGCGCCTCCATATCTCTGCTTTTCCGCAGCTCTGCACCTCCTACGCAGTCTCAATGCACTTTTTTCTTTCCTTCTAGTTGTAGAACTTCCACTCAGCCAGCTTTCCCGTGGTTCTGGGTGATTGTTGTTTTGTCTTTTAGTTGTAGTTTTGGTGTGATTGTGAGAGGCAGCATGTACAGGTGTATACCTTATGCCGCCATCTTGGTTTCTCCGAGAATGTGGCATTTAGATAAAGATCTAAAGTATTGGGAGTCATAAGTCCTACCACACATGAGTAAGAAGATTCTGGGCAGAGAAAACAGCAAACACTACAGTTCTGAGGAGGAAACTGTGGCTCATATGCCCCAGAAGAGAAGAGGAATGGTTGGTGGAATGCAGTGAATGGAGAAAGTAATGGGAGATAAGACAGGGAGCTATGTGTGATGGGCAACTAGCCCTGTCATCTAGGCCTATTATAATGAATTTAGCTTTTACTCTCAGTGAGTCAAGAAGTCACCTGAAGGATTTGATCTGAAGTAACATTATCTGACACATTTTAAATGGTTGCCATTGTTTAGAAAGGACAAAAGGGGGCAATAGCAGGAACAGAGAAACAGCTAAAGATGGCTGAGAATCCAAGCGACTTGTACTGGAGTGTGGGAGTCCAGTAGTGATGGTGGAGATGGAGCAGCTGGGTTCTGCATCAGTTAAGAAGATCAAGTGTCAGGAGTGGGTAAGGGATTGCATGCAGGTTCTGAGAGAAAGAGGAGTCAAAAATTCAAGTTGTTTGTCCTGAAGAATGAAGGATGAAACTACTAATAGATGAGGTGGTTAACTGGCCATTTGTATCTTGACATTTGTTTTTATTATTGTTATTTTAGTTCCAGATTATATCAAACCATTTCAAGCATTATGTCTATTAATAATAAATATCCCCATTCTGTCCACATTTCTTCAGTATGATCATATAATAAATGAATAATGATATCTTAACTCCTATTTCAAACTTATGCAGTTTGAAAAGGCTCTGGTAGTTTTAGTCTCATCAGGGAATCAGCCCCTCTCAACCATAACTCTTCTCTTTATTTTACCCATTGGTTTAGTAATTTTTAGACTACTGAAATGTTAAGTTGCCAATTTTAAGTTTCCTGAACATTTTAAGAGAAAAGATGTATAGATATAGATAGCTTTTTAATTCAAACAGTGTATTCACCTTTTTTCAATCATTAAAGAACAATAGTGAGCTTTGAAAATAAGAAAAAAATCTTAAATTGCTATAGTAATAAATGAGAAGAAGACAAATGATAAAGGAAGAACCAAATATGTCCAGGAATTAAGTTAGCCCCTATCCAATTCATAAATAACTGAGTCCTTTTGTAAAGTCACATAATCTAGTTGATCCTAAGGTTTTATAATTATACTCTGTACTAGTAGCCTGGTGCACGAATTTGTGCACATTGAAAGGAAATTAATTATAAGAAATATTTTAATATTGCTATTTGCCCTTCCTCTATAATAGAAGTGTGAACCAAATTCACAATCGACAATGACAGATCAAAACACCCGCATATGATTGGCGCCAGCAAGAGCTATATATATATATATATATATATATAGACTAGTGCCCGGTGCATGAAATTTGTGCACATTAAAAGGGAATTAATTAAAGGAAATATTTTAATATTGCTATTTGCCCTTTCTCTATAATAGAAGTGTGAAAGATGAAAGGAAATGAGTAAAATGTGTATGAAAATAACACAATTTTATTAATAAATAAACAATAACAAAATGATATATCAACAAACACATATGAAAACAGCAAAAACATGATATAAAAACAACATTGATGCAAACAATGACTGATAAAGTGATTAAACTTATTCTAATATCTCCCTGTATACCACATTAAGAGTGAAAACACTTTCAGAGTACTTGACTAATTTCCCTTGGGATAAAGTATTTACAACTTTAACTTTAACGTCACATGCTCTTCAAACTCGAGAGAAAGCAACATATAACTGACCATGTGCGAAAATGGGTTCAGGTAGAAATATGCCTACTCTGTCTATAGTTTGTCCTTGTGATTTATTAATAGTCATCGCAAATACTGGCATGACGCTGGCCTTTTTCGACCTCAGAGCAACGTTTTTCCAATAGCTGCTTTTCAGATACATTCTGTTGCAGGCGCCACCTTCTATCAAGATCAGACACATGTTGCTCTTCAGACATTTTCTGTCGATAATGCCGGCATCTTTTGGCTACAGAGCTACGTTGCATCAATAGTTGTTCTTTAGACATAGTCCCACCTCCCTGCTGTCATGGTCTGAGATGCAGGTGAATGAGAGTCCTTGCTGTCAGGCCACTGAGAGCTGTCTGACCAACGGCTGATTCTGGCTGATTCTGTGAGGATGAGACTTCCTCCTCCCTGCTGTCAGTCTCCACAGTGGCGATAAGGAAGCACTCCCCCTCTGCCTCCTCAGAGGGTGCCTCTCAGCGGTGGCAGCCACAGAGATCCAAGCACCCCACGTGCTCCCCCTCTTCTGCGAGGGTGCCTGTGAGGAAGCTTTCTTCCTCATCGCCTCCGTGGAGACTCACAGCAGGGAAGAGGAAGTCATCTTCCTCCCTTCCAGGGCGACCGCTGAGCGAGGCGCCCTCTGCAGCGGCAGAGGGGGAGCGCCATGGCAACTGAAACAAGCCCAGCACCCTGTATGCTCCAGGCACCTCCGGGCCTCTCTCGGCGGTGGCAGAGGCAGAGGGAGAGGGAGTGCCGGGGCACCTTCGAGGCCACTGCCACCATCTTTGTGGCTATGGGCACCACCATCTTTGTGGCTATGGGTGCCACCATTTTTATCATGGAATGATGGTCAATTAGCATATAATGCTTTTATTAGTATAGATAAACTTGCTTAATTAGACCTGCTTTCTGATTTAGCTAAACTTTTTCCAGCCCAGTGAAGCACCCTAACTTCTCTTTCAGGTAATTGTCAGCAACACAGCAGTAAATATCAACATGAAGCATATTATTATTGTAGATCACACAGGGAGAACAAAGGGTAAAATATTTAACTGCAGCAGTGTTTGACTATATTCTGAGCAGTGAGAAAACCTGAAGTCATTTTCAAGGTCTGCCATTTCTTACTTCTTTTCAGTCGGGTCAAGTTTCTAAGCTTTCTAAATCTCCGTTTTCTGGCTAATGACAAGAAAATAGGATTCCACTGAGTCTCCTATCTACCTAGTCCAGGACTTCTGTGAGGATCAAATGAGATGAGGCATGGGAAAATGCTTCACAGACATTTGGTTAAAGTGTAAAATGTTTGCACTTGGCTATAAAGCAAGTCGTGTTCCTGGGCTGAAGAAACTCCAAGGAGACTAGTCTCTAGGGAGAGGAAGCCAGATGTTGCTACATGACATTACCCAGTGCCCACAGTGACATTTTCTGGGCTGGGCTGGGCTGGGCTGTGGTCCGCATTTTGCACCATGGGGTCTCAGTGGTGTCAGCTGTGATTTGGTGGGGTGTTGCTCTTGGGTGGTGGCGGGGCCTGTGTCCCACTTGGGGGAAGCCAAGTATTGCTTTGTGGGCGTCAGGTCCGTGGTGCCATTTCTCTGTAAATGGCCAATGCGCGTCACAGCAGCTCCTGCATTGAGTATCTGCCCCCTGGTGGTCAGTGTGCATCATAGTGACTGGTCGGATGGTCGGACACTTAGCATATTAGCCTTTTATATATATAGATTTGTTGTTCTTTTTGAAAAAAGTAATTAGATAAAGATACAAAATATCTGAAGACACCTGAAAAATATTAAGTACCAAACTAGTGTTAGCTTATAAATTCCAGAGCTTGAAGAAACACAAACCTAACAAATGGAAAAAACAACAATATTTAGGTAACTGAAAAAAAGATAGGTGGCACATCTCAAGCCTCAGGCGTGAACCCATTATACTTTATTCCTCTTCTTTATGCTTCTTTATTTACATTTTGTGAAAGTTATTCACTTTTCTGTTACAAACCATTTCACTAATGGCATTTCTCCATGCTTAGAGGCAGAACTCTTGCATCTACTTTCTTGCATAACAGAAAGTTATTCACTTTTCTGTTACAAACCATTTCACTAATGGCATTTCTCCATGCTTAGAGGCAGAACTCTTGCATCTACAACTTCTAGCACAAATATTTGGCCATGAGTACTCATAAGCACGAATAAGTGGCAGAGAATGTTCTCTACCAGTTACTCTCATTATGCTGCACAAGCAGAGGCACTTTATTTTTCCCATTCTTGGTTTTTTTAACTTAAAATATTTTCCATAATATAAAAAATTAATAATGTAAAGAGTGTAGGCAAATTGAAAAACTATACAAATATGCTTGTGCAGCACTATACTTATATTTTTAATGATTAAAGTTGGAACAAAATAGCATTTTAATAGATACAGTTAAACCTAAACCACTCAGACAAAATAATTACATATATTTTTTCAATGTACTAAATCAGAGGATAAATTACTAATATAAAATCAGAAAACAAATACAATTTTCTATTTCAATGACCAATTTAATATTCTAGTTTCAGGCAAACACAGAAATTAAAATTTTTAAACCAATATTAAGTTTTTGGTAGGTGTTAGAAGGCAGAAATATCATAAAAATTATGATGTTTTTCAGGTTGACCTATATATTATTTACTTTTCAACAACAAGGCTGCTAAAATTTTGATAAACTTAGCCCATAAGAGATCACTGCAATATTTTACATTTATTTCTTTTAGCCCCAAGATTTTTAGTAATAACATAAATTTTAACTGCTCCCAAAAATACATTACAAAATGTACCATCCTCGCATCAAATTTAAATAAGGAATGTAAGATTGAGAACTTAAACTCTACAACTCAAATTCTATCCCTATGTTAGCTTTGAAAATTTGACCAGATTTTCACTATTTTGGGCATCTACTAAGTAATCATTATCAAAATTTGTTAGAAATAGATATGAACACAAATATTCAAGAAAGACCTATTACTGCTCCTTTATCCTATTTGTTCTCATTTTTTCACAGCAAAAGTAATTTCTAAAAGTAAAACACATAGGTATATTTTCTCCAAAACTGTTTCCCTCACAAACAATCAGAGTCCCCTCTCAGTCTAGCATTAAATTCTTGTTTTAGGTTAAGCAACTATTTGTTACTAAAAGGAAACATGTATCTTGGTGAAGTAATACACTGCTATTATTGATTGACATATTTGGACAACTTAGTTAAAATTTTTTCACTTTTAACTCAGCATGTCATTGAAAATAAATTATTTTAAACAGAAAATGAACTACAGAGAACACGAGAGATCTGCACAGGAATAAGTACAGAAGGATTCGTAAGAGGAAAATGAGCAAACATGAAAGGCAAATTCTTCTACTTTAATATTTTGTCTGGATCTAGCTGTGTCTTATTCCCCTCTAACATCAGAAGTGATTGCAATCACATGCTTTATTTACTAATGTTTTTTCCTTAGGCTAGATACCCATATCGCAATGTCTAAGATAAAAAAAAAATGTTTATAGAAGAAGAAATGCGGGACTAGAAGAATGACACAGGGAAAGCTAATGCATTGGTTCATTATTGACTTTGTCATCGCTGTGTATGTGAATAATTCTCACTACTGCTGGATCCTGTTAAGGAGCATTAGGAAAAGTCTCTCAGAACCATGCCTCCCAAGGACAAGGAAGGGAAACATTTATTTGTCACTCTTTCCCTTCATGGAATAAAAGACTGCTCCATGGGATATCAACTCTTTAATACTTGCAAATTGTAAATGTGTGACAGACATAAGATTTCTACAAGTCCTCATGTCAAAGCATCAGAGACAAACTAGG
The DNA here is from genome assembly GCF_027574615.1 of Eptesicus fuscus. Taxonomy (NCBI): domain Eukaryota; kingdom Metazoa; phylum Chordata; class Mammalia; order Chiroptera; family Vespertilionidae; genus Eptesicus; species Eptesicus fuscus. The sequence continues at coordinate 10,511,186 of NC_072474.1, read as the reverse complement.
GCAAGAAGCAAGAGGTGCAGAACATGTGCGTGGCATGAGAAACTCTCAGGTATTATCCACTCAAAATTAGTGCCACAGCTCTGCTAGCATATTAAATGAAGCCAAGAGGATTTGAAGTGCTTTAAAGAGGTATTTTATACAATTACAGATACTAGTATATGTATACTTGTCATTAACTCCAATCCATCCTATAGTTCCCTGTAGCCAGATCCAAAGTGTATGAAGTTTCATAAAAGACAAATATTATGACTAATTATATTCCCTGCTTCTTCAACTCACCCTGAGTCCTTAAATGATATTCACCATTTTCCTCCCATCCATCTCTACCATGCATTCTAAATTTCTTGATCCCTCATTTTCCACATCAACTGGTCAAGTGTTTTTGTCTGGTAATTGAACTGATAGTATCATCTCCCAAGCATTCCTTCAATTGCCTTGCCCTTTTGGGGCTATGGATGCTGCAAGTGTAGGTCCATAAAAGTTAGGATGAATGGGGCCCATCTTACTTCCACTTGATTCTTCCCAGATGAGTATTATTTTAGGCTGTAACACAACATGCCAGTCATTAGTCCAACATCTATGCCACATCATGGAAGACAGAGCTCCAACCCTTAGTGGTAGTCCCTGAGCTTGCACCTTAGCTGAAAATTTATAAGAAACAATCTATTGTTCCACCAGTTTAGGTGTTTCTGAGTGACAAGATATGGGAAGACTAGTGGGTCACATAGTCTTATTCATATTCTAGACTCTGTTCTATAATAAGTGAAGTTTATTATAAAGTTAGATGAAATCCTTCCTCTAAAAATATTAACTAAGCTGTAAATTGGATATTTTCCCATGTGAATACATTAGGGAGAGTTTGATAGCAAAGAATAGGAGTTTGGCAATTCATCTAAGGAAAATTTATGTTTTTCAAGCTTTTGCATCAGTGGTTTGATGAAGCAACTGTTATTCTTATTGTTTTCCCTTTCAGAATAAAATTAGATAAATTAAAGGCATTAATGAGTATGCTCTTTTGATTTCATGGTATTTTTGTCATAATTATGGGCTAATCTAAAGTAATATCAAACTAGTTATTTAAATTTTGCTAGCCCATAGGCTTGTCATTCACCTGGGCTTAGTCAAGACATCAGGTGATTACATTTCATTTATTAGAAATGGATGTCATGCACTCTTCCATGATGTACCTTCAGCAGTAAGCTTTGGGATAAGGTTTATGAATTGACTTATCGCAATAAAATTTTTCTCCAGCACACCTTATTAAGAGTATTATAATTTATTTCTTAGGCTAAAAATGTTACTCATCCCACCACCCCTTTCCTCCCACAAATAAATATTTGCATATTTGAAGAAAAATATAACTTCTATAAAAATATGGGATATATATATATATATATATAAATAATATGTGATATATATATATATATATATATATATATATATATACACACACATATATATGGCACAAATATGCAAATAGACTGAACGGCGGAACAACAGGTGTTTGGAAGTCAGTCATAAGTGAAGTTAGCAAGGTCAATGCAGATAAATATGGACCATTAAATAGCAACCAATTAGAAAAGCAAATATGTGGGAAGCATGATTAGTCAGCATTCATGACAGATAAGAGTCAGCTGTCAGATTGGCCAGTAAAAAGCAGGGCAAGCACAGATGTAATCAGGAAGATAAAAATAGAAAGATGCTGCAGTATGAGATAATTAGGCACTAGGGTTGGCTATGCCATTGAGTAGTGGGACTGAAATGTCTAAAGGAGTTGAAGTAACATATGAAAGACATATGGGCATGTTAATATCAAGGAGACATGATTCCATGAGGCACTTTTCTGCTTCCTGCCCCTGATTTACAGTCTTAAGAGCTGTTAGTATATGACCAGCGGCAATATAATCCAGATGGAAAGGACCAAGTGAAGTTTGAAAGGCATATTTAAATTTCACCTGCCTCAGCTAAAGCTTGATTTAGTCATTAAAATATGTATTTGTTAAATAAGATTTATTCTCTTTGATAATGATGTGGTCAATATAATCAAGAGTAATTTTGGCTCTTTAATATTTTAATTACTTAAGCAAAAATTTCAAAAATAGATTACATTTTATATGTTTCCATACTTAATAGATCGATTTCTTTGCTCAGTGCAGCTCACTGAGTCTATGTTGCCCTTCTCTTCTTTCTCCTAGGCACACAACAAGATTACATAGCTTAGCTCTCTTTCAATTTGATATGTCCAGGTTACTGAGCCCTAGGCAATCAATTTTGAGTAGAATTTATGTGTTTTTTCCAGTCAAGGCTTTTATAAGTGGCTATGTTTCCTCCAAAACCTCTTACTTCCTCTCCCAGCAAGATACAGATAACAACAATAAGACTAAATTTACACTCTCCAATACAATAGCCACTAACTACACATGGATATTTATATTTTAACTAGAGGTCTGGTGTACGAATTTGTGCAAGGGTGAGGTCCCTTGGCCTGGCCTGTGATTGGGGCCTATTGGGGGACCAGCCAGCAGGGAGGAGGGGCCACGGGAGGTTGGCTATGGGAGCACACTGACCACCAGGGGGCAGCTCCTGCATTGAGCATCTGCCCCCTGGTGGTCAGTGAGCATCATAGTGACTGGTTGACCAGTCGCTCCAGTTGTTCGGTTGTAATGCTCACTTAGGCTTTTATATATATAGACTAGAAGCCCGGTGCACGAAATTCGTGCACGGCAGGGGGGTTGTCCCTCAGCCCAGTCTGTACCCTCTCCAATCTGGGACTCCTGGAGGGATGTCCGACTGCCCATTTAGGCCCAATCCTGGTGGGATCGGGCCTAAATGGGCAGTCGGACATCCCTCTCACAATCCAGGACTGCTGGCTCCCAACTGCTTGCCTGCCTGCCTTCCTGATTGCCCCTAACTGCTTCTGCCTGCCAGCCTGATCACCCCCTAACCACTCCGCTGCCAGCCTGGTTGATGCTTAACTGCTCCCCTGCCAGCCTGTTTGTCCCCAACTTCCCTCCTCTGCCAGACTGGTCACCCCTAACTGCCCTCTCCTGCAGGGTTGATCACCTCCAACTGCCCTCCCTTGCAGGCTTGGTCCCTCTCAACTGCCCTCCCTTGCAGGCCAGGTGCCTCCCAACTGCCCTCTCCTGCTGGCCATCTTGTGGTGGCCATCTTGTGTCCACATGGGGGCAGGATCTTTGACCACATGGGGCAGCTATATTGTGTGTTGCAGTGATGATCAATCTGTATATTACTCTTTTATTAGATAGGATAGAGGCCTGGTGCACGGGTGGGGGCCAGCTGGTTTGCCCTGAAGGGTGTCCCGGATCAGGGTGGGGTTCCCTTGGGGCGTGGGGCGGCCTGAGGGAGGGGCCTGTGGTGGTTTGCAGGCTGGCCACGCCCCCTGGCAACCCAAGTGGAGGCCCTGGTATCTGGGATTTATTTTCCTTCTACAATTGAAACTTTGTAGCCTGGAGCAGAGCCAAGCCTGCTGCTCTCTCCGGGGCGGCAGCCATTTCTGTGGCACTTAATTCACCTTCTACAATTGAAACTTTGTAGCCTTAAGCGGGTGAGCCCGGCCAGAGTGTGTGGAAAGCTTTGCTTCCCCTGTTGCTGCTGGCAACCCTGGCCTGCTCTCTCAAGCTCCATTCTGCCGCCATTTGTTTGAATTTGTTTACCTTCTATAATTGAAACTTTGTAGCTTGAGTGGAGGCTTAGGCCTGCAACGGCTATGGAAAGCTTGTCTTGCTCTGTTACCTGGGAAACCTTGCTCTCTGTGGCTGTAGCCATCTTGGATTGGGGTTAATTTGCATACTTGCCCTGATTGGCTGTTGGGCGTGGCTTATGTAGCAGAGTGATGGTTAATTTGCATATTACCATTTTATTAGAGAGGATTGATTAAACTTAAATACAATTATAACTCAGTTCTTCAACCACATTAGCCACATTCCATGTGCTCAAAGGCCACATAACTCTTGGCTACTCCCATCATAAAATGCATCTATCATTACAGAAAGTTCTATAGTATAGTGTTGCCCTGACAACAGTGAAGCAAAAGTACAGATATAGACTAAGTCACTGAGTCACCACAAGGAAAACCACACAAAAACCAGTACCATCTACTGTGACTATTATGTGAGTGAAAAATGAAACTTGCACTGTGTTCGAAGGATTCTATAGTTTGGGTCTATTAGCAGCTGCTAATTACCTTAGCTGATATAATCGGTAGGATACATTCCCAGAAAATGTAGTTCCAGTTAACCAAAAAGATAGTACATTACCAGTCAAGCCTACATTAGCATCAGGTAAGCAGCACAGTATTTAATTTCTGTAGCAGTCAACATATGATACTCTGGTAATACTTACTGTAAGTCTTGTATAAACAAGTGTAATTCCATCATCTATGTGGGGCATATATCAAGTTAAGTCAAGGCAATTCAGAGTTTGAGTACATGTGGAAAATAAGGTTATTTTATAGCAAACCCCATTCCCATTACACAGTACAAGAGATTCTCATAACTGACTGTGGGAAGCAGCTGTTTCATCTACAGCTGGTCTATTCAAGGACAGAGAGAAATCGAGGCTATGTAATTTCCTCAAGACAGCAAGCAATAGCACATTACACTCACAAATCTGGAAAGGTTAAGGAAAGAATATATAAACATTCACTTAGAATAATAACATTAAACTGATGAAAGGACTTTGAAAAGGTTCTTGATTATTTATTAGGAAATCTCTATGACCTTTATCAAGGGAGCACATTTTATGTTAAGAGTCTTTGTCCTGCATATTGAAAACTGATTATATCAAGTAAAATTACAAAGAGACAAAGACCCCTTATCTTATTTTTATTTCTACAAAAAATGGTGCCCAGAAAAAGTTAAGAGAATGTTGTGAGTTAGAAAGTACATTTTTACTCCTGCACTGAAATTAAAAATTCAATTCAAGTGTAAATCTTCATAGTATGAAAAATGACAGTTTCCATTCAGAGTGAATTTTTTTTCCTTCCCAGAGTTTACTGCAATAAAAAAATAAAAAAATATGAAGAAGCTTTCATGTGATCTTATAAAATAGTAAAACATAATCACTGTTTAATCACTAAGCAGTTATATGCAGGAGAGTGATTTACCCTATGAGCCTTTTACTTGGCCAGAAGGTACACTTGTAATAGCTGCTTAATCTTAACCTCTGGATTTTACAGCTCATGAACTTTTCTATTGACATTAATGAACAGGCTGGACAAGGTAAAATACACATTAACACAGACATCTTGGTTTTTTTAGAAAATTAATAAGGAGCATTCTCTGGATGAGAATTTATTGTGAGTGCCTTGAAAATTAACTGATTTAATGGTGATTCTTGATTGATTGAGAGAAAAAAAGTTTTGTAAGTGATGGTGTGAGAAATTTCCATATCTAGTCATCTCCAAATTTCATTATTTTTTTCCTCATTATCATTCCTTACGCAATGAGTGCTGAATAAGATAGTAGATTGGCAATTAAAAATTAGAAACCTTGGGAAAAAATCCAGTTGATTAGCAAAGTAATAAACCATTTCTTAACACAGATAATACTTCAATTAAGTGTAATTTATGGTGCTACACTTATTGAAAGTGAGAAATAAAATTTTCTGAGAATAACACATACACTAATATATTATTTTTCTTTCTTAGGATGGAGCTATTTCTATAATGTGTAGTCACTTTGACCCTACCCTAATTTTCCATATGTCTGAATAAATAGGAGATGCATAATATTGAATCAGCAGTTTATTTAATAAGTAGAGGCCCAATGCACAAAATTCATGCAAGAGTGGGCCTTCACAGCCATGGTGGCTGCCTCGATCCCATGGCTGCAGCCCCGGCTCCATCCAGAAGGATGTCCAGTCTAGTTAGCATATTACACTTTTATTATTATAGATGACCTCAGTGCCAAGCAAACCTAACTGCTTGACAAAGTCAATGATTACCAGAAATTGAGCAGCTTTTGCCCTTCCTGGGTCATATATCTTTCCAGACCATGTGCCTGACAATGTGATTATATTTTTACTATGAATGCTAAAGGAACAGAATTTTGACGGCAGCTGTAAGCATGTGCAAACACTAAATGATCCATGTTACAAAACTTTACTTTTAAATAGAATTCTTTCCTCTAGTCATAAAGGTGCAGTAATACTAAATGATTCATGTCACCTAGTATCTTAGTCAGGTTGGGCTGCTATAAAAATTACCATCTATACTAATAAAAGGGTAATATGCTAATTAGACTAGGAGGCCTTCTGGGAGACCTTCCGGACGTCCTTCCAGACAAAGCCATGGTGGCAGGGCTGAGACAGAGGTGGTTAGGGGTGATCAGGACAGGAGGGGAGGGCAGTTGGGGATGATCAGGCTGGCAGGGGGGGCAGTTGGTGGTGAGCAGATTGGCAGGCAGAGTGGTTAGGGGCAATCAGGCAGGCAGGCAGGTGAGCAGTGAGGAGCCAATGGTCCCAGATTGGAGGAGTCCCAGATTGGAGAGGGTGCACTCTCCCCCATGCACGAATTTTGTGTACCGGGCCTCAAGTAGCTTATAAACAACAGAAATTTGTATCTCAAACTTCTTGAGGCTAGATGTTTAAGATCCCGGTGCTGCCATGGTCAGGTTCTGGTGAGAACCCTCTTTCAGGTTCCAGACTTCCCCTCCTCGTATGTTCACATGGCAGAAAGAGGGCTAGAGGATTCTATGAGGTCTCTTTTATAAGGACACTAATTCCATTCATGAAGGGTCAGCCCACATGACTTAATCACATGCCCGAGGCCCCACCTCCTAACATTGGGAGTTAGGATTTCAACACCCTGCTCTTTATGTGGTCAGAGTGTGACAAAAGGCCATGTCCTGCCACGCTGCCTGCTAAAATCCTATTGCCCTTTCACAATGAGCATGTTAGACAGATGATGACTATCAGAGGTTCATGAGAAAATATGTGAAGGTCTGAAAATTTGTATAGAAACAAAGTGGAGCACAATTCAATGTTTTGGCCATTTTGTGCTGATTTCAGAAATGGTCAGTGATTATGTTTGATGGAATAAAATATTGCCATGATCTTGTCATAAGAGGAGACCAGAAATTGAGCTGTCCTATTATTTTTATTTGATGCTTTAGAAAATAATTAATATTAAAACCTTTAAAGAATCAAATAAACCAGCTCCCAGGGAATAATAAACCTCCCCAATTGGTGACAGAGTGTGTGATGGTCATCATTTAATCAAAGTAAGGACCAGATTCCGCATGGAAGACACAGATTTTTCTCAATCAGCCTGTCATTACCTGATGGCATAGGCATCATTTGGCGATTGATATTTGGGGGGAAAATTAATGTTTGTACTTGAGATTGCTGGTTCTTTTAGGGAAAACAAATCAATACTCTTCATTAGTTCTGCATTTTCTCCCTTTCCCCCAAAGGTGAAAAGTGCTTAATTAAGACTTTCAGTATGGCATTCTCAGGACTCAACTATGTGTGTCTGCTGTCCTTTTACTGGGCATTGCATTGCCCACCTAACCAGATTTAACTTAATTTTATCTTTAATAAAGGAGAGTTTGATTGTTTGCTCTAGAACTTTGGGGTTCATCTTTAAGGATCTCTCTCAATACCAGAAAACCCCATCATGAACCTTTTTCAATCCTTCATGCCTAATTGGTGGCCTAGTTTCATTTTCTTTTGCATGTATCTGCCCAATATTCTAAACACCATTATGGAATCGACTAACTTTACCCCATTGTATTTTTTTGCCTCCTTTACTCACAGGTGTGAGAATGGCTATCATCAGTTTTGAGTTACCTCAAAAAAAAATCCTATATAATAAAGAACTAATATGCAAATGGTCATCATGCCCTCATGCCCTTACACAGTCACACCTTATCAGCTCAGGCATTCAACAGTAGGGAGAGAGGAATGGAGACCAGCCAGACACAAATGAGCTCGTGAGAGAGGAATGGGGACCAGCCAGGCTGCAGCCCAGGAGAGGGACAAGCCACCTGCACCCGTGGCCCAGGAGAGAAGCCGCACGTCCCATGGTCCCAGGCTCCAGAGGCTGGGGCTGTGGCCCAGGAGAGGGACAAGCCACCCACCCCGCAGTCCCAGGCACCTGCAGCTGCAGCCCAGGTGAAGCTGGCCCAGGTCCTGGGTGCCTGTGACCAGCTGGAGGAGGGAATCCTGGGTCCTGGGTGCAGGATGAGGCAGAGGTGGTTAGGGGAGATCAGGCCAGTAGGGGAGCAGTTAAGGGCGATCAGGCAGGCAGGCAGAAGTAGTTAGGAGTGATCAGGCAGGCAGAGGTAGTTAGGGGCGATCAGGCAGGAAGGCGAACAGTTAGGAACCAGTGGTCTCAGATTGCAAGAGGCAGTCAGACATCCCCCGAGGGGTCCCGGATTGGAGAGGATGCAGACCAGGCCGAGGGCCTCACTCCCCGTGCATGAATTTCATGCACTGGGCCTCTAGTGATAATATAAATAAATTTAGGAAAAAGCATTTGACAAAATGCAGCACACTTTCATGATAAAAACTCTCAGCATATTAGGAATACCAAAAAGCTTTCATCATTAATTTCTTTAAATCTATGAAAAGCCTGCAATGAACATTATACTTCATAGTGAGAAACTATATCCTTTCTCCTAATATAGGGAATGAAGCATGGCTATCTCCTTTAATCTCTCCTATTCAATATTGTACTAGAAGTTTAGCTGATGCATAAGACAAGGAAAAAAAAGGATACAGATTAAAAATAAGTAAATACAATTGTCTGTTCATAGATGAGATAATTATCATGAAAAAAATCTCAAAGAATTGAGAAAAAACCCTCTTGAACTTATAAGCAATTGTCACAATGTTGCATGATATGAGGTCAATTTATAAAAGTAATTTTTTCCTACATATCAATAATTATCTATTTTAATTTAAAATAAAAAAACACAATAACATGTATACTAGTATCAAGAAAGTAAAATATTTAGGTATAATTATAATAAAATTCATACAGAATCTATATAAAAAAACTATAAAATTATGATGAAAAAATGTAAGAAGGTATAAATAAACACAGAGCTATTCCATGTTAATAGACAGGAAGACAATACTTTTAAGATGTCACTTCTTCCCAAATTCATCTATATGCAATCTTAAATTCCCAACAAGTTGTTATGTGCATCTCAGGAAACTGATTCTAAGGTTTATATCCAAAGGCAAAGGACCCAAATAGCCACACAGCACTGAAAAACAACGAATTTGGAGGACTGACTATACCAATTACAAAGCTCCATGTAAAAGTACAGTGACCAATATAGCATGATATTGATTAAGTATAAGTATGTTTTAAAATATACATAGGTCAAAACATTATGTTGTACTCCTTAAACTTCTATAATGTTGTATGTCTATATCTCAATAAAACTGACCCCCCCCCAAAAAAAAAACAAAAAAAAAAACGCAAAACAACATTGGCCAATAAAATGGAATAGAGATCCCCAAAATAGATCCATACAAATACAATCAATTGATATTTTATAAGGAACAAAGACAACTCAGAAGGGGAAAAGTAGTCTTGAAACAAATGGTACTGAAAAAGAACTGAATTCCCAAATACCTCAAAATATTAGCCTAAGCACAGACCTTACATCTATTGGGGAAGATCATCAAGAAGACCACCAGCTTACCTGAAAGCTGTATCAAGCAACTGGATTCTTCCCAATCTCTCCCCTGTGCTTAGAACATGTGTTCCACTTGCCTTCCCCATGGCAGAAGCTGCCAAGGACAGAGTCGTGATATAATAACGTGGTGATGAGACCATCTAGTCCGGGTATGTGACTGAAACCAATTGAAGCTTCTATAGAAATTTTTAAGATTTAGCAGGTGGGTGTGAAAAATTCTTTGTCTTGAGGCCACCCAAGACAACCCTCATAAGTAAATTCTCTTGCTTACTGAGCCTGCTACCTACCAATCTTGAGCAGTCTGCCTTTTTATTTGGTGTCTCCCGGCATGCTATATATGGGGGCTGGACCAGTTTCAGACTTTACCAAGAAAGCTCTTGAGGAGGTTGCAACCCAATAACAACTTTTCCAAAAATTAATTCAAAATGGATCACAGACCTATGTGTAATATGCAAAGATATTGAACTTCTAGAAAATCACATAGGAGTCAATATAGGTGTCCTTGGATTTGATTAATAATTTTAAGACACAACACCAAAGGGGGACCCATGTAAAATATAAGTCGACAAGTTAGACTTTATTAAAATTAAGTATGTATGTTCTGCAAAGGACACTTTTAAGAAAGTGAAAAGACAAGCTAAAAACTGGCAGAAAATATTTGCAAATCATATATCTAATAAAGGACTTTTATGTGAAGTATATGATGAACTAGTTAAATGCAACAATTTTAAAAAACAACATAAACATAGGCAAAAGATTCAAATAGCTGCCTCACCAAAGAAGACATACAGATATCCAAAAATCATATGAAAAGATGTTGAACATCACAGATCGTTAGTGAAATGCAAATTAAAATAACAATAAGATTCCAATATACACTCATCAGAATGGGGAAAAAAACAGGTGACAATACCAAATGCTGGTGAGGATCAGGAGCAACAGATTTCTTGCTAATGAAAATGCAAATGGCACAGCCACTTTGGAATATAGTTTGACAGTTTCTGAGAAAGCTAAACATTTTCATATAATACAATTCAGCAATCTGTCTTCTACATATTTACTGAAATGAGTTGTAAACCTGTATCTAAAAGACCTTGAACACAATATTTGTAGCTGCATTACTCATAATTGGGAAAAAGCAGAAGCAATTAAGATGGTCTTCAATAGGTGGATGAATAAACAAACATTGGTATCTGTATAATAGAACATTATTCCATGATAAAAAGAAATTATTTATCAAGCCACAAACAGACATGGAGAATTCTTAAATGTATATTTATAAGTGAAAAAAGACAGTCTGCAAGTATTATTATTCCAACTACATGGTATTTTGGAAAAGGCAAAACTAAACAGTAAAAAGAATGATGGTTGATATGATTTCATGGTAGGGGAAAAGGGATGATGAAAATGTTGAATACAGAATATTTTACAGTCATGAAATTATCTACACTAATAAAAAGGTAAGATGCAAATTGACCGTACCTTCATGACACCAACCAGCCAATCAGGAGTGAGTATGCAAATCAACCCAACAAAAATTGGTGGGTTAATTTGCATATGCAGGTGCCGAGCGGCTAAGGGAAGGGTGGCATGCCCCGTCCCAGCTGCTCCGGGCCTCTGGACAGCATGGGAAGATGGAAAGGCGGTTCCGGACCTAAGTGAAGGCGGTGCCGGCAGCCAGGGTAAGGAAGGCCGATTCTTTTTTTTTATTTTTTATTTTTAAAATATATTTTATTGATTTTTTACAGAGAGGAAGAGAGAGGGATAGAGAGTTAGAAACATCGATGAGAGAGAAACATCGATCAGCTGCCTCTTGCACACCCCCTACTGGGGATGTGCCCGCAACCAAGGTACATGCCCTTGACTGGAATCAAACCTGGGACCCTTGAGTCCGTAGGTCGACGCTCTATCCAATGAGCCAAACCGGTTTCGGCTAGGAAGGCCGATTCTTATACGAATCTTCATGCATCGGGCCTCTAGTCTACACTAATAAAAGAGAAACATGCAAATTGACCATACCTCTGCTACGCCCACAAGTCACGCCCACAAGCCAATCAGGAGCAAGTATGCAAATTAACCCAACCAAGATGGCTGTGGCGATGGAGCGAGCAGGAGGCTTGAGTTTCCCTGGTGATAGGGGAAGCCAAGGTTCCTGTCAGGCCCTGGTCTCTGCTCAAGGCTACAAAGTTTCAATTATAGAAGATAAATAAATCCCAGACACCAGGGCCTCCACTTGGGTCACCAGGGGCCGTGGCCAGCCTGCAAACCACCACAGGCCCCTCGTCCAGGCCACCCCACACCCCAAGGGAACCCCCACCCTGATCCAGGACACCCTTCAGGGCAAACCAGCCAGTCCCCACCCATGCACCAGGCCTCTATCTCATCTAATAAAAGAGTAATATGCAAATTGACTGTCAGTCCAACACACAAGATGGCTTCCCCCATGTGGACATAAGATGGCCGCCACAAGATGGCCAGCAGGAGAGGACAGTTGGGAGGGACCAGGCCTTCAAGGGAGGGCAGTTGGGAGCTATCAAGCCTACAGGGGAGGGCAGTTAGGGGTGTCCAGGCCAGCAGAGGAGGGAAATTGGAGGCAACCAGGCTGCAGGGAAGGGGGACCCAGGGCAGTAGGGGAGGACCAGGCCTTTAGGGGAGGCAGTTAGGAGTGACCAGGCCTGCAGGGGAGGGCGGTTAGGGGCAATCGGGCTGGCAGGGGAGCAGTAAGGAATCAATCAGGCTGGCAGGGGAGTGGTTAGGGGGTGATCAGCCTGGCAGGCAGAAACAGTTAGGGGCAATCAGGAAGGCAGGCAGGTGAGCAGTTGGGAGCCAGCAGTCCTGGATTGTGAGAGGAATGTCCAACTGCCTGTTTAGGCCCGATCCTACCAGGATCGGACATCCCTCGAGGGGTCCCAGATTGGAGAGGGTGCAGGCTGGGCTGAGAGACGCACCCCCGAGGGGTCCCAGATTGGAGAGGGTGCAGGCTGGGCTGAGAGACACATCCTCCATGCACGAATTTCATGCACCATGCCTCTAATTCTATATAATACTGTAATGATGGACACATTATACTAGGCATTTGTCAAAACGCATAGAACCATTCAATACAGAAGGTGAATATTAATATAAAGCATGGTTTTTAGTTAATAATAATATAACAAACTGGTTCATTAATTATAACAAATGTATCGCACTAATACAAGATGATAATTACAGGGAAATCTTTATGGAAAAAAGTGAGGAGGGCACAGAAAAATTCTAGGCATTTTTTTCTATAAATCTAAAACTGTTCAAGAATAAAGTCTGTTAATTTAAAAAGTTTAGAAAATTTTAGATTAAATGTTTTATTCCCCAGCATAATAAAGTCATCAGTTCTGTATGTGCGAAGTTGTCCTGTGACATATTTTTTTCTGAAGTGACTCGATACTTAGCTTTTAAGCACTGTCAATATCCTATATTAGTAACAATTAACACAATACCAGACAAACTAATTGTTATTTTATTGGAAAGAATAATTGTATCATTAAAGTCTTCCCACTGAGGTTTCTCATTAGGATAAGTTATAGTATTATAACATTCGACAATTAGTGACAGATTTATGACCAAATAGATACTTCCTCAGAAAATCATCAATAATTTACTTAATTCTTTTTTCAATCCAAATAGATGACACTGTATATTCATGAATTCCTCATTCCCATATTTACTTTGTACCTGTATTACTTTTATTTAAATTTATCTTTATTGTTGAAAAATGTCCCCTTCCTCCCCCCATTAAACCCCTCGACCCCACGCTCCTCAGGCCTACTGCACTACTGTCTGTGCCCATGGGTTATACATATCCTATATAATAAAGAGGCAATATGCAAATTGATAATCACTGCAACACACAAGATGGCCGCCCCCATGTGGTCAAAGATGGATGCCCCCATGTGGGCACAAGATGGCTACCACAAGATGGCCGGCAGGGGAGGGCAGTTGTGGGCAATCAGGCCTGCAGGGGAGGGCAGTTAGAGGTGACTGGGCTGGCAGAGGAGGGAAGTTGGGGGTGACCAAGCCAGCAGGGGAGGGCAGGTAGGGGCAACCAGGCATGCAGGGAAGGGCAGTTGGGAGCGACCAGGCCTGCAGCAGAGGGCAGTTGGGGGTGACCAGGCCTGCAGGGTAGGGCAGTTGGGGGGACCAGGCTGGCAGGTGAGGGCAGTTAGGTGTGACCAGGCAGCAGGGGAGGGCAGTTGGGGGCAACCAGAATGGCAAGGGACGGAAGTTAGGGGTTACTGGGCCAGCAGGGTAGGGCAGTTAGGGCAACCAGGTCGGCAGGGAAGGGCAGTTGGGGGAAACAGGCCAGTAGGGGAGGGCAGTTGGGGATGACCAGACTGGCAAGGGAGGGCTTTTAGGGTTAATCGGGCTGACAGGGGAGCAGTTAGGCATTGATAAGGCTGGCAGGGGAGTGGTTAGGGGGTAATCAGGCTGGCAGGCAGAAGCGGTTAGGGGCAATCAGGCAGGCAGGCAGGCGAGTGGTTGGGAACCAGCAGTCCTGGATTGTGAAAGGGATGTCTGACTGCTCATTTAGGCCCGATTCCGGGATCGGGCCTAAAGTGGCAGTCGGATATCCCTCGAGGGGTCCCTAATTGGAGACGGTGCAGGCTGGGCTGGGGGACACACCCACCCTGCATGAATTTTGTGCACCAGGCCTCTAGACTATATAAATAAAAGGCTAAGTGTCTATCTTTCCCTCTGACTTGTAACTATGATGCACACTGACCACCAGGGGACAGATGCTTAATGCAGGAGCTGCCATGATGTGCACTGGCCATTTAAAAATAAACAGCACCATGGACCTGGTGCCAACAAACTAACAATTGGCTTCCCCCCAAATGGGACACAGGCCCCGCCACCACCCTGGAGCGACACCCCACCAAATTGCAGCCAATGCTGCCAAGACACCATGGTGCAAAATACGGCCCACAGCCCAGCCCAGTCCAGAAATAGTTGCTGTGGGTGTCAGGTAATGACATCAGGTAGCAACGCCTAGTTTCCTCTCCCTAGGGCAGTGATGGGCAACCTTTTGAGCTTGGTGTGTCAAACTTTGCAAAAAAACTGAGCATAACTCGGGTAGTGTGTCACTTTGAGGAAAAAACTAACTCCAAGACTCTAGTCGCAAATGTTTCATCCTCAGGAGCAGCAAATGTTTCATCCTCGGCATGCGGCCACGTGTCATCAGAAATAGCTACGCGTGTCAGTGCTGACACGCGTGTCATAGGTTTGCCATCACTGCCCTAGGGACTAGCCTCCTTGGAGTTTCTTCCCCCAGGAACCTGACTTGCTTTATAGCCAAGTGCAAACATTTTACAGCTTAACCAAATGTTTGTGAAGCGTTTTCATGTGCCTCATCTCATTTGATCCTCACAGAAGTTCTGGAGTAGGTAAACAGGAGACTCAGTAGAATCCTATTTTCTTTTCATTAGCTGGAAAACGGAGATTTAAAAAGTTTTAGAACTGGATCAGACTGAAAAGAAGTAAGCCATCTGACACTGGCCTCCCATTTAAATTAATTTGAAGACAATTTCCATGATTCCAACATTTGTGATGAATATTAATAAATCAAAAGAACAAACTCTAGACAGAGTAGGAATATTCCTACCTGAACCCATTTTCGGATATGGTCAGTTATATGTTGCTTTCTCTTGCATTCGAAGAGCATTTGACATTAAAGTTAAATTGTAAATACTTCATTACTAGGGAAATTAGTCAAGTACTCAGAAAGTGTTTTTACTCTTAATGTGGTATGCAGGGAGATATTAGAATAAGTTTAATTAATTTATCAGTCATTGTTTTTATCAATGTTGTTTTCATATCATGTCTTATTGTTGTTATATCATGTTGTTATTATTTATTTATTAATCAATTTATATATTATTTTCATTTACATTTTACTAATTTTCTTTAATCTCTGACACTCTATTATAGAGAAAGGGCAAATAGCAATATTAAAATATTTCTTCTAATTAATTTCCTTTCAATGTGCATGAATCTGTGCATAGGCCACTAGTATGCATTTAAGTTCTTTGGTTAATCTTTGATAAAAAGTATCTTTTTAAGTTTATTCAGGTACATGTTAAATGGCTTCTATTGGTTCCTATAATCCAGAAGTTGTTCATAATGTTTTCATTTATAGATATTTTCTTCTAGAAATTTCTGTAGCAATCTCAGAGATTGTCACTTTTATTCTTATAGAAGAGGAAATTTAAGCTCAAAAAAGTTAATGTAGAAAGTGGTAGAATTGAGATTTATATCAAGTTCCCTCTGAAACAAACAAAATTTATAACATTTTCATTGCCCAGTGATATGCTTTTCTCATGAAGGGGGAGAGAAATCTGTATAATTACAGTACTTCTCAGATTAAATTCTAAAATATGAATCAAGAGAGCTGAAAATGTTTCCAATAAGCAATTCTGACTGCATTATCTCAAATGACCTCCATGAGGAAAAGAGGGGTTACCTGGAGCATTTGACTGATATGCAAAAAGAACTCTTCAATCATTTCAGACTTTAAACAGTCTTATACAATAGACAAATATAAAATTTGATTAAAAGATTGATAAAAGTAGGTACAATGAAGCTGAAGAAATGATGAAAGGAAGACTAAAGACCTCAATAAACAAAGATTGCTAATATTGCTAATATGTTACTATTATAGAAGAAAGAGAAACAAATGAAATAATAGGTCAGTGTGTACATTTGGTCATTGGGAAAGACCTGATTCTCTTTTTAATCTTAAAAGTACTAACTAAACGGTAATAATATTAATAATACCTATTAGAAACCAGTGATAGGTAGAACAATTGTAAAAAGAATCTAAATAAATTAAATTTGTTTAATTTAATTTAAAGTATTTTGGTCTGACTGTAATACTGAATGATTTATATAATAAAAAGTATAGAATTAGTACCCTTTGGTAAATTTGGGAGCAAGGGGGAGGAGGTAAGAAACTGAAGACTAAGAAAAGTTCTTCCAACTTTTTAAAAATAAAAATAAATGGATTTTGAAAACTAAAAATAAGTACATTTGGCATCCATTCAAGACAGATCTGCCAAAAAAGGATCCCTGGGAAATTTAGGAATTAGAAATAGCTGCTGTACAGTGTAAGGCATGGTAATAGAGTTTAAAAATAGCATAATATGTTTAAACATTTATGTGAAAAAGTCAATATATTTTTTTTTTTACCTTATAAAGCCTCTTGAACAGATCTTCTAGTAATAATCAAGAAACAAAGAAGGAAGGGGAGAAAAAGACATAGAGTGCTTTATGCTAGAGACCAAATAATCTCAATACTATCAATATTAAATAATGTTAATCTGAAGACCATATGCTAATATGACACACCCAAAATTAGAATCCCAACTGTGCTTTCTTGTTTTGTTTTTTAGTTATTAAAATAAATGGACAATAAAGGATAAGTACATATTTGAAAACAGCCATATGAAACAGAAAAGAAAGTTGTTGGAACTCTAATCAAAGTATGCCAGGTACTCAGGCCAATTTGTCACAGGCAGGTGCAAAAGCAAGGGCACAGCGATTGTACTATATGCAATGCGCAAGCATGCCTTTCTGTAGCCCAAGTATTGATGTCACTATTTGGCAAGAAGCCTCTTTTGTCTATTTATTTACTTATCTATTTATTCATTTATTTGCTTTACAAGTGATCTTTACTAAACTTTGATGTACACATGAAGTATATATTACAACATATATGCTACAAAATAAGTGGAGAAATCTCTAATCTATTTTCTTCAACCTCTAATAATCTTGACACGAATTAGAATATGAGAAAATTATTTTTTCATTCCATTTATAAATCTAGATGCAATTATTCTACATAATATATCAGTTTATGGAGTCTAGTAAATATCATAAAGTAAATTATGACTATATACATATTTGAATTCAATTTACTAAGATAATTCTTAAGAATTATTGTATCTAAGTTACTGTATTCTTTTTTTTTAATATATTTCTTTATTGATTTCAGAGAAGAAGGGAGAGGGATAGAGAGATAGAAACATCAATGATGACAGAGAACATCATTGATTGGCTGCCTCCTGCATGCCCCCCATTGGGGATCGAGCCCACAACCCTGGCATGTGCCCTTGGCCAGAATCGAACCTGGGACCCCTCAGTCTGCAGGCCGACGCTCTATCCACTGAGCCAAACTAGCTAGGGCAGTTACTGTATTCTTTTCCTATGATATCTTGTATGCTTTTGGTATCAGGTTAGTGTGGTTGTACTGAACTGAACACTTAAAATCAGTACATTTTATTGTGTGCAAATTATGCCTTAAAATTGATTTTTAAAATATCTTTAAAAATGAGTATATCATGGTTCCTAGCTTTTAGAAGGTAACTAAAGGGAAAATAAATACCTTAACTTTTCCAAACTTAATTTAAGTCCTCATGGAAGAGAATAACAAACTCAGGGCCTGTGGTCCATCTGTAGCCAGCAACATGATGTTTAAAAGAATGTGTTCAGTCTAGCCGGTGCGGTTCAGCGGTTGAGTGTCAAACCAGGAACCAAGAGGTCATCATTTCGATTCCCGGTCAGGGCACATGCCCAGGTTGCAGGCTTGATCCCCAGTAGGGGGTGTGCAGGAGGCAGGTGACCAATTATGTTTCTCTTTTATGATGTTTCTATCTCTCTATCCTTCTCCCTTTCTCTCTAAAAAGTCAATAAAAACATATTTTTTAAAAAAAGAATTGAGTCAAGTGATTTTAGTAGGAATAGGTTCTCTCTACTTCAACTCACTGCCCACAATTTCCTATTGGCTTCACATATTTATGATTCTCTCCTGGCTTTTGAAGACATTGAATATACTGCTTCTGAATTTTGGCAAAACATTCCCATATTATGCCCACTACCATAATCAAAGGTAGATTCCACCAAATTCCAGAAGTTGGAACCAGTTAGTTTTGTAGTGCTACTCACTCTGGATATTTTCACTTAACATTAGATTGTCCTATGTATTCATCATCATATAAGCACATTCTTGGGCAATTGGCTTACATGCTTCATTCAAAAATTCTAAGAAATATGTTACGGACTCACTTACTTGTCATATAGTCATGCATATATTTAAAAAGGCTTCCTATTTCCACCTACTTAATGTACAGTACTTTGAGGTATATAATAATATACTTTTGCAGACTAGATATTACTCAGTATATAGCATTTATCTGGTCTAATAACTTTATAAAGAAATTGCTGTTCATATATCACTCTAACAACTTTCTGTTTTATATACATTGTTATTAGATGAAAATTTAACTACTCAATTAGGATTGTTTATGATGTATTTGGCCAAACATAGTAATGTTCTCATTTGATACAAACATAAATTACAGAGACATTGCAGTCAACTTACTTTAGTGGAAGATTTTTCTAACATAAGATCCATTTTAGCTTCAAAAATTAATAAATTATTAATGATAACTCTTGGATGCTAAAAAATTCTTCTTAAGAGTGTCTCTATATTTTTTAAGTAGTTATAATATGAATCAACTTTATTGCCTATTTTTTGTTTCCTAGAATATGGACTACTTTAGGTTCATATATTGTTTAAATACAACTGAATAGATTTTTATGAATTCTCCATGTTAGAGAAATCATGTCTAAATCCCACAGTCTTTGCTCTGGAGTTTGGATACTGCTGTAGAATTCCATAAATAATTATCTTGTGCAATATAGTTTTTACTTTTTCAGACATATTTTTGAAAATATAAATCACAATGAGAGTCATTAAAGATTCAAAAACATCTTCAACAGAAGATTGGTTTACATGACTCGTACATGACTCATTATTAATAACCCATAAGATTTTCTTGGAAGGCTTCTTGTATTTGTTTAGAATATTTTCCTTGGAGAATGCAGATCTTATTTCTGAAAATGGCTCTTAATATTCACTATGGAATAGAAAAAAATGCACAACTAAGCCCACACTAAAAGCTTATCAGAAGAGAAAACTACACTAAATTCAATGCTGAAGGGAAAATGTTTGCCAAGTCACTAGAGATTTATTTTGGTTTGCTACAGCCAAAGGTGCTAATTCTAAAACTCCATTTACATGTTAGTGCTCTCAAAAGTCCTTTTGTAACTTGCATGGATTCATTTCCCATTACTTATTTACCAAAGTAAGTGCATGAAAGTGGTAATAGACAAATAGGCTTTATTGCATTGAAATTGTCATACTGTGTTTTCAAGCAAAATAACTATGTTCATTGCAGTGTTATTTATAATAACCAAGATTTGGAAGCAGCTCAAGTGCCCATCAGTAGATGAATGGATAAAAAAGCTGTGGTACATTTACACAATGGATTACTCGGCAGTAAAAAGGAAGGAAATCTTACCCTTTGCAACAGCATGGATGGACCTGCAGAGCATTATCTTAAGTGAAATAAGCCAGCAGAGAAAGACAAGTACCATATGATTTCACTTACATGTGGGTTCTAATGAACAAAATTAACAAAGTGAAGACAGACTCACAGATATAGAGAACAGACTAACAGCTGTCAGAGGGGCGGGGCTTGGGGGCTGGGTCAGAAGGATAAAGGGATTAAGCAAAAAAAAGAAGAAGAAAGACTCATGGACACGGACTAAAGTATGGTGATTGCCAAAGGGAAGTGGGATGAGGAGAATTAGAAGAAGGTAAAGGGGGGATAAATAGAGCTAGAAGGAAACTTGACTTGGGATGGTAAACACACAATATAATATACAGTTGATGTATTATAGAATTGTACCCCTGAAACCTACATAATTTTATTAACCAATGTCAACCCAATATATATATATATTTTAAAAAACTTCTCTTTCTACTCATTATTAACTGTTATAATCAATTGAGGCTTGATTGATTTACATGAAATAACCCATCTTTATGAATATGAAAGTTAATATTCTTTAATAATAACATTAATACATTTTTATTTATACTTTTATGATAGTTTTAATATTTAACAATAGTTTTACTTCTTAAGAAAAGGCAACATTATTAAAGGAAAAATATAAAGTGCAAATATAATCTTTGACATCCTATTAATTAGCTATTATTAAAATAATTTATCTTAAGAGCTCATATCTATAATAATAAAAGGATAATATGCTAATTAGACTGGACGTCTTCTGGACGTTATTCTGGATATCTTCCTGATGAAGCTGGGGCCTGAGGGAAGCCAGCCCAGGTCTTGGGTGCCAGAGGGAAGCCGGTGCTGGCAGCCAGAGGAAGGAAGGCCTACTCTTGCATGAATTTTTGTGCATCAGGCCTCTAGTAAGATAATAAAAGCGTAATATGCTAATTAGACCAGACATCCTTCCAGGCATCCTTCTGGATGACCTTCCAGATGAAGATGAGGTTGCAAGGAAAGCCCGGGTCCTGGGTGCCTGCTGGTAGCCGGAGGGAAGCCCGGGTCCCAGTGCTAGAGGGAAGCTGGTGCCAGATGTCAGCCCCAGCAGCCGGGGGAAGGAAGGCCTACTCTTGTACGAATTTTATGTATGAGTCCTTTAGTATATTATAAGAACCAATTTCCATAAGAAGAATGAGATTTGAAGATTTTACAAAATCAAGACAATTAGAACATTTCTTTAAAAATACTTTATTCAAATGCATATCAGGTCTAAAGATAATCATAGCAATTATTTCCTCATGAAGAATAACCCAGATTTCACCCTATAATTAATCACCTTGCCATCATTGAAATATATCATGTATTATTTTTATTACTGAGAAGCTGTTTTTAGTACTCATAAAAATGTGTGATGAAGAATAGAAGCCCAGAAGTAGATTAATGTGAAGCTAATGAAGCTTAACTTTCAGGCTACTCACTCTCAGGGGCCTCTTCCTGGGCCTTGGGTGACATTCTGGCAATGTGTTCATATGATCATATATTTTTTAAAAATTATAAGTTTAATGTTTAACTACAATCAAAATCCCATACATTATAAGCAGTCATGTTGATGGAGTGGTTGTGAGCATTTGGGGGATTCAGGAAAGTAAAAGTGAATTTGTGTTACATTTAGTTAAGGTGTAGAAGAATGTCTTCATCTGAATTGCAGTGACCAGGTTATTGGTAGGTATCTGGTAGAGAAGATTTCCACTATGCCATCTCACCTAGCATCAGAACATGGATGTGCAGGGACTGAGAGCTTATCATGCTAGAACATGCCCCCTGGTCCCTCACATCGGATGTATGTACACAGTGGAAGAGAAACAAAGTTTGAAATGAACAGAGTAAAAAGTTAGTCATGAAAAATTTTCCAAACATTCCATGATCAAAATTAAAAGTGAAGGATTGACTTCTAATCAATCCCTAATCAAATTCTCCTATCAGGACTATATTAAATAATTATTCATAATATTTGTTTTAATTTTTCTGATGGCAATTATGCAAAAGAGAAATTACCAGAATTTCTAGTTTGTGTAACATATCTGCAGTGATGAGAAAGTAAATTTTGAGTCAAATCTCAATAACAATAAAATTTTGATCAACTACAATAGAAGAAACACTGAATTACCTTTCTATTTTCTATAGAAACTTTTATTACAAAGTCATGGTCATATAAAAATGAAATATGAAAAATGCAAGCCAAAAATATGAGAACAATTAGAGATGTATCAGGAGATTCATTTAATAATTATTTTTTCTATATTTTATAATGTTTGTGGTATTAATAAGCATTTTACAACTTGTAATTTGTCATTTCATTTCTCAATGTAAATAAATGGAAATAAATGACCTAATTTTACATTCTGTTTTTAAAAGAAGCTATAAAAATTGTAAAACCTTTAGGCTCTCAAACACTTGTAAAGTCATATGGTTTATCTAATCAAAAAAGCATCTTTAAATAGACTGTGAACTACTAAAAAAATGAGCACCTGTTTTAAAAACACCTCCAAATCTGTTGATGCTAGTAAAAACTTTATTGCTCATTAAGTTTTCCTCTCTTTTACTCAACATTCTTTGTTACATTGAAATTCATTTTATTTTGTTTCCTCTACAGATTTTATGGGAAAATGCTGTTAATTGATTATATTAATATCTTGTATTTTACCTCCAGAAACGTTTAAGAATAAAGAATCTCATTTGTAAGCTGAATAGGAGGAAAATAATTTTCTTCCATAATTTGCTGCCATCATCTTGGTGATGGTACTTAAAATACATTTGAATTTCAGAAGAGAGTATTTTAAAATGAACCTATGTAAATGATCCTATACTAGAGGCCCAGTGCACAAAATTCATGAAGGGGTAGGAACCTTAGGCTTGGCCAGTGATCAGGGCTGATCTGTGGGGTGACTGGTGGGATGATTGGGGGGCCCCCACTCACACCCACCTTGGCTGGTCTGGGGCCTGTGTTGAGCATCTACCCCTTGGTGGTCAGTGGGCGTCATAGTGATCATTCGTTCTGCTGGTCATTCCACTGTTATCCTATATAATAAAGAGGAAATATGCAAATTGACCACCACACCCTCACAAGATGGCTGCTTATGACCAGGCTGGCAGGGGGGTTAGTGAGGGATGACCAAACTACTGAACAAGCAGGCTGTGTGGGGTGACCTGATCAGTGCGGGGGCTGTGAGGGGCAACCAGGCTGGCAGGGAGGGAAGTTGGGGGTGACCAGGCCAGCAGGGGGGGCAGTTAGGGACGATCAGGCCAGCATGTAGAGGCAGTGAGGGGCAATCAGGCTTGCATGGTGGGGCAGTTAGGGTTGACCAGGCAGGCTGGCAGGTGAGGGATTAGGAGCCAGTGGTCCAGGATTGCGAGAGGGATGTTTGACCGGCAGTTGGACATCCCCCAAGGGGTCCCAGATTGGAGAGGGTGCAGGCTGGGCTGAGGGACACCTCCCCCATGCATGAATTTTGTGCAACTGGCCTCTAGTTTTACATAATAAAAGCCTAATATGCAAATTGTCCCCTCGGATGGTCATTCAACTGGGAGTTGACTAACTATGATGCGTGTTGACCACCAGGGGGCAGCATGGAACATGGTGGGCGTTGGTGATGCACTGTGACCTCTCACCTGCTACCTGGGAGCGGGCGTGATGAGGATGGAGGTGTGGTGAGAATGCTGGGTGTCTGTCAAGCTTGCTCACGCTCCTCCTGCTATCCTACCCTGGGACACCAGGGCTCGCATGCCAGGGAGCCCCCACGCTCAGGTGCCAGGTGCCCATGAGAAGCCTGCTCCGCACCTGCACAGCATCTTCCAGGTAAGCTGGGCCGCAGCTGCCAGGACCGCAGGGGCCAAGAGCCGGTCTGCGAGACCAGCCAAGAGAAAGCAAGCCTCATGCCTGGCTTCTGTGTAGCACCACTGGGCAGCCCAAAGGCCCACGCTGCATCCTGGCCCGTGGCGTCTGGCCGTGCTCACCACATCTCCACATGGGGACTTGGGCACCATGACTCAGGCGGGGGGGGGGGGGGAGGAGGGGGTGCAGGGTCCCGGAGGCCCAGGTGCTGCCCAGGGCCCAGAGGTCAGCTGGGACCTGCCCTTCCACGCCTGATGCTCATGCTTCAATCACTGGCCAGGCCTGGGGACCATACCCGTGCACAAATTTCATGCAGCAGGCCTCTAGTTTAACTATAAAATAAAAAATAAAACACATTCAAATAATCAGAAATTTAAAATTTAGTATTCAAACCACCATATTGTTATTAGAAAATCTATTGTTTTTTTAGTTAATTTAATTTTGTGATTGGGGTCAAGGCTTTACTCACTGTTCATTTTAATTAAAACTATTTCTTATACCCTTATATTTTTGCATTAGGGAAATATTTGTTGTTAAATAATTGACAATGTTTTATATAATACAAATTAGATATTCTTTGCAAATAAGTAACTTATTCTTAAAACCATGCTAAGCAAGAGGGTTGATGTAAGCTAATAAGATTTTGGATGATAAATATATCCTGAAAAGTAAAATAATATTTTATATTAGAAGAATTTCTACATATAGGGAGCTAACCAGGGTACTCATGGTTTTATTTTCTTTGGTTTTAAAATTAAATTTTGGTAAGTGGAATAACTACTTGAATATTTAAATCACTTCATATTTTCAGTTTTATTGAGATATAATTGACATGTGCTAATGTGTAAGTTTAAGATGTACAACATGATGATTTAATATATGTTGTATATATTGCACAATGACCAGCACAAGTTTAGTTAACGACACCACTACACATAGTTACAAATTTGTTTTTTCCTTCTGATGAGAATTTTTAACATCTATTATCTTAACTTTTCAAACATTCAAAATGGTATTAGTAGCTATAGTGTCATGTTGTACATTACATTTCCAGAACTTACTTATTTTAAAGTAGATATTTGTAATTTTTACCATAATCACATCACTCACATCTTGCTCTTTGTAACAAGTTCAGAAAAGGGAAATAATTTTGTTCATATTTTGAAATATACTATGTCCAAGTTGAAACCACTTATCATATTCCTAGTTTTTTGAAATTTTTTCTTGCACTATTTTTTCCTCAAAATTTCCTTGCTTTATCTTTCCACTCCATGATTAGGCATATTTTAGTACAATCTCTTTGCCATCTTCTAATTAATTTTTTAAAATATTTTTTAAATTTTTAATTACAGTTGACATATATTTTATTAGTTTCACCACAGTGAATTACATAACTTAATAAGGCATCATCCCATTAAATCTTGCACCTATCTGATACCATACATAGTTATTAGAATATTATTACTATATTCCCTATGCTGTGCTTTACAGACCCATGACTATTCTGTAATGTTCAATTTGTACTTCTTAATACCTTACCTTATTTTTTTAAATATATTTTATTGATTTTTTACAGAGAGGAAGGGAGAGGGATAGAAAGTTAGAAACACCGATGAGAGAGAAACATCGATCAGCTGCCTCTTGCACACCCCCTACTGGGGATGTGCCCACAACCAAGGTACATCCCCTTGACCGGAATCGAACCTGGGACCTTTCAGTCTGCAGGCCGATGCTCTATCCACTGAGCCAAACCAGTTTTGGCACCTTCACCTTTTTATACCCATCCCTCCAACCCTCACTTCCATCTGGCAACTTTCAAAATGTTTTCTGTATTTATGAGTCTGTTTCTGTCCTCCTTATTCATTTATTTTGTTTTTTAGATTCAATAGTTGATAGATATGTATTTATTGCAATTTTACTGTTCATATTTTTGTTTGTCTTTTTCTTCATCTTAAAAAGTACCCTTTAAAATTTCATATAATACTGGTTTGGTGATGATGAATTCTTTAGTTTTTTCCTGTCTGGAAAGCTCTTTATCTATTCTTCATTTCTAAGTAATCTTGGTTGTAGGTCCTTGCTTGTCATCACTTTGAATGTTTCTTGACAATCACTCCGGCCTGCAGTTTTTGTTGAAAATCAGCTGACAATCTTATGAGGGTTCCCTTGTAGATAAATAACTGCTTTTCTCTTGTTGATTTTATGATTTTCTTTTTGTCTTTACCCTTTTGCATTTTAATTATGATGTTTCTTGGTGTGAGCCTCTTTGGGTTCATCTTGTTTCAGACTCTCTGTGCTTCCTGGACTTGTATGTCTATTTCCTTCACCAAGTTAGGAATGTTTTCTGTCATTATTTTTTGAAATAGGTTTTTAATTTCTTGCTCTCTCTCTTCTTCCAGCACCCCCATGATGCAAAAATTGGTATGTTTGTAGTTTTCCCGGAGGATCCTACCCCATCATTACTATTTTGGATTTTTTTTCTTTTTGCTCTAATGATTAGGTGTTTTTTGCTTCCTTATATTCCAAATCACTGATTTGATTCTTGGCTCCATCTACTTTATTGTTGACTCCCTGTAAATTATTCTTCATTTCAGTTAGTGCAGTGGTCAGCAAACCGTGGCTCGCGAGCACATGTGGCTCTTTGGCCCCTTGAGTGTGGCTCGGCGTTAGAACCAATTCTTCAAAATAGACTCGCTCAGGCCGAAAACGGACTTCTGTGCATGGGCCACGAAATTTCAATCGCACTGTATGTGCACGCCCGCATGTGGTATTTTGTGGAAGAACCACACTCAAGGGGCAAAAGAGCAGCATGTGGCTCGCGAGCTGCAGTTTGCCGACCACTGAGTTAGTGTATCCTTCATTTCTGACTGGTTATTTTTTTTATGGTTTCCATGTCATCTTTTATGCTGTTGAAGTTTTCACTAAGTTTCTTGAGTATCCTTATAACCACTGATTTGAACCTTGAATCTAGTAGATTGCTTGTCTCCATTTTGGTAATTTATTTTTCTGGAGTTTGTTCTGTTCTTTCATTGGGGTATTTCTTTTGGCAACTTCCCTGTGTTTATTTCTATGTATTAGGTAGAGCTGCTATGTCTCCCAGGCTTGGTAGAATGACCTAATGTAAGGATGTTCTTAGGGTCCAGTGCCATGCCTCTCCAGTCACCCAAGGTGGCACGCATGTGGGCTGTGTACACTTTCTGTTGTAGTTGAGCCTTGATAGTTATTGGTACATCAATGGGATGGATTTACTCCCAGGCCAATCAGCTGCAAGGCCAATCAGCTGCAAGGACTGGCTATAACCACTGACCACTGACCTCTGACCCCTGTGGAAGATCAGCTGTGCCAGAACCCACTGCATAGAGCAGGGTTTACTTCAGTGGGCTCTGGTGGCTGCTGAGTCCACCCCTTCAATGTGTTGCTTGTGGAAGTGGTTGGGTGGTAATGCATGTCTCTTCCCAGCATTAGAATCCTGGACTGTAATGGGGCTGGGACCTGTTGCTCCTCAGGGAGGACTTCTGCAGATGAGATATCCCTGCTGATTTTTATCAGCCACAAAGTAGGTGTGGGACGAGCCTGTCTCTTCACCTCCTACCAGTCTCCATGTGGATTTTTTAATTCATTCGTTTTAGGATTTCCATCCAGCTTCATTTAAGCCAGGTGTGAATAATGGTTATTCTGTATTTTAGTTGTAATTTTGATGTGGTTGTGGGAGGAGGTGAGTATGGGTTTACCTACACAGCCATCTTTCTCCTAATTCTCCAAATTGTTTTCTTTCTTATACCTATCATCTATGTTCTCTTTCCTACTCTTTTTACATAATCATTTTATGGCTTAAATTCATACATAAATTTCAATGAAGAGTAATCTTTTTGAGTATCAGACATGCTGGACTGTTTCTTGGATGTCGTCACTGGATATCTCACATCAAACTCAATATGACCAACACAGCCCCTCAACTTTCTCCAGCAACCCAAATTTGAATGCTACCATCCTCACTTAATCCACAAATTTAAGATATATTAACAATTCATCATGTCATGGAATTGATATAAAATTCTCTCAATATACATCGTTAAATGCATTTAAACCTTCTCATGACCACTTCTCCACAATAGCTTACAACCATCTTCCACATGCAGCTGGAGTGATTTCCTAATACTCCCTTGTTTAAAAACTAAATGGTTCCCCATTTAACAAACTACATATTAACTTCAAAAACATTGTGACTTATTCTTCTTGGGCTGCTATAACCAAATATCATTGCCTGGGTGCTAAATAACAGAAAAGTATACTTTCAAAATTCTAAAGTCTAGAAGCCAATGATCAAGGGCAAATTTAGTTTCTTGTGAGAGCTTTTTTCCTCGTTTGTAATGGCCACCTTTTCACTATAGCCTTACAAAGTCTTTTCTAAGTGTATCTCCACCAGAGACAGAGTCTCTGGTATCTCTTCTTATAAGGATCCAACCTAATTGGATCAAGGTTCCACACTCATGGCCTCATTTAACTTAATTTACTTCCTTAGAGACCCCATTATCAAATACATCCACACTTGGGATTAGAGCTTCAACATAAGAATTTTAGGGGGACCAAATATTTAGTCTGTAACAAGTGGGAATGAATCAAAAGCTGTTTTATGCTATATATCCTAACTTTATATCTATGTTCAACTTTTTCAATATATGCTCAACTTGACTAAATATTTTTTTATGTTCCTTTTATTCATCGTTTTTTTTTTGTTTGTTTTTTTTGTTTTGTGGGTTGTGTTTGTGTGTGTGTGCATTAAATGTTCTATAAAACATTCTCAATATCTGGGGCAACCTCTGAATGAAAAACAAACAGTTTCTATTTTCATAAAGCTTTTATTCTTGTGGGAAAAACAGTAAAAACCTAACTGAAAATAATGTTTCTTAAGATATTTCCAAAGCTGGAATGTTTTTTCTCTCTATCTCTCTACCTCACCTAAGCCATATTCTATCTCCTTTCTTTCCCTCTCTCCTTCCCTCACTCTCTCTGTCTCTTTAGTAGTAGTAGTAGTAGTAGTAGTAGTAGTAGTAGTAGTAGTAATAGTAGTAGATATCATGGAAATTCAATAAACACTCATTAAATATTGTTTAATATTATATTACATTTCGTTTACAGCATTTCTGAAAGTATCTTGCTAGGAACACTGATTATTTGGACTAATAATGGGTGTTACCTTGGGTAAAATAAAGGTTTGGTAGATAATAATGAATTTAACAATGGTCAACTTATTTACTACAGAAGTACTCAGAGCATTTAATAAGATCATGTGAATTATGGATTATCAAAACACATTGTGTCCTGCTTTTTACAAATGATTCTATTGTGTAATCTTTCTATCTCACAGCATGTCTCATAATGAATAATCTGTATAGCTAACTTTTACTCAATACTCTTCTACAACCATTTGCTCTCTCTACAGTTGGATGACAGGTAAATCTTCCTGCAAGAGTTAATGGCGCCAATTACTCTCAACATCTGTAAGCTAATGAGTGACAAAATTATAACACTTCCACAGATCAAAGTTCATATGAAAGTTATTTTACAGAACTATTTTTTACTGACTCATTTATACTCACCATCAAAGGAACATGCAAAATATAAAGACCTATTGTCAAAAGAAGTAAATAAATAGAATCATTAAAATTTAACTGAGAGTGCATGTATCAAGGAACAATTAGAGTTTTCATGATAAACATTCTAAGTGCTAATTGGTTCCAAAGGGAGATCTTAAGATTATAATTTATTTTAAATTTGTGGGCTACTGCAAAAAATGCCCATGTACATGCAACCACAACAAAACAACAATAAAAACATTAATATAAAGCATCTTATCAATTGACCATAATGAATATGAACAATATAGTTAAGAGGAACTTCATGAGATCTATAATCAATCATGAAACAAAGAACAATCACAAAGAATGATTCTGAAAATGTAGATATAAATCATTAGAATTAGTTAGGGTGCTTGCTAAATTTCTGGTTGTCTCTACGAAATATAGATTCTGGTTTGATACATCTACCGTAAGAAAAGCCAGGGATCCTATATTATCAAAATGTCATAAATAAGACATTCGCAAACTTTCTCCATTCCCCATACCCTTAGTGTTTTGTTTTATCCCACATCACTCTTAGGTCCAAATAAATATATAATAGTTTGTTTATTGACTGGTTAGGTCTAAATAACTTGAGTAGTTAAGTTTTAAAAACTTAATAACTATTTGAAAAAAATAATGAATGTAAATTGAAATAAAATAATATTTTTATTTCATTATTAACTAATGTCTATTACTTACTGGGGTGTATGCAAGCAATCCTTGTGCATTGCAAAGCTGCTCAAACTTGGGAATCAGGTTGGACGCTATCACCACCATTTCAGGTTCCACATTGACTTTCATGCAGCATCAGCTTCTCATCATAGCACCTAAGAAAAATGAAACTAGTGACTTGGTATTGCTTTTCCTAACTTAACATAAATGACTCATTTTAAGAGTCTGATTTTCAGAGCTCTAGAGGTGCTCTGGCAATAGCAGAAAGGTGTTAGTACAAATAGGGTCATACTACAGTTATGGAAACAACAGGTATTATACCAACTGCACTCTGTATTTTTTAAATGTTATTTATATATGGCCATTAAGTGATATGATTTTAAATTATATGAAAACCAAGTCTAAACTACATATATTTCTGCTAAGTTCTAGCATGCTATATAATTTTACAATCAATAAAAGCTTCCAAATTTTTGCGTATTTATTCATTATATCACATTTAATATGCAAAAATATTCCAATTAGTGGGTTTGTTGTTTAGGTAGAAGAAATGGTAGATTATTTAAGTAGTGTAATAGTTAGATATATATTGTGTTGAGGGTTCCTAAGACCAGCTTAATTTGATGATTTGTTAGAATTAGAGGGATCAGAAAAACTGTTATACTCACAGTTATGGTTTATATAGCAAAATATAATACAGATTAAAATCACCAAAGGGTAAAGGTATATGAGTGAAGTGAAGGAGTAATGAAGAGCAAATTTATGGACTCAGAGAGATGTTTGTTTCTCCCAGAAGCAATATGTAACAATGTATGAATTGCCAACTGGGGGCGGGGTAGGGGGGCGGGACGAGGAGAAAACCAAACCATTCTCCTGGATGGTCAAGCTGACACAGCTTGACACAAAACCTTGAGCAGACAAAAATAGGTGTTCACTATTAATCACCTTATTAGCATTAACTATCTGGCTTGGCCCAAGTTCTCAGACATACAAAACACTATTATTAAATCCCTTCATTAGATTCCACATATAAGTGAAATCATATGCTATTTGTCTTTCTCTGGCTGGTTTATTTCACTTAGCATAATGCTGTTGCAAAGGGTAAGATTTCCTTGTTTTTCACAGCTGAGAGTATTCCGTTGTGTAAATGTACCATAGCTTTTTTGTCCACTCATCTACTGAAGGACACTTAGGCTGCTTCCAAATCTTCGCTATTGTAAATAATGCTGCAATGAACATAGGAGTGCATATATTCTTTCAAATTAGTGCTTTGGGTTTGTTTGGATATATTCCCAGAAGTGGAATTGCTAGGTCATATGCAGTTCCATTTCTAATTTTTTGAGGTAACTCCATACTGTTTTCCACAGTATGGTGATTATCAGAGGGAAAGAAAGAATAGTGGGAGAGGTAGAAGAGGGTAAAGGAGGTATAAATAGTGACAGGAGACTTGACTATATGTGGAATACAATATACAGATATGTATTATATAGTTGTATACCTGAAACCCATATATTTTTATTAACCAATGTTACCCCAATAAGTTAAATAAATTTATTTTTTAAAAGAAAAAACAAAGAAATAAAAACTCAAAACACTATTGTCAGGCAGAATATTCCAAGGCTCAGAACGGTCAGTTCCAGTCTTTGAAATGTGCAGGGTTTGAGTAACCCAGGCCTGCATAACCCAGCCTGCTTAGTTAACTCTTTACTGAACATCTATAATTTGACTTTCCTATTGACAGCAACTGTACTTTTCAGATTATGTTTTGTTAAATCATTCTTTCTATCTTATTTTCCCCCCAATTCATTTTCAACTCTCAGTTTTGTATCTCCTAGTAACCAATAGTTTTACTTCACATTTTCTTCCCTCTTTTGGCATTAATCAACTAATTTATACCTTTTTATATAAAAACGACATTTCAAATTCAACAAGTACAGTAGTTGCCTCTTATTGGAGAAGTGCTCTCTGTGGTCAACCATTTTCCAAAACTATTAAATAGAAAATACCAAAAACAAACAATTCATATTTTAAATTATGATGTAATCTTGTGCCATCGTGTTACATACATACAGACCATGAATCCAGCATACTTGTACTGTATATCTACCTGCCAATTAATCACTTAGTAGCTTTCTCAAGTATCAGATCAACTATTGACATATCATAGTGCTTGTGTTCAAGTAGCCCTTAATATATTACTTCATATGTCCCTAAAGCTCAAGAGTAGTGATGGAGGCAATTTGGCTGCACCAAAGATAATCCATTATATGTTTATTTGAAAGGAAAATGTATGTATTTGCAGTAAGAACATATTATATATAGGATTTGGTATTATCTTCAGTGTCAGACATCCACTAGGGTCTATGAAATGTATCCCCTATGGATAAAGGGTTACTACTATATATTGATATATAAGAATATATCTCACACCATATGTATGAATAGAATTGGAAAAAGTTAATTAAGTATACTTAAGTGTCTCAATACTATAATATTTAATGTCAACCTGTTGACTCTTTAAAAATATGATCTCCTATTATATTTTTCTTTTCTATTTAAATGATAAATGGAATATTCATCTTGCAAAATATTAAAACTAAAAACAACCCACTGAAGTCAATTATGAATAGACCCTTTTTCTAAATAAACTTCCAAATAGCTCAGTAATTCTACATTTCTAGTATCTACAATTTGATTAGTAACACTGTATTGGCACACTATAGGAATTCATTTTTTCCATATAGATTGAATAAGATGTTTAAAACTGAATGTAACTTAGAGGTCTTTCTGTTTGATATACTTATTTTACACACTAGGAAATGAAAAGAGGAAATGACTGGCAAAAGTTACTCGGAGGGGTTTATGGGTAAACATTCAAGAGAAAAAGTAAGTTCATAATGTAGAAACTTAATAATTATATATTAAGCATCAAACAAATGTAGTAAATTAATACTACAATGATATAATACCACACACTCACAGAATGTTTAAAGTGAAAAATAATGGGGAATACCAAGTGCTAGAAAGCACTCAGGTTAAAGGAACTTTTTTATACTGTTGTTGATGGTGGTGGTAGTGGGATGCTTAATTTGGCAACTATTTTAGACAAGTGTTTGTCAGTATCTACTGAAACAGCATATATGCATACCTTATGCTCCAGAAATTCCACTCCTAAAAATATAACCAACTGATGTTCTTTAAACAAAATTCCATGTACATGCACATAATGTTCATATTTTAATAACCCAATACTGTAAACCACCCCA
This sequence comes from Eptesicus fuscus, assembly GCF_027574615.1. NCBI lineage: Eukaryota > Metazoa > Chordata > Mammalia > Chiroptera > Vespertilionidae > Eptesicus > Eptesicus fuscus. The sequence continues at coordinate 10,477,679 of NC_072474.1, read as the reverse complement.
AAGCTCATCAAGTATAGAATGGATGAATAACTATTATTATGCTTAATGAAATAGTATCCAATAAGGTAAATAAATTATCTAAAATGAGATGCAATAATATGAGTGGATTTTACAAACCTAATAAATGTTCATCAATAGAAGTTAGTAATTCACAGTAAATACCAAAATGATAAAAACTATTCTACTAGAAGTCTACATAAAGCATACTAGGGGTGGCATTGGAGGGTGATGGCTACTTCATGAGGGGTCTTTAGATTCTGGGGAATATTCTATTTCATAATCTGGGTGTGTTACCTAGGTGTGGCCAGTTTGTGAAAAATGAGTGTTATATAATTATCATATGAGCACTTCCATGTGTGACTATTAAAATGAAATTAAAAATATAAAGTATAAATATAAAAAATAACACCCCCCCAAAAAAACAAACCTCTATCAGAATTTTTAAATAGAAAACTAAGATATAGACAATATTAGGAATAGAAAGATATAATTAGAGCTATAGAAGAGATTAATAAGATAATAAAACATAATATAAAAATGCCAATAACTTTTAAATGAAGAGGAAGTAAACTATTTGCTAGAAAAATACAATTTTCCAAAGCTGACTCAGTAGAAAAAGAAAGCAGGAATAGATCAATAACTATAAAACAAATAAATCAAAACAAAAGAGACTTTCATTTTCTTTCTATAGGACAGTTCTATCAAACACAAAAGAGAAAATAATTTATGATAATTTATTGTTAGTCTCTTTCATGACTAGTAAAAGTGGAAACACTCCCAACTTATTGTACAAAGACAATATAATAGTAGCAGACAACAAAGGAAAATTCAAAACTAATATTTTTATGTAAGTGTTATAATTATAAAATCTATTATAAACTGAGTTTTCCTAAGGAACCCAAGAAGGTTCATGAATAGAACACCTTTAGCTGGCCAGCACCGTACAGTGGTTGAGTATTGACTTTTGAACCAGGAGATCACAGTTCAGTTTCTGGTCAGGGCACATACCCCAGTTGCAGGTTTGATTCCCAGTGCGGGGTGTGCAGGAGGCAAACAATCAGTGATTCTTTCTCGTCATTGATGTTTCCCTCTCTGGCTCCCTCTACCCTTCCTCTCTGAAATCAATAAAACATATATTTAGCCATAGCTGGTTTGGCACAGTGGATAGAGCATCAGCCTGTAGACTGAAGGGTCCAAGGTTCGATTCCCATCCAGGGCACATGTCTGGGGTTGCGAGTTCGATCCCCAGTAGGGGGCATGCAGGAGGCAGCTAATCAATGATCCTCTTTCATCATTTCTGTCTTTCTCTCCCTCTCCCTTCCTCTCTGAAATCAATAAAAATATTTAAAAATAGATATATTTTAGAAAATAGAATATTTTAAAGTAATTAAATCATAAAATATTAATTTAAAATATCATCTATAGAGATACAGAAAAATATTTGATAAATCTCACTGTACATTTATCAATGTACATTTTAAAAACTCTTATATTAATAATAAAATATATTTTAACCTAATAATTATATTTCCCAAACCTAATAGATAATAATTTAAATTTTATCATGTTGTATAAATTACATATTTATTATGTAATCAAGTAAGAGTAACTATTGCTAAAATAAATAAAAAGCTATTATTTTTGTACTTTTTACTTCAGGCACCTTCAATTTTCAATCAATTTAATTTTCATATTTATTTTGTACCTTACAGATTAGCTGTAATAATTTTAGTTCATTTTTAAAATTTACTAATTTTATTTTCAGATTTTATTGAAGGATCTAGCACTTCTAAAAAATATTTAAAACAGTACTTATCATATAAATATTTTTCTTAATTATCTTTAATATATTTATTTTTTTACTTTAGCATTCAGTAGAAGTGTTGTACTTTATTTTTGATAAAAACCTTTACCATATTTAGTAAATTTTTAGTATACCTTTTCTCTTTGGATTTATTTCAAAATTGTATAAAAATGTTTTGCATAAATATAAGCATCTATATTTTTCCTTTAGTTTGATTTAATCAATTGTCTACAGAAGAATCCAATTTTGAGCAAAGTTTGCATGCCCTTAATTAACTATGCTTGGAAATTGCAGTTTCCATAAATGTGTTTTAATATGTATTAACCTATTTATTGTCATATAAAATCAACACTCCATTGTTTAGCTGAAAGGAGTTTATAACAGTGGCAAACAAGCAGGTGAGGAAAGCACATAAAAAGAAATAGACCCACATTAATATAGTCAATTGATCTTTGACAAAGGTAAAACACTGCAGAAAAGATAATCTTTTCAACAACTGGCATTGGAATAAGAACATCCACATGTAAAAAAAAATGAACTTCAATAGACACCTTCCACTCCTCACAAAATTAACTCAAAATGGATCACAGACCTAAATGTAAAACACCAAACTATAAAACTCCTAAAAGATAATGGAAAAAAATTTTAGATGAAATTGGATATGGCAAAGTTTTTATTTTTTTAATTCAACAACAAAGGCACAATTTATATTTTTTATAAGCTGTACTTCTTTACAATTACACGTGTCTGCTCATGGCACAAGGATGGTTCAACATTCGCAAATCAATCAATGTAATACACCACATTAATAAAAGAAAGGATAAAAATTATATTATCTTGTCAATAGATGCAGAAAAAGCATTTGATCAAATGCAACATCCATTTATTATTAAAATGCTCAATAAAATAGGAATAGAAGGAAAGTACCTCAACTTAATAAAGGTCATCCTATCTAATAAAAGAGTAATATGCAAATTGACCATCACTCCAGCACACAAGATGGCTGCCCACATGTGGACACAAGATGGCCGCCACAAGATGGCCAGCAGGGGATGGCAGTTGGGAGGGACCAGGCCTGCAAGGGAGGGCAGTGGGGGCAATCAAACCTGCAGGGGAGGGCATTTAGGGGTGACCAGGCTGGCAGAGAAGGGAAGTTGGGGGTGACCAGGCCTGCAGGGAAGGGCAGTTGGTGGGGAACCAGGCTTGCAGGGGAGGAAGGTTAGAGGGGACCAGGCCTGCAGGGAAGGGCAGTTAGGGGTGATGAGGCCTGCAGGGGAGGACATTTAGGGGCAAACAGGCTGGCAGGGGAGCAGTTCGGCATCAATCAGGCTGGCAGGGGTGTGGTTAGGGGGTGATCAGGCTGGCAGGCAGAAGCGGTTAGGGGCAATCAGGAAGGCAGGCAGGCGAGCAGTTGGGAGTCAGCAGTCCTGGATTGTGAGAGGGATGTCCAACGGGCCTAAACAGGCCGTCAGACATCCCTCGAGGGGTCCCAGATTGGAGAGGGTGCAGGCTGGGCTGAGGGACACACCACCCCCCCATGCACAAATTTCATGCACCAGGCCTCTAGTTTATAATAAACACTCAGCCAAATATCATACTCAATGGTGAAAAACTGAAAGCTTTTTTCCTAAGATCAGGAACAAGACAAGGATGTCCACACTCACCACTCTTATTCAACACTAGTGGCCCAGTGCACAAATTCATACACAGTGAAAGGAAATTAATTAGAAGAAATATTTTAATATCACTATTCGCCCTTTATCTATAATAGAAGTGTCAACCAAATTCATGATCAACAATTGCAGATCAAAACACATGCGTGTGATTGGCACCAGCGAGAGCTTTATATGTATCTCACAGGCATGAGTCAACTTAGCGTTTTATATATATATAGAATAAACTTGCTTAATTACATCTGATTTCTTACTTAGCTAAACTTTTTCCAGCCCATTGAAGCACCCCAACTTCTCTTTCAGGTAATTGTCAGCAACACAGCAGTAAATATCAACATGCACCAGAATATTATTGTAGATCATGCAGGGAGAAAAAAGGGTAAAATATTTAACTGCAGCAGTGTTTCACTATATTCTGTACAGTGAGAAAACCTAAAGTAACTTTCAAGGTCTACCATTTCTTACTTCTTTCAGTTGGGTCAAGTGTCTAAGCTTTCTAAATCTCTGTTTTCTGGCTAATAAAAAGAAAACAGGATTCCACTAAATCTCTGTTTTCTGGCTAATAAAAAGAAAATAGGATTCCACCAAATTCCACCTACTTCAGGACTTCTGTGAAAATCAAATGAGATGAGGCATGGGAAAATGCTTCACAGACATTTGGTTAAAGTGTAAAATGTTTCCACCTGGCTATAAAGCAAGTTGTGTTTCTGGGCTGAAGAAACTGAAAGGAGGCTAGTCGCTAGGAAGAGAAAGCTGGGCATTGCTATGTGATGTCATTACCCAGATGGACACTTGTCATATTAGCCTTTTATATATATAGATAGTACTAGAAGTACTAGCCAGAGAAATAAGGCAAGAGAAATAAATAAAAGGCATCCAAATATGGAAGGAAGAAGTCAAACTGTCACTTTTTGCAGATGACATAATACTGTATATAGAAAACCCTAATGACTCTACCAAAAAATGACTGGAAACAATAAACAAATACAGTCAAGTTGTAGGATGCCAAATCAATGTGCAAAAATCCATTGCCTTCCTGTATATCAGCAACAAAACTTCAGAAAAAGAAATGGAGAAAACAATTCCTTTTGCAATCACAACCAAAAGAATAAAATACCTAGGAATAAACCTAACAAAGAATGTGAAAGACCTGAAAATTATGAAACATTAAATGAGATTGAAAAAGACACAAAAAATGGAAAAATATCCCATGTTCATGGATTGGAAGAATCAACATAGTTAAAATGGCCATTTTACCCAAAGCAATATACAGATTTAATGCAATCTCCAACAAAATCCCAATGTCATTTTTTAAAGAAACAGAATAAGAAATCATCAGATTTGTATGGAACCACAAAAGACCCAGAATAGTCAAAGCAATCCTGAAAAAGAAGAGCAATGCTGAAGGTATCATGCTACCTGACTTCAAAATATACTACAGAGCTATAATAATCAAAACAGCATGGTATTGGCAGATAAACAGATACACAGATCAATGGAACAAAATAGAGAGCCCAGCTACAAAATCACACGTATATGGACAGATAATTTTCGACCAAGGAGCCAGAAATTCACATTGGAGTAAAGATTGTCTCTTCAATAAATGGTATTTGGAAAACTGGAAAGCCACATGCAAATTAATGAAACTGGATTACAGGTTTCCCCCATGTACAAAAATTAATTCAAAATTGATCAAAGACTTGAACCTAAGACCTGAAACTATAAGTCACATATAAAAAAATACAAACTTATGGACCTGGGTGGTAGAGAATAATTCAGTGCTCAAAAGAAACAAACTATCAAGGTATAAAAACACAAGCAGAAAACTTAATGGATATTGCTAAGTGAAAGAAGCCATCAGAAAATACTACCTACTGTATAATTTCAGTTATATGACATTCTGGAAAGAATTTTTAGGCCAAGGAAACTTCTATATATGTTACGGTAATGGTGGATACATGTCATTCGACATTTGTCAAAACCCATAGAACATACAACACCAAGAATGGACCTTAATGTAGATTATGAACTCTGGGTGATAATATATATGTTAGTTAAAGTTCATCAAATCATAGCAAATGTACCATTCTGGTGGGAGATGTTGATGATAGAAAACTATGTATGAGTGGATAGAGGGGTATGTGGGAGGGGTATCTGTACCTTCAAAAAATTTAATATATGTCCCATTCTCTTAATTTTGACAAATATAGATAGGCAGCCATATTAAATGTAGAGGTTTGTAATACCATATAGTCTACCACAAATCTCTGGTCCCTGGTCTATCTCCTCTCTATTTTTCTAGTTCCACTCTGAGTATTGAGAAACCTCATGCTTGCCTGCATGTCAATGACATACCCAGCCCATTAACTCTTGAGCCTAAGCTGTGCACACCAGCAATGTAGTCCATATTTGGGATAACAGATCCAGGAATCAGCCAACATGAGCCCCTGGAGTGGGTTCAAGGTTTTGTGCAGGAAACAGGGATATGAAAGCAGATGAATAATCTCCTTCATCCTTGAAATGAGATTCAACCAATGAAGGGCCAGAGTAAGGCTATCTATATTATACAATCTACACCAGGGTCTAAAGATAGTATTTCAAATGGTCCTATTTCTGAAACATATGCATTGGAAGTAATGCATCATACATCAATGGCTCTGGCTCATCCCATACACTCCCAGTTCCATCAATATCAGAATGTTTATGATGCCATCCAAGGGTCAAACAGCAACACTCTATCTATGAAAATTGTCCATAGGTTTTCAATTTTCAATCTCTTTTTAAATAGTCAGGAAATCAAATGTTTTCTTCCAAACATTCTTTCCCTTTCTCCTGGCCTAACAGGTGCAGAAAAAATGAAATCCTATTCATCTTCTCTACCATGGAGATCTGCATGAAATTGATATCACCAGTTACATAATTATCTCAATTTGTTTTAGTCTATACAAGTGAACATAAACATTACATTGTCCAATCAGACTTACACAGTATCAAGCTTTACAAGTTCAAGAATATAAGAAGGCAAGAAGCGCAGTTGAAGTAAAGAAAGGTCTAAGGCATCTCATGTGGCTCCCCAGATCCTTCCCTCCTGTATCAGATTCTATGGCCCAGAGTTAAGAGCTATCTCAAATCAGAATTGCACGTCATCTCTCAAACTGTATTCAGGATATAGAACATGTCCATTCTATATCTCCATTTTCACCTACCTTACATGACATTTGTCAGGGAGCCATGTCCCCTTAATCCAGAGATCTTAGGGTTGGTTACCATAAGCAATCCTAGACTAAGGACATCCTGCTCAAAACAGCCCATGAATGAGAACTCTCCTCCAAGCAAAAATCATTGGTCTGTTTACCAAGAGATCAGTTATCATATTGTTTACAAAGATATTAGACCAGTTCTAAAATTAGGTCTCCTGCATTCTTTATTTGCACAAGAAAAACATCCCCTCGGCTCTAATTAAAAGAGTAATGAGTCACAGTCCTAAAGCTTGAACTTCTTCATCTGCATTATATTGTTTCATAGAAGAGTATGGAGGGAAGAATGTCAGGGACTTAATTCCATGTCATTATTTACCCAGATTTGTAAAATTTTTCTCTTTATGTACCATGAAATTTTGACTAGTTATATGGATAATACATTACTTTTATATTGGAAAAAATCAATGGGGTACTTTTCTATAGTCTTTATAGGCACAGAAAACAGAAAAATACTGTCTTCAAAGATATGACTTCTGATTATAATTTTTATTTCATACTTAAATTATAAACAGAATGTCATTCTTCAAATAATGAAAACTATAAATAATTTATTGAAATCAGTTATTAATGAAAGTTTCCTCTAAATTAATTGCTAAATAGCTTATTAATTCTATAAATATAGTGTATGCTAATTTTCAACTAATTCACTTTTCTTAAATTCTACAAATTATAAAGGGCATGTGCTAGGGGGAGTGGGGGCGGCTGGGGAGAGGTCAATGGGGGAAAAAGGAGACTTATGTAATATGTTAAACAATAAATAATTTAAATTTAAAAAAATAAACGAGATGGGGCCTTTCTTTCTTAAAAGATAAAGCAGTTTTTTAAGAAGGAATTTGAATGTTTGTTTATTATTAATACTCTCTGCTTTGGCACACTATAAAAGTTCATAATTTCCCCACAGAATGAATAAAATGTTTAAAGCTGCAAAGAAGCTTACAGATATTTTTGGTTTAATGTACCTACTTTATAGATCAGGATACTGAAGGACTAAAGTAAAAGGACTTTCATTCTCAGCTCTATAGTGGTTGTCCTCTCAAAACTTTTTATATAGAACCTTATAACTCAAATACTAATACTTCCTGAATTTTCCATTGTGATCTCCAAATTACATTCTAGTATGTTTTCAGTTGCTGCAAAATTCAACTCAGTATTTCAATTTTAATTAAAATAGAATTTATCTTATTTAAAACCTCTGTGTATTCAATCCTAATCTAGTTAATATATCATAAATTGTGTGCATCATATTAAGCAGTAGAGAGTGACAATTCTTACATTAAAGCAACTGAAACTGAAAATTAATGTAACACATTTTAAAATATTGCTTTAACTAATCTAAAGTTTTCATCTCATTTTTAATTCAGAAATGTTACAAACTGAGAATTCCTACAAAATGAAAAGATGATGCCTGATTCAACTGCACTTTAAATCAGTTAGAGAAAGAGCACAGGAATTCAGGAAGACTCTCATTAACTTAAAACACTTATTAACTTTCCATTTCCTTCGTAGACACACACCAAATACAAAGATGATTCATTCATTATATGCATCATCTTCCTGGTTAATTATATTGTAAAGTAATCTTTAATGGCAGTGTAATACCAATACGGTATAATTATGCCTATTTTCAGACAACACTTCCACCTTGCAATCGAGTGAATAGCCTCAAAACACCATTTGTTGCTTTTGTTAAGCACAAAAGTAATTGGATTCATATTTCTAAAGTCAGTTGGAATATTTGGGTAAATGAAAATGAAATTATGTTATTGGTAGGGGTTATCTTAGAAATATTTTGATAAAATAGCTACTAGTAAAATAAAGTGCTTTATTTCAAAAATTGGAAAAATAGAATCTATATATCTATACTAATAAAAGAGGAATATGCAAATTGTCCAGGACACCGTCACAGTAACAACCAAACAGCAGGCTGCTTAGGGTGACAAGGCTAACAGGGGGGTTAGTGACGGATGACCAAACAACTGAACAGCAGGCTACATGGGGTGACCAGGCTGGTAGGGGGCTAGTGAGGGATGACTAAATGACTGAACAACAGGCTGTGTGGGGCAACCAGGCTGGCAGGTGGGTTAGTGAGGGACAACCACACGACTGAACAGCAGGCTGCATGGGGCGACCAGGCCGGCAGGGGGGGCAGTTGGGAGTGGACAGGCCAGCAGGGGGGGACAGTTGGTGCAACCAGGCTGGCAGGGGAGCAGTTGGGGGCGGCCAGGTCAGCAGGGGGGCAGTAAGGGGTGACCAGGCTGGCAGGGGGGAGTTAGGGGTGACAGGGCTGGCAGGGGGAAAAGTTGGGGGTAAACAGGCTGGCAGGGGGGGCAGTTGGAGACAATCAGACTGGCAGGGGCGGGCAGTTAGAGGCAGCCAGGCCAGCAGGTGGGGCAGTTAGGGACGATCAGGCAGGCAGGCAGGTGAGCATTTAGAAGCCAGCATTCCCAGATTGTGAGAGGGATGTCCAACTGCCGGTTTTGGCCCGATCCCCTGTGCATGAATTTTGTGCACCAAGCCTCTAGAACTAGTATCAAAAGCCAGTGGCCAGAATGCCGGAACAACTGGAATGACCAGTAGCTATGATGCCAGCCTACCAACCTCCTGCCATATCCTCCTCCCAATGGGCCTGGCTCCGATCTGCCCAGATTGGGGCCAGGCAGGTCGGACCCCACCTGTGCACAAATTTGTGCACTGGGCCTCTATTATTTATATAATATAGTTAGTTCTGGCTTTGTTTTTCTGGATTTACATTTATTTATTACCTAACAAATATATACTTAGTATCTATCATGTGACAACTGAATTTACATAATGGGCATAAATTCACAGAAAAGTACAGTTTTTTGTATGGGGGCCACTGTCCCAGTGTATGGTACACTCTAATATTTCCAATTTGAATTATAGATTAAGTCTAAATATTGTGTATGTGCAGTGTCCCCAGAGAACAAAGTCAAGGATAACAATTTATGTGACAGGCTGGCATCAAGGTAAATACAGTATATATAAGAAGAAATGGAGGTTTATAATCTAGGAAGTTTACAAAAAAGGGAGATAAATATATTTGTTGCTCTGTTATAGAAATTTTCAACTAAAAGCAACAACAAACTTATCACTACTTGTATCGTTTTTATTTAGCACTTTTTTAGCAATACAAAAATATATTAAGTGCAAATATGCATATACAAATTAAAACAGAAAAATAACAAAGTAATAATGATAGATTAATGATATATTTATACTAACGTGAAAATATTTACTGTCAACTACTCAAATGAACAAGAAAATGTAACACTTGGTATTTTATAACAATTTACATCTTATAAATAAGTGAAGACTCTACTGGGTATTAAAGGAGAAAGTCTTTCAACCTGAATAGTTGAGGAATTGAAGCATTTTCTAGTTTAAATAGTCTCCTTTGGATAATTCAGCTCTTTAAGGTATATGCATAGTTTTTCAATTAAATCTCTCACTCCTACTAGATTGCTCCTATTGGAGATAACACCTAATTGTATTTGTAGGAGCAGGTAGCTTTGATTTCATGACTGGGGGAGAGAATGGGAGCTACGATCTGCACCATGCCCATGCTGTTTTCTGTGGCAGTCTGATCTGATCACTGGACTGGGACTGCAGTGAAAACACCCTTGTATGTTGTCACCCACTGTTGCAGGACCTGTGCATCACTTTTTGCAAGAGAAAAGCCTCTTTGTTCCAACTTCAAGCTCCTAGTAGATCTTCATTCCATTCTCTTAGCACCTTCAGGTCTCCTACCTTGGGGCTGTGGCTATTTCCTGATTGTTCAGGTGGCATACTCAGGCTGTGGGGAGTCAGAAATTCTAACTCAGACTTACCTGTCTCGGCATCCCTGTGCTACTACTGTTCAATTTCCCCAGCAGAGCAACATTGTAAGTTTCTAAACAGGAATTGGGAATGTTCTGGTTTTGTGTTTTCTATTTAATAAGACACCTGACTTTGAAGCAGAGATCCACACACAGGTATCTGATTTTTTGTCCCCCCATCATCCACATCCCTAATCGCTTTTTTCACAATCACTCTTGTTTGCAGTATCAGGCTTCCTACCTAATCTTCCTCAAGAAATTTCTCCTGTCACATCTCCTAGTACCACATGAGATTTACTGTTTCTCTCACAAAGTCCCAAATTATGAGTAATAAGCAGAGAAACCAGTTGAGCAACAGGGAAAGATGCAGCAAGGGCATTACCAAAAATATTCTTCCCATTACAGCCAGAAAACTCAAGAACACCGAGTAAAAGTTTTAGTTACACAGTATGTAAAGGTGGAAATTTCCCATGCGTCGGCAAAAACTGTCTAGAAAATATCTAAGTATATCTATAAAGCCTGGTGCTAACATATTTGTACCAACTACAACAGTATAGATTAATTTTGCAAAAGACATATTTAAATAAATAAATTGTATTAATTTGAAACAGTGTAACATTAAAAATAATTTTGGAATCTAGTTCCTAATCAAGAAATGAAAGTATTTCAAGCATCTCTGGCTTCAGAATTTCACACAGAAATTCCTACAGGACTACTTGTATATTTTTATGTACATAACGCAAACAATAAGGCATGGATATCTACATGGGCTCTGTTTTATCTTTTTCCTTTTATTTATCAAAATATAACTATTGAACACCAGATCAATGAAGAAATAATTATTATTATAAATGGCTTTTGGTCTGTGAATTTCACTATTTTAATAATTATAATGTTAAAATATGATCATCACCTAAGATATCAACTGTTTTTGGGTATAAAAAACTTCCCACATCTGAACTCTAAAATGATAATTATTCAAATATTAAAATTAATAATCTTTTAAAATTAAGTTAAGACCAATTTTTATCTTCTTGTTCAATGTCAAAGCAATTCAAAATATTAGTTCTTCTCTGGTGAACTCAATACTTTCTACTTTCTTAGTGAAACTGAAAGGAATTCTAGAAACAGAAATAGACAGGTTTAGGGAGTCTTAGGAATAAAGAGGGTTTATGGGGGAGGAATGTATAGGTGAGGGCTTGGAGCTGCCAGAAGGCTTTCACTCACAGAGAATAGAAAGGTGCCACAGGATAAGGGGAGAGGAAGGCATACATTCACAGAAGATAAAGAAAAGTCAGAGTATGGGGAAAAAAGAAACACACTTTTACAAAGGATAGAGAAATGTCAACAAATGATAGAAAGAGGGAAACATGTTCATTGGAGATAGAGAAATGTTGCAAGACAAGGGGGAGAGAAAGAGGTGGGCAGCACATGGGTTTTGGAGTTTGAAGCTGATATTCTGCAAAACAGTGACAAATTAGAAAAGCACAGGGTCATAAAATGGGGAAGGGATCCAATTAAAAGGGAGCATGAGAGAACAAAGAACTACAGCATTTATCAAACCTTAGAAAAAAGGGGTTTGATGGGTTACCCCCTTGGGAACCCCTCCTTATGTGGGCGTCTATATTTGTTTCCAATAATTTTCCACCCTTTTACTAACAAGTCCTTTTAGTCTGTAAATTTTATTCTTCAAACTTAGTGAGGCAAGAACCCACAACGGGGAGATCCACTCCCTGCAATCCACTTTTCAAAACTTTAAATAAAGAAAGAAATTGGAGAGTTTTATAGTCACACTGATTGGAAATGCTGAATTTTCTACCAAGGTCTCACCGAACAGGAATAATTGCCTGAATTTAAAGCAGATTGCTATTTCTTAATGGTACATTAACCACCACTCACTCTACAGAGATAGGCTTTAGAAGTAATGCCATGAAAGTACACAGGGATGACTGCCTGGTAAAACCAGCCGGTTTACACAGCTCTATTTCTATGTATGATTCTTTGATATCACTGATGTTTTAATGCAATGACATACTTATCTATTAATTTTTCAAATAAATGGGTTTAATTTGGAGATTTATATGCTTGTGGAAATAAAATGTAAATGAGATTTAAATTAAGAATACATCCTATATAATAAAAGGCTAATATGCAAAATGACTGAACAGCAGAATGACTGGTAGCTATGACATCCACTGACAATCAGGGGGCAGATGCTCAATGCAGGATCTGCCCCCTGGTAGTCAGTGTGCTCCTACAGGGGGCGTGCTGCTCAGCCAGAAGCTGGGCTCATGGCTGGTGAATGCAACATCAGTGGCGAGAGCCTCTCCTGCCTCCACAGCAGTCAGACATCCCCCAAGGGCTCCCGGACTGTGAGAGGGCACAGGGTGGGCTGAGGGATTCCCCCAAGTGCACAAATTTTTGCACTGGGCCCCTAGTATAATGATATATTTCATATATATATATTCATGACTGAAATATATGTGACATGAATCACAATGATGATCAAGCATTGATTTCTACTTGATTTTCCAGGTTTTTTTTCTGTAATTTAAAGGGCATTTTTAGTTTGTGTCTTAGTAAGCTATTACATTATAACTAATTATAATATCAAACTTTATTTTTATCATGATTTGAGACAGGATAACATAGTAATAAGAGCCAAGACTTTGGAGTTTGAGAGGCCTAGTTTGGAATAAAATTTACTGCAATTACCAGCAATGTTGACATTAGAAAAGTTATGTAACATTTTAAGCCTATGCTACTTCAACCATGAAATTGGGTATCTACCATGTAAAGTTACTCTTATAATAATTATTTTTGGGCAAGTAAATACTCAGTAAATGTTAGCTTTAAAATAGTTTACTAACAAAAACTATCACAACTTCATCCTTTAAATGTAATAAAATTATATTCAAATATCAGAAATTTATAGGAGGACAAGTAGGGAAGAAAACTCCCTGAGGAAAGAAGAATCTGAGAGCAATTTGCCTGTCCGAGCAATGCCATTCAGTGGCAAGGTGAGGAGGCTCTGGATCACAGAGCTCTGAAAGACGGCGGTGTTTTGGAATCTGTTATAGCTATAGAATCATTTAGTCTGTGGCTAGCAGATGTTGGGTGCAGTTTCACAGCATATGAAAAGCAGACATATTCTAAGTTGACAAAAATAATCGAATTGGGCTATATTTAAAGCAGTTGGATGAGTAGAAATTTGAATTTGGTGGTGGTAGTCTTTAAGCTAACATTCCTAGCCTGCTGTGAAGAAATAAACAACATGGGGACCAAAACTTATGAGCAGTCTTCAGTCCATTTATATAACAAAACTAGAGAAAGCCATCTGTTCTGCAAGACCTATCCTAATATATAAAAAGCCAGGGGCTGTAACAACTGAAACGACTGGATGGACGACTGAACAGCACGCTAGGGAACTGAGGGAGAGGGACGAACGGTCACCATGAGGGTAACCCACCTGGATTGGGGGCACGGCCGGCCTTCAAACTTCAGGCAGCCCTTAGCCCAGGGAGGCCTCCTAGCTGAGGACTCCTGAGTCTGTTCTGGACCTAGGGCAATTTGGAAGCTGCCAGTGTCTAACTGCCAGTCTCCGGGAGGTGGGAGTGCATTCACCGTCTACCAAAAAGTAGGACCATTGAACCATTCACAGTCTCAGTGCAGGCACAGATCCGTGGCTGACGGGGTGGAGGCCAGACCAAAACAAAACAGCAGAAACACCCTGCCCACCTTGGTGGGCGCAGCTGCAGTCCACGTGGCCTGGGTGTGTAGAAAGCGCTACCTTCTCCCGGGTCCTGTGCTGGCACCACTGCCTCGCTCACCCTCAAGCCCCCCTGTCCTGACAGTGAAGTGTGTAGGGCATCCTGCAGGAGTTGTGCTGTTCTGGGTGCTTTTGCCCAAAGACACACTTTGGGATGAATTCAGAGCCACATCTCACTTCCCATGAGACTGGAAGAACCATGTAAAAGGATTTTGACAAAAACTTTCCACATCTCTGTTTATTCTCTTGAATCCATAAAACAATCTTTAAAAAAACATTTGGGTCACCTAAGAGAGAATGCACTTTCTGGCCAGAGCATGCAGAATTCTTCTGCCCAACAGGTTAAAGGAAGCAGAGAGCTGGCACAGTGGGAATGCCCCTGGTGCCCTATGAGGAGCCACAGGAATGGGGTTGCAGAAATTCCACAAGCCTCTTGCCACCTTCTCCTTTGCGAACAACACCATCCAGATCTACCAGGACTAGAGGCAACTGGGAGTCACAGCCATGGTTTGGGATGTGGTAAGAAAATCCTGGGGGGCCTCTGAAAACATCTGCAATTGATTATGTGCCGTGGACTCTGATCTAATTTGCATCAGGAGCCATATGTGGATTTGATAGGTATCATTTTCATACAAGTTCTTAGGTATCATTTTCATACAAGTTCTTTTAAAAAGAAATAAAAGAACAGCTTTGTTGAGATATAACCCATATACTGTACATGTCACCTAAAGTGTACAATGAACTGGTTTTTTAAAGTAAATTCAGAGTGGTACAACCATCACTCTGCTCAATTATTAAATATTTTCATGATCCCCATCCCCTCCAAAAAAAAATGTCTACCCACTAGAATCACTTTCCTGATCATCTTCCCCCAAATAGATTGCACTTTAAAGGTGGGTAAAGGAAAGTTGAGGGAAGTTAAAATACTGCACAAAGGATATTGTAAAATGACAAAGCCCAAAGTGAAGATCATATGTTTTCTTTTAATATTTTTTATTGATTTCAGAGAGAAAGGGAGAGGGAGAGAGAGATAGAAACATCAATGATAAGAATCACTGATTAGCTGCCTCCTGCAGGCCCCCTACTGGGGATTGAGCCCACAACCCAGTCATGTGCCCCTGACCAGAATCAAACTTGGGATCCTTCAGTCCACAGGCCAATGCTCTCTCCATTAAGCCAAACCGGCCAGGGCCATGTGTTTTCTTTAAGTTCTGTGTGGTTGTAATGGTCTCCAACTCTATACTAATAAAGGGGTAATATGCTAATTAGAGTGGACATCTTCTGGATGTCCTTCCAGACAAAGCTGCAGTGGCTACGAGGGCTGAGGCTTAGGCAGCTGTGGGCGGCTGCAAAGGGCTGAGACTCAGGCCGGCAGTGGCAGCAGCAGTGGGGTAATGGGGGCGATGCCTTCCCCTGATCCACCAGGTCACTTCCTGCAGAGGGAGACCAGACTGGAGGCTGAGGCAGAGGCAGTTAGGGGTGATCAGGCCAACAGGGGGGCAAGTTAGAGTTGATCAGGCCAGGAGGGGGGGCAAGGTAGGGGCAATCAGGCCAGCAGGGGGGCAAGATAGGGGCAATCAGGCTGGCAGGCAGAGGGGTTAGAGGCAATCAGGCAGGCAGGCAGGTGAGCGGTTAGGAGCCAGCAGTCCTGGGTTACGAGAGAGATATCCAACTGTTGGTTTAGGCCCAATCCCTGTGGCCCAAGGGGTCCCAGATTGGAGAGGGTGCAGGCTGGACTGAGGAACCACCCCCTCCGTGCACGAATTTCGTGCACCAGGCCTCTAGTATGATTATAAGAGGTTTGCTATTAGTGAGAAAGGACTGGAAAGCCAACTGTGCCGTGGACTCTGATCTAATTTGCATCAGGAGCCATATGTGGATTTGATAGGTATCATTTTCATACAAGTTCTTAGGAGCCAGTCATGATCTTCTTGCTCTTTCCAGCTGCCATGATCATAGTCACTGTTCATGATGAAGGCTCAATCTACCTCCATGAGTGAGCTCAACAGAAAACAAACAAACAGACAAAAGACCTCACATGTCAAAATTAATACATAGTGCAAGCAAAAAGCCCATTCTTGTATTAATTTACAAAGATTTGAAGGTTGTTACCAGAGCATAAACTAGCCAAACCTGACTAGATCAATGTAAATGATTTTTAGTCTTTATTCTGATTTGTTCATTTGTTCATAAAATTAAATTTACCATTTTGTTGAGAGGATATGATTTCTAAGCAATTGCCCATACCTGAAAATTTTTATAAATCTCATTTTGACAGTAGAAATAATATTGAAGCAGACATCCTATATAATAAAAGCCTAATATGCAAATCAAAGAGCAGAATGACCAGTAGAACGACTGGTGGCTATGACATGCACTGACTACCAGGGGGCAGATGCTCAACACATGCACTGCCCCCAGCCTGCAGGCCTCAGGCCAGCCAAGGTGGGTGCAGCACCCCCACCCCGCTGATCACCCCGCTGGTTGCCTGCAGAGGGAGGTGACTGGCAGTGGCAGCAGCAGGGCCAGCGAGTGGGCGGTGCCAGGATGGCCAAGGCAGGTGCCAGCAGGGGCCCCACAGATCAGCCCTGATCACCAGCAAGGCCTAGGGACCCTACCTGTGCATGAATTTCGTGCAATGGGCCTCTAGTATTTCTATAAGTATAAATCATTTTTACTGATTTAATCTTATCTCACCATTAATCAAAGCTTAAGGACATTACATAAGTCTTTAGTTTGCTTTCTCAACTTTGTGTAACACAGAGGGCATTTTTAGCTCCCAGATAAGACAGAATTTTCTCTTATGGTTACTCTAAATTTTTATCACAAGTCACAAATTGTTTTGTTATGAATTCATCACTGGATAATATTTGTATCTTTAAAATTGTAATATAATTCCAAATAAAGAATATTGAGATATATTTTAGAAATATATAAATATACTAAAGGCCCGGTGCACGAAATTCGTGCATGGGGGTGTCCCTCAGCCCAGCCTGCACCCTCTCCAATCTGGGACCCCTTGAGGAATGTCTGACTGCCCGTTTAGGCCCAAGCCTGGTGGGATCGGGCCTAAATGGGCAGTCGGACATCCCTCTCACAATCCAGGACTGCTGGCTGCCAACTGCTCACCTGCCTGCCTTCCTGATTGCTCCTAACTGCTTCTGCCTGCCAGCCTGATCACCCCCTAACCATTCCCCTGCCAGCCTGATTGATGCCTAACTGCTCCCCTGCCAGCCTGTTTGCCCCTAACTGCCCTCCCCTGCAGGCCTGGTCACCCCTAACTGCCCTACCCTACAGGCCTGGTCACCCCTAACTGCCCTCCCCTGCTGGTCCCCCCCACTGCCCTCCCCTGCTGGTGGCCATCTTGTGTCCACATGGGGGCTGGATCTTTGACCACATGGGGGCAGCCATCTTGTGTTTTGGAGTGATGGTCAATCTGCATATTACTCTTTTATTAGATAGGATAGAGGCCTGGTGCATGGGTGGGGGCCAGCTGGTTTGCCCTGAAGGGTGTCCAGGATCATGGTGGGGGTTCCCTTGGGGTGTGGGGTGGCCTGGGCGAGGGGCCTGTGGTGGTTTGCAGGCCGGCCACGCCCCCCGGCGACCCAAGAGGAGGCCCTGGTATCTGGGATTTATTTATCTGTTACAATTGAAACTTTGTAGCCTGGAGTAGAGCCAAGCCTTCTGCTTGCTCTGTGGTGGCAGCCATTTCTGTTGGGATTTATTTATCTTCTATAATTGAAACTTTGTAGCCTTAAGTGGAGGCCAAGCAGGCCAGGGCTGCAGAAGCTTGGCTTCCTCTATCGCCGGGGGCAACCCTAGCCTCCTGCTCTCTTCAGCTCCATGGCTGCTGCCATTTTTGTTGGGATTTATTTATCTTCTATAATTGAAACTTTGTAGCTTGGAGTGGAGGTCTGGGCTGGCCAGGATGTGCAGAAAGCTTGGCTTCCTCCATCGCCAGGGAAACCCAAGCCTCCCTCCTGCTCTCTCTGTGGCCACAGCCATCTTGGTTGGGTTAATTTGCATACTCGCTCCTGATTGGCTGTTGGGAGTGGCTTGTGGGTGTAGCAGAGTGATGGTTAATTTGCATAATACTCTTTTATTAGATAGGATATGTTTTTCATCCCAATACAAAGGTCAATGAGGGTTTTGCTGTGTAATGTGATAAAAACATATCAAAACAGGAAAGATTCTAAAAACATACTTTGGTTACCTTGTCAAATTACAATAACTTAATATAATTTTACTAGTTTTAAATCCTACAATTTTTTAAAAATAATTAATATAATAATCTCTTGCTTTTCTTGCTCATCTCTATCTCTTATTCCAAGCCCTTACTGTCCTAGATCTGGACCACAGCAAGAGTCTGCTATCTCCTGAATCTTTCTTATCAAACATTTCTGTCTTCTCAAACATCTCCCTTTTTATTTCAGTTTCATGCTCAAAAACTTCTAATAATTACTATAATAATTATAGTGAACATTTTTTCCTCCACCCCTGTACTATTAGAGAATATTTATAGCCTTTTACTTTCCACAATGAATCTTCTTTTCCAGGGAATCTCAATTTTCTTCTACCAACAGCCCCTCAACATCCTCTTCATCTTACAAACTTGTAAGCTCCTTGATGTGAAGTCCAGTTGTACCAGCATGATGCTTAGTACATATTCAATTAGATCTCTCTATGGAGAGTAGGCAGAAGTTTTCAATCTTTCTTTTGCTTATTTTTGAATATGAATTGTCCTAATGGGAATAAAAAAAATGTCAGAGTCAGTATGCATCTGGTGAAATGTTTAAATCACTCCTGATCTTACATAACTTAGAGACTAACTACACAGAACTTTACATTTTTGTCCCTTTTTTTAAATATTTAAAACCACCTTTTTTAATATTTAAAACCAACACACACACAACCAACACACACACACACACACACACACACACACACACACACACACACACTTTATTGTAAGAGCAATTTTAGGTTCCCAGCAAATTGAGCCAAACATATGGAGGTCTTTTACAGAATGACTTTTTTGCAGAATATCTTTCAGCACTAATAATCCAGAAAAAGGAAAGCATCTCCTCTATCTTCAAGCCAGTCATGCTTACAGTTTTTATATAACACCAGAGGCCCAGTGCATGAAATTTGTGCACTGGTAGGGTCCCTAGTGGCTGCCAGCTGCTGGCCAGGACCTCCCTCCCTTCCCCCAGCCTGCCCCACCCCTACCCCTGTCAAACTCCTGGAAGAACTCTGGTTGAGGGACAATTTGCATACTATGCTTCTATTATATAGGATGAATCTCATAGAAAAAGCTCTTGTTTTACCATTTAGTAAAATGTATTGACTATGTTAAAATACAGTAGGTAAAGGATAAAGCCTTCATTTCTCTCAACAAGAGTGCATGTTAAGAGAAGTGATTATTATGGTAAAGCTAAAAGTATAGAAAAACCTGCTAAATTTAAGGTATAAGATATAACATATAATGCTAATCAGAAAATCAGATCAAATAAAAATAATATAAATTCAAAAATAAAGTTACTAAATAAGGGTACTAAATACAAAAATAAAGGTTGGGCAGTAGATCATGTCTAAAAATGATAAATTATTTGATAAATTATTTTATACTATTGTCATAAATGTTAAGACCTAGGTATATAGGTATATATATATATATATATATATATATATGTATATATATATATATATACACATATATATATATATATGTGTATATATATATTAATGTTTTTATGGTTGATAATTTATTAATAATTAGACAATTTTTTTTATTTTTTGGTGGTATATAAAATAATAGTTTGTGTTATCATAGATTGCAACTTACATACCATGAAATATGGTAAATATTTGAAACATTTTAGGATTCAAAGTAAAAATTAATTTTACAACTGATATCATGATTGCATTCAGTAGTCATTCATTTTCAAAACATTTCACTTGATATTGTATTATGAAATATGTATAATTTATACGATGAAATGGAATTGTCAATAATCCATTTAAAACACTATTCTGATACATGTATAAAACATTCCAGGAAACATAATCACTAGAGTATTTCTGAAACATTTAATATATACTGTATATCATAGTGGTGTGAAATGAGGCATTTAAATATTTTACACTTTGGCATTATGAAATATTTATGCTCAAACCCAATGGAAGAAGAAGAAGAAAAAAAAAACAATGGTAAAGAATAAGGTCCACAAAAGTTGTGAAAGTCAAATGTCTCACTTACAAGATTGTCTTTGAAAATAGTATGCAAGGATTTACCCTCAAAAAATAAGTAAATGCATGAATTCACTCCATACTTTATGATTTAAGTATTAAAATTTGGCTGAAAAATATTCATTCTTTCTGTTTTCAGTTTAGAATATTATCTTCCATAAGCACTACAATGTAACTGTCACTTTAAGTGAAACCATGTAGAAGGAAACCAAATTTAAGTAGGCTAATTGATATAAAGCAGTGGTCGGCAAACTCATTAGTCAACAGAGCCAAATATCAAGAGTACAACTATTGAAATTTCTTTTGAGAGCCAAATTTTTTAAACTTAAACTTCTTCTAATGCCACTTCTTCAAAATAGACTCGCCCAGGCCGTGGTATTTTGTGGAAGAGCCACACTCAAAGGGGCCAAAGAGCTGCATGTGGCTCGAGAGCCACAGTTTGCCGACCACAGATATAAAGGCATAAAGTTCCTAAGGCAGCTCATCAGCATTATAAGAAAACAATGTTTATTGAAAGGAGGATGTTATTTGAGAACCTGCTATATATTTAAAGGGTCCTAGGGACTGGGGTAAATTGTTTTAAGGTGGTTTTTTAGGGCTGTCCAATGTCCCCTGGTTGCAAGCTTCCTCAGGTCCCTTGAGGTTAGGGGATTCTGGGCTGTGGGGGAAGGAGAGGGCAAAGGGAATGGCTCTCCCTTGGAGGGAGAGATGACACTGGGTCCTTCATCCTGAGTGTATTTATATCTCTATTGCAGGTGGATATCTTAGGGGAGGTCTCAGCAGAGTGTCTCAATAGAATATTCATCAGCTTTCCCGGTGTGCTCTTTCAAGGTCATGGTCTCCTCTGGTCAATGCCAAGGCAGGGGGTTATTAGTCAACTAGAGGCCCGGTGCATGAAATTCATTCACGGCGGGGGGAAGGCAATGTCCCTCAGCACAGCCTGCACACTCTCCAATCTGGGGTCCCTCAAGGGATGTCCAACAGCCCGTTTAGGCCTGATCCCAGTGGGCAGTGGGACATCCCTCTCACAATCCAGGACTGCTGGCTTCCAACCGCTTGCCTGTCTGCCTGCCTGATTGCCCCTAACCACTTCTCTTCTGCCTGCAAGCCTGATCACCCCATAACCACTCCCCTGCCAGCCTGATCAATGCCTAACTGCTCCCCTGCCAGCCCGATTGCCCCTAACTGCCCTCCCTTGCCAGCCTGGTCACCCCTAACTGTCCTCCCCTGCAGGCCTGGTCACCCTCAACTGCCCTCCCCTGCTGGCCCAGTCACCCCTAACTGACTTCCCTTGCCAGCCTGGTTGCCCCTAACTGCCCTCCCTTGCCAACCTGGTTGCACCAAACTGCCTTCCTCTGCAGGCCTGGTTGCCCCTAACTGTCCTCCCCTGCAGGCCCGGTCACCCCCAACTGCCCTCCCCTGTAGGCCCAGTCACCCCTAACTCCCCTCCCTTGCCAGCCTGGTCACCCCTATCTGCCTTCCCCTGCCAGCCCAATTGCCCCTAACTGCCCTCCCCTGCAGGTCTGGTTCCCCCCAACTGCCCTCCCCTACAGGCTTGGTCCCCCCCAACTGCCCTCCCCTGCAGGCCTGGTTGCCCCCAACTGCCCTCCCCTGCAGACCTTGTCCCTCCCAACTGCCCTCCCCTGCAGGCCTGGTCCCCCCACCAACTGCCCTCCCCTGCAGGCCTGGTTGCCCCCAACTGCCCTCCTCTGCTGGCCTAGTCACCCCTAACTGCCCTCCTCTGCTGGCCTAGTCACCCCTAACTGCCCTCCCCTGCTGTCCTGATTGCCCACAACTGCTCTTCCCTGCCAGCCATCTTGTGGTGTCCATCTTTGACCACATGGGGGTGGCCATCTTGGGTGTTGGAGTGATGGTCAATCTGCATATTACCTCTTTATTGTATAGGATGTAGCTGGTCCTGAGGAAGCCAAGGCATGACTTGTCTGGTTTTGCTGCTTTTCTGTGCCTGGAGCTGAAATACAACTGAGGCCTAGATGTTATCCTTAGGGAGGAAAAGGTCAGGGGCTCTAAACCACCTGACCAGCAATATGAGGATCCAAAAAGCATGACCAGTGATATGTTAGGAGAGGATAGGTTACCCTGGGGGCGAGGTTCTTGTTTTCCCAGCTTTGCCCCTTGCTAGGCATCCAGGGTATGCTGCGCTCAGCACGGCCATGGGTGAACCTGAGGGGGGGCGGTGAAGGATTAGAAAAGACAGACAAGAGAATAAAGCTGGAGTTAGGTGGAGATGCTGCCCTCTCTGATGGAGAGACAGCACCACAGCCCGCAAGCCAAGTCTTTATTTTATAGCCAGATTCCACAAGGCAAAGTAAGGGCGTGGTCAAGATGTTTACAATGTTCTCCTGGTTTTTGAATCTACTCAATTACGTGCACCTGAACTCTATCAAGCCCACATCACTCAGCCACGTGGGACCACAGGTTCGGACCATAAGGTCAAGCTTACAATTATAGCCCGTGGCTTTGCCACGAGAGGACTGTGCCCTCTCATTAGTCTGAGGCTTGAACCTGTCCAAACACTGTAGCCACTCTCCACACCAGGGCTTTCTGCCCTGGTGAGTTTCTGTACCTGGCCCATCATCCCCTTTTCTGCTCATGTCAGTCTAACACATTATTAAGTGAAAAAAGCCAATAAGAAAGACTACATACTGAAGGATTCCAACCATATGACATTCTGAAAATGGCAAAACTATGGAGAGAGTAAAAAAAAAAAAAAATCAGTGGTTACCAGGGGTTACAGTGTAGGAAGGGATAAATAGGAGGAGTACTGAGGACTTCTAATGTGGTGAAAATATTATGATAACATATGATGAACACATGCCATTAAATATTTGCCTAAACTCATAGAATGAACTGCAATGTAAGTTATAGACTTTGGCTATTAAATATGTGTCTATGTGGTTTCCTCAGTGCTAACAAATGTACCACTCAGTTGTGGGTGCTGACAATCGGGGGGACTATGCATATGGGCAGGACATAGATGGGAAATTGTGGTACCTTCCCTCAATTTTGCTTTAAACCTTAAACTACTCTAAAAATTAAAATCTTAATTTACAAAAATGTCTGTGTTATTTAAGCCACTGTTCTGGTATTTGTAATTGAAAATACCTTATTTGATACACTGCCTTGTGCAGCAATTACTATTCTTATTTCTATTATCTAGATTATAAATGTTCTCAAAGGGAACTTGACTAAGGTAATATAGCTAGTTAAGTGTCAAAAACAAACTATATATCAGCTGTCTCTGATTCCAATTTCTAAGCTATTAACTACATTGCTATATTGCCTCTCATACTACCCTGCATGTGATTAAACATGCATATAAAAATGATTTACAGTTGAAAGCAGTGTTGTTACATCAATTTGTAATGGAGAAACATGTATGCTTTTTCTTAATTAGTGAACTGACTTCAGTGAGCTTCATTTTCCTTATCTATAAAGGAAAAAACAAACGATAATGCCATCATGCAGGCATGATTATATTTTACTTAGATAATATATAGAGCCAAGCCAGTGTGGCACAATGATTGAGTGTCAACTTATGACCCAGGAGGTCATTGTTCCATTCCTGGTCCCAGCACATGTCTGGGCTATGTGCTCAATCCCCAGTAGGGGTCGTGCAGGGGGCAGCTGATCAATGATTCTCTCTCATTATTGATATTTCTATCTTTCTCTCCCTCTCCCTTCCTCTCTGAAATCAATACAAATTATTTTTAAAAAAATAATATATTGAAAATATTCAGAATTAGTGAACTCCTATACCCACATAGAAATTGAGGCACTATTTAATAAGGTACATTTGAGTATTTTATATCAGTCTATATATCTGTATATGGGGACAGGTTCTGAGAAATGTGCTGTTAAGTGATTTCATCATGCCAACATCACAGGGTGTACTAACACAAATGTAGATGGTATAGCCTGGCACAGCTAGCGTATATGGTATAGCGAGGTGCTTCTAGCTTAGAAGCCTGTATGGCATGTTCCTGTACAAAACAACATGAGATTAAATCAAGCACAGAAAAAAGTAATGCAATCAAGAATCACAGTAAACACAAGCTGTATAAGGCTGCTGCCTGAGTAATAAAGCATATAGTTTTATAGCAAACATTTTTATAAGTAGGAAGTGTACAGTCCATAAAATAACAATAAATAAAATAGTAAATACATAAACCAAAAACATAGTCATCTTACCTAATAATAGAGAAACATGTAAATTGACCGTACCTCTGCTACGCCCACAGCCAATCATAGTGAGTATGCAAATTAACCCAACAAAGATGGCGGCTAATTTGCATATGCAGGCAAGGCGGGCAGCGCCATGGCCCACTCCTGGGGGTCCGGGTCCATCGGGGGCGGGGGAGGCCAGGCGGGCAGCGCCAGACACCGCCCACAAGGTACCAGTCCATCGGGCTAGGGAGGTGGGGTGGGCAGCACCAGATGCCACCTGAGCATTCCAGGTCCATCGCAGGCCCCAGGAGGGGCAGTGGCCCACCTAGTCACTCCTGCGGGGCCCTGGGAACATCGCTGCCCTAGGGAGGCATGGCTGGGCCTGCTTAGCCACTCCCATGGGAACCCGGGAACATTGCTGCCCAGGGAGGCCCAGGGAACATCACAGGCATGTGGTTGCTGAGACCCAGACCGGGCCTCTGGCCACAGATTCACAGCTTCGTGGAGACCAAGGGCAGGGATGTGCCTCACCTGCAGAGAGAGAGAGGTTCTGCAGTGGCCCCAAGACACGGGTGGGCCAGGCCTGGGATCAAGGGGCATGGAAGGACACCTGGGCAGAGGGACAAGGACCCGCAGCCCTGAGGCGGGAGTTGAGGGGTGGTGCCACCTCAGTGGAGGGGTGCTGCACTGCAGGGTACTTGACTGACTGACATGATTCAGAGAAGCTCCCAGTGCTAACCAGCCTCGCCCGGGTGGCCTTCATACTTCAGAGGCAGCGACTCCTGCTCCCACCTTGACCCAAAAGCAAGCCCGCGCCGCCCTGTTCCACTGCAGAGCATGCCTAGGCAGTGAGTGGGAAGCCTTCCACCTGCTCTGGAGAAGGGGGGTCAGTAAAGAATGGGGGCAGGGGACTGGGGAGAGGAAAGAATGTGAAGCGTCCACAATGAAGAGGTGCTTGAGAAAGAGGCTCGGAAGCCTGACGAGAAGGTTTGTTCTGTTTGCTGGGCCGCTGCCCCTTAGGAAGGGCAGAGAGCATGGCTCTGAAGGCTCCCTGTGAGCTGAGTCAAGTTCCACAGCCAACTGGAATTGGCCTCAGTTTCCTGGTCTGTAAAATGGATTAAGCATGTCCCAGTGCCTTCACTGAGCTTTGATGGCCAATTGAGATACTATATAAAGAAAATGAGGGAAGAATTGAGAAAGAAAAGGAAAGGTGAACAACACAAAAGAAATACTGGAAGGAACCTGTAAACCCATTGTCACTTAAATAGGGAACATAGTTAATAGGGTTGTAATGATTGTATGATGCCAGGTGGGTACTGGAAATATCGGGAAACACTTTGTAAAGCATATGATTGTCTAACCACTATTCTGTAACTAATATAAAACCTGAAACCAATACAAAATAATATTGAATGTAAAGAAATGAAAATAGGAGTGAAATTTTTATAAATTTCAAAGTTTAAATAAAAGCTGTAAAGGAAGTAAGGGGGAGATTAAAAATATTGTTTTTCATTTTACCACTTTATTGTCTTTTCAGTACATGAAAAAGACAGTTGTCTTTATATGGTGCTTTTATACTTTTCTAAGTGATTATCTCATTTTAATTTCAGGGCAACTTAAAGACAAGATAAGTATTCCCTCCACTATTCAAAGAAAGGAAATCTTGGTGTCTGGTCCCAATGATTCAATTGTCAAGCCCTTATTGTAAAGCAGGGTTAGTAAAATTTTCTGTGCATGGTCATATCTATACTAATAAAAGCCTTGGGGGTGATCAGGCCACCAGGGAAGAGTAGTTGGGGGCAATCAGTCAGGCAGAGGAGCAGTTAGGTGTCAATCAGGCCAGCAAGGGAACAGTTAGGGGGCAATCAGGCAGGCAGGTGAGTGGTTAGGAGCCAGTGGTACCGGATTGTGAGAGGGATGTCCAACTGCAGGTTTAGGCCTGATTCCACAGGGATCGGGCCTAAACCTGCAGTTGGACATCCCCCGAGGGGTCCCAGATTGGACAGGGTGTAGGCTGGGCTGAGGGACACCCTCCCCAGTGCACGAATTTCATGCACTGGGCCTCTAGTTTATTATAATTATCAAGTAATATGTACTGTACATAATTGTATTTTCTATAAGACTCATATGCAATAGGTTTGTTTACACCAGTATCACCACAAACACTTGGGTAATGAGTTGTGCTACAATGTTAGAAAGCTACAATGTCACTAGGTAAGAGGAATTTTTCAACTTCATTATAATCTTACTAGAGGCCCAGTGCATGAAATTTATGCACTGTTAGGGAGGGAGTGCCAGCCGGGTACTCCCTCCCTTCCCCTGGCCGGCGCCACCTCCTGGTCAAACTCCCAGACAACTCCTGGTCGAGGGGACAATTTGCATACTACACTTTTATTATATAAGATGGGACCGCTGACATATATACATATGTGATCCATCACAAAATTTCATTACGTGGCACATGACTACTTCTTTACCAACCAATGGATATATTTCTCCAACAAAATAATCTCACTTTTTCTTATTTCACAAATATTTTACTAGCAGCTTTTTCTTGTTGCTTTTCCATTGTACCTTGCCTCTTCTAATTTAATGTAAGCTCTTAAAGCTAAGGATTTATGATTTCATAGCTTTATATCCCCCACAGGCTTCTGAATCATAAAATGGTACACATAATGAATGTTCAATAAATTTTGTTGAATGAACACGATATTTTCTTCTTTCACATAGAGCATGTACTTTTTCTATTATATCGCATAAAGTATAAGATAATGCTTATCTCCAACATTAACTAGAAATGCATCAGCAAAAAGGAATGTGTGTTTCTACAGCTTAGTTTAGGAGAATGCTCTCACTTGTAATTCTTAGTGAATAAAGCAAACTCACTAGAAATGTCATTTCTGAATTTGCTTCAAATGGCTCAGATTTTTGGAAGAGTTGAAAAGTTTGTAATAAAAAGAAATCTGCTGGGGATCAATAAAATTTCATTTCCACTTCCAGACTTTTTCTACCTTTTTCCCTCCCACCTATTTATTAAGCCCCCCATGGCCCACCAGACACTGAGAACATAAGCTTAACTGAAAGTTCTAAAAATGTATTTGGAAGCACAGCTTTCTTTCTTGTTCTATCAATTGTCGTTACTAGAATGTATCTTTTACTACAGAAATCCTAGGGTTTTTAAAAAAACTAATTGCCACTAAATGCAGCACATAACTGAACTATACTTACCGCCCAAAATGGTGAATTAATACTTCTGACCTTTAAATATGTTTACAACACTTCACAGAAAGGAGAAAATAAAATGACTTTGAGAGATGACTTAAATAGATTTTAAGCTTTGACATAATCTCTGCAAAGCAAGATTGCATTTATAATCTAAAATCAATCTGCATACAATTCATCACATTTTTTACTCCCCATTGGCAAAAACTATGAACAGACATAAGAATGCATCTTATGAATCAGGAATATTTTACATCAATGTTCATTTGATTTTATGTAACCTAAAAGCTGTGACTACTTAAGATATGTGAAACATAATTTTTAAAATATAAATATTTACTAAGTACTTGTAATAAATCATGGAATATGTTGAAAACTTTAATATTAAAACTTTATTATTTATTTACTACTTCAGCAACAATTTTCTAATATAGGTAAAATGGTGCCAGTTTTACAGAGTAAAAAGCTGGGATTCTGCAACAAGATTACATGACTCCATTTCTAGGGCTTTTGCAGAGCTTCATAAAATGTTCAAACTGCTGATTGAATAATTTATATATAAAAAGAGGTAATATACTAATTGGTCCTTACGGTGTCACAGTCACGACAGCTAAGGAGGAGGCTGCCTGCGTGTGCATGGCGGGGTGTTGCTCCTGGAGACAGGGTGGAAGCAGGGAGGCTCCTGGAGGAGGCCCGTGCCTGGAAGGGCGGAGGTGAGAGCCTGTAGTGCCCCCTGACCAGTCCTTTTCCACCCACCGCTCATACTCAGAGCGCCCTGGTGCTCACCTGCCTGGGGAAGGAGCAAAGCTCAGCAGACGGGAGGTTTCCATGCTCTCCTCTGGCACCATGATGGGGCGGAGCCACTGCATTGCTCCAGAGACAGGGCAGAAGCAGGGAGGCTCCCGGACAAGGCGGGACCAGCCCGAGGTGACTCGAGGAACTGAGGGAGGGGCTTGAAGTGGCCAGAGAAGGCCAGAGGGGTCAGAAGACTGGGCCAGGTGCACTGGAGCTCTGTGTGGAGAGGTTCAGGTGTCAAGGCACGGCGGAGGGTGGGTGGGTGTGCCATGTGATTTTGCGCGCTGGGTTCCTAGTAAAACAATAAGCAAGGTCTTGGTTCTATTTTGTGTAACCTTAAGGAATTTTCAATTACTCTGTGCTATTATAACTGTCATAACAAAATGATAAGTAAGACACCCATTCCTTTTTCCCTCTACCACTTATTCTTTGAGTCAGTCATTCTTTTATTCAACCAATCAATATTAATTGAGCATATGATACATAATAGCTTAGGCATAGCTGTCAATATATAGAAATGTAAGGTGCAAGCCCTATCTTAAGAGAATTCCAGTAGACTCTCAGAAAATGGTGGCGGAAAAGACGTGTCCTGAGCATTGTCCCGAAGCGGAAAGAAAGAGCAGCTGAGGGTCGCGTGGGGAGTGTTTGTTGGCAAGTTAGGGGACAGCTAGAATCCAGGAGAAGGTGGGGGACTGCTGGACGGGATTCCCCTGACCATGCAGCCCCACTGCTGCTGGGTCCCCTCGCAGAGCTACGTGCTCAGACGAGAGACCGTGCCTTCTTGAAGGAGAGAGTGGATCTTATTGGAAGCCTGAAAATCTACAAATGCGGCAACCACTGAACAGCTGTGAGCCCCAGAGCACCGGTCCCCAATTAGTGCAAACACGTGGATTCAGGAAAGCTCTGCACTCCACCACCGAAGAGTCAGATTTCGCCTGGGATTAGGAGAGAGAGAGAACTACATAACCAGACATACAGAGAAGAGAGACCACGGGGAGACAAAGAAACAGCCCGCATATAAAAGAAAAGCAGGCATCACCAGAAAAGGAAGTAAACGAAATAGAGGCAAGCAACCTATAAGAGAAAGAATTCAGAGAAATGGTCATAAGGTGGCTGAAAAGAATGGAAGACAAATTTGACAATATGAGTAAGAACCAAGAGGAAATGAAGAAGAACCAAGAAGAAATGAAAAATGACATCGCTACTGTAAAGAACTCAATAGAAAGCATCAAGAGTAGACTAGAAGAAGCAGAAGACCACATCAAAGAGCTAGAACACAAGATGAGAAAAAATACCCAAGTAGAGCAGCTTCTAGAAAAAAAATTAAAAAGTAGGAGGAGAGCCTAAGGGAACTTTGGGACAACACGAAACAAAACAACATCCACATAATAGGGGTTCCAGAAGGAGAGGAAACTGAGCAAAGAATAGAAAACCTGTTTGAAGAAATAATGACAGAAAACTTCCCTGATATAGGGAAGAAAAAACCCACACAAATCCAAGAAGCTCACAGAGTCCCAAGCAAAATGAACCCCAAAAGACCAATACCAAGTCACATTATAATTAAATTGGCAAACACCAACAACAAAGTAAGAATCTTAAAAGCGGCCAGAGAGAGACAGAAAGTTACATACAAAGGATCCCCCATCAGACTAACAACTGATTTCTCAACAGAAACATATCAGGCAAGAAGGGAATGGAATGAAATATACAAAGTCACGCAAAGGAAGGGTCTGAATCCAAGAATACTGTACCTAGCAAGGCTATCAATCAAAATTGAGGGTGAAATCAGGAACTTCACAGACAAAAAAGGACTAAGGGAGTTTATTACCACCAAACAAGCAATGCAAGAAATGCTAAAGGGTCTGCTGTAAAGAAAAAGAAATAGGAAGTGAAGAAGGAACACAGGGGTAAAGAATAAAAATGGCGACAAATAAGTCCTATCAATAATAACTTTAAATGTAAATGGATTAAATGCTCCAATCAAAAGACATAGGGTAATGGATTGGATAAGAAAACAAGACCCATATGTCTGCTGTCTACAAGAAACCCACCTCAGAAAAAAAGATGCACACAGACTGAGGGTGAAGGGATAGAAAAAGGTTTTCCAGGAGAATGGAAATGAAAAAAAAAAAGCTCGGGTAGCAATACTTATATCTGACAAATTACATCTCAAAGTGAAGGACATAACAAGAGATAAGGAAGGCCACTTCATAATACTAAAGGGAGCAATCTAACAAGAAGAAATAACTCTGGTAAACATATATGCACCCAATACAGGAGCACCCAAATACATAAAAAAAAAACTCCTGGGTGATATCAAGGGAGAGATTGACAGTAATACAATCATAGTAGGAGACTTTAATACACCACTATCACCATTGGACAAATCCTCTAAATAAAAATCAGCAAAGAAAAATCAATCCTAAGGGACACACTAGACCAGATGGAATTAATTGACATCTTCAGACCATTTCACCCCAATGCCACAGAATATACATTCTTCTCAAGTGCAAATGGATTATTTTCAAAGATAGACCATATGTTGAAACATAGGCAAAGTTTCTTCAAATATAAGAAGATAGAAATCATATCAAGCATCTTCTCAGATCACAGTGGAATAAAACTGAAAATCAACTACAATAAAAACAATCCAAAGAAATCAAACACATGGAAACTAAACAGCATGCTATTAAACAATGACTGGGTTACCAGAGAGATCAAGGAAGAAATAAAAAACATCATGGCAACAAATAACAATGAAAACGCAACAATCCAAAACCTATGGGACACAGCGAAAGTAGTCTTGAGAGGGAAGTTCATAACTCTACAAGCCTACTGCAAAAAACAAGAAACAATGGTAATAAATTACCTAACCCTACAACTCAAAGAGTTAGAATGAGAGCAACAAGAAAAGCAAAATGTAAGCAGAAGGAAGGAAATAATAAAGATCAGAGTGGAGATAAACGACATAGAGACCAAAGAAATAATACAAAAGATCAACAAAATCAAGAGCTAGTTCTTTGAAAGGATAAAGAAGATTGATAAACCTCTAGCTAGGCACACCAAGAAGCAAAGAGAGAGGACCCAAATAAACAAAATCAGAAATGAAAGAGGTGAAATAACAATAGACCCTGCTGAAATAAAAAAGGATTGTTAAAAATACTATGAAAAACTCTATTCCAACAAACTGGGCAACCTGGAGGAAATGGACATATTCCTAGAAAAATATAACCTTCTAAAACTCAATCAGGAAGAATCTAAACATCTCAATAGGCCAATAACTATGGAAGAAATTGAAACAGTCATCAAAAAGCTTCAGGCAAACAAAAGCCCGGGGCCAGACAGCTTCACAGGGGAGTTTTACCAAACATTCAAGAAGAACTAAAACCTATCCTCCTCAGAGTAGGCCAAAAAATTCAAGAGGAAGGAACACATCCAAGCGCCTTCTATGAAGCCAGCATCACCCTAATACCAAAACCAGATAAAGACAACACAATGAAAGAGAATTACAGGCCAATATCCCTCATAAACATAGATGCCAAAATCCTCCACAAAATTCTAGCAAATCGGATACAGCAGTACATCAGAAAGATCATACACCATGACCAAGTAGGATTTATCCCAGGAATGCAAGGATGATACAATATCTGCAAATCAATAAATGTGATAACATATTTTCAGGCGTATAAAATGACTTTTTAACCCAGGAAAATCTTCTGTACGCCCAGTCGTCTTATATGCCAGAAAATACATTACATCACATAAACAAATTGAGAGATTAAAATCACATAGTCATATCAATTGATGCAGAAAAAGCATTTGACAAAATCCAACACCCTTTCTTGATAAAAACTCTCAACAAGGTGGGAATAGAAGGATCAAACCTCATTATAATAAAAGCTATATATGATAAACACACAGCTAACATCATACTCAATGGGCAAAAACTAAAACCATTCCCCTAAGAACAGGAACAAGACAGGGATGCCCACTCTCACCACTACTGTTTGACAGAGTACTGGAAGTACTAGCCATTGCAATTAGACAAGAAGAAGAAATAAAAGGCATCCAAATTGGAAAAGAAGAAGTAACGCTGTCCTTATTTGCAGATGACATGATATTGTACATAAAAAAACCGAAAGACTCCATCAAAAAACTAATAGACTTAATAAATGAATTCGGCAATGCAGCAGGATACAAAATTAATGCCAAGAAATCTATGGCATTTCTATACACCAATAGTGAACTTACAGAAAGAGAGACTAAAAAAGCAATCCCATTTACCATCGCACCAAAAATGTTAAGATACCTAGGAATAAACTTAACTAAGGAGGTAAAACACTTATATGCAGAAAACTACAGGACACTGAAAGAAGAGATAGAGGAAGATGTAAACAGATGGAAGAACATACTATGTTCATAGATTGGTAGAATCAACATCATTAAAATGTCCATACTACCCAAAGCAATCTATAGATTCAATGCACTCCCCATTAAAATACCAATGGCATATTTCACAGACCTAGAATGAACTCTCCAAAAGTTCATCTGGAATAAAAAAAGACCCCAAAGAGCCACAGCAATTCTGAGAAAGAAGAATAAAGTAGGAGGGATCTCAATACCAGATTTCAAGCTGTATTACAAAGCCACTGTTCTCAAAACAGCCTGGTACTGGCACAAGAACAGACATATAGATCAATGGAATAGAATAGAGAATCCAGATATCGACCCAAACCAGTATGCTCAATTAATATTTGACAAAGGAGGCATGAACATACAATGGAGTCAAGACAGTCTCTTAAATAAATGGTGTTCGGAAAATTGGACAGATACATGCAAAAAAATGAAACTTGATCACCAACTTACACCATACATAAAAATAAGCTCAAAATGGATACAGGACTTAAACATAAGACAGGAAACCATAAAAATACTAGAGGAATCCACAGGCAGCAAAATCTCAGACATATGCCGAAAGAACTTCTTCACTGATACTGCTCCTAGGGCAATGGAAGTTAAAGAGAAAATAAACAAATGGGACTACATCAAAATGAAAAGCCTTTTCACAGCAAAAGAAACCATCAACAAAACAACAAGAAAGCCCACTGTATGGGAGAACATATGTGCAAATGTTATCACTGATAAAGGTTTAATCTCCAACATCTACAGGCAGCTTATACAAATTAATAAAAGGAAGATAAATGATCCAATAAAAAAAATGGGCAACAGACCTAAATAGAATCTTTTCGAAAGAAGACAGAAGGAAGGCCAAGAAACACATGAAAACATGCTCAAAGTCACTAATTGTCAGAAAGATGCAAATCAAAACGACAATGCAGTACCATCTCACACCTGTCAGAATGGCTATCATCAACAAATCAACAAACAACAAGTGTTGGCGAGGATGTAGAGAAAAAGGAACCCTCATGCACTGCTGGTGGGAATGCAGACTGGTGCAGCCACTGTGGAGAACAGTATGGAGTTTCCTCAAAAAATTGAAAATGGAACTCCCATTTGACCTAGTAATCCCACTCGTAGGAATATATCTTAAGAAACTAGAAACACCAATCAGAAAGGATATATGCACCCGTATGTTCATAGCAGTGCAATTTACAATAGCTAAGATTTGGAAACAGCCTAGGTATCCATCAGCAGATGGCTGGATCAGAAAACTATGGTACATCTACACAATGGAATACTATGCTACCATAAAAAAGAAGGAATTCTTACCATTTGCAGCAACCTGGATGGAATTGGAGAACATTATGCTAAGTGAAATAAGTCAGTCAATGAAAGAAAAATACCACATGATCTCACTCATTTGTGGATAATAAAGAACATTATAATCTGATGAACAAAAAGATAGATACAGTGGCAGTAAAGCATCAAACAGACTGTCAAATTACAGCAGGATGTTAAGGGAGGCGGGGGTGGGGGGAGATAAGAGATCAACCGAAGGACTTGAATGTATGCATATAAGAATAACCAACGGATGTAAAACATTGGGGGGTGAGGGCATGTATGGGAGTGGGGTGGGGGACAACGGTAAGATATGTACACATATAATACCTTAATAAAAGAAAAAAAAAAGAGAGAATTCCAGTATACTTGGATAGACATAATTTGAAAACCTAATTACAATGAAGGGAGATAAATGTTATAATAGTGGCATGCAGTTGGCTCTAATTAGAACACAGGGAAGGTCCTTTTAATTCAGGCCCAGTCTCTTATCTGAAAAGGTTCCCAGAGGAATTATAATTTGAACTGAGTATTTGTGATACAATGTCCTCAGGTTAGTATCCAATCCCTAAAGTAAACCCACTGTTTTCAGCACTCAGTAAAATTATCTTTATTCTCTTATTTTTCTGGGTCAATTAAAATAAACACTTGGCTCATAAAAAGACCCATTTTTGGTGTTGAAACACAGACTAGGTCATGCTGTGCCTTTCTTGGTTTGAGAGATAGGGGCTCAATAGGGAAGAAGAAGTGAGGCGTGTGTGTCCTTCTGATGAAGATTCAAAGAATCAGACAAAGGAAGCTCTTCGATGTCAGGTCAGAAAATGAGAAGTGTGTGGAGGAGTGGGGCTTCCCCACACATCCAACCAATGCTCCAAATACCAGGTGGGTGTCCTGGAATTCAACTCAACTCTGACACTATTTCCTGGTAGATTCCACAGGTTAAGGGTTTACTTCTAGGAGACTGCCTCTCACCCATACTTCACATGACAATCACAAGCCCAGGTTATCACCTGTGCTTCTGACTACCTCACTGCTATAGATAGCAGGTTCCAACAATGCCATGCCTCCCTTGGTCTTCAGACACCATTCCAAGCCCAGGTTGTTACCTTCTGTACTGAATACAAATCAAAGGTTCTTACAACCTCCTTCTGAGGGTTAATTTACTAGAGCTTCTCACTAAACTAAGAAAAAACATTTTTCTTGCTAGATTACCAGTTTATTACAAAAAGATATAACTTGGGAACAGCCAGATGGAGGAGATGTACAGTGCAATGTATGGGGCAAGTTATTTAATATTTCTAGAACGTTAAGCCTCCTATCGTGTATTCTGAAAAAGAGTACAGAGGATGGAAGGAAAATAAACAAGCCTTACTTTTTGTTGAGTCAGCTCACATACACAGCCTTTCTGGAATTACTACACAGTATTTATATTTACATACTAGCTTTCCCGTTGCAGGAAAAAATCCTGCAATAGGATTTCCTGCTGCACTCTACCCTGCCTCTGTTCCTCCCTTGTTCGCCCGCCTCACCTTCTCCTTCAGCCCGCCTTCGTTTCCCTTCTCCCCCGCCCCGCCTCCGCCCCGCCCTTGTCCCTCGCCCCGCCTTCTCCTCCAGCCCGCCTGGGTTTCCCTTTGCCCCCGCCCCACCTCCGCTCCGCCCGCCCCGCCTTCTCCTCCAGCCCGCCCGGGTTTCCCTTTGCCCCCGGCCCCACCTCCGCTCCGCCCGCCCCGCCTTCTCCTCCAGCCCGCCCGGGTTTCCCTTTGCCCCCGGCCCCGCCTCCGCTCCGCCCGCCCCGCCTTCTCCTCCAGCCCACCCGCGTTTCCCTTCGCCCCCGGCCCCGCCTCCGCCCCGCCCTTCTCCTCCCCGGCCCCGCCTCCGCCCCGCCCTTCTCCCCCAGCCCCGCCTCCACCCCGCCCTTCTCCTTCCCCCCCGGCCCCGCCTCCGCCCCGCCCTTCTCCTTCCCCTGGCCCCACCTCCGCCCCGCCCTTCTCCTTCCCCCGGCCCCGCCTTCGCCCCACCCTTACCCTCCCCCCCTTGCTTGCTTCTTCGAAGCTTTACTCCCTTCTGCAGCTGTTGGCTTCCTTGGACGCTGTCTTGATATGCAAATTAGCCGCCATCTTTGTTGGGGCAATTTGCATACTCATCCTGATTGGTTGGTGGGCGTGGCTTGGCTGGTGGGCGTGGCTTAGGTGTAGCGAAGGTGCGGTCAATTTGCATATTTGTCTATTATTAGATTAGATTATATGACCACTTCTAGCTACAAGTGAGGGAATAGCAATAATGGTAATAATAGTAGAGGCCATTTCTACAATGTATTTTGGATTCAGGATATGTTTTTAAGGCAGATTCAATAAGATTTACTAGTGTCATAATATAAGAATTGAAGGAAGCAAGGAATTAAGATAACTTTTAGGCTTGGACCTGAGGATATGGGTGGCTATAGATGGCATTAAGAAGAAAGAAACCGGTTTTAAGTCAGAAAGGAGAACCAAGATTTCTGTCTTGACATTATTAAGTTTTCAGTACTCAAAAAATATAGAAGTGTTACTTGAAATTGGTATAAATTTAGAGAAAGGTGAGGGTTAGGGTTGTAATATTAGATCATAGACAACCTGTCTAAAGCACAAACTATCCTTCTAGCAAAAGGTTATGTCCCTAGTCTCACCTTAAACTGACATGGCTTTTTATCTCAATTATGACATGTATTCTTTTCTAACTTATATAATAAAAACATTTGTACAGTAGTAGTCTATTTACAAAGCACTGCCATCTAAATCATTTTGTCTGTCATAACATAATTTACAGCCAGGAACCTGGGAGTGGATAAAATATTATATTTGCATTGATCATATAGTCATAGTTCATTGGAATTTAGATTTAAAATTTTTTTAATTACTTAATTATTTAAATAAGTAAATTTTAAATACATTTAATATTTGTATAGTAAATTGATGATGAATCATTATAAGTGATAAAATAAAAAGAGGTTGAAAATGAAATAAGTATGTATTTTATCAATTCATCTACTCATCCATCCATCTACTACTAGCCATACAAATTGTTCTCACCCCAAAAATAATTCAGGCAGATTATAAGTACAACCATAATAATGCAAAAGAAAATAAACTAGTGATATAAAGTAAAAGTTGCTGTTCTTTAAGCTTGACACTTTTCTCATTCTACATAACTTTTGTACATCTTTTTCTGCTCAACTTCTTCCTCTCTGTTTTATTTGGCTCATTCTTATTTGAGAGAGGAGGAGGTGACTCTGGTTATAAAAGAGTAGCAAAGGAATACTGTGCTGGAACTGTTCTGTACCTTAAATGTGGTGGTGACCACATGAATAAATGTAATAAAATCACAAGATCTACATACACTCATACCCATAAATGTCTGCAAAACTGGTGGTAACTGAATAAAAATGTCAATTTACTGACTGTGTATTATATCATAGTTATGTGAGATATCACCACTGGAGTAGCTGAGTGAAGGGTAACAGGATATCTCCATATTATCTCTTACAATTTCATTTGAATCAACATTATTTTAAAAAATTAGTTTAAAAAATAGCCTTTCCAGGTAATTTACAAACATTTGCATTATTTGTATGACATTAGCAGTGTCTATTTATTTTAAAAAAAGATTTAGTTTTTTTCACAAATAAGTGATGGTCAGTGGTAATGAATTATTAATCTCTCGGGATAAATTCCCAATATTTGACTTAAGTCTAATTGAGTAACTAGTTCCTATCACTTGGTAGACCCACTGGCCAATTATCTATCCAAATATGAGGCATCAGAAGAATAAAGACAATCTCACATTTTAAACATTTTAAGTATCAGATTCCATGAAGAAAAAAAAAAAGTTAAATGAATTCCTCTAGATTTGCTCCTATACTGGCTTTTTTTAAATTTTCCTTTCCTGCATCCTCAACCTATTTTGACTTGTACATGTTGACAAGTCCAAGATGCCACTGTCTCTCTCATTTCTCTTCATTTATATTTTTAAGAATTGCAAAGACTCTGAAATTTTATCTTAATTGCAAATTAACAAGTTGGCTTGCCAAAGTTCTGTAGATGCTAGTTGAAGACATGTGATCCTGAGTCAGAAACAAAGGACTTTACTGCTCATGGCATAAACATATAACATCATCATGTTTCCATTATTTTCCCTTTCTCCCCCCGAAGCCCACAGAAATGTTGCAGAGTGACTCAGGTGGATGCCAAAGCACAGATTTATCACGTGTTTAGGAAAGCCCCAATCTAATTTTTTAAGGGCATCTAGAAAATAAGCCCAACATTTGTGCTGGATGGAGTCATTCTTTTTATCACCTTCTCTATCTCTGTCTTCAAAGGCAATTTTACTTGAAAGATAGATGTTCACAAATATACTTGAAAAAACATAGTTACAAATAAAAACTGAACAATTGTCTTGGAGAATTAGTTGCCAATACTTCATTTCCTGCTGATCTCATCATGGTGATTACATGGTTTTAATATCATCATTATATCTTTTTCTATATGTCTAGTCTGAAATAGAACCCAGATTCATGGTTAACTACTCTACTGGAATGAATGTAACCTGAAGTGATAAGGACTGCCCATCCTATGTTCTTTACCCCTTCAGTCTCCTCTGAATCAAACCAGGTTTTACATATAAACAAAAAGGGAATTACAAGGTAGGAGTAAAAGATTAGTCTCTCACTACTGCAGACTATACCACAGGTCACAAGGGAAAAGGATCTTTGACAAGAGGAAATCTTGCTCCTCAAGTTTCTCTATCCCTGCATCCTGCTCCTTTCTTCACCAGATTGGAGTTGGTCTATGTGCAGGAACCACTGGATTTCACTAATGATGTATTTTGCTTCCCAAGTCTGCAGATGACTTAGGTACTCTGGGACACCTTCTCTAAAGTCAGTATGGATCATCTGCTCAGGGTCTCTCTCTCTCTCTCTCTCTCTCTCTCTCTCTCTCTCTCTCTCTCTCTGTCTCTCTCTTCCCATCCATTGTACATATGTACAATGGAATATTACTCTGTTATTTGCAGCAACATGGATGGACCTAAACGGTATTATTCTAAGTGAAATAAGTTTACAGAGAAAGGCAAAAACCATATAAGTCAATACTTTAGTTTCAGGTATTAGTCTAATACAGTGACAAATGCCAGTTCCCTTAAATTTTCTGTTCAGTTAAGCATATAGACATTTCCAAGTAAAAGTATTAGTTTCCATGGATAATAGAGTTTTATCAATTTTAATGTAAAGATTGACTTCAAAAATGTGTTCCTTTGCAGTCTTGCTCTGGTAAGATGGCAGTGGGGCAGAGGTAGCCAGTTCTCTTTACAACTGCCACATGAGCTGATGTTAAAGATGGGATATAGAAATAGGAGCAAGGATAGGATTGCTCAGATATGAGAAACAATGAATGACCACACATAAAATCAAGTTGTCGGGAGTGCAAGAAAGCAGAGAATAATTCTGCTTTGCCAGATAATCAATATATATAAAAGCATAATCGACTGTTACGACTGGTCAACTAGCAGTAGCTATGATGTGCACTGACCACCAGGGGGCAGATGCTCAATGCAGGAGCTCCCACAGCCAACGTCCTACGGCTGGCCAACCTCCCGGAGTCCCTCCCCAACTCTGGATGTGGTCCCTCACTGCTGGCCAGCCGGCCCCAATCAGCCCTGATCACCAGCCAGGCCAAGGAACCCCACCCATGCACGAATTCATGCACTGGGCCTCTAGTAGTAATATAAAAAACAATGAGCTCAATGCTTAGGAAGCAGATAGAATTATATAAAATTTTTATACAAAGGACAAGATTATAATTAGTCTTTATGAACCCAAAGGAGGCAGCATGCCTGGAAAGGCTAAAAATAGCTCAAGTGAAGTAGAAACTGGACACAGTGAGACTATTAAGGTAATAGAGTTGATGAAACCATACAATACCTTTCATCCATATTACCTCCAAGTCAGTGAATGCCTCTCTATTGCATATAAATACTATGAATAATAAATGCATTTTCTATACAGATTCTTAGCAAGTTAATGTGCAAAACAAAATAAAAAATTATGAAAACTATTAACATTTCAAAATATAATGAAAGAAAAAAAGTATTATCTAAAACATTTAATTTTCAGATAGTACATCATCTTGAGAGAATGTGGTGAGGCATGCTAACCATTTTAGATACAATGGTTAAAATATGTTTTGATTCCTGTGACACTGTATTAGACTGCAATACCTGAAACTAAAGTATGGAATTATATGGTTTTTGTCTTTCTCTGTATAACTTATTTCACTTAGTATAATACCCTTTAGGTCCATCCATGTTGCTGCAAATAACAGAGTAATACTCCATTGTATATATGTACCACCTCTTCTTTATTCATTTGTCTGTTGATGGACACTTAGTTTACTTCCATATTTTGGCATTTTTAAACAATTCTGCAATTAACATAGGAGTGCATATGTATTTTTGAGTTAGTTTTTTTGTATTTCTTTGGATAAATACCCAAAAGTGCAATCACTGGGTAATATGAAGTGGTGCATATATACAATGGAATATTACTCTGTTAAACAAGCAGAGGTGGTACATATGTACAATGGAATATTACTCTGTTATTTGCAGCAACATGGATGGACCTAAACGGTATTATTCTAAGTGAAATAAGTTTACAGAGAAAGGCAAAAACCATATAAGTCAATACTTTAGTTTCAGGTATTAGTCTAATACAGTGACAAAAACCATATAATTCTATACTTTAGTTTCAGGTATTGCAGTCTAATACTTCAGTGATCTATTTTTGAGCTTTAAAATATAGTGGTATATTCTGTACCACTATAAATGTGCTAGTGTTATATAATGTGCCTTTCTTTGTGATAAAACCTGAAATAAAAATTTATAATAACAGTTGGTAAAATATATTATTAATAATCACTTAACTTTAAAGGAGTTGTTTTTATTCCATTTTACAAATAAAGAAATTGAGCCTAACTAAAGCTGAGTAAATTATCCAAGTTAATGAGCTGCAAAGCTGTGGTTCAAAATGGCTGTCTCCAAATACATAGCTAAAGTTTATAAGAAGAGTTATATATCAAATTTGTCACTGAAGAAATTCTAGGATTTACCAACTTTTTAAAAAATATCAATTTAGTAGGTCTTCAAGCCAGGACCTGCTATCATTACAACCATCCATGATGCTATATTAAAATTATCACAAATAATAATAATAATAGACTTGCTTCCTTTATAGAGAATTTTATTTATTTCAGGAAGATATTTCCAATGGAAACCAGCTTCACACTTGTCAGAATAGCCATCATCAATAAATCAACAAAAAAGTATTGGCGAGGATGTGGAGAAAAGGAAACCCTTGTACACTGTTGGTAGAATTTAAAATAAGTCCAGCCACAATGGAAAAGAGTATGAATTTTCCTTAAAAAATTAAAATAGAACTATCATGTTACCCAGTGATTGCACTTTTGGGTATTTATCCAAAGAAATACAAAAAAACTAACTCAAAAATACATATGCACTCCTATGTTAATTGCAGAATTGTTTAAAAATGCCAAAATATGGAAGCAAACTAAGTATCAACAGACAAATGAATAAAGAAGAGGTGGTACATATATGCAATGGAATATTACTCTGTTATTTGCAGCAACATGGATGGACCTAAAGGGTATTATACTAAGTGAAATAAGTTATACAGAGAAAGACAAAAACCATATAATTTCAATTATATGTGGAATCTAAAAAACAAAATAAACAAACAAAACAGAAAGAAACTCATAGATATAGAGAACAAATTGATGGTCACAAAGTGGGAGGTGGGTTGCAGATATGAGTGCAAAAGGAGAAGGAATTAAGGAATACAAATTGTCACTTATAAAAATAGACTTGGGGATGTAAAGTATACCATAGGGAATACAGTAAGACTCTAATAACTATGTATGATGTCAGATGGGTACTAGACTTGTTGGGGTAATCACTTTGAAAGTTATATAAACGTCTAATTACTTTGTTGTACACCTGAAACTAATATAATATTGTATGTCAACTTTAATTGAAAGAAATAACAATACATAAAATCTGTTATTTTGGAGCCTACCTAAGGAGAAGATAAGAGCATCTCCTTGCATTTCTGGATCAATGTAATACTTTTCAAAATTCTAATATTACTTATTTCATTGTGCAATGAGACCTAAATATTCTCAGGAGTTTTGCACCATGGTAGGTGAAAGAAATTAAGCCTAGAAATATGGGAAATGTCTTAATTCCTATTTAAGGAAAAGAGCACTGAGTGGGAATCAGACTTTCTGAGGCATGATTTTAAATTGGGAATTATTGCACTGTATGATTAGAAGTAAGCACTTCCCCATTTCTCTACAATGAGGAAAATTAATTTGATTATTGCTGAAGGTTATTCTAGCTTTGAATTTATTTCTGCTGTACTAGTAAGATTCTCGAAATAGGTCAATAACATTGATTTTTCTCAAATGACAGGATCTGACAAATAGTATGCTCTCAATGAATATTTATCAAAAGAATGAATGAATAATTGGAATTACAGTAAAATCAGAAAAAGGAACCAGTGTTAGCCAGTCTCAAGCTGGCAAATGCAAAGTAATTTTGCTCCTTCTTGTTTCAAACTTGCCTTCTATTTAAATCCTCAATAAAATACTCAATTGTTTTAGTAGGATACATGAGCAAAGCAAAAACTGGATCTTTCTCCTTACCCTTCTCTTTTTACAGGTTCATTACCAAGCTTTGTCAAATGTTTTTCCCATTTTCCTCTACCCTCCATTTGTTCTAACTTTTCTTCAGTTGAATATTAATACCACTTCCTTCTTCCAAAGAGAGGCTCTAGGAAACACTGAGAAGTAGGCAGCCATTTTCCCATCATCAAAGTCCAACTCATGCCTTAGGATATTAGTGTCTTCCCATTTACCTTCTTATCCTTAAGTATCAATATCAAAACCTAATTTCAGGTGAGGATCTAATTAGTGCAAATATTATTAAGGTCTAAAGAATGTATTATTTGCACTGTAATAAGGGGCAGAAGCCTCACCTGCAGAAAAGGATCTCAATTATGGAATTGAGGTCTTGGAAAGGTAGAGAGAAGCTCTTTAGGGAAGAGGAATGCAGCATAGAGATAAAGGTCATGGTTCTCTTCTCACTCTCTCTGAAATAACCAAACTATGCAGCAATTATATTCCTCAAAAGGATGTGCAGCCTTGATGATTTTAAAGTGCTGATATAGACCATTCCTGCTAAAAGAAACTTTGATGACACATACATAGAACACTAAGTCAACTATGATAATTATATTTTTAAAATTTTAATCCACTCCTTCAAAAGCCATCTATATACTCAGTTAAAACAAGGAAGTAAATCTGAGGAGGCAGCTGCACCATTGAAACACTGATAATGGAAACACAACATGTAATTTTATAAACTAGGAAATGCTTGGTAGAGGTTAACTGAAAATGAACCATACATATTCAATACAAAATACGTAAGATCTAGCCCTACCCGGTTTTTCTCAGTGGTTAGAACATCAGCTCATGGACTGAAGGGTCCTGGGTTTGATTCCAGTCAAGGGCAAGTACCTGCAGGCTCGATCCCTAACATTGGTCCAGGCACATGTGGGAGGCAACCAATCCATGTGTCTCTCTCACATCAATGTTTCTCTCTCTGTGTCTCTCCCTCTCCCTTCCACTCTCTCCAGAAATCAATAAGGGGGTTGGGGGA
This sequence comes from Eptesicus fuscus, assembly GCF_027574615.1. NCBI lineage: Eukaryota > Metazoa > Chordata > Mammalia > Chiroptera > Vespertilionidae > Eptesicus > Eptesicus fuscus. The sequence continues at coordinate 10,433,382 of NC_072474.1, read as the reverse complement.
AATATCATCCTATGAGGATTAGCAACATCAACAAAAAATATGTAAGATCTATTTTATAATGCATAAACATTGGTAAATGAACTAGTTTAAAGAAGAATCAAGTTCACTATTGAAAATATACTTTCTGTTTATAGAACATCTTTTATGCCCCTTGCCACATCCTTTAAGCTCATCTGTTTGCTCCAGGCATTGCTGGGACACCCAGCTGTATACAAATGTAGGCTAATACCACCAGCCTCAGCTGCTATGAACGTATCTCTCATTTTCTGTCCTGGTCCTCTCTAGCACCACCACAAAGGATGCAGTAGCCCAAATCACCACTTAGCCCACACACAAAACACACCGGGAGACATGAGGTGTTTATGCTCCCTGGGGCTCTCCTTGAAAATAGAGAATGGAATAAAACCAGTAAAACAGTCCCTCATTCATGTCTTAGGCAGATAATACTGAGGGGTATTTCACATGGTTCCTCAGAGGGCCCTACGTGGGATTGAGGCCCAATTGCCTTCAATGGGAACCAGCTTGATGATGTCCTTTATCTAGCTTTCTCTCCTTCTTTGTTTCATTCTTTCTTGTTCTCCCCTTCTGTGCTTAATCAAGAAGCTACTAGCAAGCAAGTCATTGTCTCTGATTCTGGAACAGTGGGTTATGGAAGTGGCCTTAATAGTAGTAAATAGATTGGTTGCTTGGTCATGGACCTGAAATAAGAAGGATAAGGAGTTCTGGGTAAGCGACATTATGAATGGAGGTATGGGAGTTGGCAAATATGAAGATTTTTTAACCACATGTGAATTCCAACAAGAGAACATCTATGGTGGAGAGGTAATAAGGCTCCAATGTATAATAACATATATCAGAAATATTTAACAAACACATTTGTTATTTGTCCTCATAAAGAAAATCATCATTTTCAAATAAAACTTGGTGTCTTGTTTGGTAAATATATGATCCTATAGTTATAAGCATACCAATATCTAGTTGTCTATAAGTATTCTCAGAGGGGGAAAAATTGTGCAATAAATACTTCACAGTGACACCTGCTCCCTGGTGCTTAAGAACTTAATTGTTGGTGTGCCTGATAGCAAATCATCTGAATGTTTTAGAGATTTGTGATATGGTGGCTTTGTGAACTCTTCCACACACACTCACAATGTTACAGTTTCTTTAATGACAGAAAAAAAATATAATGCAACATAAAATTACATGAGAAAAATCTATAGAGAATGTACACATTTAAGATTTTATAAAAGACAAAGATATTTGGATGATAGTAAAGATGAATTTCTAACTGGCTTCTGAAGGAAAGAAAAATGGGGGGATGGCAAGGAGCAAGAGCAAAGCTGAAGGTGCACAGGAATAGAAATAGTATTTGTGGTGGAAAAGATGAGAGTCCATGCTTATTGTACTCTTTGTATGAGACAGGTCGTGCTCTGGGCCATACCCAGATCATGCCCTCTCCCAAGTAAAGTCCTTCTGTTATCTCAGCCTTTCTCATCTCAGTGAAAGTAAAATCTACTCTTATAGTTGCTCAACAAACATTTTGGTGGGCTATCTATTTACAAATCTTGTGGGCTCTACTTACAACATATATCCTGAATCTAGCACTTTTTATCACATCTACCATCACTAAGTAGTCTCATCTAACCCACAGTCGTATCTCTCCTGGACCATTTCTACAGGCTCCTAGTTTGTCTTACTGCACCTAACCATGCTCTCCTACATCTCTTCTTCCACAAGAAGCCAGAGGAACAATGTCTTAGAATCCCAAGGTAGATCATGTTACTATTCTGCACAAAATACCCTAATATTTCTTTTCCTGATGCAGAGTAAAATCCAAAATCTTTATTATGGCCTGGAACTTCTCCCCCTACCTCTCTGCTATAATCACCAACCACTCTCCTTTTGACAGGGTAACACATTGTAAGTAGTTTAAAAATATTTAGTAAACAACTGAATTTATTACTTTAATTCTTTTATAACACTATAAGATAGGTGGCCTATTGCATTAAGAGGGAACTGCACATAGAAATATTAAATGCCTTTACCACAGTTAATAGTTAATAAGACTTATAATTCAGATTTATACCCAGGGTGAAGAGTCTACATTTTTAATGACCATTTTATACTGCATTTTCAGAATGGAACTATAAAAAGAGGAGGCATAAATGAGCAGAAATTGCATATTAGTGAGTAATAAAAGGTAAGATTTGATAAACTGTATTTTCATACTAGGTCATAATATAAAATCTCCCAAACTTAAATCCTTCACTTATTAATGCTTAACTTAGGGGTTATAAGAAGTTTATTTTGAGCCCATAAATCTAAATTCAAAAAGAAATTAAAAATAACTACTGCTGAGATTGTAAATGTTATATATTTTATTACAATAGCAAAGAATAAGTACTTGAACATATCTTCCCCATTAAAAATAAAAACAAAAACAGAAAACTCTTAGTATTTAAGTGTTGTTTGAAAAATTTGCAATTTCCCATGGGAAAAAAAAAATAAAAGTAGAAAACTATGTTGCTGCCAGAGGTAGGGAAAAACATTGTAAATATCATTTAGGAATTACTCTTTGTTGATGGCCATAGTTTGGAAGTGTATATGTAAGCAAATGTGTTCATTTCCAGAGTAAGTATCACATTCTTCAGAATGATGTCAATCAAGCTGATGAAGACTTGGGCTGTAATCTTAAAGTACATTATTAAATACTAGTACAATCATCTCTAAATATTTAATACTGAGTGATACCACTAAATTGTCTTATGAGATACACTACCTAAAAAAAACAGCATGCATGTAGGTGATATATGAATGACAAATTAATTTTTAATATCCTAAATCATATGTTAAATCAATGAGATTTTAGAAAACATAGATACTATCCTCAACTCACCAATAACTATTTATAAAGTATTTCTTGTCAATGTTTTAAATTTATAAAGTAAGACAAGTTCATTAAATGCCTCCATTTTTTTGTGCTGGTCTCGTGCTCTGCATGTTTACCTAGACTCCAAATTAATATCATTGCTTACATTGAAGCAACACTAAAAACCATTTTTTACTTGATAGGCTTTACTAGGGCTTAATTCTGTTTTACCTTTTTTTTTTTTTTTTTGCCTTCAACAGCTCCAGTTTAGTAATTTGTGATTCATTTAAAAATTAGTGATATGACATTAGATGTCCTTAACTTTCACTATATAAAGAGAAAGGCAGCCAAATAACAATTAATTTAATCAACACCTGTGAAAGGGAACAAAATATTTCATAATTGAAATTCAATATAGTGACATTGCATATATGAAGAGTGGATACGTCAATTCAAAGATATGGCTTTCAAGGGAAAAACAGACATAATGGGGCCACCAGTATACAGAGTGACATATGGATAGCATCACACTGGTTTTAGTTTGCTCTTCCATCTATAAAGAAGTTATCATTCCCATTTTTTTATAAGAAAGAAGCTAAATAAATAAATTGAAAAATGGAATAACTTTTCTTATACCCAACAGAGAACTGAGGCCATAGGGCATAGAGACAACCCAAAATACGGAGACAGGAGAATCCAGAGAATAACAGTTTTGGTTTGCTTACCTGTAGCAGAAACCTCTGGAAAAGTAAACTAGTTACAGTTGAGGCATTTCCAACTAGTTCCTTAGTGGAACCCTGACACTGGTTGATTTTCTTTCCAGAAACCCTAGCTGATTCTCCATAGTGAAGACTCAAGAAAAGATCCCCTTATGGCTCTGAAGAGGGAGGGGAATAGTAGCCATTGGGAAATATGCTCATACCTTTTTCCACAGAGCTACTTTCCAGGAGGAAAGACCCTATCAGACTTTATCCCACCTATGGTAAGCGCACTTAGACTCCAGTACCCTCCAGTCTTCCTGTATCACTGAATAGGGTCGGGTGGGCAAGATAAGAAACACCTGTGAAGGTTACAATCCAGAGACATAGATCCATTTATACACTGAGATATAATCACATGTTTAGAGAACATTTCCTCTCTCCCATACCTTACCACACCACAAAAGGGACCTAGTATAGAGACGGTGGATTACAACTAAAAGAGGTCTAAAATGAAGGCTCTGTTTTAGGGAAGCACAAAGACAGCAGGAGAAACAAAAACAAGAACACTAGAGTATTTTAAAGCTTCTGGAACCTACAGCTATAACAAACATTAAACATAACCTAACTTCCAGGCAGATTAACATTCGTTTTAACATAAAGGCCTGTTTATCTCAGTTCCTTTTATCCAACACACCATATCTGGCTTTCAACAAAACAACACAATGCATCCTGAAAGTCAAGAAAAAAGTCTGAAGCGATTAAAAAAAGTATCAGAATAAGACTCAGGAAGTATTTTTTGAAATATCATATAGGAAATTTCAAATAACTATCATTAATATATTAAGATCTCTGATGGAAAAAATTGACAACATGCAAGAATATATGGATAATATAAGCAAAAAGATGGAAACTCTATGAATCAAAGGGAAATATTAGAAAACAAAAACACTACAGCAAAAATAAAGAATACCTTTGATGGACTCAGTAAAATAAGAGAGAAGAAAGAATCAGTGATCTTGAAGGCAGGTCAATAGAAACACTCTAAACTAAAATGCAAACAGAAAAAGAATGATGAGAACAGAACATCTGAGACCTGTGGGAAAACTATAAAAGGTGTAATATATGAATAATTTTAATACCAGGAAGAGAAGAAAGACATGATAGCTGAATAAATAATTGAAGTAAAAATGGCCAATTTTTTTCTGAAATTAATGACAGATACTAACATACATCCAGAAAACTAAACGAATATCAAGCAGATTAGCTACCAAAAATTCTACACCTAGGCATATCATATTTAAATTGCAGAAACCAAAAACCAATAGCATCATACTACTGTATTAAATTTCATTCTGATTTAAAATGAGGTTTTTAAACATTATTTTCAGCACTAGAGTGCTGTCTTCAGATTAAATCTGATATGGAAGACCAAAGTGTAAAACAGATAAAAAGTACAGTAGAAGAGAAGAGCTGCACTTGTTTAAGAAGGTTTGGTGTGGGGAGGATAACACTGTTGACCCTCTGTCTCATACATCCCATATTCTAGTATATCTAATATAAGCTACATGTGTTATTTTAAATCACCTAGGAACCACCTTTTCAAAAAGTAAGAAGTCATAGGTGAAACTAATTTTATAACTTTGTTTTATTTTACCTAATATATAAAAAAATCATTATTTCACTAGGTAATCAACATAAACTCTATTATGAGATATTTTAATTTTTTTCTTTATTGATTATTACATATGTGTCCTTATCCCCCCATTACCCTCCCTGCCCCTCCCCACACTCATCCCCTCACCCCCCTGTTGTCTTTGTCCATTGATTAGGCCTATATGCATGCATACAAGACCTTTGGTTGATCTCTCCTCCTTACCCCCACCCTCCCCTACCTTCCCTCTGAGGTTTGACGGTCTGATCGATGCTTCTCTGCCTCTCGATCTGTTTTTGCTCATCAGTTTATGTTGTTCATTATATTCCATAAATGAGTGAGATTATGTGGTATTTATCTTTCTCTGACTAGCTTATTTCACTTAGCATAATGCTCTACAGTTCCATCCATGCTGTTGCAAATGGTAAGAACTCCTTCTTTTTTACCGAAGCATAGTATTCCATTGTGTAGATGTACCACAGTTTTTTAATCCACTCATCTACTGATGGGCACTTAGGCTGTTTCCAAATCTTAGCTATGATGAATTATGCTGCTATGAACATCGGGGTGCATATAGCCTTTCTAATTGGTGTTTCTATTTTCTTGGGATATATTCCTAGAAGTGGGATCACTGAGTCAAATGGGAGTTCCATTTTTAGTTTTTTTGAGGAAACTCCATACTGTTCTCCACAGTGGCTGCATTCCCACCAGCAGTGTACAAGGGTTCCTTTTTCTCCACATCCTCTCCAGCACTTGTCGTTTGTTGATTTGTTGATGATAGCCATTCTGACAGGTATGAGATGCTACCTCATTGTTGTCTTGATTTGCATCTCTTGGATTATTAGTGACTTTGAGCATGTTTTCATATGTCTCTTGGCCTTCTTTATGTCTTCTTTCAAAAAATATCTATTTAGGTCAGACAATACAATGCAAGAGAATTACAGGCCAATATCCCTCATGAATATAGATGCCAAAATTCTCAACAAAATTCTAGCAAATTGGATCCAGCAGTACATCAGAAAGATCATATACCATGACCAAGTAGGATTTATCCAAGGGATGCAAGGATGGTGCAATATCTGCAAATCAATAAATATGATACATCACATAAAAAAATTGAGAGATAAAAGTCACATAGTCATATCAATTGATGCAGAAAAAGCATTTGACAAATTCCAACACCCTTTCTTGCTAAAAACTCTCAGCAAGGTGGGAACAGAAGGATCATACCTCAATATAATAAAAGCCATATATGACAAACCCACAGCTAACATCATACTCAATGGGCAAAAACTAAAACCATTTTCCCTAAGAACAGTAACAAGATAGGAATGCCCACTCTCACCACTCCTGTTCGACATAGTACTGGAAGTACTAGCCATTGCTATCAGACAAGAAGAAGAAATAAAAGGCATCCAAATTGGAAAAGAAGAAGTAAAATTGTCCTTATTCACAGATGACATGATATTATACATAGAAAACCCCAGACTCCATCAATAAATTATTAGACTTAATCAATAAATTCGGCAGTGTAGCAGTATACAATTTTTTTTCTTTCACTAAGTTTTCAAATTCATTTTTTGCTTATATATCTCGATTCAGATGCTTAATTTTCAATGGAAATCTGTGATTTCACAGAGTTGAAAAGGTATATTTGCATACCATTGTTATTCTAAACATAATTTTTATGTTTCCCAAACTAAAAGAAATAACCATTTTAACTCAAATTAGTTAAGATTAAAATCTAACAAAATTAACAATTAATTAAAATGGAAATTTTCAGTAAAACTAAAATTTAAAATTCTGATCTTCAATTTTACAAGCCATATTTCAAATGTACAATATTTATGTCTGGCTAGAATTTGCCATATTGGACAGTGATTCTAGTGCTTCACATAATACAGCTTGAAAACTACTGGCCTAATCATAAAACTTATGAACACTATCATTCAGAGGCTAATACCTTGCTCACCAAGAAGCATTCTGCTTTTATTTGACATCTGGGTGCACTGATAAAATCCTGTTCCTAGACCAATAAGGTGGAGTTTCAGACCGCGGACCTTGTTAAATTCACTGACAATAATATCCCGTGAAGGACTGGGAATCCAGCTAGCTAGCTAAAATTTCCTGGCAGTGCTCCCTTTCAGCATGCATATTGCTTTCCAAATGTGAACATAACATCACTCTGAGACTTTGCTCATCTCACAGATGGCAAAGTCAGCTCCTTAAATTAATCAGCCTAACCTGGAAGATGTAATAAGTATGAAATAAATTAGGCAGGAGTTATTCCCTAAAGGTTTGTTCTTCCATGAGCTTAAAGCAAAGCTGATGGTTGCACTAATAGTTGCAGGTAGTTGCTGAAGATAGGCAAAAATCTCCCAGGTGGACTGTTAAAAGGGGGAATAAGAACTTCATCTACAAAGGCATAATCATAAAGTAAATTACAATTTCAAGCAATAGTAACTTAATTGTGGGCAATAAAGGGTACAGAAATATGAAGGAAAACAATAAAATAAAATTAATGTTGTCTTAATTTAGGCTATTGTAGTTCACAAATGGTAAAAAAAAAAACAAAAAAAAAAATAAATAAAAAGCAATTCTTTGGGAAGCACTAAATGTTGGGAATCTTTACAAGGGAATTTTAGCTGGCAAAATCCTGAATCCTAGATATGGACCTCCTAGTAAAGGAATAGACAGTAGAAATTCACTATGGGAAACTCCTCGTGTTCTCTTCTTTTCTCTCTTGGTCCTTCTATAATCCTAGGGAGTGAAAATGAACACAGGCATGATAATTCACCCTGAATTTGTTGCACTTGAACTCCCTTTCCCCTTCTGTCTTCCCCCAAAAAAGAGACCTAATCTTATAGTTTTTTACATAAGAATGTGAAAAGAACTGCTACTTATGAAATTAGAAACAGTACAGATTAGATATTAAAGAATAACATTGGATGGTTTATATGATTTCATGTGCTCTATTGCAATTATAATTTTCTCCTAATTAGGTTGGATACTTACATCAAGCGTCAAATCCATGCACTACCTTACTATTAGGGGTGGGTTTTTTTTTTGTTTTTGTTTTTTTAGATAATTAGAGTATTTAATCATGTCACCTACTTCTTTTAAAACAAACAACCAAACAAACATTAATCCTGAGCTAAATCCTGAACATCAGAGTCAAGGCTCTTCACAGTATGTTTTCATTCTTTGTTTTCAGATATATCTTCCATTCTAATCTATTTACGCAGGAGTTAAACTGAAAACACATAATTACCACCATGGTACATTTACTGACTGAAAAATATTGATGTTACAGCTTTGGTCTGCACCAGGCTCTTTGAGAGTCCCTGCTGTGCAGGACAGGTTTGGCTTTCTTTTCTTTTTCTTTTTTTTAAAATATACTTTATTGATTTTTTTTACAGAGAGGAAGGGAGAGGGATAGAGAGTTAGAAACATCAATAAGCTGCCTCCTGCACACCCCCTACTGAGGATGTGCCCGCAATCAAGGTACATGCCCTTGACCGGAATCGAACCTGGGACCCTTTAGTCCGCAGGCCAATGCTCTATCCACTGAGCCAAACCGGCTAGGGCAGGTTTGGCTTTCATGATTTGATCCTGGAAAGGTTCACGTGAATCCAAAAAAAGTTCTGGCTGGACAGAGAAGAGGGCCATGTTTGAAAGAATAAGGCTTGACTGTCAAGTGGAATCACAGCAGTTCGATGTTTTAACACCCAGAATTGCTGTGTCAGTGTGTACCAGCCGAGTGTCAGTCTGAAATGCACCCTGAATGATAAATCTCAGACTTCCAATCATCCCTCATGCACAGAATCAAGCAAGTAAATATTTCTTGAATGGAGTAAAATTAAAAGTCTACACATTTTCATACGTCTCAATGTCCGCTCATAAGATTTCTCTTAGATTACTCTAATTTTTCCACTGTCTACTTTCAACTCAGCTTTTGTGAATCAGCTGCAACACCAGCACAGCTCTGCTGCCTTCCCACATCCCTACAATTGGAAGTAATGGCTGCTTTCTCCTCAGGGTAGAGCCCTAACAACAGCTACCATAGGGGGGTTTAATTATGGTTACTTCTACATGGGTTAAAGGTAGGGCTTTTTGTTTGTTTATGCTGTAAATCTATAATGGGAGCCCAGCTGAGTGCCAAATACAGAAATTTAAGAGAAATCCACAGATACTGCATGAGTAACCCTAGTTCAAATTTATACCCATTCAAGAACAGCTAAAAACAATGCTTTTGTGTATATTATACTTATCAGTTCATTCTCCTTGTAAAGATAAGCTATTGTGAGCATAAAGAAGGAAACACAAAACTAAGGGCTGCTTTTATAAGATGAGGACTAAAGGCTAGTACTAAACCCAGTTTTTAAACTTTTATGTTTCAACCGTATATTACTTTAATAATTCAGTGCTTTAATTTACTTTTAATAGTTGAATAAGTACTATAATGACCTTTTTACTATAAATTAAAAAAAAAACTGTAATTTGTTCCCATTGTAACACTGAGTGGTTGTTCTCAACTTTCTGCTGAATAGGCTGTCTATGGGCAAGCTGAAGTAACTTGAAATCCAAGTTCATGAGCACAGTGACACCAACCTGCAAGAAAAGTCAAAGCCTCATTATGCTTCTTTCTAGATGACCGTCTTGTAACCTATTTTGATTTTATACTTTCACATATTTATGTGTAAAGATTCATTGAACGCTGACAGAAATTATTTGAACTTTAGAGCAAAATTGCTTTCAGCTGCATGAAGAGAACCTGGCAACCTTACATCCATTGCAGGCCTACTTTCCAGCTGTGAAGATATTCACTGCATCAAAAACTAAACCTTGGTTTTGAGATACAGTTTATTATACACAATACACAGCTCCTGTTCTATCCTATGTATCCTCAACCTCATATTTATTTGTTTCTGAGACAGAATAGGGTATTTTGTTAAAAAGTACTCTAACTTTTCTTTTATCATCAATCCTTCCTTTGTTTCCAGCCTCAAATTTCCCAATTCTCTGTTACAAATTTGTAAAGAAATTGTGAATAATAAATCTGCTATTGCTATTTTCTATTTTCTCATTTTTGATTTTTTATTTCAGTATAATCCCTTCTAATGACTATTATGTAGCTGCATGTGGTTTCCACCAGCACAGGTAATCAAAATTACTTCCTGGGTTGGTTCTATTATCTATACCACCTTGTTCCCTTAGGCTTATGGTAAATGACAGAGAAATTTCTTTTTCATACCTTCACTTCCCCTTTTCATCTCTGATGCATACATACACCAAATAAGGGAACAAATTAATATTCTACTTGGAAGTATTTCAACACCTCATTTTATTTTGTCAATGCTTTTCTTTCAGTATGTTATGCCGTTACTAAAATAGTTGTGGGGGGAAATATGTTAGCTAACAAGTCTTTTTAATGTTGGCACACACACATTCTTTAGTTTTTTGTTCCTATGTTCATGAAACATTAATGCTATCACAAGTTGTTTGGTATATTTTTGTAGCTCATTTCATGTACACTTAAGTTTCACATTTTCAACAGTTTAAATTATTTCTCTTTTACTTTCTCTGAAGTATTTAGAAAATAAAGTGAGAATCTTAGAAGCGAGTGATACCTTGTAATGGATTTATGTTGGTAGCAGAGTACAAACTAAAAGGGATTTTGTGTCTAAATTTATATATATAAATACTTTGCAAGCTAAGACTTTCTCTTCTTGCTTGTTAAAATAATCTACATTATTTTGTAAGCATGTGCCAATGTAAAATACATTAAAAGTTTTACTGAAAGAGATATATTTTTATTTCATGTTCTATCTTTTATACTTTCTATATAATTTATTTTGAAATGTGACAGAAAAATAAAATTAAAGAGATTCTAAAAATTATTTTTAACCAGCCAGTGCACTAAAACAAATGAACTGTTGCTAAATCTTGGCCTTGAAGTTTAATGAACAAGCATAAAAATAATTTATATAGATATGGCTAAAAAAAGAAAACTTATATTACTTTAATTAAAAAAAAAAAAGCACAACCCAGACTCTTCCTTAAAACCAAATATGGCATCCAAATTTGAAGAGTAATGAACTATTCTTTTATGTATGTTATACTATGAAAAGATTTTCAAGATCACTAGTCATCAAAGATATGCAAATTAAAACCACAACAAGATATCATCTCACACTTGTCAGAATGGTTATTATCAATAAATTAACAAACAACAACTGTTGGGGAGGATGTGGAGAAAAAGGAACCTTCATATGCTGCTGGGTTGTTGGGAAACAATACTATGGAGTTTCCCCCAAAATTAAAAATGCATCTGCCTTAGATACAGTAATTCTACTTTTGGGAAAATATCTAAAGAAACAATACTATGGAGTTTCCCCCAAAATTAAAAATGCATCTGCCTTAGATACAGTAATTCTACTTTTGGGAAAATATCTAAAGAAATTTGTGAGGGGGGGAGGGGTTCCCTCAGTCTGGCCTGCACCTTCTCGCAATCTGGGACCCCTCAGGGGATGCCTGATCAGGCCTAAACCGGCAGTCCCTTGATGCTAACCACTCGCCTGCCTGCCTGATCACCCCTAACCACTTGCCTGCCTGCCTCATTATCCCTAACCACTCGCCTGCCTGCCTGATCACCCCATAACCACTCTGCCTGCCTGCCTCATCGCCCCTAACCACTCGCCTGCCTGCCTGATCTCTCCTAACCACTCACCTGCCTGCCTGATCACTCCAACCACTCTGCCTGCCTGCCTGATCACCCCTAACTGCTCGCTTGCCTGCCTGATTGCCCCTAACTGCCTCTGCCTCTGCCCCCTGCTTCATCCAGAAGGACATCCAGAAGGACGTCTAGAAGGTCATTCGGCTGTCTGGTCTAATTAGCATATTACTATTTTATTATTATAGATAGCCAATATTTGGAAACCCATCAGTAGAAGAGTAGATTGAAAAAACAGTGGTACATTTATACAATGGAATACTATTTGACTGTAAAAAGAAGGAAATCTTACCTTTTGTGTCAACATGGATGGACCTGGAGAGCATTATGCTAAGTGAAGTAAGCCAGTCAGAGAAAGACAAATACCATATGACTTCACTTACATGTGGACTCTAATAAACAAAATAAATATACAAAAAATAGATACAGAAAATAGACTGACAGTTATCAGAGGGGAGGGGAGTTGGAGAGCTGGGTGAGAAGATATAGGGATTAACCCTCACCTCCCAAAAAAGACCACATAGACATAGACAATGATATGGTGATTACAAGAGGAGAAGGAGATAGGGGGAAGTAGAAAAGGGAATGGGAGAATAAATGATGATGGAAAGGGATTTGAGTTTAGATGGTGAGCACACAGTGAAATGTACAGATGGTGCATTTTAGAATTGTATACTTGAAACCTATATAAATTTATTAATCAATGTCACCCCAATAAATTCAATAATAAATAATAAATAAATAAATAAACTACATGTGATATATTTTAAACTTTCTTCTAGCAAAGAACTAGAAGTTTCAAAAATTATTTTGCATAATCTTTCCAATGGTTTGTAATCTAATTCAGGAAAAAAAAAAAAATACTAGGCCTCGTTTTGGTTTATTTTATTATAGTAGGCCTACATTCATATTTTGATGACAACCTCCTGGATAACCTCTCATTCGTATTCTGATTTCAAACCTCTTTGATTTCAAAAGTTTTGACTCAGGAATAGAGGCAGATTTTTCTTTAAGGAGATTTATGAGTGTTTTGTTTTGGTTTGTTTTTTCTTTTTAGGTCCAATTATGTGAAGACTTCTTATCCTTCAGGAATAGATCTGTCTACCTGCTCATGTACATTTTATTGCTTCTCTCCCCTTTGTTCTTACCCTATCTTAATTCTTAATATCCTAGCCCATTACAAAAAGTTAAAAAATGAGTTTTAAAAATACCCTTTCCATTTTTCATGTAAGCAATGAAAAGGAAAAAGATTATCAACAGAAACAAGGGGTATCTGGTCAAGAATGAAGGGACAGGCTTGGCTTACATGGAAGTGGACAGCTTGAAGAAGATAAACTTCAATGTTCAAATTTACTCTATAATGGAACTGGATGTATTACATATCCTTACTAGTTCCAAATGTACCTAGATTTCTTAATCCATCTCAGAGATGAATAAAAGATCCTTGAACTGCTTTGGATTGAACCCAAATTCCTGATCCTATCTATCCCATATCCAGTTTTCTAAATTAGACGTTTCCCAGCAAAAAAAAAAAAAAAAAAAAAAAAAAAAATGACAAGCAAAATCAGTAGACTATGAAATTTTCAGAACTAACAACTCAGTCAATACCTGAATAAAAATAATATAGTTTTTTTCCTAACACTCAAATTTAAGTGAAAGAATGCAAAAACCCAGAATATACCTTTCATTTATTACACCAAACATTTGAATTTTTCAAATGGACAAAGGAAATTATTATTTCTACCTGCTTTCTAAAATTAAAATGATAAAAACAAAAGTACACCTGTCACCATTTAATAATTTTGTTTAAAAATATGGATCCTGGGTTGATCTTTCAACAAATTGAAAAGAACAATATATCATCAATATTGGACTCTATCTTTTAATTTTATCATTTCTCATCTTTCAAGTTTCTTACTGCTCTTGCTTCCAGCAATTTTATTGGAAGACCTGAGATGACCCAAATATTTTCCTATTTGATAGATAAAGCTACCTTTATCCTATCTCCCTCGGGAATGTGTTGAGTAAATGAATGAACGTAGTTTAAGGTAACTTTCAAAAGTATATAAATATTTACGGATTGTAGAATTCATTCATTCGGCAAATACATACACTTATTGTGTCTATTATCTACTAAGGCATATGTATTGCCATAAGAATAATCTACAAAGAACACTTACATTAGGAAAATTACTATTAATGAAATATTTTGCTGTGGAAGAACATTTTAGTACCTTCAAATTCATTACAAATGTTAATACTTCAAAATGCAAAAGCTATATGAAACACCACAAATATATATAGTTCATAATTAAAAGGAAACTCTTCCCTTATTATCTTAATAAGTTTTACAAAATTTGAAGGCTCAAAGAGGCCCACATATTACAAGTGCCCACAATTTCACACATGAAGACACCAGGTAGAAAAGGGAAATCTTACACACCTAATTATTGAGAGAATTGGAATTTAATTTCAGATCTCTTAATATCCAACCAAATTATCTTTCAGTAATAATAAAAACACTTTCTTACAGACTATTTTATGACTCTACGCTATTTCTTGACAATAACAAAAATATTAAAAATGAGATTTTTTTCCTCATGACTCTCAAAAGCTCACAATAACTTCTATCACCATTAGCCTGGATTAAAAAAATAATAAGTCTAACCAGAGTGGCTCAGTTGGTTGATCATTGTCATGTGCACCAAAAGGTTGCCGGTTTGAAAGATGATGGTACCATATGATTATAATGAAGCTGAAAAATTCTTATCACCCAGTAACATTGTAGCCTTCTAGCACTGCAGCACATTATTTAGGTGTTTGTCGTGATGGTGGTATAAACAAACCTACTGGCAGATCATGTAAAAGCATAGCACATAAAATTATACACAGTATATAATACTTGATTATGATAATAAGTACTATGTTACTGGTTATGTATTTACTCAACTATACTTTTTATCATTATTTTAGGGTATATTCTTTCTACTTATAACAAAAAGTTTGCTGTAAAACCAACAGTATGGCAATTTATCCCAGTAGCAGCCTCATACATATTGTGTTTACCTTGCCTCTTGATTGCAACATTTTATCTTATGATTGATTTAACTTTATGTTGTTGTTTTTTTTATAGTAATACTAAAGGAACAGTGCATGAAATTCCCGCATGAGTAGAGAACCTAGGCCTGGCTGGCGATCAGGGCCGATCTGTGGGGTGATCGGTGGGGTGATCAAGGGGCCCCCCACTGGCACCTGCCTTGGCCAGCCTGGTGCCACCCACTTGCTGGCCCCGCCCCCCAATCACCTTGCCAATTGCCTCCCAGGTCCAACCCACTTGCTGGACAGCCCTGCCCACTACCACCCACTCGCCAGCTGGCCCCACCCCTGCTGCTGCCACTGCTGGTCACCTCCCTCTGCGGGTTGACGTGGGGTGATCTGGGGTGCCCCCACTGGTACCCACCTTGGCTGGCCTGGCTGGGGGCAGCTCCTGCATTTAGCATCTGCCCCTGGGTGGTCAGTGATCATCATAGCAATCGGTCATTCCTCTGTTCTGTCGATTTGCATATTAGGCTTTTATTATATAGGATGTTGTACAGACTTGTATAGTCCATGAGCGATAGGCTATCCTGTATAGCTTAGGTGTGTAGTGTAGTAGGCTATATCATCTAGGGTTTTATAAGTGCACTCTGTAATATTCACACAATGAAGAAATCACCTACAGATACATTTTTCAGAACATATCCTTTACATTAAGGAGTTCCATTGTATAGGTCAATGAATGTATGTTTCATATTAAAGACATACTATTCTATATATATATAAAAGCCTAAGTGACCATTATGACCAAATGATTGGAACTACCAGTCGTTATGACACACACTGACCACCAGGGGGCAGATACTCAACATAGGAGCTGCCCCCTGGTGGTCAGTGCGCTCCCACAGTGGGAGCACTGCTCAGCTGACAGACCCATCCCAGCGGCCCACCAGCCCAGCAGCAGCTACTCACTCCCTCAGTGGTCCTGCAGGTCCAATCTCTGGAGAATGGGCCAGGTACCGATGGACCAGCGCTGCTGGCATGATTCCGACAGTGCCGCCGGCCTCCTGGAAGTCTGCCTTGGGCACTCTGGCCGCCTCTCCTCCCTAGATGCTCTGCAAGGAAGAAAGGATATAAAAGCGGCTGCCAGGTGGCTCCCAACAACCTGCACAAACGTCAGCAGGACGGATCCGGATCCTGGGCTGGCAAGGGCATCCCAATGCCCTCCCAGAGGGCTAATTGCATCACACCCCTCAGGACGGGTGCTAGATGCAGGGCTCATGGCTGGCGAGCACAGCTGTGGTGGCGCAAGCCTCTCCCAATCAGTACTGACTGGGCAAGAGCCTGTGGCAGGGGCAGTGGGGCCGAGATGAGCAGAAGCTTCAGGCAGGCGTGGCAGGCGGTGTTGGACTGCAGGTTTTGGCCCAATCCCTGAAGGCCACCCAGAGGGACCCCACCCATGCATGAATTTGTGCACTGGGCCTCTAGTTTTATATATTTAAGTAAGGTCAAACCTTATACATTGCTTTAGTCTAAATAGACTTTTTTCTTTATTTTTGTTAATCCTCACCTGAGGGTATTTTTCCCCCATTGATTTTTAGAGAGAATGGAAGAGTGGAAGGAAGACTGAAACATTGATGTGAGACAGACACATTGTTTGGTTGCCTCTGGCATGGCCCAACTAGGGCCGGGGATCAAGCCTGCAACCAAGGTACTTGGCCTTGACCAGAATTTAACCCAAGACCCTTCAGTTTTCAGATTGGTGCTCTAACCACTGAGCCAGGGCTATGTAGACTTTTTTGGATGCTGCTATTAACATAGGGATTTTTCTATCTGATTAAGAAGAAAGGGGGAGCATGAGATATCCCTTGAAATTACTTTTTCCCAACCTAGTTGAAAAGCAATTTAAGAGTTATTCTCTCTTACAAGCCAAGAGAGAATTAGCCAAATGTCCTATTTAATATAGAAGGAAGATCAACCTTCCCTCTGCCACATTCTCACCTTACAGCTCCGCTGAGAATCTTACTGTATGATGAACTGAGTTACCATATCACATCAGTTCTAATTATGTCAGAAGACTCATGTCTCCCAATTTGAGAACATTTCTCTTGTCTAAGTAGTTTTTTGCTATCTGGATTAATTAATTGTTTCCATCCAGGTGGCTATCAGGACACTTTAATAAATATAAATTTCTCTTGATCTTCTCTCAAAATAAAACTATATATTTTTGTTATTTAAATTTTAATTTTCTCTCTAATTATGAAAAATATTGCTGATGCATTTCATATTTAACCATCTTTACCTTTAATACCATATAAAAAAGAATCATAAAATTAAGTTCCTTATCTTATGATTAATTAATGTCACCCAATTAAATTGTCTCAACACTAGTCTCTAAATTTATGTAAAAAAATCTAAAATTATCAAGACTCTTATAAAAATGAACCAGCTAATACTAACGTTTCTCAACATTTAGTAAAGCAAAAGGTGAGTAAAATTTTGGTTGATGAAAGTTAAATCTAAAATGAGTATTAAATAATAATGGTATTGCCCTGACCAGTTTGGCTCAGTGGATAGAGCATCAGCCTTCGGACTGAAGGGTCCCGGGTTTGATTCTGGTCAAGGGCATGTACCTTGGTTGCACGCACATCCCCAGTGGGGAGCATGCAGGGGGCAGCTGATCAATGTTTCTCTCTCATCGATGTTTCTGGCTCTCTCTCCCTATCCCTTCCTCTCTGTGAAAAATTAATAAAGTACTTAAAAAAATAATGGTATAATTAAAAGAATTCCAGTAAATGAAATATCTGTATTTTTCTCAGAGACTATTACAGTAATAAAAATGAATTATTACTCCTTTAAGAATCACATCTTGATTACTATTTAGTGCTTGGAGTTATGTTTACTCAATTGATCTCATTATAACTTATGGCATCAGTTCCTCAATACTGTCAATAGACAAAATATTTTTTAACAGAATACTCATCAAGATGTATGAAGTGATATCATATGAAACTTATCAGCTTAATTTTAAAATATATGTCTTTTAAAAAGGAAAATAAATATTTTGATGTTCTATAATGATAAAATAATGTATTATATTAAAGAAGAAAAATTATTAGCTATTAAAATATACTAGTTAGTAAAACTAAGTCAATGAATTAGAGGAAATGTGTATACAATAGCAGAATATTTTAAATTAAAAAAAATTATAAGTAGCGTGGCCAGCATCACTCAGTAGTTAAGTGTTGACTTATGAACCAGGAGGTCATGGTTCAATTCCCAGCACATGCCAGGGTTGTGGGCTCGGTCCCCAGTGTGGGGCATGCAGGAGGAAGCCATTCAATTATCTCTCATCATTGATTTTTCTATCTCTATCTCCTTCTCCCTTCCTCTCTGAAATCAATTAAAATATATTTTAACAATAAGGAAGGCAATCCCACTGTAGACCTCAGAAATCAGGTACCCCTGTTCTAGATCTTATCTTTGCAGTATCCTGTTGTGACCTTCCTCTGACCATGCCTTTCCCACTGGCTGAATAGTCCATGAAGCCAATTGGATGCACCCACTGTGAGCCTTTTATCAATTCTAGACCATGCTCTGGTTTCTAAGACATTGGGATATCTTCTTAAATTGCTTGTGTTCTCTAGGGCCCATGCAAGTCTCTTCCTGATTCTGTCTTCTTGAGAGAAAATGAAGCTATTTATATGTTTAGCCATAGATTATACTTGGCCTTTCCTGTAATACACATATGCTGTCAAATGCAAAGATAGTTTGGCAGGCGAAAAGAGAAGGGTATAAAATAAGTAAGGACAGTTTAGACATTTTACAATGTGTGGTTCTTACCATCCCTACAAAAAGACAAAACAAAAATACTTTTCTTTGCCTCACTGGCATCCAGTATCATATTCTTATAAATAGTTTGTCATAAGTTGCCTTAACATAGGACTTGCTACTCTTTGCTGAGATTATTTTTTTTTAGCAAGAATTCCCAAGATTTAATGCAAGGTTCTGGGTATAATGATAGAGAATCTGTGCAGAGTTTTTTAGTAGCCCTTCATATCACACTAACTAATGTTATGTCTTTATAGGCAGATAGAAAGCTCTAGGACCAGTATCTACTAGGCAGCATTGCCGTGAAAAAGTGTGCTGTCTCTGCATGCTAAATAACTTACAGCACTTTTTCTTCTAAGTTTGATGGCCCTCATGAATTGTTGGGATTTTATATCAACTTTCTTTTTGTGCTCAAAATGAAATCTGCATATATTGGATGTCACCTTCCAAACTATTCATATTTCTTTAATTGATCAAAAAATCATATTAACAGATGGTCCTCACAGTCTGATAATTGACCACAGTGGGAATTACTTATAATAGCTATCAATTCAGAGCAACTAATGGGCAGTAAAGCTTACTGGGAAAGCAACATGGACTGGAAGAAAGTGCTTTTAGATCAATAGAGCTTTTAAAATCTTCTAAATTTTAGGGGAGAAAAAGGAATCCTGGTGAACAGACAATGTTCAACCACTTATAAACATCCCCATCACAATATTATGAATCTTTCATGGAGTTGGCACAGGAAGGAGTTCTGGTTTAATTGTGGAAAGTATGTTTCTAATTATATATAACCTTTTAGATGGTATTTATAAGAGAAGAAAATATAGAGCTTGAATAGTGGTTACCTCTGTATAACCAAAGGTACTTCTCTATTCAAAGCTCCCACCCTTTATGCCTACTCAGGAAAGTTCCAATTTAAAGGAGGATTCAATAACAAAACTTGTATTTTATCTCATTGAATTAATTTCTAGTATAGCCAAGTTGGAAATAAAGCAGTCCAAATGGAATTTGAAGGTATAATTTGTAGATGGATTCAATCAACTTAAAATTAACATTCAATCAACTTAATATTAACATTTAATTATATTCAAATCAATATACAGAAATTAAGAAAACAGTCATTTTCAGGGAAAACAAATGTTTAAATATATAACATTTGTTTTCCCTGAAAATGGCTGTTTTCTTAATTTCTGTATATTGATTTGAATATAATTCCCTAGGCAAATAAATTGATAAGATCTAAGGCATAAAGGCATACTTATTTCAACTTTCATGCATGTTATAATGAAAAATATTTCCATGCATGTTAATGTTTTGTTTATTGATAACTTTTCTATTTTGTAAAAGATTAAAATAAAACAATCTTAAACTCAAGGGATTATTATTTGATAATATTTTACAGTTTTGCATTATTTAATCTAAAACACAAGTGGCCACAAGTATTCCTTGACTGATATGGATAAATATTAGAATATTATAAAAGTGAAATTGATAGAAAAATCTCTTAATATTTCTCATTCTTTGCACCATGAAAGTGTTGAAGTATATCTACATTTATAAAGGAAGTCTTTTTCAAAGCACCAATTCTGAATTAGGTCAAGTATCTAAGGAATAATTTTATAGATTATATTAAAACTAGAGGCCTGGTGCACAAAATTTGTGCATGAGGGAACATCCCCTCAGCCCAGCCTGCACCCTCTCCAATCTGGGACCCCTCAAGGGATGTCTGACTGCCGGTTTAAGCCCGATCCCTGGGATCAGGCCTAAACCGGCAGTTGGACATCCTTCTCACAATTCTGGACTGCTGGCTCCTAATCACTCACCTGCCTGCCTGCATGGTTGCTCCTAACAGTCCCCCCTGCCATCCTGGTTGTCCCTAACTGCCCCCCGCTGCTGGCTAGGTCACCTCCAATTGGCCCCCTTGCTGGCTCGCCCCGCCCCCCTCACCAGCCTGGTCGCCCCACGCAGTCTGCTTGTTCAGTCGTTTGGTCATCCCTCATTAATCTCCCTGCCAACCTGGTTGTAGGCAGCCATCTTGTGAGAGAGTGACAATCAATTTGCATATCACTTCTTTATTATATAGAATGCCTTAATAGAAAAGGGTCACAAAAGTCTCTTGTTAGTTATGAGGCAAAAATAATAAAATTTCATAACCACAGTGTTACTTAATATTTATGGGGAATATTAGTGCTTTTTTACGTAGTATCTTGCTGATTACAATAAAGTGTGAAAATTACAAATTAAGCTACCATAAAGAGAATATTACTTGTTTTGTCATAACTTATTTCTACAAAGTGTGGTATGCAGGATTCTAAGATGGCTCCAGTTATTCCCACACCCCAGGATCCTTTGTGTGGATACCCTCTGCTTGAATGTGGGTTAAACCTGAGACTTGCTTCTAACCAATAGAATGTGGCCAAGGTGAAAGGATTGTTAAGACACAATTAAGGTCTCTAATCAGTTGACATTATGTTGTTAATCAAAAGGGGAAATATCCTGGATTGGCCTGACCTAATCAAATGGGCTCATTAAAAGAGAATCTAGAGGTCACAAGAGACAGTCCTGCAAGTTGGAGAAGCAATCTTCCATGAGTCCTAGAGCTGCACAGAATGAATTCTGCCAAACTGAAATGAGCTGGGAAGAGGACCTTGAGCCTCAGATGAGAATGCCTTCCTAGTTCCCTCTTGATTGTAACCGTGTGAGGCAATGGACAGTAAAACCAGGTAAAAGTGTCCATTCTCCTAACCACATGAAAATTTATGATAAACTTAAATTGTCTTAAGCCACCAAATTGATTGGAACATATTAGTCATCAAAACAATCAAATAAACAATAAACTAATATACAGAGAAACCAAAAGGAAAAATAATGTATATACTTTCTAACTATATTACAAAAAATGTTCATAGGGGATGAAAAAAATCACTTTATTTTCTTCATAAATACATCACAAGTAACATATTTTTGAGTTTTGTGTTTATTTATTTATTGTACAAATTATCCACTAAAACATGGTTTTGTTCACTGCTGTATCCTAAAAAGTCAAATAATGCCTGACACATAATAAGTGCTTAGTATATGTTTGATTGACTAAGACCAAAAATAAATATATTAATATACATTGTGTGTGTTTCTGTTGAGACTATAGGTATATCCATATATAAAACATAAAATTTTAAGAGAATCCTTAATATTAGCTTTACTAAAATATTTTCCAATCTTCTAATTTTAACCTCTTTTCTTTTAATTTACTCCTATCCTCTTTTCTCAGTCTGCAATGTCACTTGCATCATGTTATTTCTCTGATACAAACAACCAAGGCATCATACTACATACCACTATATCATTATAAGTGAACCACTCTGCCTGGACTCAGAGACCTTCTTAACTCAGTTTCACTCAGTCTTTCTAACCAGATATCATTTGAACCAAACTTTCCTGTGTGTGTTCTAGTCAAGTAGGTCTCCCCCAGCTCTGTCAGTCTCCTGAACCTCTGTGTACCTGCTCACTTTCTCCCTGAGTTTTGAAATGCTTCTTTCCTTCTTTTATTTATCTGGCTTTCTCTAGCATTCAAAGTCAAATTTAGCACTCAAAATCTTGCCTAGTTACATTGTACTGAACTACAATTTCATCTATCTAGATACTCGCCTTGATGGCAGAACAGTCTAGCAGAACTTGTAAAACAGAAAATTCATGGACTCCAGATTTTATTAGTTAATATTATATGACTTTTAATATATAAAATAACCCCTCCAAATAACACTTTATACATTTAAAAAATGATATAATAGTCTCACATGTTTTACAGTTTGCTTCAAATTAATCATTTTACACAATTCCTGACATGTTATGTTACTATATATGAATTGTTTTTCACTTACATGTTTTCTTTTCTTTTTTATTATTATATTTCTTTATTGATTAAGGTATCACATATTTGTCCTCATCCCCACATTCCCATCCCACACCCCTCCCCACACATGCCCCCACCCCCCTGTTGTCCTTAACTGCTGGTTAGGCTCATATGCTTGCACACAAGTCCTTTGGTTGATCTCTCCCCTTTACCCCCACCCTTCCCTACCCTCCCTCTGAGGCCCAACAGTCTGATCCATGCCTCCTTGTTTCTGGGTCTGTTCATCAGTCTATGTTGTTCATTATTTCCCCATAGATGAGTGAGATCATGTGCTATTAGAAATCACTTACATGTTTTTCTTTCCAAAAACACAAATCAGGGTATATCAACTCTCAATAAATATCTTATAGTTTTGCAATTATTTTTATTTTCCTCTAGAATATTAAAACCATGACTGACAAAACATCAAATAATATTTGACAAAGGAGGCAAGAGCATACAATGGAGCAAAGACAGCCTCTTCAATAAATGGTGTTGGGAAAATTGGACAGGCGCATGCAAAAAAATTAAACTAGACCACCAACTTACACCATACACAAGAATAAACTCAAAATGGATAAAGGACTTAAATGTAAGACATGAAACCCTAAAAATCCTAGAAGAAACCACCAAAATCTCAGACATATATCATAGCAATATGTTTACCAATACATTACCTAGGACAATGGATACTAAGGAGAAAATAAACAAACAGGACTACATCAAAATAAAAAGCTTTTGCACTACAAAAGAAATCATCAAGAAAATAACAAGAGATCCCATTGCATGGGGAACATACTGTATTTGCCAATGATACACCGATAAGGGGTTAATCTTTAAAACATACAGGGAACTCATACAACTTAACAATAGGAAGACAAACAATCCAATCAAAAAATGGGCAAAGGACCTAAATAAACACTACTCAAAAGTGGACATACGGAAAGCCAAAAGGCAGATGAAAAAATTCTCAAAGTCACTAATCATCTGAGATATGCAAATCACAATGGCAATGAGATATCACCTCACACCTGTCAGAATGGCTACCATCAACAAATCAACAAGTGACAATGTTGGCGAGGATGTGGAGAAAAGGGAACTCTAGTACACTGCTGGTAGAAATGCATACTGATGCGGCCATTATGGAAAACAGTATGGAGTTTCCTAAAAAAAATTTAAAATGGAACTCCCATTTGACCCATTAATCCCACTTCTGGGAATGTATTCTAAGAAACCTGAAACACTAATCAGAGAGAATATATGCACCCCTATGTTCATAGCAGCACAATTTACAATAGGTAATATTTGGAAACAGCCTAAGTGTCCATCAGCAGATGAGTGGGTAAAAAAAATCTGTGGTACATCTACACAATGGAATACTATGTGGCTGTTAAAAAGAAAGAACTTTTGTTATTTGCAACAGCATGGATGGACCTGGAGAGTATTATGCTAAGTGAAATAAGCCAGTCAGGAGAAAGATAAATATCTCATGATCTCACTCATATGTGAAATCTAATGAACAAAATAGACTGATAAACAAAAATAGACGCAGAGACATATAAGCATGAACAGACTGTTGAACCTCAGAGAGAAGGCAGGGGAGGGTGGATGGGAAGAGATCAACCAATGAACTTGTATGCTGCTGGAAGCAAATTCCAGCAAGTCATAATTATGCAAGAAGCATCAGAAGGCTGATGGACATTTTCAGCAGTGTTGAAGATCTGCATATTATTACTGGATGCCAAACAGCTGAGGGCAGTTCCCACAACCTGATGGTCCTTTATTGTTTACCAAACCTTACCTTTGATATGTATATCTGCTTTGCTAAAGGGAAAAATGTGTGAATAAAATGTCATGGGTCCAGAGATTTGGGGAGCCCACTTCACTAGAAAGTGAAGCCTCCTCTGGCTCCCCCATGCCTTCCAAATTTATGTTTTTTGTCTACTTATCCATTTATGCGCAGCCCTTCTCCAGATTCCTGAACCCTTGCTGCAAAAAAGACTGCGGTAATATGCATATATGCATAACCCATGGACAGACACAATGGGGTGGGGAGGGCTGTTTGGGATGGAAAGATCAATGGGGGAAAATGGGGACTTATGTAATACTTTCAACAATAAAGATTTAAAAAATAACTTAAAAAACAAACAAACAAACATATGTACCTCTAAGGAACTCCTGGGTTTAAAGTGAAAACTTATTGCTGTTTTTGTTTTAGATTCAGCAGAACAGCCCTCCAGGGTCAACAAATAGAGAAATTCTATGCACTATTTGCCCATCTTTGACTCTTCTAGGTGGGGACATCTCCAGGTCCCCACATGTTGCTAGTGGGAGTAGGCTTCTTGAGATATCCTGAGAAAACGAATATTCTGAGACTTGCATAACAAGATGAGATGTTGTTGAAAGCTTTAATTCTGTGAAATTATACCCCTGAGTTTTCAAGAACCCATTTCCCCTTGTCCTCACAAGGAAGAAGTGTAGCTGTGGCTTCAGCAGAGTTAGAATCAGATCCAGTGTCCAGGATTTTCACTTTGTATTGGAACAGTTCCCAGTCCAGCATTAGGCTAGCTTAATTTGTGTTTCTAGCTGTACTTCATTAATCCATTGCATGTAGGGTCCACAGTGCCACATGGCTACAGAGGAAACATGGGTGAATGCAAGGAAGCAGGAACAAGAGAGCCCCATGAGCCAAGAGCAGAGTTCTTTTGTCTCAGGGATTATGTATTCCTAAATTTTGGCAGGCTTGCAGTGGCCCTGCCCATTCTGGCTAATGATCTCACTTCCAAGGTTTGACTGACAACAAGCACCTTCCCTATGTTACCCCAAATTTAGTGTGCATGCATTTATCTGGCTTTTTCCAGTCCTTTCCCACATTGATCTGTGGGGAATAGACCAGTGGTTCCCTGGGGAGTGCAAATTTACAGTGACCTGGTGAAGCTGCATAAATGGCATGCTTATGATGTCCTGTTTTCCCCTTTGCTCCCTTCCTATTATTAACTAGAGGCCCGATGCACGAAATTCGTGCATGGAGGGGGATTGTCCCTCAGCCCAGCCTGTACCCTCTCCAATATGGGACCCCTTGAGGGATGTCCGATTGCCCGTTTAGGCCCGATCCCGGTAGGATCGTGCCTAAACGGGCAGTCGGACATCCCTCTCACAATCCAGGACTGCTGGCTCCCAACTGCTTGCCTGCCTGCCTTCCTGATTGTCCCTAACCGCTTCTGCCTGCCAGCCTGATCACCCCCTAACCACTCTGCTGCCAGCCTGTTTGCCCCCAACTTCCCTCCTCTGCCAGCCTGGTCACCCCTAACTGCCCTCTCCTGCAGGGTTGATCACCTCCAACTGCCCTCCCTTGTAGGCCTGGTCCCTCTCAACTGCCCTCCCTTGCAGGCCAGGTGCCTCCCAACTGCCCTCTCCTGCTGGACACCTTGTGGTGGCCATCTTGTGTCCACATGGGGGCAGGATCTTTGACCACATGGGGGCAGCTATATTGTGTGTTGCAGTGATGATCAATCTGCATAGTACTCTTTTATTAGATAGGATAGAGGCCTGGTACAGGGGTGGGGGGCAGCTGGTTTGCCCTGAGGGTGTCCCGGATCAGGTGGGGGTTCCCTTGGGGTGTGGGGCGGCCTGAGCGAGGAGCCTGTGGTGGTTTGCAGGCCAGCCACACCCCCTGGCAACCCAAGCAGAGGCCCTGGTATCTGGAATTTATTTTCCTTCTACAATTGAAACTTTGTAGCCTGGAGCGGAGCCAAGCCTGGGGCTCCCTCCGCGGCTGGCAGCCATTTGTGTTGGGGTTATAATTGAAACTTTGTTGCCTTAAGCGGGTGGGCCCGGCAAGGGTGTGCGGAAAGCTTTGCTTCCCCTGTTGCCTGCGGCAACCCTGGCCTGCTCTCTCAAGCTCCATTCTGTCGCCATTTGTTTGAATTTGTTTACCTTCTATAATTGAAACTTTGTAGCTTGAGTGGAGGCTTAGGCCTGGCAAGGGCAGGCAGAAAGCTTTGCTTCCTCTGTTACCTGGGAAACCTTGCTCTCTGTGGCTGTAGCCATCTTGGTTTGGGTTAATTTGCATACGCACTCTGATTGGATGGTGGGCATGGATTGTGAGTGTGGCTTGTGGGTTTGTCAGAGGTATGGTCAATTTGCATATTTGTCTATTATTAGATAGGATAACTAGCTAATTACAATAGTATCATGACCACACATAGAATCTACTTCAAACAATTTTAAGAATAACAGTATTTAGCAGAGAATCATCGATCAGCTAACTCTTTCATGCCCCCTACAGGGAGTCGAGCTCAAAATCTGACCATGTGCCCTGATCAGTAATCGAATGATGACCTCCTAGTTCATAGATCAACATTCACTGAGCCCCATCAGCTGGGCAGTATTTAGCATTTTAAAGACAACTCTTCAATTCAAATTGTTTTATTATAAATAAAAAATAATTCTTGAAAATTTTATCAACTATACTACTTTTATTGGTTTTCAAAGTGATGGTAGAAGATACGTATACTATCTAATAAAGAGTAATATGCAAATTGACTGAAACTCCAACACACAAGATGCTGCCCCCATGTGGACACAAGATGGCCGCCACAAGATGGCCATTAGGGGAAGGCAGTTAGGGGTGACCAGGCTGGCACAGGAGGGAAGTTGGGGGCTACCAGGCCTGCAAGGAAGGGTAGTTGAGGGGGACCCAGGCCTGCAGAGGAGAGCAGTTGGGGGTACCAGACCTGCAGGGGAAGGCAGTTAGGGGCAAACAGGCTGGCAGGGGTGCAGTTAGGCTTCAATCAGGCTGGCAGGGGAGAGGTTAGGGGGTGATCAGGTTGGCAGGCAGAATTGGTTAGGGGCAATCAGGAAGGCAGGCAGGCGAGCAGTTGGGAGCCAGCAGTCCTGGATTGTGAGAGGGATGTCTGACTGCCCGTTTAGACCCGATCCTAATGGGATCGGGCCTATATGGGCAGTCAGACATCCTTCAAGGGGTCCCAGATTGGAGAGGGTGCAGGCTAGACTGAGGGACACATACCCCTCCCCCACCCCCCACCCCCCATGCACAAATTTCGTGCATCGGGCCTCTAGTATTAAATAAAAGGGCTGAGTGGTTCTACTTTATGTAGGGAAAAGGAAAGCATTCATTCACTTAACAAATATTTATTATATCCTTTATTTATTTATTTAATCTTTATTCTTAAAAGTCTTATATATGTCCCCTCCCCCCCCATTGGCCCCTTCTAGCCCTCCCGCACCCCTCACCCCAGGTCTTCACCACCCTGTTGTTTGTGTCCATGGGTTATGCATATATGCATACAAGTTGATCTCTTCCCACCTACTCACCCACCCCTGCTTTCCCTCTGAGATTTGGGAGTCTGTTCCATGCTTCTTATTGAATCTTTTATATATTGAGGGTGAAAATTATGATTTAAGATTCATTTCTTAATGTTCTCCCTAGTTTTAGAGAGAACAGACATACAAATGTGTAATCATAATATGTGGGTCAATTATAGAATACTAGAATAATTATAACAAATAATTAACATATATTTACTCTACATACATATATTCCATCTCTTGGTTCCTGGCACAGGAGCATATTTTATCCTAACATTGATCTTTGATTCTGGTTCCTAATATAAAGCTCCTAAATCACTTGGAATTTCCTGGGTGATAGGAGTGTCTTTTCTTTTAATGTTTTGATTTTTTTTTAATGTTAACATTTTAAAAAATAAATATTTGGGACTCTTCATATTATCAAGATTATAAATGCAGTAATTTAAAATTCCTGTTTCACACTATTGGTCAAAATGCAGTACTGATGCTTCTGAAGGAGAGGATCAGAGTGTCACATGGACCAATTGGAAGTATACCTAATTAGTAGACACCAAACAAGAAAGGAAAACTTGTACAGGTCATATTATTCATATTTAAGAAGTCTGTGAATAGAGAAATGACTCCTTCAGTGTTTTAAGTGTTCAACTAATAATATCACAATTGCTAAGATCAGACATTCAACTTGCCATACACCTTAAATTTAGAGAAAAGGTTAATTCAACTAGGGTAAATATACAAAGTTCTATTTTTTTTTTATTATGCTGTCACTCCTGTTTAACTCCTGTTTAACTATTTATTCTTATAAATATTATACTTGTATTGGAGACAAATAGGTGATACTACATTATACCCCATTTTCTACTTCTTTCATTAAAACATTGAGATCTTAATGATACAGAAATTTAAGGTCTTAAATGTGAAAAAATTAATTACTGCTTGATTTCATATTTTAAAGCAATTTAAACCATTATTGAAGGCTCTAAGTTTGAACCAGTAATTTGTAAATGTTTTTTAATGCTGTAGAATAAAACATCTCAAAAAAAGCTCTCTCTAAAATTCTAGAATGGCTAGCCATTATGCCTTTTAGAAATGATAGAGGTAGCACCAGGAGAGATTTTTACATACCTGGCAGGGGAACTGGGATGCCTGAAGGGCCCCTTTCAAAGACATTAATTTGGAAATATATGTTGAGTACTTCTGGTCTGAACAGAAAACAATATACCACTGAGAGCAGCTGTATTTAACACAACATTAACATTACATTTTCTGAATTTCAGTCTGTTTCAAGCATGTCCTTTCTCCCAAGTTTAACTATTTTTGTACTTCCTGTAAGCTCATCTTAAAAATAATCTATATTTTGAACAGATAGTTATTTTATATATGAATTTTTTTAATATGATAAAGCTAAACTTGGCCAAAGTGTATTCCTGATGTATGGGACCATCTATCACTTCAACTATGAAGACTGAAATAGAATATATTCATTGTTGGTTTTGTCTATTTTCCTTCATAATAAAACCTCACTCAGAAAAGAAAAGAAAAAAAAAAAAAAAAGAAAGAAAAGGATTTTTTTTTTTTTTGGGGGTGGGGGGGAGAGAAGGTGAAGGGATTAAGCCAAAAAAAAAAAAGAAAAGAAAAGAAAATCTCATGGACACAGACAACAGTATGGCAATTACCAGAGTGAAAGGGGGATGAAGGGAGGGGAGGGAATAGAAAAGGGTAAAGGTGATAGAAGGAGATTTGACTTGGGGTGGGCAGCACACAATGCAATATACAGATGATGTATTATGAAATGTATATCTAAAACCTATGTAATTTTATTAACTAATGTTATCCCAATAAATTGAATACAAATTAAAAAAAAAACACAAAGTAGTGAAGGAGAATAGAATTTAAAAGTTGAAAATATTTTAAAATGCAATCATTTGGGTGATAATCTGATAGTAAAATACAGAACTAAATAGAAATTTAAGGTGCAAAATTTACACTATATACAGATTTAATATGTACTCAGAATGTCATTTTCAATCATGAGGTAAGAAAGAATTTAAAAAGTACTCTTGGTGCTATAAAACCTCATAATTGGGGGAAATAAAACCTACTGATTTTATATAGGATTAATAAAAACTATAAATATTAAAATTTTAAAAATAAAGCAATTTATTGAATAGAAGAAAATAAAGGCTATTCATCATTATGTTTAAGTGCATGAACTATGGAGTTAAACCACCTGCATTGAAATCCTGGCTCTGTAAATTACTGACTGTTATAACTTTGGGAAAATTATGTAATAACTTTATTTCTGTTTATTCATCTGTAAAATATAACAAGCATAGCTACTTCTTACAAGGATTTTGTAAGGATTAGAGGAATGAATACATTCTAAAGAACAGTGTCTGACACATAAGAAGCTTCACATAAATGAAGTAGACACGTGAAAACCATTCTGTGTTAAATTAGATAAAGGAACAATACCAGAATGACTAATGAATATGTTAGAAAAAGTGAAACTACTTAAAAATACTGTAAATAGAACTAAGAGAGAAATAACAAAGAGAAAAAACTGCCACATGTAAATTTAATGGATAATATCCTTGATGTAAATTTGCAAATAAAAAGAGAAACAAATGAACCTGTCAAAGGGAAAATGGGCAAAGCCAGGAACTTCATCAAATAGTAAAATAAATGACAGGTAAATGTATAAAAAACATGCTTACCCCAGACACTAAGTAAAGTAGTAGCTCATAAATAACTTTAGCATAAAAAGTATCTTAAAACTGCAACAATAGTATATTTTTAAAAATCCATGAATCTTCACTTGGATCAGGTTGGCAATTTGACACTTTGTATCAAGATGCTTAAGTAAGTTCAAGTTTCTTAGCTCAGAAATTACATATCTAATATTTTTTCATAGTATAACTTTAGGCTTATGTACAAAAAATTATACAAAATGTTCATCAAAATCTTTTTCTATTATAGAAAAAAAAGTTAAAGCAACATGAATATAAAAAAATAAACATATATTAAATTATATGATATATTTAAGTTTAAATTATATTATAGAAGAACTAGAGGCCTGGTGCACTAATTTTGTGCACCGGGGGGGGGGGGGTCCCTCAGCCCAGCCTGCACCCTCTCCATTCTGGGAACCCTCCGAGGATGTCTGACTGGCAGTTTAGGCCCGATCCCTGTGGCAGTCAGACATCCCTCTCAAAATCTGGGACTGTTGGCTCCTAACCACTCGCCTGCCTGGCTGCCTAATTGCCCCTAACCACTCTGCCTGCCAGCCTGATAGCCCCCTTCCACTCCCCTGCCAGCTTGGTTGCCCCCAAGTGCCCTCCCCTGCAAGCCTGGTCACCCCCAACTGCCCTCCCCTGCTGGCTGATGGCCCCCAACTGCCCTCCTCTGCTGGCCTGGTTGCCCCCAACTGCCCTCCCCTTCCAGCCTGACTGCCCCTAACTTCCTCTGCCTGCCTGATCACCCCTAACTGCCCTCCTTTGCTGGCCAATTTGGTTCTGATTGGTCGGTTTTTATGCCAGTCAACATCAAAAGCTCTGCCTCCTAGGCAGCCATTGGCTCCTCACAGTTGAACCAGATTTGGTTCTGATTGGTCAGTTCCTATGCCAGTCAGCATCTCCAGGCCTATCTCCAGGCCTGATTATAGAGGCAGGGCTGATCAGCAGCCACCCCAGGCTGCTGTCGAGTAGCTGAACTGCTGACCTCTGGGAGAGAGAGAAAGGCTTGGCTGCTGGCGAGGGAGAGAGAAGCAGGGACTAGTTACATTCTTGAACTGACTATTAACATTGGACCAAATGATTCATTAGCCTAAGGTGACCAGATTTTAACATTGGTAAAGCAGGACACCATTGACCGGGGGCGCGGGGGGGGGGGGGGTTCTTGATTAAAAATTTGGTCTATATGGAGCAACAAAAATTTTCATAGAATGCAAAAATAGTATTGTAATATATTTTTTAAAATTTCAGCATAAGTACAATTTACAAATATAATAAATAAAAAATTATGTATAGTATTATTTTATTCTTTGGCATATTTCTCATTTGAGTGAATTTATTTTAGTAGATTGCTGTCATTGTTTAAAAGGTCATGAATTTGCCGTAACATAGGCGTAAGTGTCACTTTCAAGGCCGGTGCTAGACTTTTTGCCGCCACTATAAAATATAATACGAGTACTGTCTGCTAAATTCAAGAAAATTTATGTATTTATGAAATAAATAAATAAATTATTTACCTAAATTATCTGAATAGCTGATTTGTAATGACATCGCTTGTTTAACTAGCTTACTAGCACGCAGTACGATGTGTATCGTCTGAGAGACAGTTACAAAATGTTTTCATCGTTGCCAATCCCCAAAAATGCCATTGTTCATTAAGTCCAAACAATGGTGGTCGAATTCTAACAACTGATCAACAATGCGAACTTTGATAAGCAGTTCTCGATAATCAGTTCTCAACAATTATTTGTTATTATTAAAGTTTAACATTATAAAATTAACAAAAATAATATAAAACTCATATCCTGGCTAAATAGCCACCGAAAACCGTATATTCCCTTCCTGTTCTCCTGCCATTCCCTAGCTTGTCTTGCCTTCTTTCCAAAAATCGGGACTTTTTTAAAACGCCGCGGGACACAGGACAAATTGTTAAAAATCGGGACTGTCCTGCCAAAAGCGGGACGTCTGGTCACCTTACATTAGCCTCAAGTTAAATTTTTAAAATATATTTGATTTGATTTCAGAGAGGAAGGGAGAGGGAGAGAGAGATAAAAACATCAATGCTGAGAGAGAATCATTAATCAGCTGCCTCCTGCATGTCACACACCAGGAATCAAGCCTGCAACCCCAGGGATCAAGCCCGCACTCAGGCATGTGCCCTGACCAGGAATTGAACCATGATTTCCTGGTTCATAGGTCAATGCTCAACTACTGAGCCACATCAGCAGGGCCTCAAGTAAAAATTTTATAACACATCCCAGTTATAACATTTTGATTCACTTGGTCACAAGTGATAACTACACTTAATTTTAAGAAAAATTAAGATACACAAAGTGGGCAAGTGTTTTTCACTAATTTATTTATTCAACAAGTACTTTTAAAACCTACCATTTACCATGTGCTTTTCTAAGCAATAGAGAGACATCATTGAAGAAAATAATTTTTTAAAAATCTTGTCTTATAGATATTATATTCCATTAGGTGAACAGAGAAATTAAAAACAAATAAGTAAAATACATAAGCTAGGGGGTAAATGCTATGAAGAAAAATAAACCAGGGAAAGTGTGTATTCAGTGCCAAGGTAAAAGTGATGGTCAATTTAAACAGATTGGTCAGGAAACTTTTCACTGAGGAGATTATATTTGAACAAGTATTAATATGAGGTGAGGGAGAGAGCTGCCACAAATATGTCTGGATAAAAGACATTCTGGGCAGAAGAAAAAGCAAATGTAAAGTCCTAAAGGTAGAAGTATTCTAGTGGACAGAACAGAGAGGACAAGGAGAATACAGGAAATGAGCAATCCAGGAAACAAGAACCAGATAATTTGGGACAAATAAGATGGAAATTTGAATCCAGGAGAGTGAGATCACTGTGATACTGAGTGTGTACACAGAAGAGATAGCCAGCGACTAAAGATGGAACATGCCTCTCTTAATACCTTCAGAGAGGAGAGACATCCCACAAAGGACTTTAAGGAACAGAGAGACAAAATGGAAGGAAAACCTAAAGATATGTTTTAAAAAGAAGAAATTACAATTTTGATGAAATCTGAAAGGTCAGTGTGACTTGATATGAAGATTGGCCAGTGAATTTAGTAATGTGCAAATCATTGGCAACTTTGAAAAGGCTGAGTTCAGTAAACAGATGGGAACAAAAGAACATCTGAGAGGAAGAACATGAGGCAGCCTTTTGTGAGGAGATTTGAAAGGAAGGAGAACAGATCATTGAGAAGTAGCTAGAGGAGTAAATGTGGTCAAGTTTGATGGCTGATGAGAAACACTCAATAAAAAGGAAAAATCAGTGATCCCTTAGATAGCGGAGAGATTTGCTGGAGGAATGCCCTTAGAAAAGAAAGAGATGGGATTTAGTTAACAAATAGAAGTTTTAGCTTAGCATGGGGAAATGAGGAATGGCCTGGAGGTCTGGGCTTCTGGCATGACTGACACAAACAGAAGCCAGTTGCACAATGAGGTGATGGCAGGAGGCAGATAGTGGTAACAGCACCCTTCTCCACTCTGGCAAATAAAGATATGAAAACCCAGTGAGGGGAATCCAGGGTTAATCTGTCTCTGAGCCTGTGTAGATTTTTCTTTAAAACTGCTAAGGGAAGTTTGAAGCTTTAAGATGAGAAAGCCATATTTCAGCATGCAGGAATCTCTGTAGATTCCTGCTGATGGAGGCAAAAATACCAGGGAGGGATTTCAAACAGCATAGAAATGTTTGTTGACAAGAGAAAGCATGAAACATAAAAGGAACAGCAACATGGGGATAAATATGGCTTGCCCTATATGCAGTGAGGAAAGTAATATGAAATAGAGACCAAGTTGAGGAGGCTATCAGGGAACAGAATGTGAAGGAGCTTGGAACACATTTTAAACACTTGAGGTTGTTTCCTAATGAAATTGAGAGAATTCTATTAAGAAGATTTAAGCAGAATATTGCCAGATAGGTTGTAGTGTTTGTAAAATATCCTATCTACAAAATGGACAGTGGATTAAAAACACAAATGGGTTGTATATAGTTTATTTAACTAATCTATTTTTAAATGAAAAAAAAGTGTTTTTAAAATAATTTCAATAAAGATCTAATAGTAAAGTAAACATGACTGGTGCCTCAAGAGAGTGTTAGGGATGTAATACAGAGGCTCCTTCCTTTTGAAATCTGTAAGGCAATCTCCTCCTGTTTCCTTTACCTTTTTTAAGGCTCAGGAATCTTTTCCCTTTGAACTGCTTACCAGACTGCCAAAGCTCTTCTCCCTTCCATCATAGCAGTTACACAAGTGATTGAACAGATAGCTCAAGCATTTTCCTCCTCTCCAGAATCTAATTCCCCACAATCAGAAACTATATTTTATTTAGTTTTGAATACCAGTGTACAGAACAATGCTTCATACACAGAACTTAGTAAGAGATCTATAGAAATTAATTTTTATTAAATTATCAGAGTATGTGAGTTTTATGGTTATCTAGTCAGATATGCAAATATCTAGCTCCCCAGAACTAAGAACAAGAAAAATCCATATATTATCTTCTAAGATGTTAAAAATCAGTCCTGCCGAAACCGGTTTGGCTCAGTGGATAGAGCGTCGGCCTTCGGACTCAAGGGTCCCAGGTTCGATTCTGGTCAAGGGCATGTACCTTAGTTGCGGGCACATCCCCAGTAGGGGGTGTGCAAGAGGCAGCTGATCAATGTTTCTCTCTCATCGATGTTTCTGACTCTCTATCCCGCTCTCTTCCTCTCTGTAAAAAATCAATAAAATATATTTTAAAAAAAGAACAAAAAATAATCAGTCCTATTACATATCCTATTATATATTTAATATATGCATTTCCCTAAGTATTATTTTGCTAATGAAACACACAAGCATCATGAAAGCAAATTAGTGATTTATTTAAAAAAAACAAATTTCTTGATTGACATTAGCACTATGTCAGGCAAAAAAGTTTTGATCGAAAATGTGTTCCCCAAATAATATTCATTTGAATATGTATATAGCAGTGGGCAAAAGTATGTTTACAGTTGTTCATTTGTAAAAATACAAATTCTATCTAATAAAGATGGAATATGCAAATTGATCATCACTTCATGACAAAGATGGCAGCGCCCACAGCCAATAAGGAGGGAATATGCAAATCGATGCAACAAAGATGGTGGCAGCCGGACCAGGAGGCTTGCGTCGTCTCCCTGCCCTGGCCACTCCGGGCCTTTAGGTAGCGTGCGAAGGCGGAAGGTGGCGACCAGAGCAAAGGCCCGGGTCCCGGGTGCCGGCAGCCAGCCGAAGGAAGGCCTATTCTTGCACAAATCTTTATCCATTGGGCCTCTAGTTAATAAATAATAATACAAGAACAAACTGTGTTTCACAAATTAACAATGATAAGCCTACTTTTGCCAACCCCTGTATATGTATATATATGAAATTCCCTTTGACACTTTCAATCTATTTTAAAAGAGTTGTTTAGAAAGTTTCTTTTGAAGAAACTATCTTGACTCCAGTGTATGCTCTTGCCTCCTTTGTCACATATTAATGGAGCATAATGACTGGTTGATTTCTGGGTTCCTCTTCTCATTCCATTGATCTATATGCCTGTTCCTGTCCTAGTACCAGGCTGTTTTGAGTAAAGTGGCTTTGTAGTATAACTTGATATCTGATTTGTGATCCCTCCAACTTTGTTATTCTTTCTCAAGATGGCTATTTTTTATTCCATATAAATTTTTGGCAATATTTGTTCTATGCCTGTGAAATATGCCAATGGGATTTTAATAGTGATTGCATTGAATCTATAGATTGCTTTGGGTAGTATGGCCATTTTAATGATGTTGATTCTATCAATCCATAAACATGGCATATGTCTTTCACTTGTATATTTCTTTCTCTAGCTCTTTTTTCAATGTCCTGTAGTTTTCAGACTACAGGTGTTTTACCTCCTTTGTTAAGTTTATTCCTAAGTATCTTTTTGTTTTATTGCTGTTGTGATTGTTGCAATGGTAAATGGGATTTTTTTTTTTTAGTTTATCTATCTGAGAGTTCATTATTGGTGTATAAAATTCCATTGATTTATGGGTGTTAATTTTATATCTTGCTACATTGTTGAATTCATTTATTAAGTCTAGTAGTAATGTGTCTTTAGGGTTTTCTATGTACAATATCATGTCATCTGTGAATAATGACAGTTTTACTTCCTCCTTTCCAATTTGCCTTTTATTTCTTCTTCTTGCCTGATCACTATGGCTAGCACTTCCAGTTCTATGTCAAACAGGAATGGTGAGAATGGACATCCCTGTCTTGTTCCCATCCTTAGTTTTAGTTTTTGCCCATTGAGTATGATGTTGGCTGTAGGTTTGTCATATAGGGCTTTTATTATGTTGAGGTCTGATGTTTCTTCCCACTTTGCTGAGAGTTTTTATCAAAAATGGGTGTTGGCCTGGCCAGCATGGCTCAGTGGTTGAGCGTCAACCTATGAACCAGGAGGTCATAGTCAGGACACATGCCTGGGTTGTGGGCTCGATCCCCAATGTGGGGTGTGCAGGAGGTAGCCAATCAATGATTCTCTCTCATCATTGATGTTTCTATCTCTCTCTTCCTCTCTGAAATCAATAAAAAATACTTAAAAAAAATGGGTGTTGGATTTTGTCAAATGCTTTTTTCTGCATCAATTGATATGATCATGTGGGTTTTATCTTTCAGTTTGTTTATGTGGTATATCACACTTATTAATTTGAGATATTGTACCAGCCTTGCAACTCTGGAATAAATCCCACTTGGTCATAAAGTATGATCTTTCTGATGTACTTCTGGATCTGATTTGCTAGAACTTTGTTGAGGATTTTAGCATCTATATTCATCAGGGATTTTGTCCTGTAATGTTTTTGTAATGTCTTTATCTGGTTTGGGGATTAAGGTAATGCTGGTGATAGAAGGAGTTTAGAAGTGTTCCTTCTTCTTAAATTTTTTGGAATAGTTTGAGGAGGATAGGTGTTAGTTCTTCTTTGAATGTTTGGTAAAAATCCCTTGTGCAGCCATCTGCACAAAGGCTTTTGTTTGCTGAGAGTTGGGGTTTTTTATTATTATTACTGCCTCAATTTCATTTATAGTATTGGTCTATTCAGATTTTCTGATTCTCCCCCATTGAAGTTTGGAACATTGTATTTTTCCAGGAATATGTCCATTTGTCAAGGTTTTCCCAGTTTGTTGAAATACAAAAAATGGTGTTGGGAAAATTGGACAGATACATGTAAAAAAATGAAACTAGACCAATAACTTACACCATACACAAAAATAAACTCAAAATGGATAAAAGACTTAAATGTAAGACATGGAACCATAAAAATTCTAGAAGAAACCATAGGCACCAAAATCTCAGACATTTTTCATAGCAATGTGTTTACCAATACATCTCCAAGGCCAATGGAAACTAAGGAAAAAATAAACAAATGGGACTACATCAAAATAAAAAGCTTCTGTACAGCAACATAAACCATCAAGAAAATAACAAGAGAGCTCACTGCATGGGAGAAAGTATTTGCCAATGATATATCCGATAAAGGGTTAACCTCCAAAATTTAAAGGGAAATCATAAAACTTAACAAAAGGAAGATAAGCAATCCAATTAAAAAATGGGCAAAAGACCTAAATAGATAATTTTCCAAAGTGGACATACAGAAGGCCAAAAGACATATGAAAAAATGCTCAAAATCACTAGTCATCTGAGAGATGCAAATCAAAATAACAATGAGGTACTACATCACACCTGTCAGAATGGCTATCATCAACAAATCAACAAACGACAAGTGCTAGAGAGGATGTGAAGAAAAGAGAGCCCTGGTACACTGCTGGTGGGAATGCAGACTGGTGCAGCCACTATGGAAAACAGTACGAAGTTTCCTCAAAAAATTAAAAATGGAACTCCCCTTTGACCCAGTGATATCTCTTCTAGGAATATATCCTAAGGAATCAGAAACACTCATCAGAAAAAATATGTGCACCCGCATGTAGATAGCAGCACAATTTACAATATCTATGATTTTGAAACAGCCTAAGTGCCCATTAGCAGATGAGCAGATTAAAAAACAGTGGTACATCTAAAAATGGAATACTAAGCTGCTGTAAAATAAATAAATAAATAAATAAATAAATAAATAAATAAGACCTCTTACCATTTTTAACAGCATTATGGACCTGAAGAGCATTATGCTAAGTGAAATAAGTCAGTCAGAGAAAGATAAGTATCACATGATCTCACTTATATGTGGAATATAATGAATAACATAAACTGATGAACAAAAATAGATCCACAGACATAGAAGCATCAAACAGACTATCATACCTCAGAGGGAAAGAAGGGGAGGGTGTTGAGGGTGTGAAGAGATCAACCAATGAACTCATATGCTCATATGCATAACCCATGGACATAGAGTGGTGAAGGCCTTGGGTGGGGGGGCAGGGGTAAGATGGGAGAGGTCAATGGGGGAAAAGGGAGCATATGTAATACTTTCAACAATAAATATTTTTTTTAAAATAAAGAAAATTTTTTTAAAATAAAGTTTGAACACTAAATAAACAATGCCAAAAATATTTCTAGCTTTTAAACTTAGTTCTCTGGAGTCCAAGGTTAGAGTAAGTTCTACTAAAACCATTTCAAAAGTCAATTGAATTGACTGTCAATTTTAATTGTTTGGTTATAGATTTTAACTTATTTTATTTTATTATCAAATAAATTATTTTCAGCCAGTAAGTCACTGAATTTGATACCTCACCTCAAAATATGTGTCAACTAAAATCATGTCAAACATGTGAGTCTATAACAAAAATATTTGCTTCTAAAACAGTAGACAATCACCCTGCTTGAAGGCAATATAGTAAAAAATGAATATCATTTACTCTTTTATTTAAAACAACCAAAAAACAAAGTAGATGTAATATATGCAACAATGTTTTTTAAGACATTAGACATTATGCAACAAAGGACTAATCCCTGAGAGACAGGACAAAAACCTGTGGCCCTAAGACTGTCTCAGCTCATTGTTTTAGGAGAGTTTCTAGGTCATGACATAGACATGAAACTGATGGACTTCCTGAGTTGAATCTAAGATAACCAAGGCAGAGAGCCACAGAGCAAAGAATGAAACAGAAGGAGAAATCCAAAGTTTTGGAGTGGGTCTTCTCCTTTGGGTATTTAGCAGAGTACTGATCAACACATGCATTGAACAAACTACCAAACTACCAAGTACCACCCAAAAGGAGTATAGACAATAGCAGTGGATGTTCCCATAGGGCCAGACAACCTGTAAAACATCAAAATTAACAGGGCATTGATAAAGAGTCTTAACTCATTATTAGGACAAAAATAGGTTTAGTTTAAATGCTGCACTGTCTTGTCTAACACATTTGATATCAAGAAGCGGGACTGAGGGGACAGGGCACTGCCATCTTGTGGCTGTGGGCACTGCCATCTTTGAGGGACGGGTAGTCTATTAGCATATTCCCTCCTTATTGGCTGTGGTGCTGCCATCTTTGAGGGTGGGGCAGTCAATTAGCATATTCCCTCCTTATTGGTTGTGGGCACCACCATCTTTGCAACAGTGTGAGGGTCAATTAGCATATTCCCTCTTTTTTAGATAGGATGACTTAAATTTGCTAAAAATTTTTATTGGGTGTGTGTTGTGTTCTATAGTTCTTAAATAACTCAGCACTCATATAAAAACTGAAGGAGAAAAATTGGTAAATCAAAAATACTTCTGGCCCAGTTGAGCATTGACCCATGCACTAGGAGCTCACTGGTTTGATTCCTGGTCAGGGCACATGCCTGGGTTGTGGGCTCAGTTCCTGGTGGGAGGCATTCAGCAGACAGCCAATCGGTGTTGATTCTCCCCTACCAATATTTCTATCTATCTCTCACTCTCCCTTCCTCTCTCTCTCTCAAATGAATAAAACATATTAATATACTTCTGTATAGCTAAATTGTTATTAATGTTCATATCTCTGTCAAAAATTATACATTTATAGAAAGGACTGGAAGTTGTGTAGATCTGGTAATGCCATCACTGTCCATAGCATATTCCCTAGGGGAATCAGTGAAGAAGTCCTGATGAAATACTTATGTATTTTACTATAACAAAGAATAGATTAAATTAACTATAAGTATTTAGTCTCATCTACACATGACTTCTGCTTCCCTAAAGGCTCACATGCTAGATCTTGTGTCTCTAATAAAGAAAGACAATACCAAAATATTATAGAAAAAGTGATCCTGGTATTCTTAACTATTGATAATTAAAGGAGTAGACCAGTTTCAAAGATGCATCCTGGCATAGCTCAGATATTTGTCAGATTGCATCAGGTATTGATGAAATTTCTAGGACTTTTTTTAGTCCAAAGTATGATATGTTATCAAAGAGAGGCTTATACAAACCCACTCATAAAAGAAGTAATTATACAGGACTGAACTGACTAATAAGTAGAAAGTAGTTGTGGCAATTTTATTTGATTTATGGTTGGTATTAATTTTTAATGTTCTATGTTCTAATAGGCATAAGAAAGAGAGGCTTTTTCTTAATATATTTTCAACTCAACTCAATATTTAATGTTTTTATCAACTGAAATTAAACATTATAAATGGTACCTGATTATCACTCCTCTTCAGAATTCAGAAAAAAAATAATTTACAAAGGACTCTTCCTAAGACTTTCAACCAAAATCCTTCTGTGCAAACGACTTTTTTAAAAAATGAGGTGAAATTCACGTATTATAAAATTAACTATTTTAGGTGTACAATTAAATGGATTTATTGCATTCACATTATATACAAACCACTATACCTATCTAGTTCTAAAATACTTTCGTATTACCCCAAAAGGAAATTCTGTGCTCTTTAAACAATCATTCCCTATTTCCTTTCTTCCCAGCTCCTAGCAATCACCAATTTCTGTCTCTATGGAACTATATATTCTGGATATTTCATATACATGGAATCACATGGTATATAACCTTTTGTGTAAGCCTTCTTCACTTTGTATAATTTTGAGGTTTATATATGTTGTAGCATTTATTAATACTTCATTAATGTTTATGGCTGTTCAATATTTCATTTCATGGCTATGTCATATTTTGTTTATCTATTTTTGTCTTTTTTTGTCATTGTCTATTGTGAATGGTGCTATGGGATATTTAGTTTTGTATAAATATTTGTTTGCACGACAAAATTTGCCATAAAGGGATAAAAGGACAATATATGTACATAGCTTTTAATAAAAATTAATTACATTATTTTTTCTTACAGAAAATTCTAGATAAACTATTGGAAACTTGCAGATTTAGAAAAATTATAATCCAAAACTTTTTCTTTGTTTTTAATTTTTTAAAAAATATAGATGGATCTACAGGGTATTAAGCTAAGAGAAATAAGTCAGACAGAGGAAGATAAATACCATGTGATTTCATTTATATGTGGAATCTAATTAAAATAATCCAAATTGTTTAATAGTTTATAAATAAGGCCATTAGGGATTATTATCACTGGTTGTGCTAAAGGATACTTTATCTGGAGTGCAGAGTCCTTAGGTCTATCTCAAGTTGCTTAGGTTGGAGATAAAAATGTTATTGAGGAAATTTATAGAGCAGAGAGAAGTGTGTGCAGTCTGTGGGTGCAATTCTGAGTATGATTGAATTCATGATGGAATGGATCAGAGGAATGGCAGCATGAGAGATCCCATTGGCCTCTCCCCCTTAATTGCAACAAGTTAACCAACTGTAATTCAATAAAGAAACCCCTACACAATACAGAGGCATGTATGTGAGACCTGCACGTTGAAACATCTGAAGGTGGGAAACCAGGAATAAAAGGGGAGATAAGAAGGGAGGAAAGTTCAGATGGGCAGCTGCAGACACATTCCGGGAACTTGAGGCCACATCTGGAAAAGGGAGGAATCTGGCAGTAACAGGTGCTTCCTTCAGCCAGGAGGAACAGAGAGCTGCAGGGAACAGTACAGTGAGGCAAGCAGAATGAACAGTGACTGAGCCAGCAGACACCTAACAGAGCATTGGGTTTTGCCCCTTGACTGTCCACTATTGGGCAGTGGTGTTTCAGACAAAGAAACAGAAACAGAAAGCCCTGCCACCCATTGGACTCCCCAAAATTGTCTCACATTATCCCTGGTGTTGGGTGGAACAGCAAATTATCAGTAAACCAAAAGCTACTGCAGTATAACTGCTGTTTCCCTCTTTGATTGATCCCCAGGTGGGGTGCTTGGGGGTCTGGGTCACTATTACAGTTAGGCCAAAACAAACTCCACCCCCAAGCAGTGCATCTTTACTGTCTTACTGAAGCAGTGGAGATCAAGTCTGGGAGTCACAGATGTAAAAAAAAAAATTCTAATTCAGTGGTGTCTACAGGAAAATAGTAGGAAGATCTCTCCAGAGAAAGCTACTGGATAAGGGCTATTCATATAAACACAATTATGCCTAGACAATGGAGAGCAGCAAATACCATGAATAACTATGATAATAAGGATGATCAGAAAGAAAATGAAAAATCCCCAGAAAGCAAACTGGAACACATAGAAATATATGATACAAATGACGGAGATTTCAAGATTGCATTTCTGAAAATACTCAACAAGATTGGAGAAAATTCAAACAGGTAATTCAGTGAATTAAGAAAACAAATCAATGAACAAAACAAGTACTTTACCAAAGAGATTAAAACTTTAAAAAAGAACCAATCATAAATGTTGCAAATAAAGCACACAATTATGAATTTTAATAGTGAATTATTGAGCATAGAAAACAAAGCCTACCAGATGGAGGAAAGAATTAGTGATATTGACAATAAAAATCTAGAAATGACACAAAGGAAAGAAGAGACCTGAGCATAAACAAAAATATAAAAGAGCTCTATGAATTATCTGACTCCATCAGAAAAAAAGCAATATCAGAATAATAGGCATTTCAGAAGAATAAAGAGGGAGAAAGGAATGGAGAGTATATTCAAACAAATATGGATGAGAACTTACCAAGCGTATAGAATGAACTAAATTCTCAGATCCAAGAAACAAACACAACACTTTGTTACCTCAACCCAAAGAGGCCTTCTTCAAGGAACATTGTATTAAAACTGTCAAAATTCATGACAAGGAGAAAATTCTCAAAGCAGCCAGGGAAAAGAAGGAAATGACCTACAAAGGAAAACCCATCAGAATATCATTTGACATTTCAGCAGAAATTCTGCAAGCCAAAAGAGAGTGGAAACAAATATCCAAATATCTGAAAAAGAGAAATGACCATGAATAATATATCCAGCAAAATTATCCTTTAAATATGGAGAAAAAGTAGACATTCCCAGACATACAGAAGCTGTGGGATTTTATCACCAGAAAACTACCATTACAGTAAACACTCAAGGTAGTCATTCTACCTGAAACGAAAACATAAGGTCAGAATACTACAAGTAAGATCACAAAAAAAAACTTACAGAATACACAGGGATAATTTGTGACAATAAAAATGTAAAAGGGGAGTGGGTAAAGGTCTGAACTAGCAAAGGAGAATGAAGATCAGATGCACTCAAAAGAAAAAAAAGGTACTGTATATA
The DNA here is from genome assembly GCF_027574615.1 of Eptesicus fuscus. Lineage (NCBI taxonomy): Eukaryota > Metazoa > Chordata > Mammalia > Chiroptera > Vespertilionidae > Eptesicus > Eptesicus fuscus. The sequence continues at coordinate 10,389,016 of NC_072474.1, read as the reverse complement.
TGAAACTTTATTTTTTATAAACCTAATGATGACCACATAAAAAAATCCCCAAACCAGGACACATAGCTTAAAAAAAGAGAAAATGGGAAAAAATGGTGGCTAAGTAAGTGGAAGCCACACTGACACTCTCCCAGGACCAAACTGGAATACTACTAAAATAGAAATACCACCCTGAAAAATCAACTGAAGACTAGCTAGAGAGAACCCTGAAAACCAAGGACAGAAATAGAGATAGCATAGAGACTGGTAAGAAATATGAGGTGTGAAAGGGCTGGCTGGGCTCCCAGAGACATCAGCTAAAAGGATAGCAGCTGCTGTGTGGGGTTCCCACTGAGAATTCCCTGTTTCTAAACCCTAAACTGGAACCACCCATCCCATAGCACCAGAACTGAGAAAGGTGCCCACATAATATCTAGCTGTGAAAAGCAGTAGGGTTGCTGTCTGCCAGGGAGAAACAGCTGGAAATGCAGGCACCTCTTTAAGTTCCAAGGCAAAATATTTTGTGGGCAGCCACTAACCTTGAGTGCTGGCAGAGGGAGGGTAGAGTAGACCAGAGCTGTGAGAGCAAAGTCCAGGGTTGGGGCCTCTGGGGTTGGAGCCATCCCAGTTTCCTGTGCTGAATCATTCCCTCAGGCTGCGGAGGACATCTTTATCCATAGACCTTTGCTATCCAGGTGGTTTTTGCCTGGGAGGAAGGCAGTTGTCCCACCCTGTTGAAAGACTTCTTGCCCCACCCTGTGGTCAATACTCTGAGGCTAATCAAGACTGAGTATCAGTTAGACTGTAGGCTGAGGCTGATCTCTGGAGGCTTTGAGTCTTTGCCTGATCTCTTTCTGGTTCTAGGGCTAGGAAAAAAAAAATCCTCGTGCACGTCTTGGTCCTTCCCAAAGGTATCGAGGCCCTGCAGAGAGAGCCACAAGTTGTGAATTGCTGATAGCTCCAAACAGTGTACTCAGAGCCAGTCACAAACACCATTTGACATTGTCCTGAAGTAGAGATTGGTAGGCATAGAAGATCTACCTAATACACAGACACAATCACAAACAGGCAGCCAATATCAGAAGACAGCAAAACAAGCCCCAAATGAAAGAATAAGAGAATTCTCCAGAAGAATATCTAAATGAAATGGAGATGAGAAATTTATCAGATATAGAGTTCAGAATAATGATGGCAGGTATGCTCAACAGCATGAAAAAAATATATAGTAACTGTGGAACAAGACCAGTCAGAAATAAAGACTGATATAGTGCTAATAAAGAACACATTGAAGGGAATACACAGCAGATTAGGTAAAGCCAAGGATCAGATCAGTGAATTAGAAGACAGTGTAGGAAAAAAAAAAAAAAACACCTCAATCAGAGAACCAAAAAGAGAAAACAATTAAAAAACATGAGGAGCTGTAGGACATGAAAGTTAATAATATTCACATCATAGGATTGCCAGAAGGGGATGAAAGTGAGCAAGGGATAGAGAATGTGTTTGAAAAAATAATGGCAGGTAACTTCCCTGACCTGGTGAAGAAAAAAGTCACGAGTTCAGGAGGTACAGACAATCCCAAGCAAGAAGAACCAAAGCAGGCGCACACCCAGGTATATAATAAATAAAATGCCAAAAATTAAAGACAAAAAGAGAATTTTAAAGGCAGGAAGAGAAAATCAATTTGTTACATACAAAGGAACTCCCATAAGGCTGTAAGTGGGAGTTCCAAATCATAATCACTGATCTGATTTTTTCATCAGAAATTCCACAGGCCAGAAGGGAATGGCATGAAATATTCAAGGTAATGAGAAGCAAGGGTCTGAAACCAAGATTACTATATCTAAAAAGGCTATCATTGAAAATAGAAGTGAAATAAAGAGCTTCCCAGACAAACAAGACTAAAGAAGTTTATCACCACCAAACCAACACTGTAAGAAATGCTAAAGGGACTACTGTAATGAAAATAAGAAAGAAAGAGAAAGAAAGAAACATAGGCATAAAGAATTAAAATGGCCGAAACCGGTTTGGCTCAGTGGATAGAGCATCGGCCTGCGGACTGAAAGGTCCCAGGTTCGATTCCTGTCAAGGGCATGTACCTTGGTTGCAGGCACATCCCCAGTAGGGGGTGTGCAGGAGGCAGCTGATCGATGTTTCTCTCTCATCGATGTTTCTAACTCTCTATCCCTCTCTCTTCCTCTCTGTAAAAAAAAAAAAAAAAAAAAAAAAGAATTAAAATGGCAATCAATAATAACCTTAAATATAAATGAATTAAATGATCAAATCAAAATCATATGATCTTATCAATAGATGAAGAAAAAGTATTTAAGATATAACATCCATTTATGATTAAAACACTTAATAAAATATGTATTGAAAGAAAGTACCTCAACATAATAAAGGCCATATATGATAAACTCTCAGCTAATATCATACTAAATAGTAAAACAAGGATGTCCACTCTCACCACTCTTATTTCATACTAGGGGCCCAATGCATGAATTCGAGGACCTTGAAAGGAACTGTGGGCTGCAAGGCTGCGACAGGCACAGGGGTGGAGTCTCCGCTCATCCTCCGCGCCCCCACCTGGCCCCTCCTGCAGTGTCCCCCAGTCCCCTGTCTGCTGGCAGCCCACTCCCACCACCACTGCTCCCACGCGCTGACAGCGCTGGCCCCGCTCGCACCCACTGAAGGCACAAAGCAATTGGGGCCAGCGCCAACAGCAGGTACAAGTGGGGCCGGCACTGTCAGCAGGTGAGAGTGGAGGCTGCTGGCCCCAATCACCCCTCAGGAGCAGAGGGAGGTAGAGCAGCCCTCAGGGGCATTCGGAACCAGCAGTCGCCACTTGTACCTGCTGATGGCACCAAGTGATCGGGACCAGCTCTGGGCACTGGCAGCGGGTGTGAGTGGCAGCTCTGGCACTGGTTGCAGGTGCAAGCAGGGTGTCAGAATAGTGCTTGGCCCATTAAAAATACTCACTAGATACTAGCTATCATTAAATTAATATAGCAATATATAATAGTAAACACTCTCAATGTTATCACTGTTATTATAAGTAGTTACGGGTTTTTAACTAATCTACTAAAAATGTATGTGGGATAAAGTTAAGATGGCCTAAGTTGTTTTATTATCAGAAGACACCATTGTTAGCAACCTCATGAGCAGACAAGTTTTTGTTTTTTTCTTTTCAATGATAATATACTATATCCCTTTTACCTATTATTGTGGATAATAAGTGATAATGTTTGCAGGAGAAGTTGACTAGAAAATCAGGGTTTCATAAAGACAAATGAATAATCATCTGAAAATATTCCTTAAATTACTTATTTATAGAACAATATACATTTAGGCATTGGTTATTAAAATAAATTCAAGATGTTGTATTTGACCATTAGTATTTTTACAAGTAACAATTCAAGTATGTATAGACATTATTTCTAGAGACAAGCCCAAGAAAATTTCACTGCTATTAGATATTTTGATGTATATCTATGTGTATGTGAATATATATATTTATACTAGAGGCCCGGTGCACAAAATTCATGCACGGAGGGGTGTGTGTCCCTCAGCCCAGCCTGCACCCTCTCCAATATGGGACCCCACAAGGGATGTCCTACTGTCCACTGGGATCAGGCCTAAACAGGCAGTAGGACATCCCTCCCACAATCCAGGATTGCTTGTTCCCAACCACTCACCTGCCTGCCTGCCTGATTGCCCTTAACCACTCCACTGCCAGTCTGATCAATGCCTAACTGTTCCCCTGCTGGCCGATTGCCCCTAACTGCACTCTCCTGACAGCCTGGTTGCTCCTAACTGTCCTCCCCTGCAGGCCTGGTTGCCACCAACTTCCCTCCCCTGAAGGCCTGATCACCCACAACTGCTCTCCCCTGTCGGCCATCTTGTGGTGGCCATCTTCTGTCCACATGGGGGTGGCCATCTTTGACCACATGGGGGTGGCCATCTTGTGCATTGGAGTGGTGGTCAATTTGCATATTACCTCTAAGATGGCTACCACAAGATGGCTGGCAGGGGAGGGCAATTGTGGCTGATCAGGCTAGCAGGGGAGGGCAGTTGGGGGGGGGGGCCCCAGGCCTGCAGGGGAGGGCAGTTAGGGGCAATAGGCTGGCAGGAAAGCAGTTAGGCATCAATCAGGCTGGCAGGGGAGTGGTTAGGGGGTGATCAGACAGGCAGGCAGGTGAGCAGTTGGGAGCCAACAGTTCTGGATTGTGAGAGGGATCCCAGATTGGAGAGGGTGCAGGCTGTGCTGAGGGACATGCCCCCCCAGTGCATGAATTTCAATTACTTGGCACCGGGCCTCTAGTATATATATATATGTGTGTGTGTGTGTGTGTGTGTGTGTGTGTGTGTGTGTGTGTGTATACACACATAGGTTTTATTTTTCACTTAAATTATTCCCTTAGGATAAACTCCAAACTGAAATTATGGATTCAAACCTGGAGAGTATTATGCTAAGCAAAATAAGCCAGTCAGAGAAAGGAAAGTACCACATGATCTCACTCATATGTGGAATCTAATGAACAAAATAAACCGATGAGAAAAATAGATCCAGAGACGTAGAAGCATGGAACAGACTGTAGAATCTCAGAGGGAAGGTGAGGGTGGGTGGGTAGGAAGAGATCAACCAAAGAACTTGTATGTATATATGCATAACCCATGGACACAGACAATAGTGGGGTGAAGGCCTAGGGTGGGAGTTAGTGACAGACTATAAGGGGTCAATGGGAGAAAAAAGGGTACATATGTAATACTTTCAACAATAAAGATTCTTAATAAAAATTAAAAAATGGCTTTATACATGTTTCTATATTTGCTTTCTATTTTTGATAGGGCAATATTAACTTACTGTCCTATGACAAAGTATGAGTACAACCTCTTTCACTACTTGCAAAAATGTTTATGTAAACAACTTACAATGTTATTTTTCATTTGTACCATTTATATTCTTATTAGGGAGAAATGTGCTCTTGTAAATAATATGCTATTGTCATATGAATCTACAATTTTAATTTTAGGTAAGGCTGTTTTTCTATGGGAAATCAAGTGCATTTTCTCTTGTTACTTATTTTGTTATATTCTTGCATCAGGACTTTTCCTAGGAATAGCGCTGTCCTGTGGAGACTCACTCTGTGAACCTTTGTTTGAAAGGGCAGTGGTAGATTCCAGTCTCATTAATTTTTATTTTCTTATTTTTAAGAAGGTTCCTTGAAACTCTAAGCTGCTTATTTTCCCACTTAAAATGCAAATTTGTGTCAAATTTGAATAAAATCTAAGTCAAGTTCAACTAAAAGTTCAAAAAGCTTAAGATATAAATTGTAAATGATTGATATTTTGATAAACATATATCAACCTCTATCATTTATTTTGTGTTCACCACCCCAAGTCAAGTGTTCTTCCATCACCATTTATGTTTACTTTACACTCTTGTACCTCCTCCTAACCCCCTTTTTCTCTGGCAATCACCATAATTTTTAATATTTTGTTTTACATTTTTAAATAAATTAGATGCTTTTCTTCATATATATTTACCTTTTCATTATGTCTAATTTATTATGAAGTAATCTAAGTCATATCAACAAGTTTAAAATAAATAACATTCAAGTACATAATCACCAGTATACTCTTGATGCTCCCTTAATATATTTCCCGAAATCCATTCTTTCTTTCCTTTAGCAAAAGTATTTTAAATTCTGATTTTAGTGTTTATTATTTACATGCATCCATTTAGATATTTCTGTAAACAACTTATCTATAATAATAAAAGCATAATATGCTAATTATAATGGACGATCTTCTGGATGAAGCCAGGGCTGCGAGGGAAGCCCAGGTCCTGGGTGCCTGCCGGCGGCCTGAGGGAAGCCTGGGACCCAGGTGCCAGAGGGAAATCAGTGCCAGCAGCCAGAGGAAGGAAGGCCTACTCTTGCAGAATTTTGTGCATCGGGCCTCTAGTAATGTTATATCTTATTTGTAACATTTATATAAACTCTATCATCTTGTATATATTCTTCTGAAACTTGTATTCACTTAGCATTATGTATAGGAGATTTATCTATATTGATATAGTTTCCTTAGATACATTATTTTAGCTAATCCTGTTTCTATTTCCTTTGACTCAATATCATTTTTTTCAGGTGTGTTTTTAGTTGATATAATGTTTCTGTGAATATTCCTATACATAAGTACTTGCATCTGAATGAACACTTCTTTGTGTATATCTATACACATAGAAAGAGGGCTTTATTGGGCATGTGTTACTTAACTTTTCAAGAAATTCCAATTTATTCTACCAAAGTCATTTTACAAGTTTTATTTCCACCAGTGTCCTAGCCAGGGCAATCAGATAAGAAAAGGATAAAATGTCTTTAAATTGGGAAAGGAAGGAATAAAATTGTCACTGTTTGAAGATTACATGATACTATATATAGAAAACCCTAATTTATACATAGAAATCAGTTGCATTTCTATACACTGATAATGAACAATCAGAATGAGACATAAAGAAAACAATGCCATTTACAATTGCATCAAAAAGTATAAAATACCTAGGAATAAATTTAACCAAGGAGGTGAAAGACTGGTACTGTAAAAACCATAAGACACTGAAGAAAGAAATTGAAGAGTATACAAATAAATGCAAGGATACACCAGGCTCATGGAATGGAAAGAGTTATACTGTTAAAATGATCATACTACCCACAGCAATCTAGAGCCTAAAAAAATTAATAATCATTTTTAATTATCTGTCTGTAGCATGATTGATAATTTTAAGGTATGTTTCTAAGTAGAAATATAGCAACATGTGTGAAATTATAATTAAGACAAAATTAAATAGATACAGTATATGTGATATAGTGTCAAGAGAAATAGACTGAGTATAGGCCATACATAGCCTGCTGCTAATTAGCCTTAAGACTTTATTTTTGGGTCTTTATTGAATTCTACACCTGGGAGGTATAAGTGTTAAGAAAGCCATTCTTGAAATGAGGCAAACCTGAATGTGCACCCTTGCTAATTTACTAGCCATGTAATCTTAAACCAGTTTTCTTCTAACCTTAAGTTTCCTACATTATAAAATGAGACCTAATATCCCAACTTCCTGGTGTTGGTATGAGGATAAAGTTATATTACATTAATGTACATAAACTGTGTAACAATTTCTGTATAAGTGCTCAAAAGTAGAATTAGTTTTCCTATAATTCCTCTTCTCCTCTTAAAATCAATCACAGCATTTTCACTGTTGTTTTTATTATGACTATAACTGGTGATTTTTATGTTCATCAAATGGGTTTAAAAATGATGGGAATAATAAAACTGTGGCTATGAATACGTGACAAAAATGAATAACTGAATTACAAAAATAATTGAACTTTAAAGCTCATAAAAGCCCTTTTGTATATTTTAGATAAAATGTTTTCAACTAAAATGTTTTAATCTTGAATTTTCTATAACTACATAAAAAATAATACAGCATCTTGCAAAGCAAATTTATTTTTCTCAGAAATATTTAATGTTTTCATTAATGTCTGCTGAACAAAAAACAGTTTGAAGTGGTAAAATTATATATCTTTTGCACATATTTGGCACCTCTGACAATTCTTTCAGTGCTGTCAACAAGGTCACCTAGTACTCTGAAAGGAAGGTTACTTCTTTGGCATTTTTCCTTTTCAATCCATTGGCCCACAGTTTTGCTTTTACATAAACCCTTTTCATCATGGCTCTTACAGAGCAAAATTCTAACTGCTTTGTTTTTATTTAAGTATAATATTTTTACCAGGTTATCTTCTAAATAATAAAAATTCAGAACTGTCAGTTTAAAAATAACAGAAATTAATATATATTTTCCTTTGTAACAATTTTTCTATGCAATGAAAAAGCTTTACATCTCTGATCATACCTACAATATAAAGAGAAATAATCATCTTTTTAACCACAAATAGAGTATATGCCTAGTTGTGATGTAATCTTAACCACTCACACAAAATTGACATTCAATAAAATTGGTTTCATTATATGTCATTTCCCTTAAAATCTCAGAACCTATTGACAATATTAAATGGGGACTTAGTATAATTACTTAGAAAAAAATTTAAGATTGACTTTCAAAGATGTCCATAGGAAAGTGATGTCTGCATGTGTGACAAATGGTCCTTGATCCAAGGATTTTACAGGACAAAAGTGGAGATACCATAAATTCTAAACATTTGTGAGTATGACAAACACAGCTCAAACAAATGCATCATAGCAAACAGACATAGTTTTCAAAATTATTCACAATATTCTTAAAATCATTGCCTATTAAAAAAAACCCTTATCAAATCAAAGTATCTACTCTGCATAAAGTTATTTATAGATTGCTTTGAAGAGTCTAATTAGCTTTCAATCATGTGAAACCACATTAAAATAATTTAACTAGCATAAACCCTTGTCAAAATTTCTGTAACAAGAAGAGATCCTTGAAGTCATAATTCAGACATAGCTTTAAATCAACTCTACAGACCCAAAGAAAATTTCTTTGAGAGCTTTTTAAAAATTTATAAAATGTAAATAAACTGAAGCATTTTGCATTTTAAGAACGAATTTCATAGATACATTTTTCATGTGAGAATGTATCAATGTGTTTATTGAATGTAAGCTTTAAATTTTACATATTTTAACATAATTAACTTAAATAAACACAAAAAATTGGGAATAGAATACAGTTCCAGTTTTCAGATACACATGTAATTGGAAGTCAGGGCCCAGCAATACAATTATTAAAATTATTTTCTTTAAGAAATAATGAGGAGATTTGGAAGATGGTGACCAGCAGGAAGGTAGGGAGGGAGAGAGTGAGGGAGCGATAGAGGAGTGTGTGGACTGTGTGGTGTGTGTGTGAGTATGAGCTAGGGACAGTTAGATTCTGCAGGTCTTCCAAGGGGCTGCCAAACCAGGCAGTCTTAGACAACGGAGCCCAGCTCCCACCTCAGATACTCCAGGGGTGGCCAGTGCGGGCACAGAGACCACGCCATCTTGAGAAATAGAGCTGCTTGAGACTAGGATCCTGGCTTCAGCACCACCCAGTCTGGTCTCAGATGCAAACCAGGACCCTGCAGCCACTGGAGACAGAGGCCTGCGACCACAGCTGCAGACCTACCTACACTAAGAATCCAGACATCCCTGCCACAGTTTTCTGTGAGTCACAGAGTCTATCCCCCTACCCACAGGCTCGCAGGCAGTGTCATAGTAACTGATAGACCCACCCCTCACACTGGCCACAGCGCTGCTACAGGATTTGAGCCTGGGAGCTCGCGGACACTGGGAATCCGTTCCCCGCAATGCAATCCGGCAACCAAACCCAAAGACCATGCAGGGTGGCAATGCCACCTGACTTCGATTCTGGGCAAGTGCACACAGAAGTCTGTTTTCCGCAGCGCAGGAGTGGACCTCCTGCTGACACAGTGCTGCTGTGCAACCCAGTCCCCCAAGCTGACTGGGACCCCAATTCTCCAGGTGGGAGGCAGCACTGAGCACCAGTGACTTGACTCTATTTCTTATTGCCTGCACCTGGGATCGCTGACTCCCAGTGCATGCACACTAAGAGCCAGTGACTCCAATTCTTGGTGCATGCACACACAGGGAACTTAATTCTCAGTGCAAGGCCACACAAAGCAACAGAGACTCTGATACTCGATTCTTGGTGCAGGCACAGGGGAACTCTGACTCCTGGCATGCGCTAGGGGACTCTGATTTTCGGCACATGCCAGCAGGGTCTCTGTTTAAGTGCGGTGCAGGTGGGGTCCCTGATTCTAGGTACCCACATGAGGCCACACTGAGCACTGGTAACGCTGACTCTGGGCGAGCCTGGTTCCCACTAACCCATGGCAGCCACATGTCTTGGTGTCAGAGCTCTTCAGTGACACTTGGGTGGTGCGAAGATCCCACGCACATGGTCCAGGCCCATACAACTTGATGTTTAACCCTTTGCACTCACTTGCTTTTTTCTCAATTCCTTTATTCTAATGCTAACTGTGTCAAGTCACATTCGACATCTGAGTGCAAAAGGTTAAACCTTCTGGTGATAATCAAAATGGGGAGACAACACAATCCCCAGAGGAAAGAAATTGAGGAGTCGCCAAGAAAGGAAATTAGTGAAATTGAAGCATGCAACATGACAGAAAAAGAATTCAGAATAATGGTCGTACAATTCATACACTGGATGGATGATAAAATCAATAACCTATGCAAGAATCAGGAAGAAATGAAAAGTGATATAGCTACAATAAAAAACACCATTGAACGTTTCAACAGTAGACTACAAGAAGCAGAGGACCAAATTGGTGAGTTAGAAGATAAGGTAGAGAAACAAGCTCAATCTGAACAGCAACTGGAGAAAAACTTAAAAAGCAGGAGGAGATCCTAAGGAGGCTTTGGGACAACACAAAACGAAGTAACATAAGTATATTAGGGCTCCAGAAGGACAAAAAGAGCAGCAAGGATTAGAAAATATATTTGAAGAAATAATGACAGAAAACTTCCTGGATATGGGGAAGAAAAAAGTTACACAAGTACAGAGAGTCAAAACAAGATGAATCCCAAACGACCCACACCAAGACACATCATAATTACAATGGCAAATGTTAACAACAAAGTGAGAATCTTAAAGGCTGCAAGAGAGAGAGAGAGAGTTACCTACAAAGGATCCCCCATCAGATTATCAAATGATTTCTCAACAGAAACACATCAAGCTAGAAGGGAATGGAAGGAGGTATACAAAGTGTAGCAAAGCAAAGGACTGAATCCAAGAATACTCTATCCAGCAAGGCTATCAATCAAAATTGAAAGAGAAATGAGGAGATTCACAGACAAAAAAAAAAAAAAAAAAAAAAAGGCTAAAGGGAGTTTATCACTACCAAGCCAGCAATGCAAGAAATGCTAAAGGAAATGCTGTAAAAAGAAGAAATAAACAGGTAAGAAGGAACACAAGAACAATAATAGAAATGACTACAAACAAGTACTTTTCAAGAATAACTTTAAATGTAAACAGACTAAATGCTCCAATCAAAAGACATTGAGTGGCTGAATGGATAAAAACACATAACACATATATATGCTGTCTACAAGAGACCCACCTCAGAACAAGGGACTCACATAGACTGAAAGTGAAGGGATGGAAAAATATCTTTCAGGCAAATAGAAATGAAAAAAAAGCTGGGGTAGCAATACTTATAGCTGACAAAATAGACCTCAAAGTGAAGGCCATAACAAGAGATAAGGAAGGCCACTTCATAATACTAAAGGGATCGATACAATAAGAGGATATAACCCTGATAAACATATATGCACCCAATGCAGGAGCACCCAAATACATAAAAATAAAAACTCATGTAATATAACAAGGGAGAGATGGATAACAATACAATCATAGTAGGGGACTTTAATACACCACTGACATCACTGGATAAATCCTCTAGACAAAAAATCAGCAAAGAAACAGCAATCCTAAATGACTCACTAGATCAGATGGACTTAATTGACATCTTCAGAACATTTCAACCCAAAGCCACGGAATATATGTTCTTCTCAAGTGCACATGGGACATTTTCAAAAATAGACCACATATTGGGTCACAAGCAAAGTCTACCCAAATTCAAAAAGATTGAAATCATACCAAGTATCTTCTCAGACCACAATGGCATAATATTATAAATAAACTATAATAAAAATAATCCAAAAATCTCAAACACTTGGAAGCTGAATAGCATGCTATTAAATAATGATTGGGTTACCAATGAGATCAAAGAAGAAATGAAAAACATCCTGGAAACTAATGACAATAAAAACACAACAATCCAAAATCTATGGGACACAATGAAAGCAGTTCTGAGAGGGAAGTTTATAGCTCTACAGGCCTACCTCAAAAAACAAGAAAAAATGGTAGTAAACCATCTAATGCTACAACTCAAAGAATTAAAAGGAGAGCAACAAGGAAAGCTCAGAGTAGGAAGGAGATAATAAAGATCAGAGCAGAAATAAATGACATAGAAACCAAAAAAACAAAAACAATACAAAAGATAAATGAAACTAAGAGCTGGTTCTTTGAAAGGGTAAACAAGATCGAAGAACCTCTAGCCAGGCTCACCAAGAAGCAAAGAGAGAGGACCCAAATAAACAAAATCAGAAATGAAAGAAGAGAAATAACAACAGACTGCACAGAAATACAAAGGATTGTTAAAAAATACTATGAACAACTCTATCCAACAAACTGGACAACCTGGAGGAAATGGACATATTCCTAGAAAAATACAACCTTACACAACTCAATCAGGAAGATTCTAAAAATCTCAATAGGAATATAACTATGGAAAAAATTGAAGCAGTCATCAAAAGCTCCCAGCAAACAAAAGCTCGGGGCCAGACGGCTTCACAAGGGAGTTATACCAAACATTCAAGAAGGAACTAAAATCTATCCTCCTCAGACTATTCCAAAAAATTCAAGAGGAAGGAACACTTCCAAGCTCCTTCTATGAAGCCAGCATCACCCTAATACCAAAACCAGATAAGACAACACAATGAAAGAGAATTACAGGCCAATATCCCTAGTGAACATAGATACCAAAATCCTCACCAATATTCTAGCAAATTGGATCCAGCATTACATCAGAAAGATCATACACCATGACCAAGTAGGATTTATCCCGGGGATGCCAGGATGGTACAATATCCACAAATCAATAAACTTTATACATCACATAAACAAATTGAGAGATAAAAATCACATAGTCATATCAATTGATGCAGAAAAAGCATTGGACAAAATCAAACACCCTTCCTTGATAAAAACTCTCAGCAAGGGGGGAATAGAAGGATCATACCTCAACATAATAAAAGCCATATATGACAAACCCACAGCCAACATCATACTCAATGGGCAAAAACTAAAACTGTTTCCCCTAAGAACAGGAACAAGACAGGGATGCCCACTCTCACCACTACTGTTCAACATAGTATTGGAAGTACTAGCCATTGTGATCAGACAATAAGAAGAAATAAAAGACATCCAAATTGGAAAAGAAGAAGTTAAACTGTCCTTATTCACAGAAGACATGATACTGTACATAGAAAACTCTAAAGACTGCATCAAAAATTATTAGACTTAATAAATGAATTCGGCAATGTAGCAGGATACAAAATTAATGCCAAGAAATCTATGGCATTTCTTTACACCAATAGTGAACTTACACAAAGAGAGACTAAAAACAGCAATCCCATTTACCATTGCACCAAAAAAATTAAGATACCTAGGAATAAACTCAACTAAGGAGGTAAAAGACCTATATGTGAAAAACTTCAGGACACTGAAAAAAAGAGATAGAGGAAGACATAAACAGATGGAAGAACATACCATGTTCATTGATTGGTAGAATCAACATAATCAAGATGTCCATACTACCCAAAGCAATCTATAGATTCAATGCAATTCCCATTAAAATACCAAGAACATGTTTCACAAACCTAGAACAAACTTTCCAAAATTTCATCTGGAATTATAAAAGACCCTGAATAGCCACAGCAATCCTGAGAATGAAGAACAAAGTAGGTGGGATCTCAATACCAGATTTCAAGCTGTATTACAAAGCCACTGTTCTCAAAACAGCCTGGTACTGGCACAAGAACAGACATATAGACCAATGGAATAGAATAGAGAACCCAAAAAACAACCCAAACCACTATGCTCAATTAATATTCGACAAAGGAGGCATGAACATACAATGGAGTCAAGACAGTCTCTTCAATAAATGGTGTTGGGAAAATTGGACAGAAACATGCAAAAAAATGAAACTAGACCACCAAATTATACCATACATAAAAATAAACTCAAAATGGACAAAGGACTTAAACATAAGACAGGAAAGCATACAAATACTAGAGGAATCCACAGGCAGCAAAATTTCAAAAATATGCCGAAGCAATTTCTTCACTGATACTACTCCTAGGGCAATGGAAACTAAACAGAAAATAAACAAATGGGACTACATCAAAATAAAAAGCTTTTGCACAGCAAAGGAAAACATCAACAAAACAATAAGAAAGACCACTGCATGGAAGGACATATTTGCCAATGTTATATCCGATAAGGTTTTAACCTCCAAAATTTACATTGAACTCATACAACTTAACAAAAGGAAGATATACAAACCAATCAAAAAATGGGCAACGGACCTAAATAGATACTTTCTGAAAGAAGACAGAAGGAAGGCCAAGAGACATATGACATGCTCAAAGTCACTCACTAATTATCCAAGAGATGCAAATCAAAATTACAATGAGGTATCATCTCACACCTGACAGAATGGCTATCAACAATAAATCAACAAATGACAAGTGTTGGTCAGGATTCGGAGAAAAATGAACCATTTTTCACTGCTGGTGGGAATGCCGACTGATGCAGCCACTGTGGAGAACTCTATGGAGTTTCCTCAAAAACCTAAAAATGGAACTCCCATTTGACCCTGTGATCCCACTTCTAGGAATATACCCCAAGAAGCTAGAAACACCAATCAGAAAATATATATGCACCCCTATGTTCATAGCAGCACAATTCACCATAGCTAAGATTTGGAAACAGCCTAAGTGCCCATCAGCAGATGAATGGATTAAAAAACTGTGGTACATCTACACAATGGAAAACTACGCTGTAGTAAAAAAGAAGGAAGTCTTACCATTTGCAAAAGCATGGATGGAACTGGAGAGCATTATGCTAAGTGAAATAAGCCAGTCAGAGAAAGATAAATATCACATGATCTCACTCATTTGTGGAATATAATGAACAACATAAACTGATGAACAAAAACAGATCCAGAGACAGAGAAGCATAGATCAGACTGTCAAACCTCAGAGGGAAGGTAGGAGAGGGTGGGGGTAAGGGGTGAGATCAACCAAAGGACTTGTATGCATGCATAGAAACCTAACCAATGGACACAGACATCAGGGGGGTGAGGGCATGTGTGTGGGGGGTTAGGGGGGTAAAGGGGAGATGAGAACATATATCTAATACCTTAATCAATAAAGAAATTAGATATATATCCTATCTAATAAGAGTAATATGCAAATTGACCATCACTCCAACACACAAGATGGCTGCCCCCATGTGGTCAAAGATGGCTCCCCCCATGTGGACACAAGATGGCCACCACAAGATGGCCAGCAAGGGGGGGGGGCAGTTGGGAGGGACCAGGCCTTCAGGGGAGGGAAGTTGGGGGCGACTGGGCCTGCAGGGAAGGGCAGTTGCAGGGGACCCAGGCCTGCAGGGGAGAGCAGTTGGGGAGGGACCAGGCCTGCAGGGGAGGGCAGTTAGGGGCAATCAGGCTGGCAGGGGAGCAGTTAGGCATCAATCAGGCTGGTAGGGGAGTGGTGAGGGGCTGATCAGGCTGGCAGGCAGAAGCGGTTAGGGGCAATCAGGAAGGCAGGCAGGCGAGCAGTTGGGAGACAGAAGTCCTGGATTCTGAGAGGGATGTCCTACTGCCCTACTGTTGGGCCGTCGGACATCCCTCGAGGGGTCCCAGACTGGAGAGGATACAGGCTGGGCTGAGGGATACACCTCTGTGCACAAATTTCATGCACTAGGCCTCTAGTGTGTGTATATATATATATATATATATATATATATATATATATATATATGAGAGAAAGAGATAGAGAATAATAAAAAAAAGAAATAATGAAATAAGAAACACACACTAATGCCCTTAATAAATAAAGTAATATTTACCCCACATATATTCATAAAACCCTCCTTGTAACTATTATATACTCTGGGGGCAAAAATAATTCTACCTTATGTTTGAGAAATATAGTATTGTGGCCAGAAAGGGACTAATCATGACATTTAAATGGATTTTATATCTTCTATATATATATATATTTAATTTGTTATGATAAAAGATATTTAATGCCCCAAGTTAATAAATTATATAGAAGTAACATTAATGTAAAATAATGTGGTTAATTTAATATTTTATTATTTATCATATTTATTTTTGATGTTCAAATTAATGGCTCTTTCTTATTTCTCTAATAAGCTTTGGCTATAAAATTAGTTTTCTGCCATTATCCATCTTATATAATAAAAGGCTAATATGCAAATTGTCCCCTCAACCGGGAGTTCGACCTAGAGTTCAACTAGGAGTTCAACCAGGGAGCAGGGTTGGCCCACCAACCAACCACAGCCCTTCCCCCTGGCTGGCCCTGTCCTCAATTTACACCCCCACCTCGATTGGGGGGCAGGGCCGGCCGGACACCACCCATGTACAAGTTTGTGCACCAGACCTCTAGCTTTATTTATATTCAAATTTGCATATGTAATATGAAACTTAATTAGGTCTTTAATTTTTTTATTCAAGTAAATAAGTATTATCTTAAAAATTAGCATTCATACTATTGAGTTATTTTTAGTAATCTATACTAATAATAGCCTAGGTGGTCGTCACGCCCTGACACCAGGATGCCCTCATGTGTGCAAAAGATGGTTGCGTGCAAAACAGAGGAGCGGCCTGGTGGCCACTCTGCATGGCGAGGACTGGGGTTCCCAAGGCTCCATATGGCACGGAGAAGGCCAGTCCCACGGAGAGTCCCTGCCACCTCACGCGGAGGAGGCAGGTCCTGGTGTCTCTGCTGCAAGTAATTGGCAATGCTCAGTACTGCTTCAAATCTTTCTCTCACTTCCATTAATTTAAAAACAAAGCAAAATAACCCACTTAAAATTGCTTAGAAAATAGAAGCCCCAAGACAAATAAAACCCTCTCCTTGGCTGTATTATACCCTTCCCATCTATCATTTATATATCATTTGCTTTACAACACAATTATTAGGAAGAGCTATATACTTATTTCCACTCCTTAATTATCTTTCATTGTTGTTCTTTACAATCATATTTAATATAATTGCTTAGAAACCAAAATACATATAACCTATGTATATGATAGAAATATATAATAAAAATGAAAGAAAACCTGCATGCATCCATGACACAGATAAAAATATAGAGTATTCACAGTATCCTCTCCCTAATCCCATTTCTTCCTCCCTAGTATAAATTCTTCCTAGAATTTTGAGTTTATTACTCTTTTGTTTTTACTTGTAGCTTTACCATAAATGTATCCATACTCAATATATTGTTTAATTTTACAAAGATTAATATTTTATGAAGATTGGATTATATCAAATTATATGTATTCTGTGACAATTTTCACAGCTTTTTTTCCTGAGTGATGTCTATAGCTGTAGTTCACAAATTTTAACTTCTGCATAGTGTTTCATTTTATGAATAATTTACAAATTCTTTAACTGCTCACCTGTCAATAGAAATCTGAATTGTTTTTGCTATCACATGCGATGCCACTATGTTTATTGTTGAACGTCTCTTCCTGAGTCTTTGTGTTAATTTCTCTAGGGTGCTCTTGTTCACCTCTACCAAAATTGATCTTCAAAGGCTGTTTTACCAACCTATATTCTTCTACTAGTGTGTAAACTGCACTATTGTCTTACATTATTACTGAGACTTAGAATTATCAGAATTTTTAAAAAGAATCTTGTAGGTTAAAAATCTTAATGTAGATTTAATTTTTATTACTGTCTAATATCAAATTTAAGTACACTTTTATACATTTATTAGAGGCCCAGTGCACAAAATTTGTGCACTTGGAGGGGTGAGTCCCTCAGCCTTGACTTCACCTTCTTGCAGCCTGGGAGCCCTCAGGGATGTCCACCTTCTCGCAGTCTGGGAGCCCTCAGGGGATGTCCCACTGATAGCTTAGGCCCGCTCCCTATGGGAAGTGGGCCTAAGCCATCAGTCAGACATCCTTAGCACTGCCGCGGAGGTGGGAGAGGCTCCCACCACTGCTGCTGCGCTAGCCAGTCCGGCTACTGGCTGAGCGGTGCTCCCGCTGTGGGAACACACTGACCACCAGGAGGCAGCTCCTGCATTGAACATCTGCCCCCTGGTGGTCAGTGCGTGTCATAGCGACTGGTCATTCTGCTGTTCGGTCTATTTGCATATTAGCCTTTTATTATATAGAATAATGTCTTATTATGAGCAAGGCCTCTAATTCAATTTTTTTTAGGTAAAGGGAGGGGCAGAATTTTCACTTGAGCCTGAAGCTGAAATTGCCCATAGCTCAAAAATCTGCATACCACTGAGATATATCTTGGCGTGGCTCATTCTGAACTCCCACACTGTTTTATTATGTGTATAAGTATTGGGAACCATCTTATCTCTTTAGTGAAAGGAACCTTTTGTTATGTTTAATGACTAACTTTATCTCATGAGTTGTGTTTTAGCTTCAAGCCTGTATCCAGTATTCATGCAGCAACTTCAGCTCTTCTTTTCAATATTTACCTGACATATATTTTATTTTATTTTCTCTAACTCTTTCTAGACTTTTATGTATTAGATAGGAATAGCCCATGGATATAGACAATAGTCTGGAGAAGGCCTGGAAGGGGCAGGTGCAGTGTGGAGGAGATCAATGGAAAAAAAAAAAACATACAACTAAAACAAAGGGACATCTGTAATATTTCAACAATAAAGATACATTTTAAATAAAGGAAAATATCTTAGTTGAAAAGAGTTTTATGTGAAATAATATAAGTAATTGCTCTACACTGTACTTTATATTCTCATTTCCTCTCAAAGAGATATTCATTGACCTTATGTTCACTTAATATTAATTGACTCTATGTTCACTGACTGCAGGACTGACTTCTGCCACGCTGACCCAGCACTGACTGCCACGGGGGCTGCGATCAGACCCTGCTTTTCTCTCCCGGCCTGCTCCAGGCCGAGGGTTCGGTCTCTGTGAAACCCGGGTCAGTCTTTGCATCAGGCAAGTGGAATCATTGAGGCCTATTTGAGAGTCCCCAAGACTGGGAACATGATGCTCCTCCTTAGTAGTCCTCTAGGTTCAATCTCAAGAGGACCCTGCTAGCGGTTCTCAACCTGTGGGTCGGTTGCAACCCACAGGTTGAGAACTGCTGCTGTAGAGCCTAAGACCATCGGAAAACACAGATATTTACATTACTATTCATAACAGTAGTAAAATTACAGTTATGAAGTAGCAACGAAAATAATTTTATGGTTGGGGGTCACCACAATATGAGGAACTGTATTAAAGGGCCGTGGCATTAGGAAGGTTGAGAACTACTGGTCTAAAGTAACAGTGCCGCACACACCTTCTTCCCCACACATTATTTTCTATCTCATTATCACTTTCTATTTTTTCCTAAAAGCACCTATCATATAAATGTACATAATATAATATCCTTTTTAAAAATGTATACACTTCTTTGATAGAATGTAACCTTCACCAGGGAAAGATTTTGTTTTAATGTTAGCATTATATCACAATTGCCTGAAAAGATAACTGGAATATAGTATGTGCTAAAGTATTATTCACTGCTGAATACATGTATTGGAACTAGTCATATGCTCTCATGACACCCTCTTTTCTAGCAAATAAAAAGGAAATTTTAAGAAAAAATTATAGTACTCAAAATAGTAGTTTAATGGTGAAAACAGGTGGTTTGTGATATGTAGTCATACAATCTGAATTTTCTTCTCCAATATGTAGGTTACTTGTCCACTTTGAAACTTACTCTCATATAAAAATTAAGCTAATTCTTAAAAGTTTGCTATGAATCTTAAATTAGATAGTGTTTATAGCTGAAGATCTATTAACTTGCAAATTCTTTCCTAGTGATGGGTTTAATTAAACACAACTTTTATCACAAATCTTCTGTTAGAAGATGTTTTATTTTTGGAATAATATTAAAAGAATAATTTTAATCAGTGTCTTTAGCTTGTTTTAAATATTAAGTAAAATCCAACACAGAGATGAGTAAAGGATAAGACATTGATATTTGTGAATTTTTCTTGCAATTTGACGGTTATAACATCAGAAAAGGGAGAAATATGGATCATGATTAGAAACCCAAGGCCATGCAAAATCAAACAAAATAAGATAAAATTATGTTTAATGCTGCACCAATTTGGATAGTTCTCTTAATAAAAGAAGACAGGACCATTAGACTATCTTAATTACCAAGGTTTTGTTTTATATACCAATTACAATGATTTGTCAAATCACACCAAAGTCAATTGTTATAAACTCCCTAAATAAGTATCTACCAGGCTTCTAAAAGATGCAAATAAAAGTACCTCAATATTGGAAAAACTTTTGTTAGAGCAATTGTTTCTATGAGCAGGCTTGCACTATTTGTTGTTTTTCTGTTAGAAAGTAGATAAAGGAGGAAGAATTTACAGTGCATTTATGTTTTTCTTCTATAGTTTTATAAATATTATTTAAAAAAATGTTCCTTTTAACCCTTTGCACTCGCTTGCTTTTTCTCGATTCCTGCTACCGATGCTAACCGTGTCGAGTCACACTCGACATCCGAGTGCAAAAGGTTAACTATAACCGATTTGTATCAATATGTAGAATTTTCCTGCTATTATAATTATGTGCCAACTATTCAATTGCTTATTTTAAAAATAGACCAAAACATATTTCCTTAAAAGTTACTTTCAATAAACCCAATGAATTCCATCAATTATCCCAACTTTGTTTTTGGACTTTTAAAAAAGATTTGTTATTGATATTTAGAAAGAGATGAAGAGAGAGGGAGAGGAGGAGGAGAAGGGGAAGGGGGAGATGGAGGGGGAGGGGGGAGAAGGAGAGGGAAATATTGATATAAGAGTGAAACATTGATCAACTGCCTCCTACACACCCCCTACTGGGCATGTGCCCTGATTGGGAATCAAACCCAACATTTAGATGCACAGGACTGTGCCCCACCAACTGAGCCATACTTACTAGGGCTAAGTTTTTATTTAAAAATAAAATTTCTAAATATAATATGCTGCTTTTTATTAGAACACTAGAGGCCCGGTGCATGAAATTCGTGCACTTAGGGGGTCTTTCAGCCCGGCCTGTGCCCTCTCACAGTCCGGGAGCCCTCAGGTGATGTCCAACTGATGGCTTAGGACTGATCCCCACAGGGAGCAGGCCTAAGTCATCAAACATCCTTAGTGCTGCCATGGAGGTGGGAGAGGTTCCCACCACCACTACTGCACTCACCAGCCATGAGCCTAGCTCAGGGCTTCTGGCTGAGTGGTGCTCCCCTTGAGCGTCTGCCCCCTGGTGGTCAGTGTGTGCCATAGTGACTGCTTGTTCTGCCGTTCGGTCTATTTGCATATTACCCTTTATTATATAGGATTGGTTATTTCTATGAGTTTTTATTTTTTCAGTACTTTTCTTATCTTACTAATAAAGTATGGGCTTTCAAAAGGAATTAGATTTTTTCAATAATTTTCATAAATCACATGCTTTTATGTTTTTGTTTTTTCCTGTTCACTATTCAACAAGTAGCTTTAAAACTTTAAAAATATACTTTCTAGATTAAAATTGGAATGGTAAACAAACCCATTGCTGGTTTGTGATCATTAGCTCATATGCTCAGTGCCATTCACCATTTCATCCCGTGTTTCCTTAGTGCTTGAAATCACCTATCATAATAAATCAAACCAAAAAACAAACTGAAGTCATGAAGGATTTCACATTGAAGTTCTGCATTGACAATGTCCCACACTTGCTTTTTCCACCCAGCCCATCAAACTGAAAATAGTCAAAACCATGCTTATCATTTATTCCCTCTGCCACAATAAATTTCTTTTCCTGACTTTTCTATTTCTGCTAGTGGCACCATTATTCTTCTAGTCATCCATGCTGAAAATGCTGTACATATATTTTAACACTTCCTTCTTGTTAGATACCACATGTCATTAAACACCATCTTTTGCGCACTGAATTTTAGTAGTCACTTCAGTTGTTATTGTTTTTTATATTATCTCCATAAACTTACTTAATTCCCTCCATACCTCTCACTTTGTCTTTTACAAGAATATTCTAAAACAGAGTCACAGCTCCACTGGCTAGCCTTCTAATCTATCCTTCCTGCCAGAAAACATCCTCAAAGCACACCTTGACTATCATCAATCTGCACATAGACTTCAACAGCTTCTCTTTACCCCTAAAAGGTCTGCATCACCTACATTTGTTCCCAGCAGAAGAGAGGTAGAGCTCTTAAGGATAGTAAATTCTACGATGTAAGGAGACTCAAGATGAAATGGGTCATTTTTCAGCTATCCAACAGAAATTCAAAACAAATTAAAGAAGACATATTGTTAACTTTTCTATGGGCATTTGTCTTTTTGGACTTCTTATTATGAAAATCCCTTCCTATTTTGGAGGAAGTTCTTCACAATGTGAGCTTCTGGAGGAGGCAGAGCATCTACCCACCAGGACAGCCTAAGACAGATATTTTCTTCTTCCTATATTCTGTGCCAAGGTGAGGGCAAATGATACAGGTTCAAACAATTTTGTGTGGCCCCTAGAAATGTTAGTCATGAAGAAATGTCCCAAGAAAAAATGGCTCTGTACAGTGGCAAGCTCATTTTAAGGATGGTCCCTGTAGTGGAGGCCTCTGTCCATGGTGGTGTTGGAGCCTGGTTGGTATTTGCTTACCTTCCACTGGTTCTTGTCCATTTTCAAAATATCGTTCTCAATCTTTCTTGCCCACTTAGAGAACTGTATGCAAACAAATGTTTCTAATAAAGTATTTTCTGAATGAATTAAGTAGGTCAGCATCCATGAATTGAACCAAGCACCATGACTGAACTGAAGGCAGAATTACCTTCTGCCTTCAGTTCAGTCATGTTGGGGCTGCTATTTGGTAAAATGGCCTTTGTATGTCAGAAGGCAGAAAATTATATTGATATTCAAGTATTGGAATTTGGCAGAAGAGGGGAAATAGTTAATTAAATAATCACCTAAAAGCAAATAAAATGAATCACATAAAAACTTTTGGAATTCTGTGAGACTCTTGCCATAGAAAAATATGAACAGTAGTAAGGATATAATGAATTTCATGGTCAGGGAATGGAAAGGACTCCTTCTAACAGTTTAAGCCAGACTAAATTTCTGTGACTGTGCTAACAGAATTCATTTTTTTTGTCCAGCTACAGTAGCAAAACTAAAGTTAGAGTTTGATTCGTCAAATTGCTAAATTACCACATCCACTAAATCATGACTTTCCACAACTCATATGAAATTTTGGGCATTCATCAGGAAGCAGTGAGACTACCAACACTGTAATGAAGATATACATGAAGCAGTGAGACTACCAACACTGTAATGTAGATATACATGTAATGTAGATATACATGTAGACCTTCATGTATATCTACATTACAGTGTTGGTAGTCTCACTGCTTCCTGATGAATGCCCAAATAGCAACTCCCAATATAGAGACCAATAGCAACTCCCAATGCCCATTGAATGTCCTTCATCAGACTAGTATTATTCCCAAATCTATGAAGCGTAACAGTACCACTGTACCAATTCTTTTTATTTGAGTAAGTTTTCACATGATCTATTTTAATCTATAGACTGATATATACAAAATCACATTCCAACATGTCATTTTGTGGCCAATTGCAAAGTCAAAACATGGAAGAGAAGGCACATGAAAGAACTTCAGAAATATGATAATTTCCATCAGTAAAACTCTGGGGATTATATATTAGACTAGAGGCCCGGTGCATGAAATTCATGCATGGGGGGGGGGTGTCCCTCATCCCAGCCTGCACCCTCTCCAATCTCGGACCCCTCCAGGGGTGTCTGACTGCCCATTTAGGCCTGATTCCGGTAGGATCAGGCCTAAATGGGCAGTTGGACATCCTTCTCATAATCTAGGACTGCTGGCTCCCAACTGCTTGTCTGCCTGCCTGCCTGATTGCCCCTAACTGCTTCTGCCTGCCAGCCTGATCAGCCCCTAACCACTCCCCTGCCAGCCTGATTGATGCCTAACTGCTCCCCTGCTGGCCTGGTCACCCCTAACTGCCCTCCCCTGCTGGCCAAATCGCCCACAACTGCCCTCCCTTGAAGGTCTGGTCCCTCCCAACTGCCCTCACCTGCTGGCCATTTTGTGGCAGCCATCTTGTATCCACATGGGGGCAGCCATTTTTGACCACATGGGAGCAGCCATCTTGTGTGTTGGAGTGACAGTCAATTGGCATATTACTCTTTTATTAGATAGGATAGAGGCCTGGTGCACGGGTGGGGGCCAGCTGGTTTGTCCTGAAGGGTGTCCCGGATCAGGGTGGGGGTTCCCTTGGGGCATGGGGTGGCCTAGGTGAGGGGCCTGTGGTGGTTTGCAGGCTGACCACGCCCCCCAGCGACCCAAGTGGAGGCCCTAGTATCTGGGATTTATTTATCTTCTATAATTGAAACTTTGTAGCCTTGAACGGAGGCCAGGGCTGGCCAGAGCAGGCAGGAAGCTTGGCTTCCTCCATTGCCAGAGAAACCCAAGCCTCCTGCTCGCTCCGTGGCCACAGCCATCTTGGTTGGGTTAATTTGTATACTCGCTCCTGATTGGCTGGTGGTCCTGGCTTGTGGATGTAGTGGAGGTATGGTCAATTTGCATGTTTCTCTTTTATTAGTGTAGATTTGAATGCAAAGATGTATAGAACATAACTTTAGAATGTGAGGGGTTTTTATGGGTGCATTTACCAGCGATTCTGCATTGGACATCCTTATTTACAGATCTAAGAATAACTGAAATTTTAGCTTGCTATTTTTGGAAACCTGGACTAAGAAATGTTGCATACTAAACATAGTCAATATATGGCATGATATGTAGTAAAGAACCCAAAGATTTTTGGAGCATTTTAATTATATAAATGTTAAGTATGAAAGAAAAATGTATGTGGATGTTGGATAGTCAACAGGTAGGCTTAATGGATATGTATCATTATTTAAATTTTGTCCTACATAGGAACTTCTCCATTTTGAAGAAATGCTCCATTTTTTGAGTCTTGATAATAGGTAGGACCCAATTTCTCATTGCTATACTGAGGATGAGGGCTGTAACCTATAGTTACCTACACACTGCTTTACAGAACTCTGAGTCTGGTGTGCATGACACAGGTAAATGGACAGAAGGCTGAACAGCAGCTACACCCAGTGGCAGTGACAACATCTACTCTATCCAGTACAGAGGATTGTGTATGGCTTCTGAGAGAGGGAGTAGCAGCAGCATTCTGATATGCTCTGTCTTCATTGGTTCCTTGCTTCTCACAAAACTCATCTACAACCTTTTGTTATTTTTGTTAATCTGTGTTAGTTCTCAAATCTTTCCAATATATTATAATTTCTGTTTAAATTAGCCAAACTCACTTTGTCAACATGTCACCAAAAACTATGATTAGCCCAAAGTTCAAATACAGATTGTACATGTGCATTGCAGTCTATTTCAGGTGTTGGAGAGAACTTATTCTTGGGAATGAAACTTGGAGATCATTTCATAAGTGCAGAGCAGTGATGGCAGATAGGTTAGAGTCTGGGTCATTCCAGATATTTCATCTGAAAAAAAAAAAAAGAAAAAAAAAAAAGACAAAGGTTCTGGAAACAAGGCCAATCATTGCCCTCAAAATGGGGGCATTAACAAGGAAGTTGTCTTGAATAGATTTTTTTTTCCTTTTTTCTCACTTTACTGATAAGTTTCCTAGGTAAAGGTAAATCAACCTTGCCTTTGAGAGTTCCAAACAAAGCAAGTTATATAGGTGACCTGGCTGTTCCAGGAGAATAGTCAGAAGTTGGAGTGGAGGATGGCAAGGCTGTGTGGCTTGAAGGTTGATAATTTCAGAATGAAACTCAGAGATGGTGTTCCTAAAAATCACTGGTCTCGGGAAGGTGGCTCTTGGTGTGCAAGCAGTGTCACTCCTTGTTTCTAAGAGAGCTAAAGACTTCAAAATGGCTGGGTCTTCTTTCTGGAAAGCTGAGATGGGGCGTAATATGGGATAGTCTGCAATCGGGCATTCATTCTCCAATATTAGCAGCTTAGTTTCTAACCTAAGCACGACTCTCCTGGCAAACAATGCTTTTTATGACTCTCATAATTTGTACACTTTCCAGATGCTGGCTTTTATTTATCTATTTATTAATACTGTTCTTTGTTTAGAAAATACTTCCTCTTCGACTTTGTGCACCAAATCCTATCTACCCATCAAAGCCAAATTCAATGATAAGTTCTTCCATAAAGTCTTAGCTGATCTTCCTAGCATTTTGTACTGGGATAAATGCTGTAGCCCTGGTTAAGCCTCTGGCTGAAGTCTATTGATGGGTAGCAGAAATCAATCAAAGCAGGGAAGAGGCCTCAGACATGGACTAATGCAGGAGTTGCAGGAAAAATTCAGAATTAAGAACCTCAGCACTGCCTATTAACTGGATTATTGCACACAAGCTGGGGGAAGGGGGCTAAATCCAGGTGTGCACAAATACCCAGGGACATCCAAAGCCACGAGGACAGCTTAGTTCTTTCTTCCTCCCACTAGTAAATGGAAATGCTTGCCATTCTCCTAGGCCTGATTCTAGTTGAAGAGTAAGACAGGACTGCACACACACAATATTATTGCTTGCACATAAGACAAGGGTTGTGAAGTATAGTTCTCTTGTGGTGTATTTGTTATCACTACTCTTGCATTAGTTATAAAGGCAAATAAAATTTACTATATCCTTTTGAGTTTCCCACAAAGTGCTATGCTATATATGTAGGAGAAGCTCAGTAAAATATTTTCAAAGAGATAAATGAGCAATTTTCACTATAAAATATATTATGTATCTAGGTGGGTGTATTAATGCCTACTTAATTCCCCCATTTTTCCTCTTTAGCATTTAATACTGTAATCTATAAAAATGTTTCTCATGCTCTATTTATATTTAACACTCAGAAAAATATCACCCTAGTTTATCTTACCCATGTTACTTTCATCTTGTGGGTGGTGTTTTAATACATTTTTGTGAATATATTTTAGTACAGAGTTAAACTTTTCTTAATTATAAATTTTTCATCACATCATCCCCAAATCTGAGTGACAGCCATTGTATTTCTGTAAATTACTGGGGATTGATGATTATAACACATTTTATGCCTTAAGGCAATAAAATCCCAAATAATAAAATCAGATATTATGAAAAATATAGTTAACTCTTCACAAAAATATATTCTTATGTCATAAGTCAACCTGCATTTTTATTTTCTTTATGTTTACATTTGGGGAAATAAATAGACCAAGGAATTGCTATATTCACAAGCTGCATACTTTTTAAAGAGTAACACATTATCATCTGATTGATTTTGTTCTAGGCAATTATGTTGAAATGGTCATGCTGAGTAATAAAGAGAGATTGGGTTGTTTTACTGGGGTCTTATACAGAGAAATAACAAAACATAGAGACAAGATGACACAATTATATTATCAATTTATGAAAAAAATTTAAAACTTTAAAAATGAGAATTTTAATTTTATATTATGAGCTTTTACAGCCTAAATAGTAATAAAATATTAGTTTAATTTTCCAGGAAATATTTTGAAACTTCAGAAGATGTTTAATAATATATCTAGGTAGTGGCATACACCAGATTTACTGCATTTCTATTTTGATAATCATTATGTATTTTTAGAGGCTTATTGCAGATTATATTTCAAACAATCTACTTTAAAGTACTGTTGATTATAAAAATCATATCTAGCCAAACTCAGTTCTCTAAGTTACATACTCTCTCAACTAAACTTGGGTATATTTAATTGAATTTCAAAAGACTTAAAATATCATTCCCTATGTGCAAGGTAGTGTGTTAGGTAATTACAAAGATCAATGTTATTTCATTTAATCCTAGCAGTAAGCCTTTAAAATGAAAAACCTCAATTTCAAAGCAGTTTAATAACGTGCTCTAAGTCAAACAAGTTGTGACAATATTTGAAATCACGAAATTAGGTCCTCTGACTAAAAATGCACTAGTTTTAAAGATACTTTATCATATTTTATACATGCATTATATATAACACACTGAGAAAGCAATTTTATTTATCCAGCATCAAGGACATTTCCTGTTAAATAATTTTCTAAAAATAGTTTAAACCCTTAAGCATGAAGATGTTAGTTTTATAATTTTTATAAAAATAGATTATTCCTTTATATCCTATTAAATAGTGCAAAATAAAATGTATGCACTTTTTTGATGCTTTAAAGTTGCCAACATAATCAGATTTTGTAGGGAGGAGTAATGTAGTCATGCATTAAGTGATGTTGAAGCTCTATTTCTCCTCACTCTAGTGGAATCTGGAGTATTGTGCTTGCTTTTGATAGTTGCTTTTTTATATACTTTAATTTTTCTACAGCACAATGGCTGTTTCTTCAGTTGTTAGTTTGCCTGTTTGCTGGGATGGTTTATTTTTTATATGTTCAAATGGTTATGTGGAATTTGCAGTATGAAGAAACGTGATTTCACCTCGCATTTTAAAACTGTGTCTGAAGTATAAATTAACTAGCTCTGTGTGACAGCCTAAACATCTCTTACATGAAGCCATTTTCATAGTCAATGATTCAATAATTCAATCATTCATTCACAAATATTAAATGAGCAATTAATATGTGTCAGAAACAGTTCCTGGTGCTGGGAAATCAGCAGTAAATAAAACAAACAATGATCTAGACCCTTAAAATCTCACATTGCATTGGAAGAAATAGGCAAAGAAAATGTTAAAAGCAAAATATATAATGTTTAATGATGATAAATATTATAGAGAAAAATCACATAAGGAAGAAAAATAGGGAACTGTATGGGTGGGGCTTCAATTTTTGTTGGAGTGTTCAGAGAAGGCCAGACTGAAAGGAAATATATGAGAAAAGAGCTGGATAAAGATGTGACAGAGGAGTGTGTTTGTCCTCATATCCAGTGCTCAGCCTTCTTTTGATCTGCTTTGTACCTTAGGAATTCTGACCTAGGCCAGTGGTGTTTAGCTGGATTAGGCTAACAAGGGAAAATCAAGAGTAGGGGGGCCCTGGCTGGCTAGCTCAGTTGGTTAGAGTGTCATTCCCCATACACCAAGGTTGCAGGTCTGATCCCCAGTCAGCACATTATACAAGAATCAACTAATGAATGCATAAATAAGTGGAATAAATCAACGCTTCTCTCTCTCTCTCAAATAAATAAATAAAAAAAGAGTAAGGGGAAGCAAGAAGGCAAGATGTTCTCTCCCCTTTTATTTTGATCAGTGCCCTCAGCAGCTGCCCTGTTTCTGAGGCTCTAACTCCTATGGAAGGGCTAACTGTGGTTCAGGAGCTTTCTGGTCAACTTCAGACTTAAGTTCTGGTAACAATGACTCTTTTCTTGGTCTCTTTTGCTCAGGCCTCGATGGTTTCCTCCTGTTGTTAACCCATGTGTTCCTAGCACTCTGGTCCATGTATAACCAATTCCATCTGATAAATCTCCTCCTTCAAAATATTTCAAATGCTGTTTGAAAAAAGTAAGAAAGTCTATGAACCAATATTTGGGCCCTGATACTATAAAAAGTGAGAGAGCAAGACTCCTGCTCATTTAGGTAAATATAATCCTGGACCATGGGAATAAGTCCAGGAATGTTCATGACACAGCAAAGATGACAGTGTGGCTTCCCCTGAGAGGGAGGAGATGAGTCCAGATATGGTAAGAAATGAGTCAGATATAAAGGCAATTGAGAGTGAAGCATACTTTCCAGAGCCTAGTAGCGCATCTTCCCGACATTGGCATTTACACTAAAAAAGACAGAAAGTTATCAAAGCGTTTTTTTTTTTTTTTAATTATCTTTATTGTTGAAAGTATTACAGATACCTCTCTTTTTCCCCCCATTGACCCCCGCTTCTTCACTCGTGCCCCCTCCTCACCTCTTCACAACACTATTGTCTGTGTCCATGTGTTACACATATATGCATATAAATTGGTTAATCTTTTTCTGCCCCTGACCCTTATTCCCTCTGTCTGAGAATCTTTAGTCTATTGTATGCTTCCATGTCTCTGGATCTATTTAGTTCTTCAGTTTATTTTATTCATTAGATTCTACATATCAGTGAGATCATGTAATATTTGTCTTTTTCTGAATGGCTTGTTTTGCTTAACATAATACTTTCCAGGTCCATCCATACTGTTGCAAATGTTAAGAATTCCTTCTTTTATACAGCCACATGGTATTCCATTGTGTGAATGTATCATGGCTTTTGTATCCACCCACTCATCTGCTGATGGGCACTTGGGTAGTTTCCAGATCTTAGCTATTGTAAATAACACTGCTATTCTTTCTGATTGGTATTTCTTGCTTCTGAGGATATATTCCTAGAAGTGGAATCACTGGGTCTAATGGCAGTTCCACTTTTAATTTTTTTCAGGAAATTCCACACTGTTTTCCATAGTGGCTGTACCAGTCTGCATTCCCACCAACAGTGTACTAGGGTTTCTTTTTATACACATCCTTACCAGCACTTGTTGTTTATAGATTTATTTATGGCAGTCATTCTGACAGGTGTGAGGTGGGACCTCATTGTCATTTCAATTTGCATCTCTCTGATGATTAGTGACACTGAGCATTATTTTATTTGTCTCATTGCCATTTGTAGGTTTTCTTTGGAGAAGTGTCTATTCAGATCCTTTGCCCATTCTTTAATTGAGTCGTTTTTTTTTCTTGAGTTCTATGAGTAATTTATATATTTTGTAAATTAATCCCTTATCAGATGTATCATTAGCAAATATGTTCTCTTATACAGTTGGTACCCTTTTCATTTTGATAATGGTTTCTTTTGCTGTGCAGAGTTTTTTATTTTGATGTAGTCCCATTTATTTATTTTTCTCTTTGTTTCTCCTACTCTAGGCAATGTCCTAGTGAATATTCTGTCATAAAAAATGTTTGATATTTTGCTGCCTACATTTTCTTCTAGGATTTTTAGTTTCATGACTTACATTTAAGTAGTTTTTTTTTTCCATTTTGAGTTTATTCTTGTGCATGTTGAGAGTTGGTTGTCTGGTTTCATTTTTTTGCACATATCTGTCCAATGTTTCCAACACCATTTATTAAAGAAACTGTCTTTACTCCATTATATGCTCATGCCCACTTTCTCAAATATTAACTGACCAAAATGATGTGAGTCAATATCTGGGTTTTCTGTTCTGTCCCATTAATCTATATGCCGCTCTTAGGCCACAACCAGGCTACTTTAATTACAGTGGCTTTGTAGTATTCCTTGATATCCAGTATTGTGATCCCTCCCACTTTGTTAATCTTTCTCAAGCTTGCTGTGGTTATTCAGGGTTTTTTTTTTGTTTGTTTTTTATTCCATACTAGAGGCCCGGTGCATGAAATTCATGCACAGGGGCTGCACCCTCTCCAATCTGAGACCCCTCAAGGGATCAGGCCTAAACGGGCAGTTAGACATCCCTCTCACAATCTGGGACTGCTGGCTCCCAACCACTTGCCTGCCTGCCTGCCTGATTGCTACTAACCGATTCTGCCTGACAGACTGATCACCTCCTGACCACTCCCCTGCCAGCCTGATTGATGCCTAACTGCTCTCCTGCTGGATTGATTGCCCCTAACTGCCCTCCCTTGCTGGCCTGGTCACCCCTAACTGCCTTCCCCTGCTGGCCTGATCGCCCCCAACTGCCCTGCCTATCCGGCCATCTATGACCACATGGGGGCGGCCATCTTGTGTGTTGGAGTGATGATCAATTTGCATATTACCTTCTTTATTATATAGGATACATTTTTTGGAGTAGTTGTTCTAGATTTGTGAAATATGCTGATGGTATTTTAATAAAGATTGCATTGAATTTATATATTGTTTTGGGTAGTATAGACATTTTTATGATATTAATTACACCAATCTATGAACACAGTTTAGTCTTCTACTTGTTTATATCTTCTTCTATCTGTTTTTTTCAACATTCTGTCATTTTCTGAGTACCAGTCTTTTACTGTCTTGGTTAAGTTCATTCCTAAGTATCTTAATTTTCTGGTTGCTATGATAACTGGGATTACTTTTGTTTGTTTCCCTTTCTGAGTATTCATTATTGGTGTATTAAAATGCCATTGACTTCTGTGTGTAAATATTGTGTCCTGCTACATTACCAAATTAATGTATTAAATCTAGTAGAGTTTTTTGGTGGAGTCTTTAGGGTTTTCCATATACAATATCATGTCATCTGCGAATAATGACAGTTTTACTTCCTCCTTTCCAATTTGGATGCCTTTTATTTTTTGTGGTCTGATAACTGTGACTAGGACTGATAATACTATGTTGAATAAGAGAGGTGAAAGCAGACATCCCTGTTTTGTTCCTGTTCTTGGGGGAAATGTTTTAGCTTTTTTCCATTGAGCATGATGTTGGCTGTGGGTTCGTGTATGACTTTTATTATGTTGAGGCATGATTCTTCTATTCCCACTTTGCTGAGAATTTTTTTTTTTAATCACAAATGGGTGCTGGATTTTGTCAAATGCTCCTATATTGTGTGCATATATATTTGATACCTTTAGTATTATGTAGTTACTGTCATTGTCTCTTGAAATGGCCTTCATTTTGAAGTCTATTTAGTCAGATATGAATACTGCTATTCCAGGTTTTTCTTTTTTCATTCCTATTTGCATGGAATATTTTTTTACCATCTCTTCACTTTCATCCAGTGTGAGTCTTTTGTTCTGAGGTGGGGTGGCATTCTTGTGGCACCCAGTGATATATCTCCTTGCTCTTCTGAGCTGGATGCTCTAGGAATGACCCTTGTTTGAGTTATATGGTTTCTTCTGTTGAATTTGGGTCTTGATTTCTATTGTTTCACTTGTAGTTTGACTCAGTCCTCAGGCTTGATGAGTCTGATTCTCAAACTTGATTACATAGTGCCAAGTGTTATACAATTGCTGACAGAACAAAACAAGACAAAACCTGACCAAACCAAAAAGAACACATAGAAAAAAAGAAGAAAAAAAACCCAATAACTGAAAAGCAAAAATCACAAACCAAAAAAATTTCAAAACACCAACAATAAAAAACCAACAGCCTCAAAAAAATAATTAAAAAACAAACAAACAGAAACAGACATGCAAAAAAGAAAGAAAAAAAGACAGAATACTAGAAAACACCAGACTGAAATAATTAGGGGAGGAAAGAAAAAACTAAATTAGTAAGTAAAAGAGAATCTGAAAGCAAAGAAAGGGACCAGAAATAGGGTAAGTATAAAAAATAAAAGATAAAAAATAAGAAATGAAATAATAATACTTTTTAAAATTAATAATACTAAAAAAAATAAAATATAGAATAGGAAAAGATAAATGGGAAAAGAAATAAATGGGATTAAAAATAAGAATTAACAAAAAATAAAGAAAATGCAAAAGAAAAAATTAAGACTAAAATAAAAAATAACCATTAAAGAATATGGGGAAAAGAGAGAAAATCCAAGTAAGAAACAAACCAAAGAAGAAAAAGAAAGAAAGAAAGAAAGAAAGAAAGAAATAAAAGAAAGGAAAGAAAGAAAGAAAAGAAAAGAAAGAAAAGAAAAAGGAAGGAAAAGAAAAAGAAAAGAAAAGAGGAGAGAAGAAAAGAGGAGAAAGGAAAAAACTAAAAACCAAACAAAACCTAAAAGAGAAACACAAAAAACCTTTGGGACTGCTCCTTGTGGAGCTTGCTGGATTTTGCTTTGATGCTGTTTTACCTGGGCCTCTGGGGCAGTTCTCTGGTGCAGGCCAATGGAGTCCTTGTCTCTGCCTGGCCTTGGGCAGCCTGGCGGAAGCCCTGCAGAGGAGCTCCCAGGTAGTCCCATGGGCGGGGCCTCCCTAGCCCAGAGGTTAGGTCTGCTTCAGGGCTGGCCCTTTGAACATACTTGTTCTGGGCTACTTTCCTTTCCCTCACAAAATTGGGCTCTGCAAGGTACCTCCTCCTGGTCAGGGTGGTTTCAACTGGTTTGTGTTGGGGGTGGTGCCCATAGCTGCAGGAGAAGTGGGAGGGTGGTTTTTCTCCTTCCCATGCTTCAGTTCTGCCTTGGTCCCTCCCACCCCCTTGTCACCACTTCTAGAGGTCAGGAATTACAAAAGCAAAAAGAACACAAACAAACAAACAAAAACAGCTCAGCTTGGCTCGGCTGGCTAGTCTTCCAGCACAGCAAGCTCTCACTGGGCAGGGCTTCTGCCCAGGCTCTCACCAACCCAGATGTTTCAATTGTTGAGGACTCAGCCGCCAGGACCAGCCATTGGGGTGCATATTTCCAGCCCATTCCACAGTGGGGAAGAGGAGTCTCCTCTCCGCTGGAGGCAGGGAGGATTGCATCTCTTTCTCGGACACTGACTAGCCCGTGTCCTGCACTCTGTCCAACGTTCTTTCAGAGAATAATTGACCCCTCCGATTCGTTGCTGGCCAGTCTGCTCACATCCCTCCACCAGTCCGGATTTCTGCTGAATGGCCCCTCCGCAAACACCAACCAAGGTGGGTTTCCCAGGCTGGTGTTGAAACCCAGCACTCACTTTTTACCTGGGATAAGACAGGAGGAGTCCCCCCAGTGGACTGATTAGCAGTGATCCCCACTGTCGGATGCTACATGGGCTCCCTTCTCTTCTCTGCTGCTCTGCTTTGGGGGTCCCTGTGTGTGGTTGAGACCCCACACTCCCAGGGGCCAGGAGCTGCTGCAAGTCCCTCAGTTGGCTCACCCACTCCGGCTGTTCTCCTGTCCTCTCTCCACACTCTCTGCTTGCAGTATTTCCGATCAGCTTTTTTTCAGCTGGATTTTCAAGTTGAATGTTCTGCAGAATAGAGAAAAGTTCAGTCCGGTATTTGGAGCAAGCAGACAGAACTCCTTAGGATGCAGCCGTCTTTTTTCATCAAAGCTTTTTAACTGGGGAGTGACAAGATCTAATTTTTGTATTAACATAATGAAAGGAGTTTTAGGAATAAAATAGACAGGTTTAAGGAGTTTTAGGAATAAAGAGGGTCCATGGGGTAGGAATACATAGGTGAGGGCAGGGGTCCTCAAACTTTTTAAACAGGGGGCCAGTTCACTGTCCCTCAGACAGTTGGAGGGCCGGACTATAATTTAAAAAAAACTATGAACAAATTCCTATGCACACTGCACATATGTTATTTTGAAGTAAAAAAAAAAATGGCAAAAACACCCGCATGTGGCCCCCGGGCCATAGTTTGAGGACGCCTGGGTGAAGGCTTGCAGCCGCCAGAAGGCACACACTCACAGAGAGAAAAAAAAAAGGTGCCACAGGATAAGGGGGGAGGAAGGCATCCATCCACAGAAGACAGGGAAAAGCCACAGGGTGTGGGGGAAAGGAAACAAACCTTCACAGAGGACAGAGAAATGCAGACAAGTGGCAGAAAGAGGAAAACAGATTTTCACAGGAGACAGAGAAATGTTACAAGATAAGCCAGAGAGAATGAGGGGGACACCATGTGGGGTTTGGGCTTTGAAGCTGATATTCTGTAAAAAGAGTAATCAATTAGAAGGGAGCATGAAGACACCCTCCCTAAGTGGAAGTCTGTATTTGCTTACAATATACTAGTAGCCCATAGCGAGATATCGGGCAAGACCTGGGACACCCCCACACACCCCCCCCCCATGCCTTACCCGAATGCTCTGAGCACAAACCCCTGCACTTGCTACTGTGATGAGGTTCATGTGGGCGGCCATCTTGGCTACGCCCACTTACACCTCACTAGGCCCCTCACCAGAGTCACATCATTTTGCTTATTCACATTATTCCCCCCTTAGCACAACAGCGCCTTAAGCCACGCCCTGGCCACACTCCCTAAGGCCACCTCAGCTTTGCTCAGAGCCTCTTCCATGGTCTCCAGGGCCTGCACGGTAACTTGGCCCCACCCCTGCCCTCCACCTGGGTTCAAACCTCCTAGTAGAACTTCCTTTCCCACGCCTCTGAGGGCAGCGAAGCTACCCCCTGCGGACTGGGCGTGCCCTAACGTTCAGGGTACGTCCTTGTATACACTACTCCGTGGCCCCTCCTCTCTGTTGGTGTTCACCCTCATTCTGCTGACTCCACGTCTATCCCTTGTGCCCATGTCCCTGCTTTTAACTCTAGTAATTCCTGTGCCTGAGTTTACCCCTCCCACAATCTCTGGGATAGGCCATGGCCACACCCCTACCCACAGGGCCAGCACCTACACTCCTTCCCACAGTTCCAGGCTCTGCCCCTCAGGTTGGAGTCCTGGAGTCTCGCCCCACATGGCTGGCATGCCGTGGGACAGCCCTGAGTCCTGGAGTGCTGCCCTGATGCCCTGCCTCTGGGCAAGTGGGGCAGAAGCTGCATAAAGCAGATGCTGCGAATCCCATGGAGCCACAGGAACCCTGGCAGAATCCGTGCACCAGTAGCTCTCTACAGGGCCTGGCCGCTCCGCACCCGCTGCCCAGAGGCTCTCCGCGGCCCAGAGGCTTTCCGCCAGGCCGCTCATGCTGCCCACTCTCACTGGCCACCCCTGCTCCCCGGGACTGGGGGACTCTGGCATGGCTGAGAGGACTGGGCGCCACCATCTTGTGGCTATGGGCGCCGCCATCTTTGTGATGGAGTGATGGTTAATTTGCATATTACCCTTTTATTAGATAGGATTTCCACTCTTTTCATCTACCACCTTTTGTCCATGGCTTCATTCTTCGAATCCATCTGGACAAGGATCCAGGAAAGAAATCACCCTTGCATCCTGCTCAAGAAAACAACCCGAATCAATAACAGTTCTTTCCTGAAAGGGACAATGGCAGAAAGGAGACAGATTTAGAAAATATTTAAGTGTTTTGATGAAAAACATTTGTGGCAGGAAAATAGCAGTGGCAGTGGTAAGGAGTGGTCAGATGAGGCATATTTTGATGGTCGTACCAACAGGATTTGAAGATGAATTGCTTGTGGTAAAGGAGAAAAGGACTTTTTGAGTTTAAAAAAATGTAGTAGACATTTAAGTTGAGATGTTGGGTATATGAGACTAAATTATATGAGTATAGACTCAACTGGAAAGTTCTAAAATATAGACAAAATTTGGAAATCACCACATATAAATAGTATTTTTAAAATCATGAGAATAACAACATCACTAGTGGTATTCTCTGATTTTTATATGTAATGTTTTTGGGTAGCTGTGCTTCTCCATAAATAATCAGATAATCTGTATATTAATAATCTAGAAAATGTGTAGATTCTTTTTAAACAAAATCATGGAACCTTATATTTTAAATATTCTTGCCAAAGTATTCAAAGGGAGGCATCCTACATTTATCCCAAGTGTTTTTGAGCTTGACTTTTAAACAGTTGTATTATTTAACTCTCTTGTTACAATTCCAGCTCATATTAAGCAGGAAATTTATAAGAAACTAGTGGTGTCTAACAGAATGGAACCCTAGGATACACTATCAGGGCTTGAACACTGTCAGGGCTCATATGTTTCTCTTGCCTCAGACTCTTCACCTATCTCGGCTGCATTTTTCCCTTTGACTCAGGCCAGCTTTCTACACATGAAAGTGTATTCACCATCAATTACATTTTTACTTCATATGGCTTCTATGCTTCAGACAAAAAGCAGTTCTCAGGGAAATAAGGAAAAAGAAAAGTACCAGAAAAACTTATGTTCAGTACAGTTTTCAAAGCCAGGTTTTACACTCTCAAGAAAATGTATTTTTTCATTCTTTAATTGCCTACATATATTTTGAACATGAAATTATTAGTAGTTCTCCTTCAAAATTATGTAAGGATAAAAATAATGGCAGCATTAGAAACCATCTTCATTTTATATACTTTTTAAAAAATTCTTTGCACTTTATCCCAGTTCTCATAAAGAGAGTTAGGATTGATGTAACAATTTGTCTGCAGTATATTTGATCAGTATATTATAATAAAGGCTAGCATTAGCTACATTTAGAAAATTATATTCACTAGAGAACTACACAGGGAAAGATTATTTCATTTTAAACCCAACACTACATGCCATATTTTAGAATTATTCAGATAGCTACACTTAAAATAACGATCTCAAAGATGTGGAGCATGCTGAACTTACCACAGTATGAGGTGATGATAAAATATTCAAAACTGAATGCGAAAATAGATCTAAAAAACAGGAAGGAGATACATTTCTGTCATTTATTTTGAGTTGTTTCTTCTTTTTTTCTTATTTATTGATTTGAGGGGGTGGGGGAAAAGAGAGAGAAAGAGGCTTGTTCCACGTATTTATGTATTCATTCATTGATTCTTGTATGTGCCCCGACTGGAGTTCAAGCCCTCAGTGTTGGTGTATTAAGATGATTCTCTAACCAACTGAGCTACCTGGCCAGGAGAATTACCTCCTTTATTCAAAGGATAGCAGTATTCTGATTCTAAAGAAAGAAAAAATTAACTGAAAAGATAAATTTGTATAATTGTAAATATTACAAAGAAGAGAAGCACTTTAAGTTTATTAATTAGGAGTCCAAAAAATATCCAGAATTACTCCCCGCTTCTGCTACCACACAGTCTACTGCATCATCTCTGCTGGTGACCCAACCCAACACAGAAACAGCCTTGATCCTACTCTTGCTATACTGACTCTCCTCCACACAGAGCTCAGAGACAACATTATGAAACAGAAATCAGACAGAACCATTTATTTTGTGTCAACTCTCTAGGGATGTTTCTCTACATCCTTAGAATAAAACTCCAAGTTCCTCCCTAGGCATATACCATCTGGTCCCTACCTTACTCTCAGAATCATCCTCAATTCTCCCACTACTCTTACTCTTGATCATTTTGCTATTCCTTGACTATGCAATACATGCTTATCTAAAGCATGAAGACTTTCTCTTCTCTGTGCCTGGCATTCTGTTCATTCACATATCTCTTCTGGTTATTTCACAAAATTCAAGTCTCTGTTTAGATGCCAACTCCTCACCCTTTGGATGACTTTAATTTTCTTCATAATGTTTATATCTAACTGGCAATATAGTGTAAATTTACTTGTTTAATATCTTTTTCTCTAAATAACATATAAATACCCATAGAGCAGAGATTTTGCCTTAGGCATAGAAGTGTATGGCACACAGGCAATATGCAATAAATTATTGTTAAATGTATTAGTGTGTTAATTGTATCTATACATACTGTCATGCAAGTTATATGAATTCCAGCTGACCACTTTCTAGCTTTGAAAACTTAGGTCAGTAAAACTCTTTTTATTAAAATAGTTATCATGACACTTATTTTATATGTAAAGTGCTTATAATATTACTTGGTTCACTTAAATGCTTATTGAAGATTACTTATATTTTGATTATGTTTTTATTATTATGCTGTGGGAACCACGCTAGAGATGCCTGTTAGTCAAGGCCAATTAAAGCACAGAGGCCTTGTTGTCAATACATCGAATGTCCAAGGCCACTCTGTGCCTAGGCTAAGATACCATAAGCAGGTGTAAGGACATAAGCACAACAACCCCACAGTATATTGCCCAAGTATGCCCTTCTGTAGCCAAAATATGATTGATGTAACTATTGGCACGAAGCCTTCTTTATCTCTGGAATATTATGCATGTTGTTAACTAGCCAGTGGACTAAGGAAAAAGGCTAGAGAGTTCAGATGGAGCAGAGAGCTGGTACTGCTATGACGTAAGGCTAATAGTTCGTAGAGAGCTCAGATATAGCTACCTTGTTAACCAACTAGAGTGTGCTGAGCCAGAGAGACTGCAGAAGCTGCTGAGCCAAAGAGCTCAGATATTGCTATAATGTAAAGTGGTGAGTTTGGAGGCAGTGTGCGGCTTCTCAGATAATAGCTGTGGATATAGAGACTAATGCTGCTTTGTGGGAAAGATGTACATGTTAACCAGCCAGTGTCTGGCTGCCTGCCTGTATGGACTTTGCTATGAAGAGCTGTTTTGTCTGGTGGCTATATGGCCACTGGCTTCTGCAATAAGGACTCATTCTTATATACCCACACTTCTCATGGCTTCTCTGTATAAGACCTGGCATCCTAGGAGGTCCATCCAGGCAGAGGGGCTTGGACCCAACACCTGTACCTAGTGAACAGAGGATAGAGGAGGAACTTGGACTAAGTTCCCAACAGTTAGTACAGTGGGCAGGGTTTGAGAAGGAACCTGCCCAGGCGCAGTCGGGAAGAATTAAAATATATGGACTCAGAGCAACTCAGAGTAGCAGTGCTGTGCAGCGCTCCTGCTGTCTCTTACATATACTATTCTTCATGTTTCAAAAATGTGTTATATTCATGTGAGGTGAAATGCATATATATAAAATATGCATAAATATAGGGCCCTCATTACCCTATCGGTATTAGATTCCTGGGTATAATGAGGTTTCTTGAGGAGGCAAAATTCCTAAATATCCAAAATTATTTATTTATGAAATGTTTACAAACAATTTCACCCAAAATACTTGATTTATATTTTAGGTATAGTTTGTAGTTTCACCTAAATTTTATTACAGTTCAAAAAATATTCATAATATTTAGTTATAATTTTTATTTTTCACTTCAAGTTGACTTTTTCTAGTAACAATTATTTTCAAATTATACATTTTAAAAAACATTTTACTTGTCTTCAAGAAACAGAGAAATAAATGCATATGGATAATGTTTAAGAAGAAATCAAGTTGTATGTGTAAGCTTCCAGTTTTTATTATCAGCGGCAGAATAAACCTAGATAAATAGAATTTATCTTTTTGTGGACTTTGCTTTTGAGAGAAAAAGATAAAGGACATGACGATATATCAGTGTGTGTGTGTGTGTGTGTGTGTGTGTGTGTGTGTGTCTTAAGATCAGTACATATTTAACCCAATCTCCCATACCTTTTCACATAGAGTCCTCTACAATGACAACTTATTTTCCAGAGATGGCTCTTTGCACTTACTATGTGTGAAGTTCCTCTGATAAGTTATCAGATTATTCCAAATGGATTCAACCACAACAAAACCATATCACTTGAAATTAAGAAACATTTTTCTGCTTTTCTGCAAAAAATAAAAATAAAAATAAATAAGAATCTGAACACTTATTCACATGGTTTTGCATTGATCTGGTAATAATATTCAGAAGACTGATTGATTTTGCTGAGAACATTTTTTCTGGCACTCAGCCAAATGTTAAAATGGAGCCCTATCAATAGCATTAGTGTACTGTGAAAAGGAAGTAATAACATAATATCATATTATTAGCCTGATGTCAGTCAAATCTTTGCTGCTATTGCTGATGGGAATTTATCTTTAAACACTGAAAGTTTTCCAAGTTTGTTCATAAATATAGCTCAAGTTCCAGTGTCTCCAGTATGGAGGTTACAAGACAGTTTTATTGGCATTGGATATGGATTTATTTCAGGTGAGTTTAAACAGTGAGTAGACAAGAATTTTACAAAAGTTGACGTTATCAGGGGACTGATTAATCTTACAAGATGGGAAAATATGTGTACTATTTCCTGAAATACTTGCTGGAGATCTACCCAAAAGATTGAGGATGTTTCATTACTCAATATGCCACTACAGTAGTCCCTCCTTATCTGTTGTTTTGCTTTCCACAATTTCAGTTAACTATGGTCAAGTGCAGTCCAAAAATATTAAATGGAAAATTCCAGACAAAAATAATTCATAAGTTTTAAATTATAATGGGTAATGTGATGAAATCTCATGCCTTTCCACTCTATCCTGTCTAGACATGAATCATCTCTTTGTCCATCATATCCACACTGTATATGCTACCCACTCATCAGTAGCCAGTTCAGTTGTCACATTGACGGTCACGGTATTATGCTGCTTGTGTTCAAGTAATCCTCATTTTTCTTAATAATGGCCCCAAGGCACCAGAGTAGTAATGTTGGCAATTCAGATATGCCAAAGGAAAGTCATAAAGTATATGTATGTATAGGAAAAAATCATTGTTTATATAAGGTTCAGTACTATTTTCAGTTTCAGGTATTCACTGGGGGTATAGGAACATACCCCCTCATAATGATAAGCGGTATAGGAATGTAAAAATAATAACAGCTTCCACCAACTTATAAAAATTTAATATTAAACAATTACAGCCAGAAATGACACCCACATAAATATCATCAATTAATCTTTAACAAGGAAACAAAGACAATATAATGGAAAATAAAAAGATATTCTTTTCAATAAATGGTGATGGGACAACTGGACAACTGCATGTTAAAAAACTAATCTAGACACAGACTTTATAACCCTTGATAAACATAAACTCAAAATAAATTGTAAACCTAAATGTAAAGTTAAAAACTCTAAGACTCCTAGAAGATAACATAGGAGAAAACCTAGATGACCTTAAGCATTATAATGACTTTTTAGATAATCACCAATCACAATTTATGAAAGAAATAATTGATAAGAGGGACCTCATTA
This sequence comes from Eptesicus fuscus, assembly GCF_027574615.1. Classification (NCBI taxonomy): domain Eukaryota; kingdom Metazoa; phylum Chordata; class Mammalia; order Chiroptera; family Vespertilionidae; genus Eptesicus; species Eptesicus fuscus. Next base: position 10,346,745 of record NC_072474.1, on the reverse strand, counting down.
AGAGTTTTTGTTTTTAATGTACTCTGGGAATTACAATGGCAAAATAAACACAGACTTGAAGAAAACATTTGCAAAATACATATCTAATAAAGTACTGCTCCCCCAAATGTTCAAAGAACTCTTAAAATTCATATTCAAAACAAACAACTTGACTAACAAATGGGCCAAAGACCTGAATAGAAACTCACTAAAGAAGACATCCAGTAATAAAGAAGCATATGGAAAAATGCTCCACATCATGTCATCAGGGAAAAGCAAATTAAAACAAGATATTGAAACACAGGCCAAAATACAGAACACTGTAACACTACCAAATGCTGGCTAGGATGTGGGCAACAGGAACTCTCACACATTGCTGGTGAGAATACAAACCGATAAAGACACTTTGGAATACAGTTTGGTAGTTTCTTACAAAACAAAACATGCTTTTGCCATATGATCCAGCAATCATGCTCTCTAGTATTTACATAAATGATTGAAAACTATGTCCACACAAAAACCTGCACATGAATGTTTTGTAGCAGTTTTATTCATAATTGAAAAACTTGAAAACTACTAGGAGCATTTGAGATCTTGCTCTCCAGCATATGTCATCAGTATTGGCTCAAATAAACTCTTATATAAATTTTTAAAAAATAAACCTACTAAGGTGTCCTTGGTTGAAAGGATAAATAAAACAATGGTACATGCAGACAATAAAATATTTTCAACACTAAAATAGAAACTGTCAAGCCATAGAAAAACATGAAGGAAATGTAAGTAAGTATTACTAAGTGAGAAAAATAAGCCAATCTGAAAAAAACTACATACTATACAATTCAAACTGAAATTCTGGAAAAGGCAAAACTGTGGAGGGTGTAAAAAGATCAGCAGTGCCCTGACTGGTTTGGCTCAGTGGCTAGAGCGTTGGCCTGAGGACTGAAGGGTCCCGGGTTCGATTCCAGTCAAGGGCATGTGCCCTGGTTGCAGGCACATCCCCAGTGGGGGGTGTGCAGGAGGCAGCTGGTCGATGTTTCTCTCTCATCGATGTTTCTGGCTCTTATCCCTCTCCCTTCCTCTCTGTGAAAAGTCAATAAAATATATTTGAAAAAAAAAAGATCAGCAGTTGCCAGTTGGTAGGAGATAGTGAAGGCTGAATAGGTGAATAATGGAGAATTTTTAGAGCAATAAAACTATCCTATATAATAAAGAGTAATATGCAAATTGACTATCACACCCTCACACAAGATGGCCACCCCCATATGGTCAAAGATGGCTGCCACAAGATGGCCGGCAAGGGAGGGCAATTGTGGGTGATCAGGCCAGCAGGGGAGGGCAGTTAGGAGTGACTAGGCCAGCAGGGGAGAGCAATTGGGGGCAACCAGGCCTGTAAGAGAGAGCAGCTGGGGGCAACCAGGCCTGCAGTGGAGGGCTGTTGGGGGAGTGACTGGGCAAGCAGGGGAAGGCAGTTGGGGGCAATCAGGCTGGCAGGGGTGCAGTTAAGCGTCGATCAGGCTTGTAGGGGAGTGGTTAGGGGGTGATCAGGCTGGCAGGCAGAAGCAGTTAGGGGCAATCAGGCAGGCAGGCAGGTGAGCAGTTGGGAGCCAGCAGTCCCAGATTGTGAGAGGGATGTCCAACTGCCGGTTTAGGCCCGATCCCTGGGGTCGGGCCTAAACAGGCAGTCAGACATCCCTCTAGGGGTCTCAGATTGGAAAGGGTGCAGGCTGGGCTGAGGGACACCCCCCACCCCCGAGTTCACGAATTTCGTGCACTGGGCCTCTAGTTCCATAATAATGTGTACATGTCATTGTACTTTTTTCAAAATAGGCAGAATTTAAAACACCACAAGTGAACCCTAACATAGACTATGGATGTTGAGTTATAATATGTGTCAGTGTAGGTTCACCAATTGTAATAAATGTACCACTCTGGTCGTGATGTTGCTAATGAAAGAGGCTCTGTGTAGGTAGGATGTGGGGTAGAAAGTATTTGGAAACCCTCTCTGCTTTTTTTTTTTTTAATTTACTGTAAACCTAAAACTGCTCTTTAAAAGAAGCCCATATGTATATTTTTTATTAATTTCATAAAGGAAGAAAGACAGCCTTAACCGGTTTGGCTCAGTGGATAGAGCATCGGCCTGTGGACTGAACGGTCCCAGGTTCGATTCCAGTCAAGGGCATGTACCTTGGTTGCGGGCACATCCCCAGTAGGAGGTGTGCAGGAAGTAGCAGATCGATTTGCGGGCACATCCCCAGTAGGAGGTGTGCAGGAGGCAGCTGATTGATGTTTCTTTCTCATAGATGTTTCTAACTCTCTATCCCTCTCCCTTCCTCTCTGTAAAATATATTTTAAAAAAAAAAGCAAAGAGAGAGGTAGAAACATCAATGATGAGAGAAACATCAATGAAACATCAATCATTGATCAGCTGCCTCCTGCATGTCCCACATTGGGGATCAAGCCCACAACCTGGGCATGTGCCCTTGACTGGAATTGAAGCTGGGACCCTTCAGTTCGCAGGCCTATGCTCTATCCACTAAGCCAAAGCAGTCAACGCTGAAGTCCATATATTTTAATGGTGATTGCACTGAATCTATAGATTGCTCTGGGTCGTACGGACATTTTAATGATGTTGACTCTACCAATCCATGAACATGGTATATTCTTCCACTTGTTTATATCTTTCTCTTTTTTCAATGTCATGTAGTTTTCCGAGTACAAGTCTTTTACCTCCTTAGTTAAATTTATTCCTATGTATCTTATTTTTGTTGTTGCAATGGTAAATGGGATATTTTTGTTTTGTTTTGTTTTTTAGTTTCTCTTCCTGTGAGTTAATTATTGATGTATAAAAATGCCATAGATTTCTGGGTGTTAATTTTGTATCCTGCTGTGTTGCCAAATACATTTATCAAATCGAAAGGATATATGCACCCCTATGTTCATAGCAGCATAATTCACCATAGCTAATATTTGAAAACAGCCTAAGTGCCCATCAGCAGATGAGTGGATTAAAAAACTTTGGTACATCTACACAATGGAATACTACACTGCGGTAAAAAAGAAGGAGTTATTACCATTTGCAACAGCATGGATGGAACTGAAGAGCATTATGCTAAATGAAATAAACCAGTTGGAGAAAGATAAATATCACATGATCTCACTCATTTATGGAATAAGTCGAGTAGTTTTTTATGGAGTCCTTTGGGTTTTCGATGTACACTATCATGTCATCTTCGAGTAATGACAGTTTTACTTCTTTTACAATTTGGATGCCTTTTATTTCTTCTCCTTGTCTGATCGCTATGGCTAACACTTCTAGTACTATGTCGAACAGGAGTGGTGAAAGTGTGCACCCCTGTCTTATTCCTGTCCTTAGGGAGAATGGTTTTAGTTTTTGCCCATTGAGTATGATGTTGGCTATATAACCTACCTCCATTTCTAAAAATAAATTCTACTAAGCACAAAAGCATCCACCAGGGAATTATTTTTAAACTTCTCTAAAAAGGTGACATGTTTAGTGCTATATAAACTGTTTCAAAGCATTGGAAGAGAAAAGGAAATTTTTCATTAATAATAATAATAATAATTAATAATAATAATATATACTACACAAAAATCCAAAGGGGAAAAACACAGAGAAATATAATTCATGAATATGGATACAATAACACTATAATTATGAGCTAATAGAATTCAGAAACCAAATAATAAAAACAACCAAAATAATAGTTTTTTCAGAAGCTTCAGGATGGCTCACTATTTGAAATATTTTAATATATTTCAATATATTTCTAAGATAAAGGATATCCTATATAATAAAAGGCTAATATGCCAAATTGTCCCCTCGAGAGTTTGACAGATCGGGAATTTGACCTACTGGGAGTTCTACTGCTTGCTATGATGTGCGCTGACCACCAGGGGCTGATGCAGAACAAAGTAAGGTCTCTGGCCAGCAACCAGGGGAAGGAAGGCCCTGATTGACCCTGATTGCCAGCAAGGCCTAGGGACCCTACCCATGCATGAATTCTGTGCACCGGGTCTCTAGTATTTAATAAAAACCTATATTATAAAACTGTAATAGTTAAAAAATGGAAAAGCAAGAAATGTTTATCAGAATGCAGAATTTCTGTCAGAAATACATTACATGTCCACCAAAAGAGCTGTTGTAATTAAGTTATGGCACATTCATGCAATGCACTGCTATCTAAAGAATAAAAAATTGCATTTCTGTATACAAAGCATATTGCATGAAAAAAAAAGAGCATACACACACATACTTGCACATTATATTCATTTATATAAAAAGAGCAAATTAAATAAGTACATATACTTGAAATATATTAGGATATTTGTAGAATAATATTACAACAGTCCTAGGTAAATAGGAATTGAGAAAAATATACTCCATTGTATATTCTTTCCTAGCTTTTAATTTTTATAGCAATTACATGCATTACCTATTCAAAAATAAATAAATAATATTTTTTTAAATATAAAAGCTATCTTATAGTGGCAAGATAAAAAAAAGCATAACTCAACTATATTCACAGGCAAAAGGAGTGGTAAAAAAAACAAGATTAGCCAAAACTGGTTTGGCTCAGTGGATAGAACGTCATTCTGTGGACTGAAGGGTCCCAGGTTCGATTCCGGTCAAGGGCATGTACCTTGATTGTGGGCGAATCCTCGGTGGGGGGTGTGCAGGAGGCAGCTGGTCGATGTTTCTCCCTCATCGATGTTTCTAGCTCTCTATCCCTTCTCCCTTCCTCTCTGTTAAAAATCAATAAAATATATTTAAAAAAAAACAACACAAGATTAATAGAGGGACCAGTGCGTATGAGTATATTGAGATCACCAAGTCTTTAACCTTTTGCACTCGGATGTCGAGATTAACATTACTCTTTGAATGTATCAATAATTTGAAATATTAAAAAATCCAAATAAATAAGTTTGTATGAAAAGAAACCAGTTTTTTATTCTACTGCCGTACTTTGTAAAATCTGGGGTATTTAAAAAATTAAATCCCGAGTAGAATAAAGAATCGAGAAAAAAGCAAGCAAGTGCAAAGGGTTAAGACATATGCCATATATGACTGCTTCCAAGGACCCTGCCTTTGGAGCTACCACTAAATTTAGACTTCTACAAGCTATAGTCCTTTCTTTATTTGCCCTAAACTTCCTACCTTGTCTTATAGCAATTAATTTGCATACTTTACTCTCTCATGGGTTAGTGCCTTTCTCATGCACCAGGAGGGTTGCGGGTTCCATTCCCTATCGGGGCACAATGCCCAGTTGGGACATGTATGGGAGGCAACCAATCAGTCTCTCTCTCTCTCTCTCTCTCTCTGTCTCTCTGTCTCTCTCTCTCTCTCTCTCTCTCTCTTTCCCTCTCTCCTTCTTAAACCCTTGGTTGGTATATATATATATATATATATATATATATATATATATATATATATATATGAAAGATGATTTGACTTTTTGTAGTGGGCACACAATGCCATATACAATGATATATCATAGAAATGTACACTTGAAACCTATATAATCTTATTAACCAACTAGAGGCCTGGTGCACAAAATTTGTACATGGGGGGGGGCGGTCTCCTCAACCCTGCCTGCACCCTCTTGCAATCCGGGACCCCTTGGACATCCCTCTCACAATCTAGGACTGCTGGGTCCTAACTGCTCACCTGCCTGCCTGCCTGCCTCATCACCCCTAACCACTTGCCAGCCTGCCTGATCACCCATAACCACCTCTGCCTGCCTGCCTGACCACCCCTATCTGCTTACCTGCCTGCTTGATTGCCCTTAGCTAACCACCTCTGCCTGCCTGCCTGATCACCCCTAGCTGCTCACCTGCCTGCCTGATCACCCCTACCATCTCTGCCTTGGCCCCTGCCACCGCAACTTCATCCGGAAGGACATCCAGAGTGAGGTTGGGAAGGTCGTTTGGTTATCCCATCTAATTAACATATTATGTTTTTATTATTATAGATGTCACCCCAATACATTTAATTCAAAAAAGATAAGTAACTCATCAAGATTTATTAATTTTGTACCGTTTTAGCAATAAAATATATAAGCCATCAAAATTCAGTATGACTCTTTTTATCTAAATCTGCAACTTATAGTAAGGGTGTATTGGTACTACAAAATAATTTTTAAGATGCTGAGCACCAATAGTTTACCATTTATCGGTATGCCACCAGGACAACACTAAAAAATGGGATTTTTCAATCAGCTCTCACAGGCAAGAATGTTGTATGAATGCAAGTTTCTAAAAGAGCAGCTGGTGTGGAGTTTTAAAATGCAATTCAGTATCAAAGGAATAAAATTAAAGTGAGCCTCAGTGGGACTGATAGCTTTTGTTGATTACCAGCTGTCAGGGGAACAACTTCAGGATTGTATTCTGCCTCCTTCCTTTAGATTTACTACTTTGAGGGAAAACATATGTTTTTGTTTGGTTTTATTTTTATGTTTGTACAGGAAGTTTACTGTAACTGTATTCTCCATCCACTACTAATATTTTGATTCCTCAGGGAAATAAATTTTTGAAATATAGTAAAAAGATTTAAAAGTATGACCACTTCAGTGGAGTCTTTCCTGGAGCTGATTATTTGGGTGACCTAATATTCTCCCTGAAATTCAACTCAGACCTGCATAATCTCTTAAAATCCTTATATTAGGAATCTAAAACAATGCACTATGAAAATTGTAAATAAAATGTATCCTCCAAATAATTTATTTGCTTCCAAGTAGAACATCAACACATTTACTTTAGGAATCAATTATTCAGCATAGGATACTTTACATGGTTATAAATCAAGTGATCAACACAACTGTTGCACTCTAGTTTGATAGTTTATGTAGAAATATACTCAGCTTTCCTGATGCTACTGATAGCTTAATCCTCAGTTTGACAGATCGGGAATTTGACTGACTGGGAGTTCGACTGCTTGCTATGATGTGCGCTGACCACCAGGGGGCGATGCAGTAGTCACCAATATGTAAAACAAAATGTACTTATAGTTATGCACCTTAACTGATAAATATGAAAAGTGATTATCAATTATATCTTAGATGGCATCATTTCAAATAAAATATCTCAGACCTCACATCTTGTCTCAATTTTTTTATAAGACCTAGTTATAATCTTCATATTAGCATAGTAAAAACAACATTGTTGCCTCTTTTATAGGAAGCATTTAAATTAATTTTACATTTCTGAGACTGCAGTGTTATGACATTATGCCTAAGATCAGATGGAAAGAACTAATACCTAATACTCTAATATCTGGTGTGGGAATCATTGGTCACCTTAGCTCCACATTATGTCTGAAGCTACTTTCTTCCCCTCCTCTTTTTTTTTTTTTTCTTTTCTTCACTCAGACCCAAAGTATCAACACTCACTAGGTGAACTGCTATTGACGAAAAATGTTACCATCATTGTATCTTCCCCTCCTCTTTTCCTCGTCTAGATGCTGGGTTCACTTTTAGTTGGTTAACATCTATGCCTGTAAAGATGCTCTCTTACAGCTACTGAGTGACTATTTTCACAGACAGTCAATTCTACTTGGCTTGCCTTATTACACACAGTAAACAGAGTTCAAGGTTGTATCCTTTGAGATAAATATATTTTTGTTTTATATTTGCTGTGTCATTTACACACTTCTATTAAAGTTTCTGAAAGTGTACCTGGAATTCCAAATACCTGCTTTACCAAGGAATCATGATACTTAGCTTCATGGTTATGTGTTTCTTCTTTTAATGCATAAAGAAAAACACACTGGGACGAGAGAAAAACCACACATGATTATAAGATTGGATTATAAAGAGTTATGTATATTTATATATAAATATATAATATTTTACAGAGTATGTGATTAATGAAATACACATGTACCATTTCTATTAGAAATATTTGATCCACCTAAATTTTCATATTTATTAATTTTATATTTGACTCCTTTTACTCTCTTCAACCTCCCCCTAACCCTTTCCCATCTAATAACCACTATACTGTTGCTGTATCTGAGATTTTGTTTGTTTGTATTGTTTGCTCATTTATTGCTTTCAGTTTTATATCCCACATAAAAGTCAAATCATATAATTCTTTATTTTTTCTGTCTGACTTATTTTTTTAAGCTGGATATTCTCAAGATTCACCTGTATTGTCTCAAATGGCAGTATTTCATTTTTTCTTATTACTGAATAGTTGACTTTGGGTGGTAAACATACAATGCAATATACCGATGATGTATTATAGAATTGTATACCTGAAGCCTATAATCTTATTAATCAATGTCACTCCAATAAATTTTATATTTTGAAAAATCCTAATGTTTAAAAGCAGATGTTCATTGGAATTCATATTTCTAAAAACTGAATTGTGAAAATAGATCAATAATGCTTCCGCAACCTCTATTGTTTTTTCACTAGCTTTAAGAATAATTATCATAATAAAAAAACATAAAGATATGCTGCAGATGATAAATTTAGAAAACTTATCTTGATCCTTGGTCTTACAATTCTTACTAATAAACTAGAGTATAACTCTTCAGTAATAATAAGTTAATAACTGTTATAAAATTCAATTAACTGTAACACAAATAAACCAACTATGAATTTAGGTTACCTCAGGTAACCAGGGCCAGCCAAGGTTTGCACTGCCGGCAGTGGCAGCAGCAGAGGTGTGATGGGGCGTCGCCTTCCCCTGATCATCGGGTCACCTCCCACCCCTGAGGGCTCCCGGACTGTGAGAGGGGGCAGGCCAGGCTGAGGGACACCCCCCTCCAGTGCATGAATTTTCATGCACTGGGCCACTAGTATATTTTATAAATGATAATTTTCCCCAAAGGGGAACTAATGTTGCTGATTAGCTAAAGCAAATAGGAAGTGATATGCAATTACAAGAGGTTCTCAGTGACAGCAGTTTTTCTTTTCAAACATAATAAAGATTACAAACATAACACACTTCTCTATATACTCAGGGAAGGCTGAAATAGGATTCCAGAATTCAGGTTATGTTTTAACTTTGTCATTAATTAGCCTTGTGTTATACAACTTAACTCTGATTCCAGGATAATAAAACATATTATAAGACCTGCCTTAGGAACTTAAAAAGGTATCTTAGAATTTCCAACAAGATTCATTTTGATAAACTTTTTTGTTACCCAGCTCTATTCATGTAAGGACCTTTTATGTTGGAAATTCGTTGTATATAATAAACCCCTATATTTTTCAGTATTTATAATACATTTTAACAGTTACAAAGCAAGAGAGAAAGTAACTACATAGTTGAGAGAAAGATGGCATGAGCCACTTAGCATTTTCTGATTATGTCTACATAGCCCAAAGTTATTTTACACACACACACACACACAGACACACACACACACACACACAAATGTAGGCACTAATTGTATACATATTTTTAAAGTCTATTATCTAATTTCATGTGCATGGCAATCCTGTAAGCAACATAGGCATGCTCAATATTATTTATCCTCATCTCATAGATCAAGAAACTAGATTTAATTTCTTCTTCAAATGCCAAACACATAATAATGTCAAACAGTGCACCAGAAAGAGAACTTCCTGATGCCCAGCTTATTGCTGATTTTCCAGCATGACTATGACTAGCACACAGTTCAGTGGAAAACCTTTTTTTTTTTTTTTTTACTGTAAAAACCTGTTTTTACTGTAGCAAAACAAAATCTGCATGGGAGGGTCAGTGATGGGTTCAAGTCATCAAGTCATCTTGCTTTACAAAAATCCTGCTGTCTTAGTTTGAAATCCCTTCCTACTTTTTGCCTTGTCAAGTTCCATGTCCTCCTTGTAATGCCTATCATTAACTTGGATAAATGAAAAGGACTGCTACTAAACTTATGAAGAATCTATTGGACATGGTATCCAATAGATTCTTCATAAGTTTAGTAGCAGTCCTTTTCATTTATCCAAGTTAATGATAGGCATTACAAGGAGGACATGGAACTTGACAAGCTTATACTTATTATATGGAGCCCTATACTGCTTTTGAACTTTAATGTACTTCTTATTTTACCAACTAAACTTCGAAAATGGAATGGTTCAATGTTTATGAAATCTCTCGCTCTCTGCCAATCATTGCTTCTCTTCTCTGTTGAACAGCTCTCACATAATTTCCCATAAAGATAATTTCTGCATATGTCTGCCTTCTACTGACTCTGAGGTTCTGGAGAATTGTGATGACTATCATCTAGATACCACAGCACCTAGTCCATGAAAATTGCCAGCAAAGACTCAACAAATAGTTAATGAATAGTTGACATATGTGTTTGTTTTTTTTAAATAGAATTAGCCAAGCATTTCTTCAATTTAAATTTTTAAAAATGTGATACAGCCCTAGCTGGTTTGGCTCAGTGGATAGAGAGCTTAAGCCTGTAGACTGAAGGGGTCCCAGGTTCAATTCCAGTCAAGGTCACATGCCCTGGTTGCAGGCTCAATCCCTAGTAGGGGGTGTTCAGGAGGCAGTTGATCAATGATTCTCTCTCATCATTGATGTCTCTCTCTCTCTCTCTCTCTCTATCTCTCTCTCTCTCTCTCTCTCTCCCTTCCTTCCACTCTGAAATCAATAATAATGTGTTGAGAAAAAGACAAAATAAATAAATAAAAATGAGATTCAATTCTCTCAACAGATATTCTAAAATAAGATAAAAATGGAGGACATAAGAGTTGAAGATACATTTTTTTTCATTAATTTTGAAGGATATTTTGAACTTTTTTGGGGAAAGATGGATAGAAATACAGGCACTATTTTAAAGGGCCAACATGCAAAATTTCATTTGCAGCCACTCACCTTGGAGTTCAGCAGAGGGAGGGCAGAGTGGACTAGAGCTGTGTAAGGAGAGTCTGAAGTTGGTGGCTCTGGGGAGAGAGATGAGAGGACAGCTATTTGGCTTCCTCTGCTGAAGCATTCTCCCATACTGCAGAAGCCAACTTGCTGAGGCTGATCTTTATCATTAGCTGGCAGGGGGTGAGGGGAATCAAAGGGGAGGAGCCATAGCCACACTCTTTGGAATCCCTCTCACCCCAATCTGTGGAGATTAAGCCTTGCCTACAGCTGGAGGCCCATTAAATGATTGAGACTAATAGATAGCCTGCAGAAGGAGGGACAGAGGTGGATCTCTGGGTGCTTTGAGTTTTTGCTGGACCTTCTCCTGGGCCCAGGGCTGGTAAAAGCAGAATTCAGTCTTCAGCTTGGTCCTTGTCACATGCCCAGTAGAGGGTGCCACAAGCTATGGATCACTGATAGCTCCAAGCTGGTTCCTAAGGACCAAGTACTGACTGTGAATGACATTGGCCTTCACCAGAGTCCCTCTGAAGAGGCCCAGAGAAGTACACCCAGTGGCCATCTTCAGACAATAGATAAGGATTCAATAAGCTTAACACACAGCATATCCACAGGCCGATATGGCAGACAGCAAACATTGCTGAGGCAAATTCTGTTTTGTGTGATCAGCACCTGTACAGCAGTCTACACACTGTTTTTGGGGTTAAGCCTCACTGTCAGCCAGCCTGAGGGTTGAGCCCATGCATGAATGTGCCAATAACAATCAAGATTCCATTACAAAAGAAAGGCCTATACATTGAGCACAAGGGACATTCTTAGAGCATCCAGTTCTGGTGATCAGGGAGACTGTGCCACTGGGTCCCACAGGTCAACTACTACACAAGACTACTACCAAGACTGCAAATAATAGCAGATCTATGTAATACATAGAAACAAACAGAAGCAGGCAGCCCAAATGGGGAGACAAAGAAACAGAACCCAAATGAAAGAACAAGAGAATTCTCCAGAAGAAGAGCTAAATGAAATAGAGATAAGCAACTTATCAGAGATAGAGTTCAGAATAATGATTATTAGGGTGCTCAACAGCATGAAAAAAGATATAGCAACCATTAAAAAAGACCAGTCAGAAATGAAGAATGTCATATCTGAAATAAATAATACATTGGAAGGAATAAAAAGTTTGCTTGATGAAGTAGAGAACTGAATCAGTAATTTGGAAGACAAGGTAGAATAAAACACCCAATCAGAGCAGCATAAAGGGAAAAAAAAGACTTTTATAAGTGAGGATAGTTTAAAGGACCTCTGGGAAAGCATAACAACTTCTTGATAGGAGTACAAACAGAACAAGAGATTGAGAACCTGTATGAAGAAATAATGTCTGAAAACTTCCCTAACCTGATGAAGGAAAAATACATACAAATCCAGGAAGTTCAGAGAGTCTTAAACAAGGTGGATGCAAAGACACATCATAATTAAAATGCCAAAAGCTAAAGACAAAGAGAGAGTCTTAAAAGTTGCAAGAGAAAGTTACCTACAAGGGAGCTCCCATAAGACTGTCAGCTAATTCCTCAACAGAAACATTTTGGACCAGAAGGGGTTGGCATGACATTAAGTGATGGAAAAAAAAAAGGAGTTACCCAGCAAAGCTATCATTTAAATAATTGAAGGAGAAATAAAGAGTTTCCCAAACAAGAAAAAGCTAAAGGAGTTTGTTACCACCAAACCAGAATTATGAGAAATGGTAAATGGCTTGCTTTAAGAAGTGGAAGAAAAAAAAAAAAAAAACAGAGGAACACACTTAAGAAATAAAATTCCAATAAATGTGTACCTATCAATAATCACTTTAAATGTAAATGGCTTAAATGCTCCAATTAAAGACATAAGGTACCTGCATTGATTAAAAAACAACAACAACAAGATCCATGTATATGTTGTCTTCAAGAGACCCACCTCAGAATGAAAGATACACATAGACTAAAAGTAAATGGATGGAATAATTTATTTCATTCAACTATAAAGGTCAAAAAAATCTTGGGTAGTAATACTTATATTTAACAAAATAGTCTTTAAAACCAAGGATATAGTAAGAGACAAAGAAGGACACTACATAATGATAAAAGAAGCAATCAAACAAGAGGATATAACCTTTGTATATATGTATGCACCCAATATAAGAGCAACTAAATATGTAAAGCAAATTTTTATAGACATAAAAGGAAAGATTGACAATAACATGGTTATAGTAGGGGATTTTAACACCCGTTGACATCAATTGATAGATCTTTCAGACAGAAAATCAATAAGGAGATAGAGATCTTAATAAAACACTATATCAAATGGATTAAATTGATAACTTCACAGAATTCCACCCTAGGACAGCAGAATACACATTTTTTTTCAAGTGCATATGAAATGTTTTATAGGATAGATCACATGTTGGAACACAAGTCTCAATAAATTTAAGAAGATTAAAATCATATGAAGTATCTTTTTTTTACCATAAAGCTATGAAACTTGAAATAAACCACAAGTAGAAAACTGAAAAGCATACAAAGACATGGATGCTAAATAACATGTTACTAAACAATGAATGGATTATCAATGAGATCAAGGAAGAAATCAACATATGCCTTAAAAATTTTGAAAATGAGAACACAAAAACCCAAAATCTGTGGGACACAGAGAAAACAGTCCTAAGAGGGAAATCCATAGCATTACATGCCTATCTCAAGAAACAAGAAGCTCAAATAAAAAAATCTAACTTTACACTTAAAGAAATTAGAAAAAGAACAACAAGCAAAGCCCATAGTGAGTAAAAGGAAGTAAATAATAAAGATCAGAGCAGAAATAAATCAAACAGTTTTAAAAATACAAAAGTTCAATGAAACTAAGAGGTAGTACTTTGAAAATATAAACAAGATAGAAAAACCTTTAACCAGACTCATCAAGGAAAAAAATAAAAAAAGAAGATACAGGACTCAAATAAATAAAATAAGAAATGAAAGAGGATGTGTAAAAACCAGCACTAAAGAAATACAAAGGATTGTAAGAAAATATTATAAACAACTATATTCCAAAAAATTGGGCAATCTGGAAAAAATGGATAAATTCCTAGAAATATATAGTCTTCCAAAATGAAATCAAGAAGAATCAGAGAATCTGAATAGACAGATTACAACTAGGGCTATTAAAGCAGTAATAAAAAAGCTTCCAACAAACAAAAGTCCTGGGATTTACAGGTGAATTTTATCAACCATTCAAAGAAGAACTAACACCTATCTTTCTTAAACTAGTCCAAAAAATTCAAGAGGAGGGAAGACTCCCAAGCTCATTTTGCACAGCCAGCATTATTGGAAGTCTAGAACCAAATAAAATCCTGATAAATAAAGGAAATTAAAGGCCAATATCCCTGATGAACATTGATGCTAAATTTCTCAACAAAAATATTTGCAAATGGAATCCAGCAATATATTTTTAAAAATCATACACCATGATCAAGTCAGATTTATTCTGGGGATGCAATGTTTATACAACATCTCTAAAACCATAAACTACTTAAACATACACTACCTAAACAAATTGAAGAATAAAAACAACATGATCATATTAACATATTCAGACAAAGAATTTGATAAAATACAGCAATCATTGATGATAAAAACTCTTAACAAAGTGGGAATAGAGGGAAAATACCTCAATGTAATGAAGACCACATATGAAAAACCTACATTTAATATCATATTCAATGAGCAAAAACTACAAGTGTTCCCCTTAAGATTAGGAATAAAATAGAGATGTCCACTTTCACCACTCTCATTCAACAACAGAAGTCCAAGAAAAAGAAATAAAAGGCATCTAAATTGGAAAGGAAAAAGTAAGACCATCATTATTTGCAGATGACATGATACTGTATATAGAGAACCCTAAATATTCCACCAAAAAAACTAGAATTGATAAATGAATTCAGTAAAGTAGCAGGATACAAAATAAATATACCAAAATCAGTTTCATTTTTATACACCAACTAGAGGCCTGGTGCACAAAATTCATGAGGGGGGGGGGGTGTCCCCTCAGCCCAGCCTGCACCCTCTCCATCTGGGACCCCTTGGGGGATGTCTGACTGCCGGCTTAGGCCTGATCCCAGGGATCGGGCCTAAGCCAGCAGTCGGACATCTCTCTCACAATCCGGGACCGCTGGCTCCTAACCGCTCACCTGCCTGCCTGCCTGATCGCCCCTAACTGCCCCTCCTGTCAGCCTGATCACCCCTAATTGCCCCTCCCCTGCCAGCCTGGTGGCCCCCAACTGCCCCCTGCTGGCCTGGTAGCCCCTCACGGTATCCCCTGCTGGCCTGGTTGCCCCAACTGCCCCCAAGTGCCCCCCTCTGCTGGCCTGGTTGCCCCTAACTGCTCTCCCTGCTAGCCTGGTTGTCCCCAATTGCCACTCTGGCTGGTCTGGTCGCCCCTCACTTCCCCCCCTACTGGCCTGGTCACCCCCATCTGCTCCCCCCACTGGTCTGATCACCCCCAACTGCCCCCCACTGGCCTGGTTGCCTGTTCCTTACCCCCCTGCCGGCCTGGTCACCCCCAACTGTCCCCCTGCTGGCCTGGTCACCCCAATTGCCCCCCTGCCGGCCTGGTCACCCCTCACAACCACCCCTGCCAGCCTGGTCACCCCCAACTGCCACCCCTGCTGGCCTGGTCACCCCTTACTGCCCACCATCTGGCCTGGTCACCCCCACTGCCCCCCTGCCGGCCTGGTCGCCCCTCACAGCCCCGCCCCTGCTGGCCTGGTCACCCCCAACTGCCACCTCTGCTGGCCTGGTCACCTTACCCCACGCAGCCTGCTGTTAGGTCATTACTGTGAGGTTGTCCTGACCAACTTGCATATTACCCTTTTATTAGCATAGATAATTAACTAAAAATGGAAAGGGAAACTAAAAAAAAATTCCCATTCACAATGCTTCAAAAAGAATACAACACCTAGGAATAAATTTAAACAGGTTTGTAAAAAACCTATATTCAGAAAATTATAAGATACTGAAGAAAGAAATTAAGGAAGATATAAATAAGGGGAATCATATACCTTGTTCATGGATAGGAATAATTAATATCATTAAAATGTCTATACTCTCCAAAACAATCTATAGATTCAACGCAATTCCTATCAAGATATCAATGGAATTTTTCACAGAACTGGAACAAATGTTTCAAAAATTTCTATAGAACCACAAAAGATTCTGAATAGCAACAGTGATCTTGAGAAAGAAGTACAAAGTTGTAGGAATCATCCTATCTGATATAAAACTATATTACAAGACCATAGTATTCCAAACAGCATGGTACTGGCATAAAAACAGACATATAAGACAATGAAACAGAATAGAGAAGCTGAAATAAATCCAAGCCTTTATAGTCAAATTTAATATTTAACAAAGGTGGCAAAAACATACAATGGACTAAAGATAATCTATTCAATAAATGGTGTTGGGCAATTTGGAAAGATACATGCAAATAAAATCTAGACTACCTTTACACTGCACACAAAAATAAGCTGGAAATGGATTGAAGACTTAAATGTCAGACTCAAACCATAAATATCCTAGAAGAAAACAAAGGCAGTAAAATTTCGCACATTTCTCATAGCAGTATTTTTTTCTGATGTATCTCCTCAGTCAAGGGAAACAAACAAACAACAAATGGGACTTCATCAAACTAAAGAGTTTTTGCACAGCAAAGGAAACCAACAGCAAAATGAAAAGACAAACCACTGAATGAGAGAACCTATTAGCCAATTATACATCTGATAAGGGGTTAATACCTAAAATCTATAAAGAAATTTTAAAACTCAAAAAAAAAAATCTAAGTAAAAAAAATGGGCAAAAGATCTGAAGAGACACATACAGATGGCTAATAGACATATGAAAGGATGGTCAATGTCACTAATCATCAGATACATACAATTTAAAACCAAAATGAGCTGTCACCTCACACCTGTCAGAATGGATATCATCAATAAATCAACAAATGACAAGTGAGGATATGGAGAAAAAGGAACACTTGTTCACTGTTGATAGGAATGTAGATTGGTGCAGCTACTGAGGAAAGCAGAATGGAGTTACCTAAAAAAATTAAAAATGAAACTGCCTTATGACCCAGTGATTCCTCTTCTGGGAATTTATCCAAAAAACCCAAAACACTGATTGAAAAGTATATATGTACCCTATTTTCATTGCAGGGCTATTTACAATAAGCAAGATCTGGAAACAGCCACTCATTAGTAGATGAGTGAATAAAAAAGCTGTGGTACATTTACACAATGGAATACTACTGTGCTAAAAAAAGAAAAAAAGAAAGAAAGAAAGAAAGAAAGAAAGAAAGAAAGAAAGAAAGAAAGAAAGAAACAAGAAAGAAAAAAAGAAAGAAAAATTTACCCATTGCAAAAGCATGGATGGACCTGGAGAATATTATGCTAAGTGAAATAAGCCAGTCAGAGAAAAACAAGTACCATATGATTTCACTCAGATGTGGAATTTTAATGAACAACTGAACTACCAAGCAAAATAGAAACAGATTCATAGAAAGAAAGCAGGCAGACAGCTTGGTGTGGGGGTAGGGGATACATGGGGGGATAGAGGGAGTGAGCAAAAAAGAAAAAAGAGAGAGAATTCATGGACATAAAAAACATTGTGGCAATTGCAGGAGTAGAGGGGGATGGATGGAGGTGGTAGAGGGCATAGAGAGGATAAAAGGTGATGGAAAAAATTATATTTAATTTAAAAATTGAAAAAAAGAATCAATCAATGAATGCATAAATAAGTAGAACAACAAGTCAAGGTTTTTCTCTGTCTCCTTACCTCTCTCCCTCTAAAAAAATAAACTTTCAAAAAACAAAGTGTAAAAATACCTTGCAGCTTCATTGCAAATCTAAATTCATTGCATCCTTTGGAAAGTCTCACTGGAGGGACAAATCATCTTTAATCTTTACACAAAGCTTCCACCAGTTGGCCTTTTCTCAGCTCTACCAAAGGCCCACATACCTAGAAACCCAGACTTCAGCCCTCCTCTTCCCTATTTTATATGATCCAAAAGCTGGGTGAGGACAGAACATGCATTTTTAAAATACCTTTTATGAATCACTTTGGTTAAATAAGTAGCTGTCCATATTCCACTCCCCCCGCCCAAACTCTTCTTTTAATCCAGTGAACAAATACGTATTAAACATTTATTTCATTGCCACTCACTGTGCTAGACAAGGGAACAATATAGTCATGCTCTTCCCTTCATGGGAAGGAAAACAATAAACAAGAATCAGACACACTGTGGTCAGTACTATGAAGATGACAGACTTAATGGGCTGGGTGAGGTAGGTAGGAATGAGTGGATAGAGAAGCAGGCGATTTTTGAACTGAGACCTAGTGCATGAGAATAGTCAAACTTTACATTTTTTAAATTTATTTTTGAGGGCATCTTACAAATCTCCATTTTTAATAAAGTAAATATCAGTATTTAATACCCCACATAAACAAAAAGCTCTTTAGGGTTTTTTAAATATTTTTTTCATCAGAGAAAAAAGGTTATGAGATCAAAAAGTGAGAGACTTACTGTGGTTTATCCCTAGCTGTGATTGGTCTCTTTCTTCCTCTGACCTCATAAGGTGTCATAGTGATGGAATGACAAACCAATATAGGAGGTTCTGGCTGGGCTGAGGTTTTTTCTGTTTTATAGCCTAGGAAGCTGATTTGTGATGACATGTTGGACATTGACTAATTTGTGTGATTTCTTATTTTTTGTTGTTTTTTTAAATTTTTTCTACTCTTTTTTTTCCCTTATTTTTTAAAAATTTATCTTTATTGTTGAAAGTATTACAGATGTCCCCTTTGTTTAGTTTTCCCCATTGACCACTTTCTCCCTGCATCCGCCCTTCCCAAGCCTTCTCCACACTGTTGTCTGTGTCCATGGGCTATGCATATCCTATATAATAAAAGGCTAATATGCAAATCGACTGAACTGCAGAACAACTGGTCGCCATGATGCACACTGACCACCAGGGGGCAGACGGTCAATGCAGGAGTTGCCCCTGGTGGTCAGTGCGCTCCAACAGGGGGAGCGCCACTCAGCCAGAAACCAGACTCATGGCTGGCAAGCGCAGCAGCGGTGGCGGGAGCCTCTCCTGCCTCCATAGCAGCACTAAGAATGTCTGACTGCCATCAGTAGGACATCCCCCCAGGGCTTCAAGATTGGGCTGAGGGACCCCCCCAAGTGCACACATTTCATGCACTGGGCCTCTAGCATGCATATAAGTTCACCAGTTAATCTCTCTCCACCCCAGCCCCGCAGCCCCACCTTCTCTCTGAAATTCCCAAGTCTGTTATAGGTTCTATGTTTCTAGATCTATTTTGTTCATTAGTTTATTTTGTTCAATGTATTCCACATATGAGTGTGATCATGTGATACTTGTCATTCTCTGACGGACTTATTTCACTTAACATGATACTCTCCAGGTTCCACCATGCTACTGCAAATGGTAATAATTACTTCTTTTTTTACCACCACATAGTATTCCATTGTGTAAATGTTCCACTGCTTTTTTATCCATTCATCTGCTGATGGGCACTTGGGCTGTTTCCAAATCTTAGCTATTGTAAATTGTGCTGCTATGAACATAGGGGTGCATATATTCTTTCTGAATGATTGGTGTTTCTAGTTTCTTGGGATATATTCCTAGAAGTGGGATCACTGAATCAAATGGGAATTCCATTTTTAAAATTTTGAGGAAACTCCATACTGTTTTCCTCAGTGGCTGCATCAGTCTGCATTTCCAGCAGAAGTGTATTGGGGTTCCCTTTTCTCCACATCCTAGCCAGAGCATGTCATTTGTTTGTTTGTTGATAATAGCCATTCTAACAGGTATAAGGTGATATCTCATTGTCATTTTGATTTTCATCTCTCAGATAATTAGTGACTTTGAGCATTTTTCTCATATGTCTCTTGGCCTTCTGTATGTCCACTTTGGAGAAGTGTCTAACAGGTTCTTTGCCCATTTTTTTTATTGGATTGTTAGTCTTCCTTTTGTTAAGTTGTATAAGTTCTCTATATATTTTGGAAATTAATTCCTTATTGGATATATCATTGGCAAGTATGTTCTCCTAGGCAGGGGGCTTTCGTTTTACGTTGTTGATGGTTCCTGCTGTGCAGAAGCTTTTCATTTTGATGTAGTCCCACTTGTTTATTTTATCCTTTAGTTTCCTTTGCCCTAAGACAGTGGTCAGCAAACCCATTAGTCAACAGAGCCAAATATCAACAGTACAACGATTAAAATTTCTTTTGAGAGACAAATTTTTTAAACTTAAACTTCTTCTGACGCCACTTTTTCAAAATAGACTCGCCCAGGCCGTGGTGTTTTGTGGAAGAGCCACACTCAAGGGGCCAAAGAGCCGCATGTGGCTCGCGAGCCGCAACTTGCCGACCACAGCCCTAGGAGATGTATCCATAAACATATTGCTACAAGATATGTCTGATTTTTTTTATTGTTTCTTCTAAATTTTTATGGTTTCACAACTTACATTTAGATCTTTTATCCATTTTGAGTTTATTCTTGTGTATGGTGTAAGTTGGTGGTCTAGTCTCATTCTTCTGCATGAATCTGTCCCATTTTCCCAACACCATTTATTCAAGAGACTATTTACTCCACTGTATGCTCTTGCCTCCTTTATGTTTTTATTTTGTTATTTTGATTTTTTCATTTTGATTTCTTTTTTCTTAATTTTTTTTTGTTTTTACTTTTGAATTATCATGTCTAATGACTTTTTAGCTCTCTCAGCCAATGTGGAGCACCATATTGGTGATTACATGCTCCTGAATGCCATTGGCAAGGGATCCTTTGCCAAGGTGAGATTTGCCTGGCACATTTTGACCAGCACAGAGATAGCTGTGTACGTTATGAAACGGTAGGGCCCCTCTAGAATCTTTTGAGAAGTCTATTGTCTAAAGGGCTTAAATCATACAAACATAATAAAGTTATCTGAAGTGGTTACCACCCAGAACAAACTATTTCTTCCTGGAGCACATGATTGGAGGGGACTTATTTGATTTCTTAGATAAATTCAGATGAATGACCAAGGAGGTGGCCTGAGCCATGTTCCTTCAGGTGATTGCAGCAGTACAGCACTGCCACCAGAGGGTCATCATCCATAGAGACCTGAAGCCAGAGAACACCCTTAAGACAGTGAGATGAACACTAAGCTAGCAGATTTTGGCTTTGGTAGGGAGTTTGCAGGCAAGAAACTGAGCACCTCCAGAGTTCTTGCAGCTCAAACCCTATGAAGGGCTGAACATTGATGTTTGGAGCCTGGGGGTAATTCTTTACAGGATGGTTACCAGGGAACTGCCATTTAAGGGGAAGAACTTTGAGGAAGTGAAGAAGCAGACATTGAGTGGAAACTTTCTGGTACTATACTTTCTGTTTCTAAAATGTCAAAAGCTTCTAACAAAATTAATGACCCTCAACCCCAGCCAAAGATATCATGGACCACTGGCTCAATATGGGCCAGGAGGAAGGACTGAGGCTGTACAGCAAGCTGCCCTGGGGTGTCATGGGCCCCCGGGTAACAAAAATAATGAAGAACATTAGATTTAAGCAGAGATATAGGCATCAGTAACAGGAAGAAAATGTAACAATGTCACGGACACGTATCAGATTCTAGATACCATGAAAACCAAGATTAAGGCCACACCATAAGTGTAGGGCACTGCCCCTTCCCTGAACCCAACATCAGCCTTTGCCCAAACAAAGAGGTTCAGGCATCAAGATTGAAGAGCATAGACCCTGCCAGCCCTGCTCCCAGCCTGAAAGAAAGGATGCCCACTCCTCAGCCAGCCTGGAGGCAAGGACCACCATGCCCCTACTCAGCCCAGAGTCAAGGACAACCCACCCCCAGCCCAGTCCACCAGCGTGGCCCTGAGGGCGCCCCCAGCACCTACAGAAGCAGTAGCAGCATCACTAGCAGTGATGGTGTGACTCCAGCTTCTTTCTCTACCCACAACCAGTGTTGACAGGGTGGGGCTAGGAGGGTCTTCAGTTTTCTCTTAAGATTCATAATCTGTATGCTATTCACTAACAAACAGTATCTCAAAGACAAGAGTCAAGTCAATATAATTTTTTAAAAAATTGTGAGTGGCCTGAGGCTGTATGCAAACACCTCTCAAGCATGTCAAACTCAAAGGCTAACACGGGCCAAATAAATAAGGCATGTGGCCCATGGGCCGTGAGTTTGACATGCTTGACCTACATGGAAGAGCGGTGCCAGAAATACATGTGTTGTATGCAAGGTGAGAGGACTTGGTCCAGTGGACGATGGAGAGATGCAGACTGCTGATGGGTTCTCTGATGGGATTCACATCAGAAGGGTATCCGACATCTCCATAGCCTTCAAAAGCATCTTATCCAAAATACCTGCTGAGCCTGGAGGATGGCCTGGAGCACCCTGGGGATCAAGAGGAGAGACAGACCTGGCTTGGGTCCACCCCTCAGCCCCACCTGAAACTTCAGAGACTGGACTGTTTTCCTGGGGCCCTCCCCTGTTCTCCATAGATCCCATGTTTGTGGGGGTTGTTATTATTAAAGCATTTGGTTCTCTCAAATTTTGAAATACACTGGACATCCAGAAAAACAACAGCAAAAACCTGACATAAGCCAGGGGATGACACAGGAAATACAATACCATGTACCTTCATTATAATTTTTACACATGAGGTAAAATGAAAGAATTAAAAAGAAACCCAGTTTTCTGAGACATGTAATTGTTGTCCTCATCATGAAAAAAAATGTAAGTCACAGATGAAATTTATATTGAATATATATTATTAATAAATCAAATCTGACATATTAGTAGGGGAAAAGGCAGAAAATGGTCACTAGAAAATCTTTAAAACAGTATTTTATATTCTCTGATACATTTGATTCAAGAAGTAATTAATGTATAAAATGTATATGATAATGCTTGTAATTACAGTTATAGAAAGTAATTCTAGTAATTAAAAGTTCCTAGATTTTAAATTTTATTATCTCAACGATAACCAGATTTTCATATGATTTATTGAAAGAGGAGATCGGGTGCATTCAGAGTGGTATGGCAGTAGATTTCTTGAAAAAGGTCGAAAATATCTGAGAGGCTATTCTTTGGGCCCATTGCCAATAAAAAATATTTCTAACTGCATTCAGAAATTTTGTCAGTCACTAGAACCTTAATTATGTTGTTCACAATTAGGGCTGGTCAAGTGAATAAGAATAGCCCTGACAGTTCTTACCAGCCTTAAATGTACCCATCAAACTCCATCTCTTACAGAGTCCATGCCATGCATGATATTCATAGACAAAGCTCAGTACAGTATAGCACCAAAAGTTTAACAAAATTTTGCTATTCCAAATTAAATGCATTGGAAAACAAAGAAAAGAATTAGAAGGAAAAAAAGCAAAGGTCGGTAAAGCACAGGTTGTTGTTGTTGTTTTGGTTTTTGTTAATCATCACCAGAGGATATTTTTTCCCATTGATTTTTTAGAGAGAATGGAAGGGAAGGAGGGAAGGAGGGAGAGAGGTATTGAACCTGCAACCTAGGTACACGCTCTTACAGGGAATGGAACCCACAAACATTTTGGTGCATTGAATAATGCTCCAACCAACTGAGCTATCCAATCTGTCCCTTAAAATTTTATAATAAAATATTTTTTCTGAATTAATTCTTCTCATGTTACAGTGTTTCCAAAGAATTTAAGGATGCAGAAAACATTTCCCTTTTCTTTAATATAAATCTTGCTTTTCCTGTATACTATTGTGAAAATATTCAAAAGCACTTGTGGAAATTTTTTATGTATATTTGAATGTTCTTAGAAACTTTTTATTTTGATCTTTGCATCAGATAAATAAAAGGTTGACCATCTAATAGTTTAAGTTTTACATACCAAACTAGAAATTGATTCACTAAGTAAAGTATTTATGTTAACATTCAACAAAACAAATAAAATACCTAGGAATAAACTTAACAAAAGATGTGAATGACCTGTATACTGAAAAGTAGAAAGCATTACTAAATGACATTGATAGAGATACAATGAAATGGAAAGAACTTGGACTGGAAGGATCAACATAGTTAAATGTCCATATTACCAAGTAATATACAGATTTAATGCAAATATCATCAAAATCCCAATTTTATCTTTTAAAGAAATACAACACACACACACACACACACACACACACACACACACACACTCATCAGATTTGTATGGAACCACAAAAGACCTTGAATAGAGCAAGGAAATCCTGACAAAAAAAGATGAAGCCAGATGTATCACCCTACTTGACTAAATTATACTGCAAAATGTTAATAATTAAAACTGCATGGTATTGGCAGAAAAACAGACACACAGACCAATGGAACAGAATTGAGAGCTCAGAAGTGAAACTACATGTATGTGGGCAAATAATTTTTGGTAAAGGAGCCAAATAAATATATATATTTATATATATATATATATATGAAAGCCTCTTCAATATATGGTGCTGGGAATATTGGAAAGACACATGAAAAATAATGAAACTATATTACTGCTTATCTCTATATACAAAAATTAACTAAAAATGGATCAAAGACCTAAATATAAAACCCCCCAAAAAATAAATTACATAAAAAAACATAGAAACTTAACTATGGACATTGGTCTTAGAGAAAATTTTATAAATTTGACCCCAAAGTCAAGGCAAGTAAAGGCAAAAAAAAAAAAAAAAATGAATGGAAATATAGAAACTAAAAAAAGAAAACTTCTGCACAACAACAGAAACTACCAATAAAAAAAAAAAGGCCACTGATTGAATGGGAGAAGATATTTGCCAACAACAGCTCTAAGAAGAGGTACATATTCAAAATATATAAAGAACTCATATAACACAACACCAATTAAACAATCCAATTTAAAAATGGTCAGAGGACCTGAACAGACAGTTTTCCCAAGAAGACATACAAATGGGCAACAGATATATGAAAAGAGGCTCAACTTCACTGGTTGTTACAGAAATGCAAGTTAAAACTACAAAGAGATACCACTTCACACCTGTTAGAATGGCTATTATCAACAGACAATCACAAGTGTTGAAGAGGTTGTGGACAATTTGTTATATTTTTTATTATGTATTTATTTGTTTATTTCTCACTGGAGGACATTTTTTAATTGATTTTCAGAGAGAGAGAAAGAGAGGATCAAACCTCCAACCTAGGTATGTGCCTTGATTGGAATCAAACCTGCAACCTTTTGGTGTACAGGACAATGCTCCAACCAACTGAGTCACCCAGACAGGGCTGTTATATTTTTTAAAGACTTCTATATAGAATTAGCAGTCTTTAAAATGTACTTGTATAGATTAAGTTAAGGTATCTTACCTAATAACAGAGTAATATGCAAATTGACCCTAACTCTGCTACACCCACAAGCCACACCCACCAGCCATGCCCACCAGCCAATCAGAGCGAGTATGCAAATTAACCCTACCAAGATGGCTACAGCCAAGAAGAAAGTAGGAGGGAGGCTTGGGTTTCCAAGGTGATAGAAGAAGCCAAGATTTCCCCTGCCCTGGCTGGCCTAAACCTCCACTCAATGCTACAAAGTTTCAATTATAGAATGTAAACAAATCCAAACAGAAATGGCTGCTGGCCACAGAGTGAGCAGGAGGCTTGGCTCTGCTCCAGGATACAAAGTTTCAATTGTAGAAGGTAAATAAATTCCAGATACCAGGGTCTCCGCTTGGGTCGCCAGGGGGCATGCCTAGCCTGCAAACCACCACAGGCCCCTCACTCAGGCCACCCCATGCCTCAAGGGAACCCCCACCCTGATCTGGGACACCATGGCAAACAAGCTGGCCCCCACCCGTGCACCAGGCCTCTATCCTATCTAATAAAATAGTAATATGCAGATTGACCATCACTCCAACACACAATATAGCTGCCCCCATGTGGTCAAAGATCCTGCCCCCATGTGGACACAAGATGGCCACCATAAGATGCCCAGCAGGGGAGGGCAGTTGGGAGGCACCAGGCCTGCAAGGGAGGGCAGTTGGAGGTGATCAACCCTACAGGATAGGGCACTTAGGGGTTACCAGACCGGCAGAGGAGGGAAGTTGGGGGCAAACAGGCTGGCAGGGTAGCAGTTAGACATCAATCAGGCTGGCATGGGAGTGGTTAGGGGATGATCAGGTTGGCAGGCAGGTGAGCATTTGGGAGCCAGCTGTTCTGGATTGTGAGAAGGATCCCAGATTGGAGAGGGTGCAGGCTGGGCTGAGGGACATGCCCCCCCTGCACCTGTGCACGAATTTTGTGCACCAGGCCTCTAGTGTTTGTATAAATAGACTAGTATATCTATAATTAGACTAGAGGCTTGATGCATGAAATTTGTGCAAGGGACTCGGCCCTCGCAGCTGCAGCTTCATCCCTAAGGTCGTCCGGACTGTCATTCCGCTGTTCGGCCTTCCGGTTTAATTAGCATATTATTATAGATTATTATAGATAGCTTATGAGTAGATCAATCAAACTACTTTATTATTAAATCAAAAGGTGTACTCTTTTGGTTTTCGAAAACATGGGTACTAGTTATTGTATAGGATGTCTACTAAAAAGAGGAAATGAAAAAAAATTCAAGTTATTCTACCGAAGGTATTACTGCTGTAATCATCTAAAATTAAGATGTTTCCCATTATTCTAAAATACCAAATGGTAAGAAAGCAAAGCAATTAATTATTATTCAAATGATATTAGTGCTAAATTTGTTGAGGAACATAAAATATGTAAATGTTTCAGTTTCCTCATATATAAGGTATACGTATACTTGATGTACTTATCTCTATAAACATTTCCTAATGAATACAGAGAAACCAAGGCTTTATTTTGCATAAATCTTCCATAATAATTCCTAAAATAAGACATTCCACTTTTATTTTTTAGTTGACAAATAACAAGTTGTGTTTGGTCTGTTTTTAAAATAATGACTGATACCAAAAAAGACTTTTTAAAAAATGCACGAGAGCCTTGGCCAGGTGCTTCAGTTGGTTGGAGCATCATCCCATACACTAAAAGGTGTGGGTTCAATTCCTTGTCAAGGCACATACCTATGTTGCAGGTTCAATGTCCGGTCTGTCGGTTAAGGGTTATGTGGAAGGCAACCAATTGATGTTTCTCTCTTACATCGATGTTTCTCTCTATCTCCCTTCCTTTCTCTCTAAAATAAATAAAATATATCCTCAGGTGAGGATTAATAAAAAATGAATGATAATTCTTTTTTAACTCTCTGAAAATTATATGATGAAACATATGGATGTTCCTTCAGAATACCTAGGGGAATTCAATTGTAGAAGCCAATAAAACTGTAAATGAAATTTGATCTTATAGACTATTAAGTTCAAAAAGTCTTTTTCCCCTCCTCCCCCCAGGAAGGCAACTATATCTTTATTGATTATCTTTTCTTCCCTTCCCTGTTTCTGGCTCTTGGTCAACTTTGATTTTGGTTTAGGATTGAGAATAATCAATAAATATTTCCCCATTGGTGGTAGGAATGATGTGACATAAATCTGTTTTTTGTCAGTCAAATAGCAAAAAATGTGTTGCTACATTTTTTTCTTCTTCTTTTCTTTTTGGCCTTTTGGTTTGTTTACTTTACATATGACCTCATGTCAGTCAGAAAACTATGTGTTGACTATTAGAAAGAAGGATGGCCCTATGAGATATGGATTATGAGTTATTCTGCTTCTTCTGTCTTGACTCATTGCTTAAATTGAAGAACTAGAAAATCATTTACCTTTTATTAAGTGTGAAATATTTTCCTATCTCTGAAGGATATTAATAAATAAGATTATAAAATCTCTTAAAGAACTCTGTTCTGACTAGTTTGGAAAGATAAACATGTTTACATAAATATAATATTGTCAGGAATAATTTGTTTAAATGGAACTTTTAACTCTGTCAATGTGGCTAGCTTTTTAAAAATCCCTCTTATAGAAACTGCTACTTCAGTGGCAATTTTACATAAATCCAGTCAATCAAAATGAACCTTAGACCAACCATATGGCTTGATAATTTGATTTAAAAACAAGCCAGCTAAACATGTTTTCTCTCATTTTTCTCAGTTTGGAATATAATATCAGCATTTATTTATTTTTCCTGTGAGAACTAGGTATTCTAAACTTTTCAAACTTATACTGGTTATCAGATGAGCTAATGTTACTATTACATCATGTCTGGAATTGGAAAAAAAAAAAAGCATAATTATAGTTTCCATCACTAAATTAAGCCATATTTTTAAAAAACATTTCAGTAATTTTGCTCAGTAGTATGGCAGCTTAAATATAATTTCCATGATACTGCCTTAATTTTAAAACTTTGAATACTATTAAAATGAATTCATCAATAGGTAATCTTTGCAGATGTTTTATTGCCTAAATAAGATAAATCACTAAAACATTGGTCACAGTACAGTTTTACAAGATATAAAGTTGTACTTCTTACTTTATATGTTACAAATAGTATCTAACAAATAAACTTATATCTTTGGTGAAAAAAAATGTCAGTAGTTATGGGTAGTCAGTAGGTATGTTCATGAGCTTTGTGCTTGCTAAAATGCTTGTGTAGAACAGACAATTTTCAATTACCTAACTTCCAGCGTTCTTTGTTAATAGTAGTTAATTTTGCAAGAAGTTAAAGTTAATATGGGTGAGTTGTTAGTTTAGTTAATTTTGGTAAAGTTGTAATTTATATGGGTGACTGAGTATATATTGGACATAAGAATGGCAAAGAGATACAACTGTGTACAACAAATAATGGGATATCTTTTTTTTTCCCCCAAGGAAAAAACAATAATGTTGTTCTAATAAAAAGTGATTTGGGTAACAATTACTTCCCTTCAGTTTCCATATTTCTTATGACAATGTTGCTACTTACATAAGTGTAATAAGACTTAATCCTCCTCTATACCAAGGTATAATTAATCAAATTAATTATGCAACAATCAAGATCACCTGGAGTGTCACATTGGCTAATAAGTCAATTTAATAATAAGCTCACCATTAATGAAAAAGGATTGCACTTAATAAATGGAGCCAACACCTTTTCGCCAAGGAAACTAGTTTGACACCCAGTTTCTAGGATCTCAGCCTCCCGGCGGTGATAAAGGTGAAGCAGGACAGGAACTTTAGAAAATCCAGTGGATCTCAATAAGAGAAATCTCTCAAATCTGCAGATATGGTCAGAGAAATCTGGTGGAGAGAGTTTCTTTCACTTAATTTTTCAGCCTCAGGACAGGAGAACAAATTGTAGAGGCTTTAAAAAGTACATGACATATTTAAATGAAAATTTCTTGGAAGAACTTAATTATCCAGCCTTAGTAGTTATTTAACATTGTGTACTTAAAACTTATATAGTCGATTAGCAACTCTTGGTAAACCTATGTAAATAAGCAGGCCTACACACAAAACGATCAATATTTTTGTCATCAAGACCTTGCCATCAAGATAATGTTTAGAAATTATCAAAATAGGGTATTGTTAATAAACATTATTTTATTTAAATATCATTTAATTACCTAAGGCAGGGTGTCAGGGCAGCAAGAGCACTGCTGCTCTGAGTCCGTATATTCTTCTGAATTCTGCTGGACTATGCCTACTGTCAGGGCAGGTTCCATCTCAAACCCTGCCCATTGCACTTACTGTCGGGGCTGAGCCCCTCTGCCAGGGGCTGGACCTTCTTGAATGCCAGGTGGTAGACGGAGAAGCCATGAGAAGTTGTGGGTGCATAAGAATGAGTCTTTATTGCAGGAGCCAGTGGCCATAAGCCTTTAGACAAAATAGTTATCCACTCATACAGGCAGCTTCACACTAGCTGATAAACCAATACATCTTTCCTATAAAGCAGTAGTAGCCTCCGTACCCACAGCTATTATCTGCGCAGTTGCACTCTGCCTCTGGACCCACCACCTCACATAGCAGCGACACCTGAGCTCTCTCTTAGAGGTAACGCCTCAGTAGCCTCTCCAGCCTCTTTCACGTCTCCCAGCCTTTTCTCCCTCTTCACACTGGCTTCACATAGTAGCTATATCTGAGCTCTTAGCCATACATCATAGCAGCATCAGCTCTCAGCTTCGTCTCTGCTCTCTAGCCTTAGTAATATATTTTAATACCACTTAGACAAAAGAGGTCTCATGCCAATAGTTATATCAATCATTTGGGTTATAGAAGGACACAGTGTACCATGAGATCGCTGTGGCCTTGTAGCTGTGTAGTCCTTGGACATTCTGATTAAGATCCCCATGTTTAGAGTGGCCTTGGGTGTCCAGTGTATTAAGAATAAGGCCTTGACTACCCGGCATCTCTGGTGTGGTTCCCACACAGGATAGGCAAAGTTTTTAAAAGTAATTGAGGTTTTACAGGCCATACAATCTATGCCACCAACTACTCAAATGATCCACAATGTATCAATTAATGGGTATGACTGTGTTACATTAAAAATTCCCGAAAAGAGGGAGAAACCAAGATGGCGGCTTAGGTAAACACCTAAACTGCTGCCTCGCACAACAATTTCAAAACTACAACTAAAAGACAATCATCCAGAACCACAGGAAGGCTGGCTGAGTGGAAATTCTACAACTAGAAGGAAAGAGAAAAGCACACTGAGACTCACAGGAGCTTCGGAAGGCAGAGGTATGGAGGTGCACTCACGAAGAGGGAGGTGCACGTGCGGAGAGGACTGGTAATTGAGTATGCAGCTGGCTTTTTCAAGCCTGAGGGAGACACAAGCTCCCAACTGCTCTGAACTCCAGTTCAGGACGAGACTCTGGGGACCCAGATTCATACGGGGAAAAACTGGACTGTCTGGCAGTAGACAAAACGCAAGGGCGGCTTTCTCTCAGGGGTGCTTGCAGTGATTACTGCAGGACACTGAGACCCAGCAGACTTATAGGGCAAGGCTGACTGGAAGCCATTGCTGTGTGCTCCACCCTGAGATCCCGCCCCATGAAACCATTTTTGTTTGCTCTGCCCTGAGACTCCGCCCCATCCAAGCTGAGCACAGAGGCTTTTGCAAATGAATAGCCTGGTCCTTTGAATTCTAATCTTACCTAACAAACCGCAGCTGAGTCAGTGAGACTCAGAACATCCAAAAGAAGGCCCAAGGCCCTGCAGCAGCTTGCATTGCTTCACAGCTGGGCCTCATCTGGGCACCTCCAAACCCCAAACAAAGAAGAGGAATCTGCAGATCTCTCCATAGCTCCTGCTGGGTAGCCTCAGGCAGAGGCTAAATTAGCACCTCCTTGGAGATCCAAGAGCCAGTTTACCCAGGAGTCAGAGTGGGACCATCCAGATTACAACTCCTCAGATCCATAAGGGACACACTTTTGTCTCATAAGGGTGTCTCCAGCACAGAAGTTCTCCCATTGTAGACACAGCTGATCCTCACAACCAATTGGCCTGGAGGTCAATTCCTCCCAGTGATACCAAAAACAATCAAGGCTTAACTACAACAAGACTGTGCACACAGCCCACAAAGGGGTGCACCAAGAGTGACCACCTCAGGTAACTGGGGAGGCTGAGCCACTGGGCCCTATAGGACACCTAGCACACAAAGCCACTATCAACACAGGGAAGCAGCCAAATTGCGGAGACAAAATAACAGGTCACAAATGAAATAAATGGAGGACAGCAAACGACTGGTTATAGAGTTCAAAACCATGGTTATAAGGTTTTTCAAGAATTTTCTAGAAAAGGCCGATAAATTTAGCAAGACCCTCGAGGATATGAAAAAGGACCAACTAGAAATTAAGCATACACTGACTTAAATAAAGAATAATATACAGAGATCCAACAGCAGACTAAAGGATCACAAGAATCAAGTCAAAGATTTGAAATACAAAGAAGCAAAAAACACCCAACCAGAAAAACAAAAAGAAAAAATAATCAAAAAATATAATGATAGTGTAAGAAGCCTCTGGGACAACTTCAAGCCTACCAACATCAGAATTATGGAGGTGCCAGAAGAAGAGAGAGAGCCAGATACTGAAAACCTATTTAAAGTAATAATGACTGAAAACTTCCCCCACCTGGTGAAAGAAATAGACTTACAAGTCCAGGAAGCACACAGAACCCCAAACAAAAGAAATCCAAAGAGGACCACACCAAGACACATCATAATTAAAATGCCAAGAGCAAAAGACAAAGAGAGAATCTTAAAAGCAGCAAGAGAAAAACAGTTAGTTACCTACAAGGGAGCACCCATACAACTGTCAGCTGATTTCTCAATAGAAACTATGCAGGCCAGATGGGAGTGGCAAGAAATATTCAAAGTGATGACTAGCAAGAACCTACAACCAAGATTACTCTACCCAGCAAAGCTATCATTCAGAATTGAAGGGCAGATAAAGAGCTTCACAGATAAGAAAAAGCCAAAGGAGTACATCACCGCCAAACCAATATTATATTAAATGCTGAAAGGTATTCTTTAAGAAGAGGAAGAAGAAGAAAAAAGTAAAGATAAAAATTATGAACAACAAATACATATCTATCAACAAGTGAATCTAAAAATCAAGTGAATAAAAAATCTGATGAACAGAATAAACTGGTGAATATAATAGAATCAGGGGCATAGAAAGAGAGTGCACTGACAATTCTTAAGGGGAAAAGGGTGAGGGGGTTCAGGAAGAAACTGGACAAAAATCGTACACCTATGGATTAGGACAGTGTGGGGGGTAAGGGCAGAGGGTGTGGTGGGAACCAGGTGGAGGGGAGCTATGGGGGGAAAGAAGAGGAACAATTGTAATAATCTGAACAATAAAGATTTATTTTAAAAAAGGAAAAGAAAATGTGAAAGAGAGATTTTTAAAATCCCAGTGATTCCACATGGAGTTATATTGGACAGAGGATAATATGTTTTTTTCATTCTAATTATCTTTAGGAAAAAAAAAAACGTGATTTCAATCCCCTGTTAATTCTTTATGCTGTTGATGGGAGAAACTAGTTGTAGATGGCTTTTTTGTATTGTTTTGTTAAGAAAAGTATCTCTAAGAATTTTCTTGGTGGTGCAAAGATCTGGAGAGCCTAATTACTTTCTTGTGGGCAAGAGTCATCTATGAAGTTATTTTTGCCTTTAAAAAAAATATCTCCCTTATTTTGGATTTAAACTGCTTCATCTCTAGAAAAAAAGAAAAATTTAATAAATAAAATATTTCATCTCTGAAAAAAGAAATTCACAAAAAGAGGAGATTGGTCAATAGACATAGTTTGTTACCTCTGATCTAGATAAACATGTTTTGTGTTTATCTTTGTTATTTCCTATTAATTAATTGATATATTCTGTAGATTTACATGATAATTGCAACATTTATATTAAAGGTAAAGTATAAAAATCAAAGGTTATTATTATATTACCCTCTAGGATATTAATAATATGTGTTTCTAACCTAGGACTCTCATCTTTAATGCTTTTTTGGGAATGTTTCACTTATTCCTTCTCTGTTTTCAGATAGGCTTTTTAGAAGAATTTAGTCTCTTTCTTGGGGGAATTTACAAAAAGCCACACAAAATAGTTAATACATTCTAAAACACTGTCATTTCTCAATGAAATTTCCAAAAGACTATCCTCAGAAGACTAAAAATTTGAAAAACCAAGGAAATTTGCATGAACATGTCAGTTTAAGTAATTTTTTCCACTGTGCTAGTATAACAGATATCAATATCTTCTCAATGAAGGGTGGGGGAATTCTCATTCTGTGTTCTTTAGCAAATAAACTTAATCCACAGTTTAAGACTACATTTTCAGGGACCAATTTCAGAATTATAACTCTTTTCAGTGCCAACTAATTCAAAGTGTCATAAGTAAGTATGTTATGTGTTATTTAAGTGAAAATTCCAAATAATCACAAAATGTTGGGAGGATTCTGTCTTTTTTTATCTCTCAGATTAGAAGTCCTATTCTGGTGGTTATATTCTCAGTTAAGTTTTTCCTCATAACACAAAACGGCCACAAGAGTCACAGACTCATATTTGTCTAGTTCAGCAGCGCCAGAGGAAGGGACTTTCCTGTTTCCAAATGGTTCCAGAAAACCCAGGCTTATTGTCTGGCTAACCCAACTGGTTTGCCTGAGAGGTGGAATTCTTTAGATGGCAAAGCCAGGACGATGTCTTACCAACACCATGGCCAAGAGTACAGTGGGAATGGTTCCTCAAAATAAAATCGGGATTTTTTTTTACAAGAAAAGAAATAGAAACAAATGTAGTAAAGAACAAACAGCTATAACCTGTTAAAGCATGTTGGAAATGTAATAAATTTGATTTCTGGTGAACTTTTGTTGGTAAACCTATAATGACTGAGTAAGCATCATTTTCTTTTGTAAATGTTTATAAACCATTTATTTAATAAATCATCTATTTAATAATCTCAGCATTTTATTAGATTTACCTTTTATCATTTATATAATGGTCTTTTATTAGTTCTGAAATAAAGTAAAAAAAATGATTTATTCTTATATCTTAGGTATCGTGTCATTCCTTCTTAAGCCTATTTTTTTCTTAAACACTTTTAGACTGGAGATAAAGTTTCTGTTTAATGATATTATTTCATTTACTATTTTGTTTACATTAGATCTTCAAGTGCTAGAGTTCTCTGCTTCTCTGTCTTCTTGCTCTTAACATAGTTAAAACACGTACATCATCCTTTGAAGAATCATTTTCACAGGCTTTTAGCACAGTCTGTCATTTAGTATTCCTGACACTGTAAATGACACTTTTACATTTATATTCTCTCTAAGCCATTTCTTCCAGTATCCATGCAATTCTTTCAAAGTTTTGCTCATTTAATATTCCCATATATGTATTTGATTTTTTTCAGTTGATCTTCTATATTTTATTTATTTATTTAGATAATTTGTAATAAAAGAAGTACCACCTATTTTTAGAAATCTTTATTCCCCAAAAAACATCTGTTTTCAGAAGTCTGAAATGCTGCCATCGATAATGTTGTTTCTTAGTCCTGTGGTGCTTATGTCAGCCTATATCTAACAGCCCCTCCATTAAGTATTATAAATTTAAGGATTACATGTTCCCAATTTCTGATGGTGCTTGTCATCTCTCAACAATACTTCAGGGAGGCATTATAATGCAACATAAAGACTACAGGCTTAAGGCCTTTCTGCTCTTATTGAAAAGGTTAATAATTAGAGTATTAATGTTGAGCCTTAATGTTCTTACCTATAAATGGTTATAATATTATATGTACCTTGGAGATGTTTAAAGATTAAATATAATAAACTGAATATAGTACTTAGTATAATACCTGATATAGACCAGTGTTTAATAGGTGGATTTGTTTTATTATTGTTGTTATAATTTGTTTGATTTTTTTCTTTAATGCTTCCATCTTGGAGATTTTGGATAGTAAAGGACCATTTTTACAACACTAGCCCATTTCTAAGTTTAGTTTCATGCTATGGCCATCTTCCTATGCACAGAGAACTACCAATTCATGACACTGCTCATACTTGCAAATGCTTTTGTTTTCTGTAGGATTAAACCTGCAATTATTTTTAAACAAATAGAGGTCCCTTCTATCTCTTATTTAAAAAATGATATAAATGATCTGATATAAAAATCCTATAATTACTATTTTTATTTTTCTTTGTGTTTCCATTCATCAATTTCTGGATTCTGGCTTACATCTTTCTCTGTTTCATCATATTTTCTCCTTGTTTTCATCCCTCTTGAGTAATTTTTCTATGCAGTAAAAGAACATTTCATCCTCTTTAACATTTCAAAATCAGAAAGATATTCTGTGAATATTTTGAATTTGGCATCAATGTTCGGGATTGGTGTCTGTCATTTTTAGTTTAGTTGTTCCTCATCACTAGCCTGGATCATTCAACTGTTCACTGCTACCTTCCTGTATCTTGGCTTTGTCTTATTCTTTACATATCCAGAAGTGTTATTTTTAAAGAACTACTATAACTATGAAACTTGGAAGTTTTAGAAAATTAGAGGTTCCAAATTGTTACTGATCAAAGAGCAATGTCAATGGAATGAGAAAAAAGGCCCTTTATAATCCTGCTTTATCTACTGCTAAATATCAAATGCATGTACACCTGCTATGTTGAGCCAATTGCTATCCCACATTATTACCCACTGGGCTTAGTTAATGAATGCCTTATACACCTTAACAATATAATTGGTCATAATCACTCTTCTGATTATAACTGAATGGACTAGAGAGAACTCAGTGCTTTAACATGAAAAGATGACCTAGGCAAATCAGATTTTTCTACTGACAACTTGAAATGTGTACATTAAGAAAAAAATATATATATATATATATGTATTAATACATGGACAATGCAGTCAGGAAGTCATGTAGGTTCTGGGACTGGAAAACTGAAAATAATAGAGGAGGAAGTCAATCAGATGCTGGTTTGGAACAAGAAGTTTAGTCATTGAGGACACTCAGAGAGACAGAGGCAGACAGAAATATGGACACATTTCCTTGATTCATGGCACTTTCTGGATGCTATTTTCACTGAGACTTTTGTGCCTTTAAAAATAAGCCTTTCTCCTGATGAAATAGCTTTTTTCCACTGAAAAAGTCTTGACACAGCTGAACAGATGAGCTATCCGTGGTCATCTATATATTTCTCCTCCAGCAAATTAGTCTCCTCTTATAAAATTCCTACTTTTATGTCAAAGCTTAGCTCAAACATTGCCAACTCCATGAATTCATTTTCTATCTTCTTAGGCCAAATTGATTTCTGTTCCTAGCATGATCAAAGAGTACTATTTATTTCCTTACACTATATGTACTATATGTATCACATTTTTCTCTTAATTATTTGACTCCAACTCAGCTGGCCATGCTTCAGTTTCTGTATTTGTAAAAAAGTTAATACTAATGGTGTTTCCTCTCAGAGAGTTGTAGTTGGAATTAAATTATTTGACACATGTAAAACACTTACAGATTAGCTATTATAGTAAGTAGTAGAGCCTTTCATATCTAGACATTATTAATTCTGGCAGAACCAGTCTCTAGTATATTTTTCTTGATTAGTAACCAGTAAGTCAGTTAACTTTAAAAATAATAATAAAATATATTTAATACAGTAATTAAAAATCTGTTTCTATCCTAATTTTGCAGGTGGATAGGTAGGTATAACATAAGCAATAGGTATGGCCATCAACAAAGCTTCAAATACAATTAATTTGGTTGGAAAAGGATGGTTTTCTAGAAGATTTGTCACTAGTAAATTTTATCCTGAAATGATCAGCAAGAAGCGTGTTGGTTAAAAAACTGTTTTATAAACCAGATTGTTCATTTTTCATATGGCAGAGGCAAGGACAATGAGGGGTGGGACATCTAAATTTTAATATTCAAATATAGAAGCACTTAGTGCTTCAGTCACCTATTTGAAAATTCAGCTTTTTATAAGGACTGAGTCAGTCTGTCATACACCCAATGTAACAACGCCCAGAATAACATTTTAAGGTAAATAGGAATAAACACAGAGGGCTCTTCAGTGACAACTGAGTGCATTTCCACTGTGCGTTAGCCTTGCTTATGTTATTAGTAAACTCTGTTATTCGTTTTGATGAAAATGTGGAAATAAGCATGTTACTAGTACATACAAGAGAGAGAGTTTAAAGGAAACAAGATTAACTGATTAACCTGCTTCTCTAGCCTTGATCAATTGGGTTAGTTACATAGTATTCTATTTGAAATGTCTCTGGAATAACAAAATGAACCAAGCTTCCCAAATCTTCTCTAGCTTTTAGGAACCGGCTAGAAATTGTTTTATTTAAAGTTTAAACAGCATTAATGTCAAAGCCACAGTTCTACATCTTATATGGCACAAACCTGTAGCTGTGCTATGCTTTAATTGTATTTTCATTAGGAATACTTTGACTCTTAGTAGATGAGGCTAGAAACTGATTAAAAGAAACACCTCATTGCATGTGGCTTTAATACTGTGTTTACATAAATATTCCTCAGAAAATTAATTAAAATCTGCCAGTAGGCATAAAAAGAATAATAAAATAGCCCAGAAAAATAAAGTAGAATTGTGTTAAGAATGAGAGTCTTTGTAGACCTATACCAGGAAAAATCATATTTATTTTTCAGTGAAAACTTGTATTTCTTTTTTTTAACGTATTTATTTATTTATTTATTTATTTATTTATTTATTTATTATCAATTTCAAAGAAGGGGCATATAGAAACATCAATGATGATAGAGAACCATTGATTGGCTTCCTTCTGCATGGCTTCTACTGAAGATGGAGCCCGAAATCTGGGCATGTGCCCTGACCAGGAATCAAACTGTGACCTCCATGTTCATAGGTAAACACTCAACCAGTGACCCACTCCAGCTGGGCAAAACTTGTATTTCTTTAAAACTTCGGACAACATTCTTAATGTATCAAGCAAAAGGCCATAACCAAGTACTACAAACTAGGTGCTTTAAGCAACAGATATTTATTTTCTCACAGATTTCGAGACTAAAAGTCCAAAAATAAAAATGACAGCAGGAGCCCTGGCCTGGTTGTTCAATTGGCTATAGTGTTGTTCCCATATGCCAAAGTTGTGGGTTTGATCCCTAGTCAGGGCACATACAACCAATGGATGTATCAATAAGTGGAACAACAAACGGATTATTCTCTCTCTCTCTCTCTCTCTCTCTCTCTCTCTCTCTCTCAAAATAAAAATAATAATGATGTCACCAGGGTTTCTGCCTTATGAAGACTGTGAGAGAAGGATCTCTTCTAGGACACTCGCTTGGCTTGTAGATTGCCTTCTTTTCCCTATTTTTTAAATTAAAATTATTTTAATGTTGGCATTATTGCAGGAATCCCCATTCCCCCCTTTGCCCAACTCCACCCTTCCTCACTTAACCCTTCCTTGGCCTTTACTACATTATTTTCCATTTCCATGGGCTATGCATATATGTTCTTTAGCTATTTCCTTTATGTTTTTTTATCCCGTCATCGCCACTTCCTTCCCTTGGACATTGGCCAGTCAGTTTCATGCATTCATGTTTCTAGGAGCATACAATGGAGTGAAGATAGTCTCTTCAATAAATGGTGTTGGAAAAATTGGACAGGCGTATGCACAAAAATGCAACTAGACAACCAACTTACACCATACACAAGAATGAACTCAAAATGGATAAAATACTTAAAATTTAAGTCACAGAAACCATAAACATACTAGAAGAAAACACAGGCAGTAAAATCTCAGACATCTCTTGCAAGGGAAACTCAGGAAAAGATAAGCAAATGGCACTACTTCCCTGTATTTTTATATCATCTTCACATGCAACACGTCTATCTCTGAGTCCAAATTTCTCCTTTTTATAAAGATTCCAGTCATATTGCTGAGGGGCTTCCTCACTCCAGCATGAGCTCATCTTAACTATTTACATATGCAATGAGCTTATTTCCAGGTAAGGTAGGTATCTGAGGTAGTGGGGGTTAGGACTTCAGTACCTGAACTTTGGTGGGATATAATTCAACCCATAATACCCTACTTCTTAATTTGGCTATAGTCATATATTTGATAACTGCCTTTTTCAATGTAGCTATGTGTGCCCTTCACACAGAGAATATGTTTGAATCTATTATAAATTTATATTTTCAACAACATGAATTGCTTAGAGTAAAGGTGAAAAAAAAATTTCCACCTAGTTGGCTACCTTCTCAATACCATAGCTAAAAATGATAGGAGCTTGCCTTTATATTTTTGGCATCGTCTTTCTTCTAGTGTACATTTAAAAGTGAAACCACCAAATTACCATTAACTGCCCCCTTAAATATTTTCCTTTATCATGGTCTCACCCTAAAAGTCATACAGATCCATATTTTAGTTCCTAACCACACCAAACCCAACTTTTAGGTATTTTCACTTTCAAACACTCACCCACATTTATCTTCCTAGTTTGCCTGTTTCCAAATTCTTTCAAATCCTATTTCTTCAGGGAACACAAAGTGCTAACTCATCAACTTATTCTTTTGTTGTTCCTTTCTATTTTATCTCTATTCTCTTACGGAAATTTTTCATGAGGTCACTTTTCTTCTTAATTCACTGGTCTCTAAGTTACTCTTAAAGTGTGATAGTTCTTAACATAACAAATAACATCACATTACATAGGTGGAGACACTGAGTTAATGTCAGTGCTTGTATATGGTTTCCACTGGTAATTCAAGTAGCTATTACCTAGAAAGCCCAGAAAAATGTTACACATATAACTTAGAAAAATCAGACATTTGATGATCAATTTTTTTCTTTTTTCTTCTATGACTGACTGTTTATGGGTATAACATACTCTAATTACTTAGCTCTGAATCATTAATCTTTAATGAGAACTTTTTCCTAGTTATTTCCAACTGGATGACCCAAAGATAACGTATATGCATGTATGGTTATACCTTGCATTATTATTTGTCTTAGAAAAACATAAACACCGTAAAAATTATCTATAAGGAACTTTTTAATAAGATATACGGTATGTCTCCAAGGAGAAAAAAAATGAACAATAAGAATCTACAGGGTGGGCAAAAGTAGGTGTTTACAGTTCTGAGTATGCAAAACAGTTTATTCTTGTATTATTATTTATTAATTATTGTTTTATTTTCTATATAAACAGCTGTACATCTATTTTTTCCCACCATGTATATCTGTACTTTCTTAGAAATATAAAAATATTAATAGCAGTAATAATGGTAATAAGTAAAAGTAAATTGTAAATCACATCTGGTGTAGAGGATTAGGCCTAATTAAATATATATATGATAAAGTAGAAGGAAGAATTTTCACTGTTTACTTTAAAATGTGTTTTTATTTTTTGAAATTTGTGAATGTAAGAACTATTTGGAAATGCTTTTCTTGTAAGAAAAAGGCATTTAATTTGATGGATGGATGACCTTTCCCAAAATAATATATCACATAGGAAAAATATTTTCTTCTAAAATATAGTTATGTTTGTCCTAATCCAATCTCTTATTCTTAAAATACATTTTTCAAAATCTCAAAGTAAATTCTAGAGTAATACAGAATGCTTCTAAGTATATATATCCTTCAGAGTGAGGAAATATTTGAAAGTATATAGAATGTATTGAATAAATTAATTGCCTATCATCTTGATTTTCATGTGCTAGTTTTAACACCTGGTCAATTTATTTTATTCCACTAGACAATAATATCATGAAAACATACTGTGATGGAAATTAGTTCTGGAGCATAGGATTCCTACATTACTCTCTTCTATCCAATTTCCCCCTTTACTTTTCACATATGATTAAACTACACTAAACTCTAATTCCACTATTGAAGGACATCCTTGATCTTTTTTCTTATGTAGAAATGGGCAACAGTAATTAAGTAAATAGCTGATGTCTCTTGTTTTAGCTTTATTTTGGAATAAATGGATATGCTATCCTTAAAAAGAGTCCCTTTCTAAAAGCATTAGGCAAATATCAGCTGTAAAAATGCACTTTCCTCCTTTTCTTAAGTTTTCTTAATTATGTTTGATGTTCAAAGCAAAAGTATAACATTGCTGATGAGGATTTTAATATACAAATGTACATAGAGTAGGTACATAAAGAAAATTACATTATAAACAGGAGAGGATATAAGGACTTAAAGGAAAGTAAGATTTTTACATGTTACTCAGTTTAAAACATAGACACTAGTAGATCTATGTGGTAGAATAGTTCTATATCGTGGTGGTGGTGGTGGTGGTGGTTACAGGAATTTATCCTATATAATAAAAGCCTAATATGCAAATTGTTCAACCGGGAGTTCAACTGCTTGCTATGATGTGTGCTGACCACCAGGGGGCGGTGCGGAACGTGGCAGACATCAGTGGTACAGCGCTGGCAGCGGGCAGCAGTGGAGGCTCTGCCAGCCCCAATGGGCCCAAAGGAGAGCAGGACCACAGTGGGATGGCGGAGCAAGCAAGTGAGTGGGTGGCACCATGCCAAAGAGGGTGCAATCGGGGGCAATCGTCCCCAGTGGCAGTGGCAACAGGGGGCAGGGCTGCCACCTGGCTCCCAGGAGCTGAGGGAGCTGGGCAGGGGACCTGGCCCCAACCAATAGCCCCACAACGGTAACCAGCAGCCAGGCCCTGGGCTGGAACGGGGAACTGGGGGTGGGTGGCAGCGATCAACCTCCCGCAATGCCCAGGAAG
Organism: Eptesicus fuscus; assembly: GCF_027574615.1. Classification (NCBI taxonomy): domain Eukaryota; kingdom Metazoa; phylum Chordata; class Mammalia; order Chiroptera; family Vespertilionidae; genus Eptesicus; species Eptesicus fuscus. The sequence continues at coordinate 10,304,703 of NC_072474.1, read as the reverse complement.
GGGGCCATGACCTCCTGCTAGCTACCAGGGGGCAGGGATGACAGGGACGGAGGTGCAATGACAATGTGGGGTGTCCACCGAGCTCACTCTCACTCCTCCTGCTACCCTCCCCCGGGATGCCAAGGCTCGTGCACCGGGAAGTCCCCTGTGCTCAGGTGCCAGGCACCCAGGAGGAGCCCACCCCGCACCCACACAGCCTCTTCGGGGGTGGTGAGCCAGGCTGCGGTCACCAGGACCCTTCCTGTGGGTTCGTGCAGGGGCTGGTCGGCCAGGCCAGCCATGAGAGAGCACGCTGCCCCCCCCCCCCCAGCTTCTGTGCAGCACCACTGGGTGGCCCAGAGGCCCATGCTGTGCCCAGGCCCACGGCATCCGGCCGCACTCACCACATCTCTGCATGGGGACTCAGGCGCTGTGACTAAGGAGGAGAGGAGTGTGCGGGGGCTTGGAGGCACAGGTGCTCCCCAGGGCCCAGAGGTCAGCTGGGACATGCCCTTCCATGCCAGATGCTCGTGCTTCAATCACTGGCCAGGCCTAGGGACCGCACACACGCACGCCTTTCTTGCACCGGACCTCTAGTATATGTGATAAAATGACATAGAATTACATATGCTTTGTACCACTGTCAATTTCCTAGTTTCAATATTGTACTACAGTAACACAAGATGTAACCATTGGGGAACTGGATGAAGAGGACATGGCACCTTTCAACTTTGTAACTTCCTGTAAATCTGCAAATATGTAATCAGTGTTAAAAATTTAGACCAATGGAATAGAATAGAGAACCCAGATATCGACCCAAACCACTATGCTCAATTAATATTTGACAAAGGAGGCATGAACATGCAATGGAGTCCAGACAGTCTCTTCAATAAATGGTGTTGGGAAAATTGGACAGATACATGCAAAAAAATGAAACTAGACCACCAACTTACACCATACACAAAAATAAACTCAAAATGGATAAAGGACTTAAACATAAGATGGGAAACCATAAAAATATTAGAGAAATCCACAGGCAGCAAAATCTCAGACGTATGCCAAAGCAATATCTTCACCAATACAGCTCCTAGGGCAATGGAAACTAAAGAGAAAATAAACTAATGGAACTACATCAAAATAAAAAGCTTCTGCACAGCAAAAGAAACCATCAACAAAACAACAAGAAAGCCAACTGCATGGGAGAACATATTTGCAAATGTTATCACTAATAAGGGTTTAATTCCCAACATTTACAGGGAACTCATACAACTTAACAAAAGGAAGATAAACAACCCAATCAAAAAATGGGCAATGGACGTAAATAGAAACTTTTCAAAAGAGGACATAAGAAGGCCAAGAGACCTATGAAAACATGCTCAAAGTCAATAATCATCCCAGAGATGCAAATCAAAACTACAATGCGGTACCATCTCACACCTGTCAGAATGGCAATCATCAATAAATCAACAAATGACAAGTGCTGGCTAGAATGTGGAGAAAAAGGAACCCTCGTGCACTGCTGGTGGGAATGCAGACTGGTGCAGCCACTGTGGAGATCAGTATGGAGTTTCCCAAAAAACTAAAAATGGAACTCCCATTTGACCCAGTGATCCCACTTCCAAGAATATATCCTAAGAAAATGTAGACACCAAACAGAAAGGATATATGCACCCCTATGTTCATAGCAGCACAATTCACCATAGCTAAGATTTGGAAACAGCCTAAGTGCCCAGCAGCAGATGAGTGGATTAAAAAACTGTGGTACATCTACACAATGGCATACTATGCTGTGGTAAAAAAGAAGGAATTCTTACCATTTGCAACAGCATGAATGGAACTGGAGAGCATTATGCTAAGTGAAATAAGTCAGTCAGAGAAAGATAAATATCACATGATCTCACTCACTTATGGAATATAATGAACAACATAAACTGATGAACCAACACAGATCCAGAGACAGAGAAGCATTGATCAAACCATCAACCTCAGAGGGAAGGTAGGGGAGGGTGGGGATAAGGGGGAGAGACCAAATAAGGACTTGTATGCATGCATATAAGCCTAACCAATGGACACAGACACCAGAGGGGGTGAGGGCCTGAGTAGGGGGCTGGGAGGGCAGTGGGGGGACAGGGACACATATGTAATACCTTAATCAATAAAGAAAATAAAAATAATTTAAAAATAATAATGAAAAATAAAGTAAAAAAAAAGAAAAACAAATTGGCTTTCAATTCTTATCCATATTTACTTAGCAAGTGTCATTTCAATTTAAAATATAAATTCATAATTTTAACACTTTATTTAAGAGAATGTTTTATATACCCAATTTGCTCATCTACTTAGCAATTAGATTTCTGAAAAACTTCTACATTAAGCTTAATACATAGAAAATATATTAGCTTGTGTCAGAAATCCAGCAGCTTTTTGCCTTCATATTTCTATGCTCATATCCCCATTTCCAACTCAACCAGTTATATTTTATTTTTAAACTAGAGGCCTGGTGCACGAATGCATGCATGGGTAGGGTCCAGCTGGCCCACCCTGATGGGGGCTAGTGGGCCGGGCCAGTGCGGGGAAGGGGTTGCCGGAGGTTGGCCATCCGGCCCCACCCCCAATCAGAGTGGGGGGGGCGATTGGGGGCCAGGCCGACTCGGGGGAGGGGCCATGAGAGGTTGGCTGGCTGGCCCTGCCTCAGATCTGTCTGGCGGCGGCTGTGGGGAGGGGCCGCCCCTGATCAGTCCTGTTGGCCAGCCGCAGTGCGCATCATAGCCACAGTCATTCCGGTTGTTCAGGCATTTTGGTTGTTTGGCTTTTATATATATAGATGATTTTTCATAACATAATCATGTGGAACCATTTATATCAATACACATATAAAGAGAGCCATATTGTTAATTTGAAGAAAATATTTTAGCCAAAAAATCCATTCTATTGTCCCTATGTCTCCATGTGTCAGTTTATTAGCATAGAAAATTAGTTGATAAAGAGCACTGCAGCTAAAATCTCCTCCTGAATTACACTTTTCTTTCACTTAGATTGCATAATGCCATTGGTCTAATTATCACATTTGTTTCAATAACAGATGTAGCACTGCTCTTAATTTACTTATGTTTCTATGCTTAATGTAAGAATATATTAAATATAGAATTATGTGTATAGAAATATGTAAAGATAAAATACTTTTTATTTTATTAGCTGATTTCCTATTGACGTTAGGCTGCCAAATTAATATGGCTTAATCCTACCTTATAATAGAGAAACATGCAAATTGACCGCACCTCCGCTATGCCCATGATTGGGCCTGCCAGAAGCTGGGGGCGGGACTCCGGGTGGCCTATCCGGCCGTTGGGAAGACCAAGATGGCTGCGGGCAATCCTGTTAGTTCTGGGGGTCCAAGGGGCGATCGCCACGCGGGGGGGCGTGTCCAGGCCGAGCCAGGCGCTCCCCGGGTGTCCCGGGGGCGATCGCCACCATGGGGGGCGTGTCTGGGCCGAGCCGGGCGCTCCCCGGGTGTCCCGGGGGCTATCGCCACCATGGGGGGCGTGTCCGGTCAGAGCAGGGCGCTCCCCGGGGGTCCCTGGGCGATCGCCACCCTGGCCTAAATGGCTGGTGCTGAGAGGGATCAATGGGGCCGGAGGAAGGAGCGGGTGGTAGTTGACCACTGAGGGCATCTGCAGCAGCCGGATGCAGAGCTCGGGTCTGAGTTCTCCAGGTTGGCCTCCGTGGGGTCCGCGTCGTACCCATAGTGGCGGAGTGGGGACACTGGCATCGTAGCCCCAGCAGGAGGCCAGCTTCCCAAGCCAGGCTGCGGAGGGAGGGAGGGCCTCTGGGCTGGGAGCACTCCCCGACCCCAATGGACAGGGCACAGAGAGCGAGCAGCAGAGAGCTACTAGGGGTGGTGGGTGTGGTGGCCTGGCTTCCAAGAGGCTAGCTTCAGCTGCTGTGGCCTGCGCTGAGGTGGCTGGTGGTGGGGGCAACTGCGGGGGCGCATCCGAGGCTGGGGCACTGGGAGACGTGGGACTGCAGTCCAGAAAGCGAGGCTCAGGAGGATCTGGTCACTGACCTCCGGCATTGAAGCCGCCTCCTACAAGATGTATCCTAGCCTAGGTGTGTGGGAAGCAGGTTCAGGAACCTCTCCCTTTGCGGCGCCAGAGCCCCGGCCTGCCAGCGCCCCAGAGGAGACCCCCACCAGGATCGGGGGCTTGACCAGTCTCTAAACCAGGGTGGCCATTAGCCCAGGCCTGCCAGCACCCCAGAGGAGACCCCTGCGAGGATTGGGGTCATGGCCAGCCTTCAAACTGTGGCGGCCCCTAGCCCAAGGAGGCCTCCTGGCCGAGGACGCCTGAGTCTGTTCTTGACCTAGGGCCGGGCTCTCCCCGCAAGGGACTCAGAAGCCGCCAGAGTCTAACTGCCAGTCTCTGGGAGTGCATCCACTGTCCACCAAAAAGTAGGGCCATCAAACCATTCAGTCTCAGTGCAGGCACAGGTCCGTGGCTGACAGGGGGTGGAGGCCAGACCAAAACAAAACAACAGAAACACCCTGCCCACCTGGGCGGGTACTGCTGTAGTCCACGTGGCCTGGGCAGTGTAGAAAGCGCTACCTTCTCCCAGGTCCTGTGCTGGCACCACCGCCTCGCTCACCCTCAAGCCCCCCTGAGTCCTGACAGCAAAGTGTGTGGGGCATTCTGCAGGAGTTGTGCCGTTCTGGGTGCTTTTGCCCAAAGACACACTTTGGGATGAATTCAGAGCCACATCTCATTTCCCATGAGACTGGAAGAACCATGTAAAAGGATTTTGACAAAAGCTTTCCACATCTCTGTTTATTCTTTTGAATCCATAAAACGACCTTAAAAAAAGCATTCGGGCCACCTAAGAAAGAATGCACTTTCTGGCCAGAGCACGCAGGATTCTTTTGCCCAACAGGTTAAAGGGAACAGAGCTGGCACAGTGGGAATGGTCCCTGGTGCCCTATGAGGAGACCGGGGGAATGGGGTTGCCAAAATTCCATAAGCCTCTTGCCACCTTCTCCTTTGCAAACCACACCATCCAGATCCACCAGGACTGGAGGCAACTGGGAATCACAGCCGTGATTTGGGACATGGTAAGCAGATCTTGAGGGGCCTCTGAAAACACCTGCAACTGATTATAAGACTGGTCTTTATTTAAAAAGAAATAAAAGAACAGCTTTGTTGAGATATAACCCATATACTGTACATGTCACCTAAAGTGTACAATGAACTGGTTTTTTAAAGTAAATTCAGAGTGGTACAACCATCACCATGCTCAATTTTTAAATATCTTCATGACCCATCCCCTCCAAAAAAAACTTCTACCCACTGGAATCACTTTCCTGATCATCTTCCCCAAAATAGATTGCACTTTAAAGGTGGGTAAAGGAAAGTTGAGGGAAGTTAAAACACTGCACAAAGGATATTGTAAGATGACAAAGCCCAAAGTGAAGATCATGTGTTTTCTTTAAAATATATATATATTTTTAAAATTTCAGAAAGGGAGAGGGAGAGAGAGATAGAATCATCAATGATAAGAATCACTGATCAGCCGAAACCGGTTTGGCTCAGTGGATAAAGCGTCGGTCTGTGGACTGGAAGGTCCCAGGTTCGATTCCGGTTAAGGGCATGTACATTGGTTGTGGGCACATACAACCATGGTGGGGGGTGTGCAGGAAGCAGCTGGTCAATGTTTCTCTCTCATCGATGTTTCTAGCTCTCTATCCCTCTCCCTTCCTCTCTGTGAAAAATCAATAAAATATATTAAAAAAAAAAAAAAGAATCACTGATCAGCTGCCGCCCACAGGCCCCCTACTGGGGATTGAGCCCGAAACCCAGGCATGTGTGCCCCTTATCAGAATCAAACCTGGACTCTTCAGTCCACAGGCCGATGCTCTCTCCATTAAGCCAAACTGACCAGGGCCATGTGTTTTTTTCAAGTTCTGCGTGGTTGTAATGGTCCCCAAATCTATACTAATAAAAGGGTAAATGCTAATTAGAGTGGTTGTCTTCCGGACATCTTTCCAGACAAAGCCGCAGTGGCTACAAAGGCCAAGGCTCAGGCAGCCATAACCAGCTGCAGTGGCAGTAGCATTGGGGTTATGGGGGTGGTGCCTCCAGAGGGAGGCCAGACTGGGGGCCATGGCACAGGCAGTTTGGGGTGATCAGGCTGATAGGGGAGGGCAAGGTAGTGGCAATCAGGCTGGCAGGAGATCAAGGTAGGGGCGAGCAGGCAGGCAGGCAGTGGGGTTAGGGACAATCAGGCAGGCAGGCAGGTGAGTGGCTAGGAGCCAGCGGTTCCGGATTGTGAGAGGGATGTCCGACTGCTGGAAGTTGGACATCCCCTGAGGGGTCCCAGATTGAAGAGGGTGCAGATTGGGGTGAGGGGCACATCCCCCCTACCCCCCCTCCCACCAGTGCACGAATTTCATGCACCGGGCCTCTAGTCTATACTAATAAAAGGGTAATATGCTAATTAGACCAGATGTCTTCCAGACAAAGTCATGGTGGCAGGGGCCCAGGCAGAGGCGGTTAGGAGTGATCAGGCTGGCAAGGGAGAGCAGTTAGGGGCAATCAGGCTGACAGGGATTGGGCCTAAACCCGCAGTTGGACATCCCCGAGGGGTCCCAGATTGGAGAGGGTGCAGGCTGGGCTGAGGGACACCCCCCACCCATGCATGAATTTTGTGCACCAGGCATCTAGTATTCTATCATCTCCATACACACAAAAACACATATAGTAGTGAAAAAATTAGAAGGGTCTTATGAAATTCACCTGGCAATGTATTCAGCTGTTATAGGAATATCTGATCACTGAGTTACAATCTTGTATTCTCTTTATTGTAAATATATAATAAGTGAATTAACATGAGAATGCTAATTGTATTTTATGCAGGAGTCCCCCCCTTATCCGATGGGGATATGTTCCAATATTCCCAGTGGATGCCTGAAATTATGGATAGTACTGAAGCTTGTATGTATTGGTTTTCCCTACATATATATACTTTTTCACTTAAAGGAAGCACTTGAAGCTTCTCTTTGGCATATCAAAATTGTCAGCATCACTATTCTTGCAATTTGGGGCCATTATTCAGTAAAATAAGGGTTACTTGAACACAAGCACTGTGATACCGTGATGATCAATCTGATAACCAAGAGGACTAGTAAGTGACTAATGGGCCATAGCATATACAGCTTGGATACACTGGACAAAGGGAAGATTCATGTCCCCATGTGATGGAGAGGGACAGCTCCAGATTTCTTCATGCTACTCAAAACAGCGTGCGATTTAGATTATTTATTTCTGTAATTTGTCACTTAACATTTTTGGTTGAATTCAGGTAACTGAACTCATGGAAAGCAAAAACAAGGACAACTGTACACATAAATTATAAAAGTAATACATTTTAATTACTTTCATGATGTGAAATTAATGAGTTATTTATTTAGTTTTAGATCTTAATGCTAAGCATGAGACAAACAGAGCTGTTCCAGTCTCCCTGTAATATATCCACAAGCAGTAGGTGGTAAGCCTCTATCAAAAGGAAGTTGCCTATTAAGCTACAAAATTCCTCATTCAATTGCATGCTCCTGTGCATCCTGGTGTGCCTATTAATAGTTCAGGGAAACATAGAATCAAAGTCAGAAAGAAGTAAAATCTGTCATGAGATATTAGATTCTACCTTGAGGTGATGCTAAGCATTCTTCCATCAAATTGTTTTAACTATTTCTAGTTAAACTTATAAGAAAATTTGATCAGAGTAATCCCTTGAAAAAATAATGTTACAATCCAGGAGTTACAATAGAGGGATGCATTACAGTGCTAGAATTCAGACTTCCTATGATAACATCAATTAGCAAATATCCTATATAATCTAATCTAATAATAGACAAATATGCAAATTGGCCACACCTTCGCTACACCTAAGCCATGCCCACCAGCCAAGCCACGCCCACCAGCCAATCAGGATGAGTATACAAATTACCCCAACTAAGATGGCGGCTAATTTGCATATCAAGACAGCCTCGAAAGAAGCCAAGAGCTGCAGAAGGGAGTAAAGCTTCAAAGAAGCAAACAAGCTGGGAGGGGGGGCGGGGGGAGAAGGGAGGAGTGAAGTCAGGGCCGGGGTGAAGGGAGAAGCAGGCGGGCTGGCCGAGAAGGCGGGCTGGGGGACAAGGGAGGAGCGAAGTCAGGGCCGGGGCGAAGGGAAAAGCAGGCGGGCTGGCCGAGAAGGCAGGGCAGGTGACAAGGGCGGAGCGGAGGCGGGGCCGGGGGCGAACGGAAAAGCAGGCGGGCTGGAGGAGAAGGCGGGGCGGGCGACAAGGGCGGAGGGGAGGTGGGGTAGAGTGCAGCAGGAAATCCTATTGCAGGATTTTTCCTGCAACGGGAACGCTAGTAAAGAGATAATATGCAAATTGATCATCACACCCTCACACAAGATGGCCACCCCCATGTGGTCACAAGATGGCCAACTGCATGTGGTCACAAGATGGCCAGCAGGGGAGAGCAGTTTTGGGCAATCAGGCCAGCAGGGAAAGCAGTTAGGGGAGACCAGGCCAGGAGGGGAGGGCAGTTGGGGGTGGCCGGGCCAGCAGGGGAGGGCAGTTAGAGGCAACCAGGCCTGCAGGGGAGGGCACTTGGGGGTGACCGGGCCTGCAGGGGAGGGGAGTTGGGGGCGATCGGGCTGGCAGGGGAGGGCAGTTGGGGGTAATTGGGCTGGCAGGGGAGCAGTTAGGCATTTATCTGGCTGGCAGGGGACGGGTTAGGAGGTGATCAGGCAGGCAAGCAAGCAAACAGTTGGGAGCCAGCAGTCCCAGATTGTGAGAGGGATGCCCACAGAGATCAGGCCTAAACCGGTAGTCGGACATCACCTGAGGGGTCCCAGATTGGAAAGGGGGCAGGCTAGGCTGAGGGAACACCCCCCCACCCCAGTGCACAAATTTCATGCACCGGGCCTCTAGCAGTTACTATAAAAATGAAATAGACTAAAGTAAATTAAACTGAGACTAGACACCAAACAGATGTGCTTGCATCTTCATAAAAGGAAGATAAGTTGTAAATATAATATTGTTATTATTGGGGACCTAAAAAGAAATGATCTGTAATTTATCAGGTAAATCATAATATACCCACTCACATAATAGTAATCAACAAAGTTGGTAAACCCCCATTTAGCAGAAAGTTGTATATCTCAACAAGGATACTGAACATTTTGTTCAAGTTATTTGCAGGAAAAATAGGATTGAGGTTGATCAGAAGTTCAGGATTTTTGCATTCAGATCCATTTCCTGACATGCCTCATCAGAAGAGCATCACTTTCTTGAAAGACAATCCCATAAAGCCCATGGTGTAAGGGAAAAGCAAGCCATTCGATTTTTGGAATCTGAGTTTTATAGCTGAAGTTTCAATAACACTACCAGATTTGAATAGGCCCCCAGTGTCATATTGAAAAGTCAGCATAAATGACTAATTCCTTGTGGTAAAATGGCTGAGGGCTTCTTATATTGAGCTACCTAAGGAAAGGGGAACCTTCAGCTACAGAGGATTGCTTCATTGTACAACAGGGAATTGGAACATATGAAGGTCTTGACAGAAGAAACTTTTTGGAAGATATAATGCCGTAGGAGAAATTCAGCTGTATTAACCATTAATAGCAGTGTCAACTGGGCAGATTCCATGAATGAAACAAGGTTTGCAATTAGAGAGGTCCTTATGATACTTGGGTAATACAAATCATGTCAGATTGGGTAAATTAAATCTAACGTCACTGTCATGCCCCTTTGAATCCCTACAGTGACTCAGGGCTGCTCATTCAAGCCCCCTGAAGCAACATTCAGAAAAAAAAAGAAAATTTGATAGGCTAAACAAAATAAATACAGATTTTTTTTTATTTTTTTTTACTCTTGGTGGCTATAGATAATCCCTGGTTGACTCATACTGTTTCTATTTTTATCGTAGTCATGATCAAACCGATATAGCAACACCTGTATTTAGAAATAAAACAAAAATACCATGACCACCAACAATGACACAGGAACAAAATTTCTTTTTTTGGGAAGTCTCTTTTTCTGTAGCTTTCTTTAGAGAAGGATGATGAGAAGACCCAGCACACATAAAAAAATAACCTGAAGTTGTACCTTGATGGAAGACCTGTTTGATATTCTCCTGGTGTAGGTAAAAGGGCTTGCAGTGTCATGTTTACTGACCCTCTACTTTGCTTCTTTTGAAGAAAACCTTAGTGGCAGGTCAAGAACTGTTTGATTAACTGCTGAGTTAAATCTGAAGGAGAATACTCAGGAGTCCCTCCCAGGCAGGCTCTTCTAGCCTGTCTTTTTCTTACTATGCTTGCACATATTGGCTAATGTCAATTAATCACATAAATTGGTGACAGTGGATTTTGGACAATTTCCCCCCTTTCTCATAAAGAGAATGAATTATTCCATACAGAAGTAGACAACTTGCACAACCAATTCAGCTCAATTGTAATCCAGGGTGGACTTACTGCTGTCAAGGGGGAAGTATGGGTTGATGATTCTTCTGAGCTTCCCAGCTCAATGGTTTTCTGTTCACAATGTTAGCTTTCTCTTGCAGGCTGAATGTTGTATTAGAAGCTTCACTATAGAAGGAATATGGAGATCTATTTGACAAAATCTCTTCTAGAGAGAAAAAAAAGTTCCACCTCCTTTTAGGTATTAACTAATCTCAGCATAATTCTCCTCTTTATGCTATAATTTCTAGTTTGCCATCTGCAAAATTTAAATTAATAGAGGAAGTATAAAATTATAATAGCAATCAATTAAAACATACACAAAAAGCCTATGATCCTGTTTTAAAAATTACTAGTTACTTTTAGAAGCATAATATTTATTGATCAACTGTCAATAAATAGAGAAGCAATCAGGTGCATGGAGTTTAACTGGTTGCAAATGACCTAAAGCAGCATTTGTAGCAAAAGAAACATTGATATAAATCCAAGGGCAAACAAACTGGTACTCTTTCTCAGTACCCACTGGCATTTCAGAAACTATTCAAAAACCAACTTTTTAAATGTAAGAGCTGAACTACTTCTAAAAATATTGACAGATTTTTTAAAAGATGGACATTTTCACCAAAAGATGAATTTACCGTTTGTTGATTTGTTGATGACAGCCATTCTGACAGGTGTGAGATGGTACCATATTGTCATTTTGATTTGCATCTCTCGGATGATTAGTGGCTTTGAGCATGTTTTCATATGCCTCTTGGCCTTCCTTCTGTCTTCTTTTGAAAAGTACCTATTTAGGTCCATTGCCCATTTTTTGATTGGGTTGTTTATCTTCCTCTTGTTAAGTTGTATGAGTTCCCTGTAAATGTTGGAGATTAAACCTTTATCAGTGATAACATTTGCAAATATGTTCTCCCATGCAGTGGGCCATCAACAAATCAACAAACGACAAGTGCCAGCGAGGATGCGGAGAAAAAGGAACCCTCCTGTACTGCTGGTGGGAATGCAGACTGGTGCAGCCACTGTGGAGAACAGTATAGAGTTTCCTCAAAAAACTAAAAATGGAACTCCCATTTGGCCCAGTGATCCCACTTCTAGGAATATATCCCAAGAAGCTAGAAACAACAATCAGAAAGGATATATGCACCCCTATGTTCATAGTGGTACAATTCACCATAGCTAAGATTTGGAAACAGCCTAAGTGCCCATCAGCAGATGAGTGGATTAAAAAACTATGGTACATCTACACAATGGAATACTATGCTGTGGTAAAAAAGGAATTCTTACCATTTGCAACAGCATGGATGGAACTGGAGAGCATTATGCTAAGTGAAATAAGTCAGTCATAGAAAGATAAATATCACATGATCTCACTCATTTATGGAATATAATGAACAACATAAACTGATGAACAAACACAGATCCAGAGACAGAGAAGCATCGGTCAGACCATCAAACCTCTGAGGGAAGGTAGAGGAGGGTGCAGGTAAGGGGGAGAGATCAACCAAAGGACTTGTATGCATGCATAGAAACCTATCCAATTGACACAGACAACAGTGAGGACATGAGTGGGGGCGGGAGGTTGGGGGGTTATGGGGGGAAAAGGACACATATGTAATACTTTAATCAATAAATAAATTTTTTAAAAAGATGAATTTACCTGTGTTTTTCTATTGACTTCATATTTCAGATTAAATATTTCAAGCAATGTTTCAAAATGCTATGTACTATTTTTCCACAATTCAACCCAGATTTGAAGTGCAATATTTACTACAACTAAAATTAAAGACTGTTTTTGAAATGGCAACAATGACTGTTGTCTCCATCAGGGTGATACAGAAATCTATATATATAAAAGCCTAAGCAACCAGCCAACTGGCCAACCAGCCAGTAGCTATGACATGCACTGACCTCCAGGGGGCAGGCACTCAACAAAGAAGCTGCTGAACTGCAGTCTCTTGGCAACAGCAGTTCTCGGGTGATGCACCCAGAACCAGACAGGAGGGAGCCCATTTCCAGGGTGCATCATCTGACAACTGCCCTCTTGCAATCCAGGACCCCTCAGAGGATGTTGGAGAGTTGGTTTTGGCCCAATCCCTGCAAGCCAGGCTAAGGGACCCCACTAGTGCACAAATCCATGCACTGGGCCTCTAGTGTTATACAATGAGAGAAAAAGTATATACCTGTACAAGTGTCCACTTTTACAAATATTTTCTTGCTATAAAATTAGTGATTTATATTTACAGTATGAATGACAAGAAAAAATGAAGTTTAGAAAACATACTTCCCCCTAATTTTTCTACTGCTAATCATTTATACTGTATTTTAAAGTTTTTGACAATATGAAAGATTCCAAATAATAGCATAACCACCCACACATTTTTTCCACTAATCATTAAAAGGGTGTTTTTTACTTGAAAAAAAATTTACTGTTTCAATTTTTATTTTAATACTTATTATTTTTAAAAAATAACTACTCATGTAATCAGTTATAGCTCATATATATATATATATATATATATATATATATATATATATATATATATATATATATATTAGGGATGATAGTGATATACTTAATTTTTTAGATATTTTCAGATTATAGTCTAATCCAAATATTTTCTCATAATATGTCAATTTTGAATATGAAGGAACTAATATTTCAAAGTGTTAATAGATAAAACAAGAAATCCTAGATTAAATTCTCAAGGGTTCCCTCAGTTTCTAGAATTAGTACACAGAAGTGATCTTTCCAGTAATTAATCCTGAACTTATAAATTGAGAGTTATACTCTCCTTAAAGATATAGAGAAAATATTTGAACAGGAAATGAAAAAGTCAAGTGAAGAATGCAGGCTAGGGGAAACATCATATTCCAAAGAATAGAAAGATATTTATCGTAAGTATTTTGCTCTAGAACAATTGTAGGAAACTTTAAATGTAGTAAAGAAGAACTCAAATATGAGATAATAAAATAATTGATTAACGTAGAAATAGGAAACTAAATAAATACACAGAAAAGCAAAATAACCTTATTAGAGAATATAAACTATATACAGTAAAGAATGAACTAGACATCACTGACAAATGAAAAGCAAATCATTAACAAAGAGTAGGATTGAACCGATCACAGTGAATGCAAACAAAAATATAAAGAGATTAAAACTCAGAAAAGATAGTGTATCAATAATGGAAAATATCCTTAAAATAATGGAAATGGAATATACAAATGGATAGACTACACTAAATGTAAGGCAAATTTGGTACACAATACTTACTACCAAGGCTTATCTTATCTAATAAAAGAGTAATATGCAAATTTACCATACCTCCACTATACCCACAAGCCATGCCCACTAGCCAATCAGAAGCGAGTATGCAAATTAACCCAACCAAGATAGCTGCAGTCACGGAGCGAGCAGGAGGCTTGGGTTACCCCAGCAATGAAGGAAGCCAAGCTTCCCGCACACCCTGGCTGGGTGTGGACTCCACTCAAGGCTACAAAGTTTCAATTACAGAAGATAAATAAATCCCCCCAAAAATGGTGGCAGCCATGGAGCTGGAGAGAGCAGGAGGCTTGGGTTTCCCCGGCGATGGAGGAAGCCAAACTTCCTGGCTGGCCCAGGCCTCCACTCAAGGCTACAAAGTTTCAATTACAGAAGATAAATAAATCCCAACAAAAATGGCTGCGGCCACTGAGCGAGCAGGAGGCTTGGGTTTCCCCGGTGATGGAGGAAGCCAAGCTTTCTGCCCACCCTGGCCTGCCCTAGCCTCTGCTCAAGGCTACAAAGTTTCAATTATAGAAGATAAATAAATCCCAGATACCAGGGCCTCCGCTTGGGTTTCCGGGGGGCATGGCCAGCCTGCAAACCACCACAGACCCCTCGCCCAGGCCACCCCATGCCCCAAGGGAACCCCCACCCTGATCAGGAACACCCTTCAGGGCAAACTAGCCGGCCCCCACCAGTGCACAAGGCTTCTATCCTATCTAATAAAAGAGTAATATGCAAAATGACCATCACTCCAACACACAAGATGGCTGCCCCCATGTGGACACAAGATGGCCAGCAGGGGAGGGACCAGGTCTTCAAGGGAGGGCAGTTGTGGGCAATCAGGCCTGCAGGGGTGGGCAGTTGGGGGTGACCAGGCCTGCAGGGGAGGGCAGTTAGGGGAGACCAGGCCTGCATGGGAGGGCAGTTAGGGGCAATCGGGTTGGTAGGGGAGCAGTTAGGCATCAATCAGGCTGGCAGGGGCGTGGTTAGGTGGTGATCAGGCTGGCAGGCAGAAGCAGTTAGGGGAAATCAGGAAGGCAGGCAGACGAGCAGTTGGGAGCCAGCAGTCCTGGATTGTGAGAGAGATTTCCGACTGCCCGTTTAGGCCTGATCCAACTGGGATCAGGCCTAAACAGGCAGTTGGTCATCTCTCGAGGGGTCCCAGATTGGAGAGGGTGCAGGCTGGGGTAAGCGACAACCCCCGCCCTCTGCACAAATTTCGTGCACCAGGCCTCTAATTCTGATATAATTATAGAATCACAGATGATAGAAATTTCTATATATTCAAGTAGACAAAACATTTTATATAACATCTAGCATATATATCGCTCATGAGTTCCTCTGAGGAAAAAAAAACTACATTTAAACAAACATTTTTATTTATTTAATCCAGGACTGCTGGCTCCCAACTGCTTGCCTGATTGCCCCTAACTGCTTCTGCCTGCAGCCTGATCACCCCCTAATCACTCCCATGCCAGCCTGTTTGCCCCCAACTTCCCTCTCTGCTGGCCTGGTCACCCCTAACTGCCCTCCTGCAGGGTTGATCACCTCCAACTGCCCTTCCTTGCAGGCCTGTCCCTCTCAACTGCCCTCCCTTGCAGGCAGGGTGCCTCCCAACTGCCCTCCCTTGCAGGCAGGGTGCCTCCCAACTGCCCTCTCCTGCTGGCTATCTTGTGGTGGCCATCTTGTGTCCACATGGGGGCAGGATCTTTGACCACATGGGGGCAGCTATATTGTGTGTTGCAGTGATGATCAATCTGCATAGTTCTCTTTTATTAGATAGGATAGAGGCCTGGTACAGGGGTGGGGGCCAGCTGGTTTGCCCTGAAGGGTGTCCCTGATCAGGGTGGGGTTCCCTTGGGGCGTCGGCCTGAGCGAGGGGCCTGTGGGGTTTGCAGGCCAGCCACGCCCCCTGGGATGCAAGGGGAGACCCTGGTATCTGGGATTTATTTTCCTTCTACAACTGAAACTTTGTAGCCTGGAGCAGAGCCAAGCCTGGGGCTCCCTCCGAGGCCTGAATCCATTTGTGTTGGGGTTATAATTGAAACTTTGTTGCCTTAAGCGGGTGGGCCCGGCCAGGGTGTGGGAAAGCTTTGCTACCCCTGTTGCCAGCGGCAACCCTGGCCTGCCTCTCAAGGTCCATTCTGCCGCCATTTGTTTGAATTTGTTTACCTTCTATAACTGAAACTTTGTAGCTTGAGTGGAGGCTAGGCCTGCAACAGCTGGCAGAAAGCTTGGCTTCCCTGTTACCTAGGAAACCTTACTCTCTGTGGCTGTAGCCATCTTGGCTTGGGTTAATTTGCATACTCGCTCGAGATATATCAAAATAAGAATATGGAATGAAGATTCCATGGCAAATATATGGTGGTAAACATCAAATCCATTTAAATAGAATTATTCTACTAAACAATTGTGTGGCCCTAGCCGATTTGTCTCAGTGGATAGAGCGTCAGCCTGTGGACTGAAGGGTCCCAGGTTCGATTCCGAGCAAGGGCACATGCCCGGGGTGCAGGCTCAATCCCCAGTGGGGGGTGTGCAGGAAGCAGCCAATCAATGATTTTCTTTCATCATTGATGGTTCTATCTCTATCTCTCTCTTCCTTCCTCTCTGAAATTAATAAAATATAAAAATAAAAAAACAGTTGTGTGAATTAAGGATATACAACAGAATATACTAGGTAAATATTAGAAGCCTGACTACATAAAAACTAACCTAATCATGCAGTATGTGTACCAATGGAAGATAGAAGAGAAAGTCAATGCAAATTACTCTTATTTTAAAGCAGTGAGTTAATCAGTGATGCCTAGAATTAAAATACATTGAAATTATATATGTTATAATCTCTTAATTTTTTATCATTTTTAATATTAAAGTCTTAAATACTCCATTTTGTAAAAAAATTATTAGATACAAAATTATTACAATTTCACTCCTGTTTTTTTTAAGAAAAAAGTAAAATAAGGTCTTTTTATTATTTTTTAAATATGTTTTTATTGATGTAAAGAGAGAGGAAGGGAGAGGGATAGAGAGATGGAAACACTCACCAGCTGCCTCCTGCACGTACACTACTGGGGATCAAGCCCACAAACCAGGCATGTGTCTTGACTAGAATCAAACCAGTAAGCTCTTGGTTCATAGGTTAATGCTTCAACCACTGAGACACATCAGCCAGGCAATGGTAATTAATTTTGTGTAATAGAAATCTGGAGAGGTTTTCTTTAAATTTATGGAATTTTTAAATAACTTATATCCATCATGAACAGCTATTACCTTAGAAATACCAAAAACAATTTTTTAAGTAGTTTGTTTCTTGAAATAAGATTAGTTTGACTCATTTGGCTAACCTGACTTCAAATATAAAAAGTTTGTTTATGTGAACAGTTGCCTAAATTTTGAAGATTTTACACCTTTTTTGCTATCTTACTTATTTTTCTTTGTGGTTATTTAAATACCATATTCAAGACACAGAATGTTGAAGGTAAATATCAATTATAAAATGTTTCATTTGGGAAAGCTGAAATACACATAAAATGTTTGATTGGCATGACAAAGAATGAGCCCAGTGGGTGGGCTTAGTAGTTGAGCATCTACCTATGAACCAACAGGTCACTAGTTCAATTCCCAGTCAGGGCACATGCCTGGGTTGTGGGCTCCATCCCCAGTAGGGGGCATGAAGGAGCAGTCAATGGATTATGTTTCTCTCTCAATGATGTTTCTTATCCCTCTCCCTTCCTCTCTATCTAAAGATAAATAAAAACATTAAAAAAATAATGAAACATGGCCTAGAAATTTAATTCCTCTTGTTTGCTCTTTCATGTTTTTTTTTTCCCCTCAGGAATTAGCAAGTGCCTTTAAAAACCCACAGTGATACCTTGTGCTTCATTTTTTTTTTAACTTTTATGGATTTCAATTCACACAATAAATATAGGATCTCCTAAATGAGAATATTCCCCATTGTCACCCCTGTCTTCACTATCTCCAATAAGCTAAATTTTATCATCCTAATATATAAAAACCCTGGGTTGTAATGACCAGTAATGACCGGAGGCTGACCATCCAGAAGTCAGTGCTGGCCCTGCCCCCAAGCAAGCAGTTAAGGGCAATCAGGCAGGCAGGCAGAGGGGTTAGGGGTGACCAGGTAGGCAGACCAGCAATTAGGGGTGATCAGGTCAGCAGACAGTCCCTCGCTGGGCTGGCCCCACCCCCCAGCAAAGAAAGAGGGAGGCCCAGGCCAGCCAAGCCATTGCACCCCAGCCTGTCGCCTGCAGAGGGAGGCCACCGGTGGCAGGGGAGGGGGGGGCAGTGCTGCACAGATGGCAAGCAGTGGCAGTGGCGGGGGTGGGGTCAGCTGCCTGCAGCCCAGGGAGGGAAAACCCCGATGGGATCTGATCTCAGGCCAGGCCTAGGGACCCTACCTGAGGGGTCCCGGATTGTGAAAGGGTGCAGGCTAGGCTGAGGGACCCTCCCAAGTGCACGAAATTTCATGCACCGGGCCTCCAGTTTAAATATCAAATAAGATAGTGAAACCTCCACTGTTCTGAATTATCTTATTTGATATAAAGAAAATAAAATTGAAACCACCCTTAAACTTATGGCTACTTTGTGTCTTGAAATGGTCAATGTGCTTTTTCCCGTACATTTCCTGTCACCAAGCATGTTGGGAAACCAGCATTTCTTAGACTACTCCTCCGTCTCCAAGACTTCCCTCTCAGATGTTCACCCCAATTCCATAATATTTTTAAAGCAATGTAGACTTAGAAAACAACTACAGAAATAATACTGACCATTTTCATGTAACTTCATCCAGCTCCTCTCAATGTTACATAAATATAGTACAATTTGCAAAACTTAGAAATGAACATTGGTAGAGTGCTATGAGCAGAACTGCAGAGTTTACTGAACTTCAGTTTTTCCGTGAAAGTCTCTCCTCTTTTTCAGATCAAATGCAGGAACTCTCCTTGCATTGAGATGCGACTGTCACTGTACTTACTCCCCTTCGGTGTGTTACATACGGTTCCTGGGTCCTCCCTTGTGTATGCCCTTTACGTATTTGAATATTTGGGTATTTTCTGTTGTCTGATTTTTTTCTCAGGATAGATATAAGTTACGAATTATTTGGAAGGGTACTGCATTCATTTTATATCTCTGCCATAAATATACCACAAACCCAATGGCTTAAAACAATAAAATGTATCATCTCACTGTTCTATAGGAAAGAAATCCAACTTGCCCTGGCTGGTTTTCTCTGCTCTGGGTTTTACAAGCTGAAATCAAAGTGTTAGAAATGTCCTTATGGGAACTTTTTTGGGGAAACCTACTTTTCACCTCATTTAGGTTTTTCTGAATTCAGGTTCCATTTCTTTGCTGGCTGTCAGCAGCGATTTCAGCTTCTAGAGCTACTTACATTCCTCCTGCTACCCTGCTTCCTCCATCTTTAACCAGCAGTGGGGTATTGAGTCCTCAGTTTTCACTTGGAAGTTTTCAGTTTCCTCTTCTTGGAAGAGACGGCTAAATAGCTGACCTAACTTTTATTTTGTTAATCCTCACCTAAAGTTATTTTTCCTCGTTGATTTTTAGAGAGAGTCAAAAGGGTGGAAGGGGAAGAGATAGGAAAGAGAGATAGGAGAGGGAGAGAGAGAGAGAGAGAGAGAGAGAGAGAGAGAGAGAGAGATCACTGCCTCCCGCATGCACTCCAGACCAGGATCAAACTAAAACCGGACACAATGGGTCCTAGGCCGACTGTCACTAGTTGAGCCAAATTAAGCAGAGACAGGGTTTAATCATATAAGAGAATTTATTCCAATAATGCCTGCAATATGGGGAGAGCAGTCAGTCACCCTGGAAATTTTACTCTGATCCCCCTCGCCCGTTGGCTGATTATATACCCACTAGAGGCCCAGTGCACAAAATTTGTGCACTGGTAGGGTCCCTAGTGGCTGCCAGCTGCCGTCCTAGGCCTCTCTCCCACCCCCAGCCCCCACTGCCTGCCAGTTCCAGTGCCTCTCTGCCTTCCCCCAGCCAGCTTTCCCTGGCCTGGCCGGCCCACACCCTGGTGGAACTGGAAGAACTCCCATCGAGGGGACAATTTGCATACTACACTTTTATTACATAGGATGAGGAAAGAGATAACTTCATGCACCTGCAAGCTGCAAGTATAACAGGGAAAGGGAAGGGGAGGGTCTTCAGCCCAGCCTTCAGGAGCTCAAAGTCCCATAACAAGGTGGCAAATCTTCTATGATGTTACAAACAGCTCAGCCCCATTCCTGGGACAGAATGGTCAGCGTTCCTGAGGCAAACTCCCAGAGCAGGTCAGGGTCTCAGCACAGCCACGGAATCAAAGAGTGTCCTGTCCTTGGTCTGTTCTCAAAATGTATTTATTTTCTGTGTAATGGACCCATTGAGGCATCTATTTTTTATACAGCCTTGTTTTATCCTCCAGTTTCTCAGGTTCTGTAAGAAAACTCCTTGTTTGTAGTTAGGAAGGTGAATAATTATTAAACTATTTTGGCTCTATCCTTATTACATGCCCTTCCCCTCTATCAAAACCTGCAACCCAGGAATCAAACCTCGACCCTTTGGTGCACAGACTGATGCTCTAACCACTGAATAACACTGGTCAGTGCTGACCTAACTTTTAAAAACAATGTTTTAGTTAAGGCTAACTTTTAAAAACAGTGTTTTCTTAAGGCTAACAACAGAATGTACTGGATAGCAACACTGTACTCTTGGTAAAATTGTTTTTTATAGAGGCATGGGTTAGCAATTCTGAAACTATATTATCCTTGGGTTGAACAAACAAGTAAGTATATTATAGATATGAGAGCTAAGTACCTCACTGTTGGATAAAGAATGTAGTGACAGGCCATTAATAATAGTCCACACGTAGGACCTGATCTTCATTTCTAAATAAACCATTTTCAATTCTGAACCTTTTAATGATTTTTTTATATTTCTATAACTTATCAATGGACTGTTTTCAAGCAACAACTGAACTCATTTCTCAAATGATCTTTAAATTATTTGACATTTAAATGGCAAATCTAACATTGACAGTTTTACTTCCACTGATGTGGCAGCAAATATCTCTGACCAAGTCCCCACAGGCACAGTGATGGAAACTACATTACTACTTCTTTCTGATCAACAATCATAAAACAGCATCAGTTGTATGATGCATCCCAATTTCAGAGGTGAAATATGTGAACTAAAAACATGTAACTTAGAATGAATAAAATACTGTAAATATAAAATGCAGGAGATACTAATCAGTTAAGTCTGGGTAAACCACAAACTTATTCTTAGTTCCCTTACTTGTTCAAAGACAGGAAAATATCACCTTATTTCACATTTAAATTACTCCCAACTGTAATTCCTGTATCTCACTACACATCACTGACACACAAAAATTATCTCTATATATAAAAGGCTAATATGCTAAGTGTCCAACCAGTCATTATGACACGCACTGACCACCAGGGGGAAGGTGCTCAATGCAGGAGCTGCCATAATGCACACTAGCCATTTACAGATAAACAGCACCACGGACCTGGCCACACAAAGCAACACTTGGCTCCCCCCAAGTGGGACACAGGCTCTGCCACCACCCTGGAGCAACACCCCACCAAATTGCAGCCAATGCTGCCAAGACACCATGGTGCAAAATGCAGCTCACAGCCCAGCCCAGCCTGGAAACCGTCACGGTGGGAGCCAGGTAATGATGTCTCATAGCAACACCCGGCTTCCTCTCCCTAGCAACTAGCCTCCTTGCAGTTTCTTCAGCCCAGGAACATGAGTTGCTTTATGCCCAGGTGGAAACATTTTACACTTTAACCAAATGTCTGTCAAGCGTTTTCCCATGCCTCATCTCATTTGATCCTCACAGAAGTCCTGGAGTAGGTAGATAGGAGACTCAGTAGAATCCTATTTTCTTTTCATTAGCCAGAAAACAGAGATTTAGAAAGCTTAGAAACTTGACCCATCTGAAAAGAAGTAAGAAATGGTGGACCTTGAAAATGACTTCAGGTTTTCTCTCTGCACAGAATATAGTCAAACACTGCTGCAGTTAAATATTTTTACCCTTTGTTCTCCCTGCATGATCTACAATAATAATCCGCTTCATGTTGATATTTACTGCTGTGTTGCTGACAATTACCTGAAAGAGAAGTTGGGGTGCTTCACTGGGCAGGAAAAAATTTAGCTAAATCAGAAAGCAGGTCTAATTAAAGCAAGTTTATTCTATATATATAAAAGGCTAAGTTGACTTGCACATGCATGATACATGTAAAGTTCTCACCGGTGCCAATTGCACACTTGTGTTTCGATCTGTCACTGTCGATCAGATTTTGGTTGACACTTCTATTATAGAGAAAGGGTGAATAGCAATATTAAAATATTTCTTCTCATTAATTTCCTTTCAATGTGCACAAATTTGTGCACCGGGCCACTAGTTATAAAATAATTGTCAACCAGCATAAATGTATAGCCAAAGAAATCCTCCTTTTCCCAACAATGGTAACATTGATAAACATATGAGCACATGTATTACAAGGTACACTAAATTAGAATTTTATGAACTGGTAATTCAATATGCTGACAATATACATACTACACATACACATGCACACACACATATAAATTATTTGTATATTTGACAGTTAAATCAGCTTTAATATATATATTAGAAGATACTCAAAATTTAAGCCTTAAACCAACATATCCTAGATTCTAATTGTACCCATTCATTTAAAATGTTTCACCTTAAAAATCACTATCATTAAATTCCACTCTATAAAATATTTAGAATCTAAATATATTTCTATTCATGCTTCAGAAAGCTTTCAACATGGGCTCTTAGGGGATTCAGTTTATTGATATTAGTACATAATGTTCTCACCATTGGATAAGGAGTTCATTAATAGCAGTTTGTAGCACATTTCCTCTACAAATAAATCTTAAGAATGTTCCAGGATGTCAATTCATAATCTTATTAAAAAGCACATGATAATTTCAACTATAATTAAACCTCATCACATATGGTTCCTTTCCATTATCTACAAATAACTACCGGATGAACAAATGGTTACTTGGCAGTAATATTTATTCTAGGAAAAAATAACCTTTTGAAAACATTTAATAACTATAGAATTAATGCAAAAAATGATGGTATATGCTTATATACACACTGTTGATTTTTCACAATTTAATTATTGATCTGCTTATATCACTATTTATCTTTCATGTCTAAATCATTGGCTTAAAATAACTTGGAATGCATTTATTATTGTTATTGCCCAAGAAAAAGGTATTTCTAAGTGCCAAATGGTTTGTCTTTGACTAGCAAATAAGCTTCATAAGTGTTTATAGCTGATAAAACATCCCTAGCATCTTTATAAAATTATAACATAGCTTGTTACCAGGGTAGAAAAACTAGACAATTCCAGCAGTAGAGCACAGAAAAAACAACATGTACTTTGGCATTAAAAGCCCTGGTTGTATTTTCATAAAAGACTTTCTAGCAATATGGTCTTTATCATGTTATTTAACTTATTCCTTAGTTTCTTGATCTATAACATAAGAAGAATGGTGATACATCATTGCATTGTTGTGATCATTTGTTACATTAAGGTATATAAAGTTCCTGACATAACTGCCAAATGAGTGGTCCTTTATGCATTAAAATGATTCATGATCCATACATATAGAAAGGTTTTCTTTTCACTATCGCCTCTTATGCATTTCAATGAAAGATTAAACTACATTGATTTACTTGTAGATTACTTATATACATACCATGAATTTGCTATTAACATTTACAGTGGAACCTCTATTCTCAAACTTAAGTTATTCGGAATGCTATTCAAGAAGCAGTTTGTTTGAAAACGGAATCATATTTTCCCATTAGAAATAATGTAAATTGAATTAATCCATTCTAGACCCACAAATCATTCCCTGTTTTAACCTTTCTTGTATACCGTACATGTCTAATGCACTGTTTAATATATAAACAAACACTTTTTAAATATATTGAACCACCTCTTACTATCCCTAAACAAATCAGTTTTAACACTGGCACTCATGATAGGGGTGTCTTTCAGGAAGTTAGTATGTTGCATCTTTGCTTTTTCACATATCACTGCCTCTGAAATGCTGTCACTGGCTAACTGCTTTTCATTTATCCAAATCAACAACAAAGTTTCTACCTTTTCAACTGCCTGTGATCATTGTTTCTTTCACACCTTTAGTAACATCAACACTCTTGATGGCCTCTTTATGTTTTAAAATCTGGCTAGTCATCCATTTTGCCAGCAACAAAAGCCAAAAAACAAAAACAAAAATATTCACAGCACAATTTCATGAGGTTTAGTGGTAAACTGTCTGACATTCTCTCTTTTGTTTGTTGCCCTAGAGATGGCTTTTTTGTCATGCTGATGTATCTGCAATGAAAGGGTTGTCAGGTCAAAATCCGAAGTTTGGCTCAACAACTGAGACATTTTTTCAGTGACAACTTGGTCAATAACTGAATTGTTTGGGATGAGAGACATTGAAGAACGGAGGTTTGACTCTATTTTATTCTAATATTTAACTTTTTGTGGATCATCTGTAGCCTCAATGAATGTAAAGGTCCTCGATGGCAGGGATAATCTTCTATTTTTTTTTATGCTTTTTCCCACCATGACACCATAGTCTGATAAGTCCTGAAGAGCTAAACAATAAATCCTAACAAAATAACAACAAAAGTACTTGAAGTGTTGCAACCAGTAGAGATTTAAAAAACTGATATGCAAAGTGTTTCCATTTCTTACTGTTATTTTTGCAATTAGGTGGCTATTTGGGCTTCAATTATGTGGAAAAACTCTTCCTACAAAAACAGATTTTGATGGGTTCACCTCACTGCCAACATCACATACTTTCATAGAAACATACAGCTGTAGTTTCAACAGATATGTGGATGTAGACAACTCTCATATCCCAAAAACAGAGTGTTATATTTAGAATAAGCGACTAGTGGCAAATTAGAGTGTATTTGAAGTAGAGTTTATGGTAAGTCTAAGTTTTATAGACAAATTCTGACTAAGAAGTCAATATTCATTGCAATTAGAAATAAGAGTCATGGCACATGAAAGCACTTATTTTGGTGCCAAATGTAAGAGACATGCAAGAGATCAGTGAAAAAAG
Organism: Eptesicus fuscus; assembly: GCF_027574615.1. NCBI lineage: Eukaryota > Metazoa > Chordata > Mammalia > Chiroptera > Vespertilionidae > Eptesicus > Eptesicus fuscus. Next base: position 10,279,787 of record NC_072474.1, on the reverse strand, counting down.
TGGAGCTTTGACAATGGATGAAAAGGACAAATGCACTAATACAAGTCCCTTAGATACAGACCTGGCCAAGAATTTCATACAAATTTACTAAGAAAATATTAAAAATTAAAATAACATTTGTAATTCTTATGTATGAATAATATATTATGCATTGCTTTTACTCTTTCAAATCATTGTTGTTTTATTTATAAAATTGTGATTTAAATTTATTGATTGCAATTTTTAAATCCACTACCTGAATCCTGTGATAAGTGGACCCGAAATGATGCTTCAAGTCAGGATCTAGGGAGTTTGGAATCACAGATCAGGTAAGCAGCATTCCATGTATAATTTTCTTTCTCTTATTTGCCTACATATTAAACAAATATGTGGCATTGCTTATACACAGTGATTGATGAAATTTTATGCATAGATATACATATAAACACAACTTGTCACATACAAATAATTTATTTTTTCTTTCATTTTACACCTTCCCATGTGCATAGATTATTCACATTTTTTAAAGGTCAACAGTGTCAGGAGCCTCTCCTTGGCAGCACTAAGGATGTCCTATGGGGAGCGGGCCTAAGCCGGCAGTCAGACATCCCCCGAGGATTCCCAGACTGTGAGAGAGTGCTGGCCGGCCTGAAGGACCTCTCCCTGAGAGCATGAATTTTGTGCATCAGGCCTCTAGTCAGTACATATATGTATAGATTAATTAACATGTATATAAGAAATTACAATGTAATATGTTTCAAAACCGATGCCTTATTGAATCCTTCTTGTTCAAAATGTTTTCAATGTTGAAAAGACATTTCATTGAAGAAACAGGTCAGATAAAAGTCAGTTTCTGCCAGCAGAAAGTCAGTTTGGTAAACTGTCAGTAAATCCTTAACAGTCTCAGAAGGAGAAAACTATTTCAGTTATGTATGTGAAAGAGCTTTAGCAGCTAAACTTTAGAAGGAGCAAAGGAGATAAGCTTACATTTGAGGAAACAAAACAAGCAAAAAACACCACCTATTTTGCTCTGCAATAAAATGATGCCAAAACCTTTTGCTTCAGAAACACTCCTGAGAAGTGAGGAGATACACAGCCAACAAATTCTCACATTTTAGTCTGTGATTTCGTTTGACACTTTAAATCATTTAATACTAAAGCTAGAAAGACTTTAGAGAGTGTATCATCCAATCCCATCATTTCCAGTTAAAAGCACATTGGATTTGGAATCAAAATACCTGAGTTAATTTCCTTTTCAGTATTTCATGGTAGAGTTTCCTTAAGTATGCCATTTAAACTCTGAGCCTTAATTCCACTTCTACAAAGCAGGAATAATGATATCTAATTTAAAGGTTTGTAACAATAATTCTGTTAATTTCCTATTGTTGCTGTAACAAATGACCACAAACTCAGTGGCTTAAAACAATACAAATTCATTATCTTCCAGTTCTGGAAGCCAGAAGTCTAAAAAGGATTACATAGGGCTATAATCAAGGTATTGGCAGGCCCAAGTTCCTTCTGGAAACTGTACAGGGAAATCTGTTACTTTACCTTTTCCAGCTTCTAAAGGCTGCCTCAAATTCTTGCTCCTGGAATCTTTCTTCCAAATTGGATACTGACTCTCCTGCCTCCCTCTGTCCCATATAAGGGCTCTGATTACATAGGGCCCCCTGGACAACTTGGGATACTATCCCCAGCTCAGGGTCAGCTAATCAGCAACTTTAATTCCCCTTTTCCATTTAACAACATTATTCCCCGGTTCTGAGGCATTATTTTGCCTGCAATTTTGCCTATGATTATAACTACTCAAAAAATACATCAAAAGTGCTTTATGTGAATCAGCAATTCCTGGTAGCAGAAGCAAGGAAACAATGGTCAGGGTCTCATTGTTAATCAGCAGCAATGCTCACCTTGGCCCAGGCCTCCTAAATACCTGACCAGAATGTTGCACAACATGAGGGATCTGGCAGGAAGCAATATAGATAAGACCATAAACTGGTCTTAGATTCTCTAACAGACATTCTGAAGACATAGCTGGCTGTTGGATTCAAGATGAACTTCTGACATCAAGCAGCCTAGATTGACTGTAGTTGCACAATTATTTAATTCTGAGAACTCTAGCAATTTTCTTAATCTCTATGAGTTATTCTCCCTCTAGGTAAAATAGGGATAATAGTAATTATCTCAGAGGTTTACTGAAAAAAAAAATTAAATGAGAAAATTCATGTCAAATGTTTAGCAAACTGGCACACAGCAAGTGCTCAATAGATACTGTCTTCAACGTGTACAGGGATTGGCAAAAGTAGATTTACAGTTGTGATAACACAAAACACAGAGTTTATTCTTGTATTATTATTTATTAATTAATGTACTATTTCCTATACAAACATCTGTAAACCTACTTTTTCCCACTCCTGTACAAATACATACATTTTCCAGCCAAAAAAAAAAAAAAGTCACACTAAGCACCAGGCACTCTGGAATGTAAAAATCTGATTTAGACTCATATTATGGCCTTAATAAGTTAATAGTCCAATTGTGAAATAAGTAAAATGTATTTTTTATCTAATTAAAGCATTTTCATATGTAAACTGGCCTTCTTCACACTGCCTTCTATTCCTTTGATCTACAAAGAAGTAATAGGTGCCAAATCACAACCTATTGAGAAAACATTGCTGACCATGACCAAATTCAAAAGCTTGGGCCTGAAACAGAGTGAAAATAAAATTACCAGATCAAGGGAAACTTGAAAATGATAAATAGTAGATATATGAAAATTATATAATATCCTATTTTAAAATGTAAAAATTATATCCTACCTAATAATAGACAAATATGCAAATTGACCATGCCTTCGCTATGCCCGCGATTGGCCAGGAGGCGCGGGGGGGCAGGACTTGGGGTGGCCGGGGTGGCCGATTGGGCTGGTGGGACGCTGAGCTCCCGTCGCCAGCGGCAGCTCGAGCTCAGCGTCTGCGCCATGGCTGTGCTGCGGCACAGAAGGGGCCTCTGGGGCAGCGAGTTCACGTCCCGCCACGGACCATCAAAAGCGGGGGAGCTGGGTGCCTGTCCGCTCAGGCACCAGGCCTTTCAGAAGCCTTTGCCGCACTGGAGGCTTCTGAAAGGCCTGGTGCACCAGCGATCAAAAGCAAAAGCGTGGGAGCTGGGTGCCTGTTCGCTCAGGCACCAGGCCTTTCAGAAGCCTCTGCCGCACTGGAGGCTTCTGAAAGGCCTGGTGCACCAGCGGACAGATACCCAGCTCCCCTGTGATCGAAAGCGCAAGGTGTAGGGGACCCTACACATGCATGATTCAATTGTGCACTGGGCCTCTAGTATATATATATATATGAACCTGTTCATATGTAAGTATATACATACCCATAAAATTTTATATACTAGTAAACATATGCACAACCTCTCTTTCTCCCTCCTCCTTCCCCCTCTCCCTCTGTCATGCCAAGGATACAGCCAGAAGGCAGCATTCCACAAGCCAGGAAGACAAACCTCACCAGACACCAGGATCAAGTGCAGCACCTTGATCCTGCACTTCCATCCTCTAGAACTATGAGAAATACATGTTCATTGCTTATGTCACCTAGTCTATGGCCTGAAATGACTAAGATAGAAAGTAATTCTACTTCCTTTCCAATTCTGAGTGGTTCTATACAAAGATTTGAATTGTTGCAGCTAATCTAAATTGGTTCACTCAACACAGATCCTAATCTCTCTTTATTTTTCTTACTTTAGTGGCTGAAAAATTACATTTCTAGATTTACCTGTGCCACTAGGTGGGCAGTATGACAGCATTTTTCCAATAAGCCATAAGTAGTAGTACACAAATGCCATTATTTATTTTTCCTTCCTCTTACTGCCTAAGATATGTGTTATATCTGTAGCATAGCAATTGTCACTAAGGATGTTGGAGCCAAAAGAGAAAGCTCTTGGTTTATTCATGAAAGATTGGGTGTACTGCCCTGGACTGCACACTTTAAGACAACTCTCACGCAAGAAAATTAAACATACTTGGCTAAGCCCCTATAACAGAGGTTTCTGCAACCCACATAGGAGTTCCATCCTAACTGATACACAGACCTGGGAAAATTCTATTACTCTCTAACCATGTCTCAGAGGCCCTTATGGATTCCTCTATATGTGATGAAAGCATGACTGTCTTTCTTCCTTTGTATTTTATAACCCAAAATAATGCTCATTTACTTGAACGTTAAATGAATCATTTACTTGAACAGCTACTCGCAAAACTGTGTGCCTTTGGAGACAAAGATAGTAGGTGTCTTTGCAATATTTACATTCCCCATGGTGCTTAGGACAGTTCCTTTCTTTGCATAGATGCACAAATATATTTCATTTGAATTAAAGAATAAAGTAGAAAACTATAGAAAAAGAATGGAGCACTTATGAAAAATAACACATTAGGAAAGTAAGTTTATTTATTCCTTAATCATAACAAAATTTTGTGTTAGGAAAGTAAGTTTATTTATTCCTTAATCATAACAAAATTTTGTGTTAGGTAATTAAAATAAGGAATAAAACTCTTTTGCACATATTATTTGGTTTTTATTATATCTCAGAAATTCAATACTGATTTTAAAACCTGTTTATTACTAAGAGATATGTAGCTATTGGTTTAGCCTAAGGTAGCAGCACTTTATAGACTCTATTAATTCTTAGGTAATGTCTTATGCTTCAACAGTGAAAATCATAATATTTTACCCGTCCAGCATGGCTCAGTGGTTGAGCATAGACTTCTGAACAGGAAGGAGGTCATGGTTTGATGCCTGGTCAGGGCACATGTCTGTCAGCTTCTGGCTGAGCAGCAGTCTCCCTGTGGAAGTGCACTGACCACCAGGGGGCAGCGACTGTGTTGACCGTCTGCCCCCTGGTGATCAATGCACATCATAGCGACTGGTCATTCCTAGTTGTTCCGCTTATTGCACTGTTAGGGTCAATTTTCATACTACCCTTTTATTATATAGGATGTTTCTCTCTCTCCCTTCTTCTCTCAAATCAATAAAAATCTATATTTTTTAAAAAGTATAGTATGCAACTTTGTCTTTAGAACACAGGTAATAAATAGAAATATTAGTATTTCTTTAGCTTAAAATGTTTATTTTTAATGCAGAAAATGCTCAATTGGGACAAAAAGAAGAATTAAGGAACTCTAATTTTATAACGTACAGTGGAATTTAGTGCAGGAGTTATTAAGAAGGCCAATACAATGAATGTAACTTGTAAACTTAATATCCTCTCCCCCCCCCCCCTTCATTTAGGTTTCAGTATAAAATGTGGGTTATGGAGAATTTTGCAACTATTTGGATCAGAGTCAAGCAATCCTCTCAAAAAACATTCATTAATTTTTGATATCATCACCATCATTTATTAAAAAACTGTTACCAAAATTCAGCAGCAAATTTAATTGGTTTCTTGATATTCAAGTTCTATCTGCCTTTCATTGGTTGTCAATGTGTATGAGAAACATTTAAAGGTGATTCTTAGGAGTTTGTAAATAGTGTGAATATTTGTCATTATCTTCCCATTTACTCAAAATGTAGACTGACATAATTATCATTTTGTCCTATGAAGTCTACTTCACAGATGCAAAGCATTTTAGTTTTCTGTTGTCTGTGGAAAAGAAGTAAAAGAAACATCTTTTTAGGCCTAGGGAAAAATAAACAACTCTCAGGGAATAGCAGATATCTGTAGTGTACTTCATCCCTTCAATTAGTGATGTTAATTTTAAATTAGCTGACTATTTACCTTGGTACACAAGTATGATTCTGTTATAGAATTATCTGACAGTAATATAGTTTAATTTTTTTAAAAAAAGGAATGCGAAAATTTTATGGAGAAATTATTTTTTGAAATAGTTTTAATCTCTGAAACTATTAAGATCAGACTTGAAACAAGAGACTACATTATTATAGAATGACACTGACACAACGATACTGAAATTCAAAGGAATTAAATTGTTTAAATGCCACAATTTTGATTTTTATTTTAATTATGTTTTGAGATCAAAGATTTTCTAAAAAAAACTATAGTCCCCCCCCCCATCTGCAGGGGATACATTCCAAGACCCCCAGTGGATGCCCAAAACCGCTCTAGTACCAAACCTTATATACACTGTTTTTATGATCAAGTCTTGCATTTTGTTCCCATTATGCAGTAAAATAAGGGTTATTTGAATACAAGCACTGAGATACTACAGCCGTCTATCTGTTAACCAAGGGATTAACAGGCAGTGAGTGTGTATAGCACGGACACACTGGACAAAGGGATGACTGACATCCTGAGAGGGATGGAGAGCGATGGCGAGAGATTTCATCACACCATCCATAATGGCACACCACTTAAAACTTAGGGATTGCTTATTTCTGGAATTTTCCACTTAATATTTTTAGATTGCAGTCGACTGTGAGTGACTGAAACTGAGGAAAGTGAACTTGAAGATGAAGGAGGACTACTTACTGTACTCAGTACCTTCACCACATGAAAATGCTAGTCCTTTTGTTATACTTTAAAGGCATTATGGATTCTGGTTACATATTTTTAAAACTCGATATAATAACAGAATGCAATGGGTTTAGACCTGAGGGAGATGAGAAAGTTTTCATAGAGGAAGTGATATTTAATTCAATTATTTAAGAAGGATTGAAAGTTTTCTTGTTGTCTTCTAACATCAGCAAAGAGAAAATGAAAAAAAAAAAAAAAAGCAAAACACACACACGCATTGTAAATGCATAGTGGTGAAGAATGAGCATTTTCCAGATTGTAAAAGATGTTTATCTAAAAAAATATATAAGTAAGGTTCTAGGAAAGATAAACTGTACTAATGTTCTACCAAATATAAGCACAGTATGTAAGCTTGTATTACTAAATGTCTTATTGTGGAAAAATTACTTTGGAGATAATACAATAACAGAATATTCAAAAATGTATAAGATTATTTGATAAAGTAAATAAATGATCAACCTGCATATAATTTTTAAAAATACTCATTTAAGTTATTTTCCACATTAAAAAATGATGGCATGGTTTCATAACAAAACCCAAGTTAATTTATAATTTAATCCTCAAGTGAGGCTATTTTTCCAGGGATTTTTTTTTTTTTTTTTTTTTTTAGAGTGGAAGGGAGGAAGTGGAGGGGGGAGAGAGAGAGACATTGATGTGAGAGAGACACATCAGTTGGTTGCCTCCTGCATGCACCCTGATCGTGGTCAGGGATCAAACCTGCAACCCAGATATGTGCCCTTGTTTAGTAATCAAATCTGTGACCCTCGGGTGCATATACAGAAAACGCTAACCACTGAAAATACTGTCCAAGGCCAAAATCCAAGCTAATTTTTAAATAGTGTGAATATATCATCACATGCTTATAATCTCTATTATTTTCATATGATTATAGGATATTTGTGTAAACATGAAGCAAAAATATCTAGCAATCTAGCTAAATCTTGTATGTCTGACTGTATGAATTATACATTTGAACATACCTTATATACAACATATGTAATCTGAACATTCATTTAATTATTAAAAGTGAAAAGTAGTAAAAAGAACTAAAAGCCTCAATGTATAAAAACTTTTAAAAATGAAATCTTTATTGTTGAAAGTATTACATATGTCCCCTTTTTTCCCCATTGACCCCTTCTAGCTCGCTCCCGCCCCCCACCCCAGACCTTCACCACTGCTGTCTGTGTCCATGGGTATGCATATATGCATACAAGTTCTTTGTTTGACCACTTCCCACCCACCCACCCTCCCACACCTTCACTCTGAAAATCTATAGAAGAAATGCCAGTAAAATATTAAATAGAATATGTAGTTTTTCAAATCTAAATGAAAATTTATTATCATAACTATAAATAAAAACAATTAGTAAATAGAAAAGCAATGATACATGAGTAGGGAATAAAGCAAATGGAAATATCAGATCAAATAATCATTGAGCATTCATCAAAATGGAAAAGCATGCTACAAAATACACATTTCAAATGTCATCGCTACAAACCAGGGTACTAACATTGAACACTTTGAATACAGCAATACTAAATAATTAGTAACTATGAGAATATGTAATACATTTGTTACATGTACTTATTCAAATGAGTGCTAGAAGAACTGTGAAAGCTAGAGCATTATTTTCTTTTTCATTTAAACAAAACTATGTGGGATTATAGAGTTGTGAATACTAGTTCTTAATACTATTGAAATGAAACATGTCTCTGAAACTTTACTTAAAAATCAGTAATTGGAGAGTGATAGCTTCAAACAACAGGGTTTTGCAGTATAAAAGAAAATTTTCATTTAGTCATTAAATGGTAATTTTAAAATGTACAGGATTATTTGTACATTTATCATATTTTAACAAGCTAATGTGTTCCCATTGGATTATGGTACAATACCATCATTTCATGATATTAATAATAGTATTATTATTATTATTATTATTGAAGCTTATTAAAGGTATCTGTAAATTCAAAAATAATAGATAACAGTAATTAAAAGTTATTTATTTATTTAACAAATATTTTTAAATGCCTCTCAGAAGTCACTATGCCAGGTTATATATACACTATAAATGCTCTAGAGTAGCGATTGGGTGTAGTCCATAAAGGTGGGCCTCCCAAAGCAGAGAGCAGAGCTGAGAAGTGTGGGGATGGACCTGAAGAGACAAAAGACATTAGCAGATACAATTTTCTTCATTAATCTTCGCTATAACACTTATTTTGGCCTCAGTTTCTGCTTTCAGGATCCTAAAATTCAAGCAAAGTGCTGTGCAGGAAGTCGCACAACATGGAGTGACGATTATTTGAACTTAGGGCCATCAGAATAGAGAGCCCATGTTTGTTTTTTCTACCGCTATGCCCTGCCGCCTGTCCCAATGTGAGGGTAAGATCTCAGAAACGCTGAAATTAAGAATCTCGGTATCTCATGTCATTGTATGAAGGTTAAACTAGAGACACTGAGCGTTATCTGAGAATGTTGAGGAGGCAGAAAAAATTGAAGCCATTTAACTGAATGGCTCAGAATGGCTGACTGAGTCCATATGTCTCTTTTCTAATGTGTTTCCAAATTACTTGAACTGCTAACAAAATTATTTTTAAAAAATAACTAATTTTCCGTTTTTAGCAACTTGGTAAAATATGTACTGAAAACATTCTCAGTTAAAAATATATAAAAATGATGTGTTAAATTTTAAAATACCTTCTCAAAATCTCCATAAGGAAAACAATTGAAGGGCAGTGGAGATAAAGAAGCAATATAACAAAAGAGGCAGGAGGACATCCAAGCAGATAACTTTCCTGAAGGGATCTTCTAAATCTGGTCTAGAGTCTGAAATTTAATTGATCTCAAGAGCATGGAAACTGGGAGATAAAGCTTGGGGCTACTATAATTACAAAAGGTACAGAAATGCAGTTTGTAACATCAAAATTAGTAAAGATAAAAAATAGATTGAAGCAAACAAAAGCAAACACCATTAAAATCAAAAGAAATCAAGAAAGTATTATAAAAGAAAGAAAAAATATTCTACACCAAATAGGACAAATAAACACAAATTAAGAAAATGTACACACTTTTCATGTACTGATGGAACATTTATAAAAACTGGCCACCATCAGGGAATTAAAAATAAAACCAAAGAATTTGGAAATCAATGTTAAAATGTGATTAGAACATGCAATGTGTTTGGGGGCGGGGATATATATATATATATATATATATATATATATATATATGCATACACACACACACACACACACAAAATTCATACACAGGTGGGGTCCCTAGGCCTGGCTGGTGATCAGAGCCAATCAGGTTCTCCACCTCCCTGACTCCCACCTCCTCCTTCCCTCACTGCCCGAATCTGCTGCCACCCACCCCCGGTTCCCTGTCCCAGCCTGGGGCCCAGCACCAAACGGGCGATCAGGACCTGCTGGTCGGGGAGGAAGGACCAGGAGGTTGGCCAGCCCCATCAGCAATAAGGGCCTGTGGGCTGGGGGCAGCTCCTGTGTTGAGCATCTGCCCCTTGGTGGTCAGTGAGTATCATAGCAACTGCTCGTTGTGGTCATTCTGTTGTAATGGTCACTTAGGCTTTTTATATATAGATATATATTATAAAACACCTCACAAATCTAAGTAATCTATGGACTAAACAAAAATTGTGGATAAGAAAGGGGGTTCTATGGAAGGTAACCTCACAGGGTGATCTGATCATAAATTCCTAACTGGGCAGGTCATGGTGCAAAGTCATGCCCCAGGCTCATAACTTCTTTACTAAAAGGTTTAAGCAAGCCCTATCAATTGTTTCACTGCCTCTAGGTTAACACAAATTTTAGACCCCTCCCTCTAATACCTGACCATTCTTTCAGACCCCTTTTCTAAATCATGCAAGAGAGAATATAATCCTAACTATCCTATAATCTGATTCCTGTCTTGCTTTCTCTCACCCTCATGTAATCTTTCATTTACACACACACACACACACACACACACACACACACATACACACACACATATCTTCATACTAGGTAGAGGTAATGATATGGATCAATAGGAGCACTCACATACTGCTGGTCGAAGTATTAATTTTCCCAAGCACTTGAGAAAACAATTTGGATTTTCTACTGAAGTTTGAATATGACAATCTTCTATGATCCAAAAATTCTTCTAGGTCTAGCAATACACATTAAAGGATAGATAGATGATAGATAGATGATAGATAGAGATATGGATAGAGATAGAGATAGAGATAGAGATAGAAATAGAGATAGAGATAGAGATAGAGATAGAGATAGAGATAGAGATAGAGATAGAGATAGAGATAGAGATAGAGATAGAGATATACAGTCAGACAGAAGAACAGAATTTAACAGCAGGAAGAGGGGTGTGTATATGTATGTATGTGAGTGTGCATGAGTGTGTATATCTGGACAGGGGGTGGGGTGAAATACTAATCTTGAAGCATGAAGTTAAATGAAAGTCAAGACATAAAAGGAAGAAATTCTATCTTCCCCTCTTGACCCCCAAAAACAATGATAGAAAGGCAGTTAGCCTTATACTTTCCAAAGAGCAGTGTAGGGCATTCTTCTTTGGGGGAAAAAAAAGAACTATAAATACAGACACACTGAATATATCTTTATATATGTTCACTTGCAATTTCAAAATTATTTAAAATCAATAAAGTTTGACTACTCATTGTTAAAAACACAAAACAAAGAGTATTATTTTACAGCACCCCAAACCTCTTTACTGAGCTCTTCTCTCTCTACATCAGTTCTTCTGTTGATTTCATCTAATTCCACTAATGACTCATGAAATCACAATCTCCACTGGACCAGACCATATAGTTTACCTACCTGCCTACAACCTCTCCAAACTTAAAAAATCCATTTAAACTTAATATGTCAACAGAACTCTTGATCCTCCAACCTCTTATCACAACTTGCTCTTCCATCAGGACTGTTAACTGTATGTGATACTTATTTTCCCTTTGCTCAGGCCCCAACCCTGTAGCACTCTTCTTTTTAATATACCTTTTTTATTGATATCAAAGAGGAAGGAAGAGGGAGAGAGAGATAGAGATATCAATGATGAGAGAGAATCATTGATCAGCTGCCTCCTGCACACCCTCTACTGGGGATCGAGCCTGTAACCTGGGCATGTGCTCTGACCAGAAATCAAACAAACTGTGACCTCCTGGTTCATAGGTCAAAGCTCAACCACCAAGCCACATCAGCCTGGCACCTGGTAGCCATCTTTGATTCATACAACATGTCTGTAAATTCTTTCTACACCAAACACACTTCATAGCATTCTCACTCAATCTATCATGTCTCTGACCTTGATTATCACTCTTCAGACTGGCAACCCTGCGTTCCCTCTTGCACCTCCCACATCAGTTATCAGTGCAACAGCCAGAGTGCTTCTTTAAAATAAATTTAACCAAGTCGCTGCTCTGTTAAAGAAGAAAATAAACATCGTTAATGGTCTCTCATTTAACCCAGAGTAAAACCCAAAAATTTTTACAACAGGTTACACGGGTTCCTAATACAAAACCCCTATGTCACCTTCTGCGGCATTTTTGTCTTTCTTCCTTTGCCTCCTTGCTGTTTCTCAAGTGCACCAATAAGTCTTTGCCTTAGAGATGAGGATTTTGCTGTCCCTGCTGCCTAAGCCCGTTTTTCCACAATGTACCCATATAGCTCTCTCCTTCACTTTATTTTACTCTGTATGTATTATCTCTTATGAGGAGAGTTCCCTGCCTGTAGTTTAGATTTCACATCCATTTTCACCTGATATCTTTTTTATTCACTAATTTGTCATTAATTTTTAAATTTAAAGAAAAAGTTGAATATCAATCATGAGTCAATTCTAGTTTTGGGCATTGAAAATAAAATATAAACAATCATATGTAGATTTGGAAGAACATGTGTCAGATGTCATTTCTAGAATTTAATAACAATAGATAAACTTTGATGTGCTTATATTTCATAGAGAAACAAACACACACACACACACACACACACACACACACACACACACACGGCATGAAAATATATAAAGAAGCAAAGTTGCCCAGATGCCTCTGTTGTGAGTTAGACCACATTATGTCTGCAATCTTTTACCAGTCAGTGATTTAGGGAAACCCATTCTTACTCCCATATCTTCGAAAATGTGTTTGCTTAGGTGGCTATTTTTATTGTATTAATTATAAACCTAGCAAGTAAGATACCACTTTACTTTTCATAATTTCTCTCCCCAAATATATTGCACAACTAATAAATTAAGCAATCTCCCATTAACAAAGCTAATTCTCAAGCATAATTACTCAAAAGGGAATTTCCTGAGACAGGTGATTAGATCAACATGACTGACTTTTTTTTTCTTCTTCTACAAACACCAAAGCAATAACAAGCCAAAAAAAAAAAAAAAACCTTAAGTTTAAAAAGTAAATGAATTTCATTTTGTCCTGAATCTGCAAAAGAAAATACCTCACAATTAAATAATACAATTTAACTGATCTATGTTTATTTTATAGAGAGTAAATATACATGAGCTCCCCAACAACAAATCTTTAAAGTACTCTAAAAGGTAAAAATTAAAGAATGGAAAGTATTTCATTATACATATGTTAAAATATTTAATAGCATTTGCTTATTTATGTTTTTGTAATTCTTACAATATCTCAAACTTTTTCATTATTATTATATTTGTTATGGTGATCTTTGACCAATGATCTTGAATGTTAGTTTTGGGACATTATGAACCATGATCAAACTTAATCACTAAATTGATAAATGTGTGTAATCCGACTGCTCCACCCACTGGCCATTTTCCCCGTTTTTCTCCCTTTCCTCCAGTTTTTCTATACCCTGAGACAAAACAATATTTAAATTAGGCCTATTAATAACTCTACAATGGCCCCCAAGTGTACAAATAAAAGGAAGAGTAGCACCTCTCTTACTTTAAATGGAAAGCTAGAAATTATTAAGCTTAGTGAGAAAAACATGTCAAAAGCTGCAATAGGCTGAAAGCTAAACCTCTCACACTAATAGCTAGCCAAGTTGTGAATGCAAAGAAAAAAAGTTCTTGAAGAAAATTAACAGTGCTACTCCAGTGAACACACGGATGATAAAAGTGAAACAGCCTTATTGCTGATATGGAGAAACTTTAGTAGTCTGGATAAAAGACCAAACGAATCACAACATTTCTTTAAGCCAAAACCTAATCCAGAGCAAAACCCTAATTCTTTTTAGTTTTGTGAAGGCTGAGGGAAGTGAGAAGGCTGCAGAAGAAAAGCATGAAGTTCAAAGTTGGTGAAGAACAGAAGGAAGCTGTCTCCATAACATAGCAAAGCTAGGTAAGCAGCAAGTGCTGTTATAGAAGTTGCAGCAAGTTATCCAGAAAATCTAGCTAAGATAATTAATGAAGGTGTCTAGACTAAACAACAAAGTTTAAATGTAGATGAAACAGCCTTATATTGGAAGCAGGTGCATCTAACTAGAGAGGAGATGTCAATGCCTACTTCAAATCTTCAAAGGAGAGGCTGACCCTCTTCTTAGGGGTTAGTGCAAGCCGGTGACTTTAGGTTAAAACCAATGCTCATTTAACACTCCAAAACTCGTAGGACCCTTAAGAATGATGCTAAAGCTATTCTTCCTGTGCTCTATAAATGAAACAACAAAGCCTGAATGGTAGCACATCTGTTTACAACATGGTTTATTAATATTTAAGCCCACTGTTGAGACCTACTGCTCAGGGAAAATAAAATATTTATTTCAAAATAGTATTGCTCATTGACAATGCACCTGATCACCCAATACCTCTTAAAGAGATATGCAATGTAATTAATGTTTTCTGTCTGCTAATACAACATCGACTCTGCAGCCCCTGGATCAAGAAATACTTTTGGCTTTCAAATCATGTCATTTTAAACAATACATTTCATAATGCTGTGACTGCCAGGGATAGTGATCACTCTGATGGATATGGGCAAAATTAATCAAAAACTCTGGGAAAAAAATCACTATTACGGAATTTATTAAGAACATTTGTGACTTAGGAGAAGAGGTAAAATGTCAACATTAACAGGAGTTTTAAAAATGTTGATTCCAACCCTCATGGATGTCTTTGAGGGATTCAAGACTTTGAATGTGGTTGAAATAGCAAAAAGAAAAAAAAATAATTATAAGTGGAGCCTAAAGATGTGACTGAATGGCTGCAATTTCATGATAGCACAATAAACTTTAGCAGATGAAGAGTTGCTTCTAATGGATGAGAAAACACACACACACACACACTCAAAGTGATTTCTGGAGATTAAATCTACTCTTGATGAAGATGCTATGAAGACTGTTAAAATTAGATAAAAGGCATTGAAAATTATAACAACTTAGTTGATAAAGCAGCAGCAGGGCTTGAGAAGGCTGACTAGTTTTGAAAGAAGTTCTTTTGTGATAAAATATTATCAAACAGAATCGCATGCTACAGAGAAATCATTCATGAAAGGAATAGTCAATTGATACAGTGAACTTCACTGTTGTCTTATTTTAAGAAGTGGTCACAACCACCACAAACTTTAGCAACCACCACCCTGATCAGTCAGCAGCCATCAACATTGGGTAAGACCCTCCACCAGCAAAAAGATTATGACTCACTGAAGACTCACATGATGGTCAGCAAATTTTAGCAATAGACATGTGCAGCTTTTTTAGATATAATGCTATTATTGCACTTAATAGATTACAGTATAGTGTAAACATAACTTTCATAAGCACAGGGAAACAAAAAATTTGTGTGACTCACTTTATTGTGGTGGTCAGGTATCAAACATGAAATTGCTTCAGGGTGTCTATAAAAGGATTAATGATCATTTTTATTATCTGTCTTGTAATAATATTTACTTATTAACCTAATTTTTATTGATCCTACACAATGCAATTAGTCACATGTAGATATAATTATGAAAGTTTTAAAATTGATTCTTATGATTTCAAATTTTATTCCTCAAATTATGTATTCATTTTTAGTATTAACAAATAAATAAAATGATTATTTTGAATTTTATTAACAGAAACAAGGAAACCATAACACAATAAAAAGAATATATGAACAGGTATATGAGGAATTTAAGCAAAATAAACAAAAAAATCTTAATATCTACATAATTTTTAAAAGTTTTGTTTTTAATTTTATGTAACATTTAGATTTGGATAATTACTTTAATGCTCACTTTTTTCATTAGTAAATTATTTTGCATATATAGGAATTGGGAGTTATTAAATTATTTCATTCATTTCATAAATGGAGACACATTTCTGTCTCTGAGGCAGGTCCTCTACTTTTACTGTGTGAACCAGACAATGCCAAATCTCTCCTTCACTCTGTTTTAGAGTACGTTCTTCAGAATGATCATTCCTCCTCCCAGACCTGTGCAAGGAGCCTGCTGCACTAGAACAATACTACACAGAGATGTCATCAGAAACTAGAACTACATAGCATTTCTACATGGACAAAACTCAAAACCCTCCAAGGTATTGTTGACAGTCTTCTAAGGAAGTGTAGGCAAGAAGACACAACTATAGAATATGGGCAATAAAACTGTGTTCAGTTCTTCTACAGTTTATGATATGTGAAAAGAACCAGCATAGTTTATCAGCTTTTGAAGTCCAGCTCCTCATATGCCTCCACTCAGAGAAAAAGATGTGGGTGTCATAATGATGGAGTATAGAGTGGAGCAAAAACCAAAGATGTTAATTGCCTAACTAGATTTTGATTATTCTTTCTGTTCAAGGGAGAACACTTCATTTCATTAGACTTTTGGCTAAGTACAAGGATTTAAACGCTTTTTCTTTTCATTAAGTGACAGATACTAGAAAAGAGAGTGTGCATTTAATAGTATCATTATATTCTCCCTGTTGTATATCTAAGATGTAATCATAGAAAATTTGAAACTAATAACATACTCAAAGTCTTAAAATAACTTGTAATGACAGATAATACTTTCTACTCCTGAATGAGTATAAATGAGGAATACATGAATACATGATGTGCTTTATAATTCCATCCTAATCTATCATAATGCCAGTAGCCTTAAGTAAAAGTAAGTCATGAGGTTTTTATGCTGCATAAAAAGCTTCTCACCCAAAGAAAGCACTCCTCCCTCAAATCTGACAATCAGACAAAGGTGCTATCACTTCTAAATGAAAACTTTGAATTGAGTGTTTACAACACATAAGTACCCAAATCTATTGGTGCATATTAAATTGCAACAAATAGTTAGGATAAATGACAATTGTTGTCATATGATGTGGAACTTGCCTCATGGTAAAGAGCAAGCAGTAATTGAATCAATAAGAAAAGACAAATAATTGTAGTTACATTCAACAGTTATTACTTATCACCTCACTTTAATATTATCAATCAAGCTAAATAAGCTCTAAATTTATTATGTAATAAATTTTAGTAAGTAAATAGCAAATTTTTAGAGATAAGAATTTTTAAACTATCATGGCAGAATCAGGAATTAGCATTCTCCATCCCTGACCAGATGTTTGAGTTCTAATTTACAGGTAAAAGTTTAATTGGAAGATACAAAGAAAGGCATCAGTGTACCATTCTAGGATCTCCTGGCAAGACTACTTACAAATATTTGGTAGTAAAAGGGATAGTGTTCTGTAGTAAGTGACTTCATTCTTTCATTAAAATGAGATCTTGGAATGTAAAAAAGCATTTGAACAAATATATTAGAATATTGAAGTTCTTGGTCTATAACCCTTCTATACCAATTAGTATTACTGACTTTATACCTATGATTATTTAAACAAAACTGATAAGAAAAGATAAATTCTTAGTGTGTAATCTGCTCTCCTTTTTTTAGAGCCAGGGGTCTTTTTCTAGCATTGATCATTCACAATGAGATTTATTTGCAAATAATTTTAAACACATACTAACCACATGTGTACCAGCATTGTGTTAAGCACTGCATAAGTATTATTTGCTACATTTATCTTTTTTTAATTTTTTATAATTTTTATTTAATTAAGTGGATTATATTTTTAATAAAATTATATAGGTTTCAGGTGTACAATTCTATGACACATCATCTATATATTGCATTGTGTGTTTACCATCTTCTTCCATCATCATATATTTTACCCCCTTTACCCTTTTTAGCACCAAACCTTCTTTCCCCTGGTAACCACCATATTCTGTGTCTATGAGTTTTTGTATATCTTACTTATTCATTTGTTGCTTTCAGCTTTATTTCCCACATATGAGTGAAATCATATTGTTTTTAACTTTCTTCTGACTGATTTATTTCACTTAGCATGATATTCTCAAGATCCATCCATGTTGTCACAAATGACAGTATTTCATCATTGTGTACAAGTGCCACATCTTTTTTATCTAATCATCTATCGAAGGATACTTTGGTTGTTTCCATGTCAGCCAGCATGTTTTTAACTGTACAAGCTCAACAGAATCTTTCTGAAAGAAGACAGAAGGAAGGCCAAGAGACACATGAAAACATGCTCAAAGTCACTAATTATCCAAGAGATGCAAATCAAAACAATGCGGTACCATCTCACTCGTGTAAGAATGGCTATCATCAACAAATCATCAAATGACAAGTGTTGGCGAGGATGCGGAGAATGCAGACTGGTGCAGCCACTGTGGAGATCAGTATGGAGTTTCCTCAAAAAACTGAAAATGGAACTCCCATTTGACCCAGTAATCCCACTCCTAGGAATATATTTTAAGAAACTAGAAACACCAATCAGAAAGGATATATGCACCTCTATGTTCATAGCAGCACAATTTACAATAGCTAAGATTTGGAAACAGCCTAGGTGCCCGTCAACAGATGACTGGATCAGAAAACAATGGTACATCTACACAATGGAATACTATGCTGCCATAAAAAAGAAGGAATTCTTACCATTTGCAGCAACTTGGATGGAATTGGAGAACATTATGCTAAGTAAAATATGCCAGTCAATGAAAGAAAAATACCACATAATCTCACTCATTTGTGGATAATAAAGAACATTATAATCTGATGAACAAAAAGATAGATACAGAGGCAGTAAAGCATCAAACAGACTGTCAAATTACAGCGGGAAGGTTAGGGAGAGGTGGGGGTGATAAGAGATCAACCGAAAGACTTGAATGCATGCATATAAGAATAACCAACGGATGCAAAACATTGGGGGATGAGGGCATGTATGGGAGTGGGGTAGGAGGGGACAATGGTAAGATATGTACACATATAATACCTTAATAAAAGAAAAAAGAGAACAAAATAAAATGCATGGTTATTTGTAATAATTGTAAGTTCATACTACCTAAAAATATAACAGTATCTCGGTAAAACAAAATTGCATTTCAAGTTTAAAAACTTAGCTTGTATACAAAACTGTAAAGATAAAAGCACTATTGATTTCTTCTTGAAAAAGATGTCATTAGTAAGGAGAACCATGCACTTCCTCCCCCATTTTCTTCCCAACTCATAATTTAGCGCCATTAACCCTCACAAAATTATTGGAAGCTCTTTCCTCTTCTTCCATGCCTCAAGCCAGAGGGAGCAGGTGGATTTTCCTGGCTGGTGCGATGGAGAGGCTGCCATCTGGTGGCCAGTGCTTTCAGGTGGAAGAGGCAGGTGGTGCTGAGAGTGAAAGCTCACAGCTGGTCTCCCTTGTGCTCCTGCTCCTTTTCAGGGACCTGCGCTCTGGCCCTCCAAGTGGGTGTCCCAAGGTTCACAGCAGAAAGTTAAACAAAAGTCTGGTGTAAGTGGTGTTCTAGAAGTTAAGTTCCTCAGTTGTGAAGCCTATATTTTATTTGTTTCCTGTGTCCAGTTCTTAGTTGGTACATAGATCAGAGCAGAGGAGAGGAGAGGATGCCTAGTTAGCATGCCCTCAAGCCCATACAAATCAAGAAAATATTCTATTACTTTTAAAAAAGGCCATACAGAGTTAGAAAACATAGAAACATATTTCTAAATGTGACATTCATGCCAAAAGTCTGCAGGTCATCTCCAAGGGAAAAGAGGGGGGGAAAGTCCCATTTTTAAATTTATAAAATTCTCATTGTTTTCTTCAACCTTCCTGCCCTTTCTCCATGGCTGACTCCCATATCCACAGCCATTACTTGCATTCTAAAATTTTATCAAATATTTAATTAGAAGGAAGGGCAAGTGGAATTGATGTAAGCTTGGCTGGAAGTGAAAAAGCTTTGCAGAGGAGAATGTTGGAGAGAAAGCACAATAATAAATAAAATAATCAAAAGAAGATCCTAAAGAAGTTGCTTGCTGCATATGCAATAACCTCTTCTTCTCTGAACCTCTCCTCAAAACAAATGAGCAATATGAAATATAAAAATGCTATAAAGGTAACATATCCTTGTTGTTATCTTTGAATGCTGAGAGAAAAACTTAATGTAAAGCATAAAACAGTTAAATTGGTATCAAATTGGTAAGGTGTATATATATTCTAGGCAAAAATTTTTATAGCCTCTTATATAAGTGTGAGGCATATGAATGAAAAGTATCTCTAATAGTTTCTGGAATTGGTATGCTCACAAGTGGTCATTTAATTTGAGGTACAAAGAGTTGTTGGTGTCTGGCCTTCCTGGATATTTAACTGAACCAAAATAATTTGTGGAAGATGAGTTATCATTATAGTAAATGAGGTAGAGGGGAGTAAGTGAAGCTGCATTCAAGACAGCGGGAAATAAAAGGCATAAAGGGGGATTGAAACAGACCTGATGTAGCACTAATCATTAGTGAGTGAAGTAATGAACTAGGAAGAGATGGGGTTTAGTTATGGTTCGCCAAATGGGAATTAGAACTTCCCAGATGTTCCATATGGTCTGTAATTCAAATGTTTTGTACCTTCAGGTCAGAATTTTCAAACAGATAACAGATGTAGAAAGGATTCAAAATTTCATGCACACACCATGATGGTTAGCTTTCAAAATCTCAGGGCTTGTGTGTAAACTCCTCTCTTAAGATGTAGGATTTAAAATAAAACCTGTTAGACCTCAGGCAGAATTCCAGTTGAGAAAAGGAGTTTCAGATGAATAATAGCTTTATTTTTACATACCAATTCAAATGGCACAAAACAGCTCTAGGGATTTTAACATGACAGCAACAATTCAAGAGCTATGGGGGTTCAAAAGAACAATTCTAGCCAAATCGCCTTTTGCTAAAGAAAATTTTTTAAATTGAAGATATGGAGATACTAATTCTACGTACAAGTGGACATAATGTCCAGTATTTCAAAATACCAATTTCATCTTAAAGGAAAGGACACAGAAATTATAACAGCAATGAAAAATTCTTGTCATTTAAAAAAATATATTAGAGCTAAAGGAATTATTATATTTTTTATATTTTTAAAAGTAAAATATAAGCAATTGCATAAACATTGGTGAGGTCCCATGTGATACACTGGCATGATTTCTTTCTTTTTTTTTAATCTTTATTGTTGAAAGTATTACACATGCCCCCTTTTTTCCCAATGACCTCTCCCATACCGCCCCCAACCCCAACCCAGGCCTTCACCACCCTATTGTCTGTGTCCTTGGGTTATGCATATACGCATATGAATTCTCACCCTCCACCCTCCCCCACCTCTGAGATTTGACAGTCTGCTCCATGCTTCTATGTCTCTGGGTCTATTTTTGTTCATCAGCTTATGTTGTTCATTAGATTCCACATATGAGTGAGATCATATGATACTTAGTTTTCTCTGACTGGATTATTTCGCTTAGCATGATGCTCTCCAGGTCCATCAGTGCTGTTGCAAATGGCAAGAGTTCTTTCTTTTGTACATATAGGTAGTATTCCATTGTATGATGTACCATAGTTTGTTAATCCACTCATCTACTGATGGGCACTTACGCTGTTTCCAAATCTTAACTATTGTATATTGTGTTGCTATGAGCATAGGGGTACATATATTCTTTTTTAATGAGTGTTTCTGACTTCTTAGGATATATTCCTAGCAGTGGGATCACTGGGTCAAATTTTTTGAGGAAACACCATACTGTTTTCCAGAGCCTGCACCAATCTTCCTTCCCACCAGCAGTGTACGAGAGTTCCCTTTTCTCCACATCCTGGCTAGCACTTGTCGTTTGTTGATTTGTTGGTGGTAGCCATTCTGACAGGTGTGAGGTGGTACCTCATTGTCATTTTAGTTTGCATCTCTCTGATGATCAGTGACTTTGAGCATTTTTAAATATGTTTCTTGGCCATCTGTATGTCCATTTTGGAGAAGTGTCTGTTTAGGTCCTTTGCCCATTTTTTAATTGGATTGTTTGCCTTCCTTTTGTTAAGTTGCATGAGTTACTTATATATTTTGGATATTAACCCCTTATCAGATGTATCATTGGCAAATATGTTCTCTCATGTAGTGGTCTCCCTTTTCATTTTGTTGGTGGTTTCTTTTGCTGTGCAGAAGCTTTTTATTTTTATGTAGTCCCATTTATTTATTTTCTCCTTTGTTTCCCTTGCCCTAAGAGATGCGTTAGTAAACATATTACTATGACATGTCTGATACTTTGCTGCCTATAGTTTCTTCTAGGATTTTTATGGTTTCATGACTTACATTTAAGTCTTCTATCCATTTGGAAAATATTGGACAGGAACATGCAAAAAAATGAAATAAGACCACCAACTTACATCACACACAAGAATAAGTGTATTTTTCTTTATCTTATCTATTCATCTATAATTACAGACTTAAAATTTAGGACTAAGAAACTCTTTAAAATATCTATAGCAATATCTGGTCATCTTCAATACAGTAAGCTGAAGTTTATACAGCAGGAGAGTAGTAAAAACCAGTATATATGGCACCCTGAAAAATTGTCAATATTTTGAAAAAATTGAAAAAATAAGAACAAAGTTGATAATGTTACTGTTTTTTTCTTTTTTTCTTTACAGCATCTAAATGTGTCATTATTTCCAAGTCATTGACTATTGTTATAAAATATATTTTAAAAGCTTTAGAGTAGATGAACCTGTGAATAAATCAATATTTATTTAACCTGTTTCCTGTTGGTGGGCAGGATTTTTCCCTATATGTCAATACTGAAATGACAGTATAATGAACAGTCTTGCAAACTTGTTTCTATATTTATGATAGTTTCATTAAGATTATTTCCTAGAATTAAATTTTTGAATCAAATTTTATAAATATTTTCATCAATATGTTCAAATAGTTCCACAGAGATGCTACACTATGAGTAACAATAAACCTAGAGAGGGACTGTTCCTATAACACAATACTAACATTGTATCATTTTGAAAACTTTATTTTAATATGGGAAAGTTCATTATAGTTTTATTGTTCTTTGGTTGAGCATGTTTCACTTTTCTTTTTAATATTTCTCATTTAATTTTTTTCAAGCTTTATTAATGTCCATTGCTTATTTCCTCCTAAAACATTCAATTTTTTCTGTATGTGTAACATTAATTTTTATTTATGGTATTTATTATATATGATTAACAGCTTGTCAGTCAAATGCTATACATGCTTTTCTATGTTTATTTTGCTTTTACTTTTGTTATATATACACTTATATGCATATATAATACAATCTTTAACATTTTGCAGCATATTTTCTGATTTTTGTAATTTGTTTGTAAGAGTAATTCACTACAAAATGATATAAACATTTATAAAATCACTAGAGGCCCGATGCATGAAATTCGGAGGTCATCCCGCTGTTTGGCCGTCTGGTCTAATTTGCATATTATGCTTTTATTATTATAGATTATTTATTAGTCCCCTTTATATTTTAGTATTTAGTCTCTAGAGATTCAATTTTTAAAACAAATTTTGTTTGAGAATCTAACTTTTTAATGCATTCATTCAGCTATCTTCATACTAATTGACAACTAATTATTTTCAGTTATGTTTTCATTTGAATGGTATATATCAATATTCTAGATGTTAACCCTTACCACTTTAGTTTTACATATTTTGATAGCCTTTATTCTGAATTTATATTGCACTTAATAAATGAACTTAATCCACTTATATTTATTGTCATAACTAATATGACTTCTCTTATTTTCCAATCAATTTAATTATTTACTTTTTATTATTGTTGTTTCTATTTATTTTCAGTCCTTTGATTTATGGACTTTTTCTAATATAATTTATTTTGCTTTCTATAAGTTAGTTATTTTAATTTTAAAAAATAATTGTGCTTGAACCTATATTTTTGTTATCAATATTAAAAATTATATTATCCATTTGCTCCTTGTTTTAAGGTGACTGTGTTAGCATACTTTTAAACTTCCTCTATTTATCCTTTTTTAATATACCCCCTTTATGGTATAAAATCTAGGATTAGAAAACCAATTCCTTATATTTATATTTTGTTCTAATCTTTTTTTCAAAATATATTTTTAGTGATTTCAGAGAAGAAAGAGAAAATCATTATTTGGCTGCCTCCTGCATGCCCCCTAATGGGGATCGAGCCCACAACCCAGGCATGTGCCCTGACTGGAAATAAAACTGTGACCTCCTGGTTCATAGATTGATGCTCAACCACTGAGCCATGCTGGCCAGGCCTAATCTTCTGGTTTAATAAATGTTAATGGTATGTATGTTTCATTTTCTTTTACAATCTGACTTTCTCTCCAAGTACCTGAGATGGTTGTCCTCCAGGTGTTATTGCTAATGTTCCTCACAGAGAATCTACCACATGGCAGCTCTGAGCTCTCCAATGCAGTCAATGCTAAGGATTAAAGGAAACTGCAACAATTTAGCCTCTCTGTCATCTGGGTCTGTTTATATTTGTACTATCAACTCTAATCAGTATGTTGTTAGAGCAAGTGTCATATACTTTTATTATAATAGTACTAGAGGCCTGGTGCATGAAAATTCATGCACTTGGGGGGTGTCCCTCAGCCTGGCCTGCGCCCTCTCACAGTCCAGGAGCCCTTGGGGGATGTCCTACTGATGGCTTAGGCCCACTCCCTGTGGGGAGTGGGCCTAAGCCACAGTCTGGCCTCCCTCTGCAGGAGGTGACTGGGTGGCCTATCAGGGGATGGTGCCCCACCCCTCCATCCCCACTCAGCATTGCCCCTCCCCCACTGCTGGTTGCTGCCCCCTCCCCCCATCATTGTCCCCTCCCTCTGCCAGCTGGCATGCACCTTGGCTGGCCTGGCACTGCCTGCTCGCTGGCCCTGACCCTGCCGACTGGTTGTTCCACTGTTTGGTCGATTTGCATATTACACTTTTATTATATAGGATGTCATATGAACATTGAACCCTAAGATTTCAACTCAAATGAATGTAACCAAATAGTGTTATTACATGGGGGTAGGGATGGAAGGGAATTATGGGGGGAAATACTGAGGTGCTTTAAACTCCTTAGATTTTGTGGCTTAAACCAAGAATCCCTTAGGGTCATTTAGGTCAGTTGTAGCAGGACAAGTAGAGTGAGAACAATTAGAGGTGCACGCGTGGTTTTTTTTTGTTTTTTTTGTGTGTTTTTTTAAACAAGCCAAGTGCTCTAAGGCTTGCTTACTGCTGCGTTCTCTCTTGCTGACATTGCTGCCAGAGCCTGTGCCATCTGCAATGTGTTCCCATTTATCCATGGGGCAGGGAGTGGGTCACAAGAAAAACATCTGATTTTTAACTTGATCAGATACCTGTTTTTACCTGTAGGATCAAGACTTCGACATAATGTTCACATGTCAATACTGTAAGTAAGGCATTGTGTGTATTAAAAGTAGCAATTAACTATTTCACATGACTGAATTATAAATAGAAATAAAATTTCTGAGCTAAAGCAATCATAAATGTAGGAATATAGCTTAAGTTAGTAGTTGGGTTAACAAAGAAGCAGCTACAGGACTCTTAGGACCCCCATCTGCTACTTTGTAGATCAGTGTGAAGACAGGTATCCTGCTAAGTAGGTAACCCTTCCATGGTGCTGTTCTCATGAATACACCATACTAGTTGAAAATGTCATCAGAAAGGCACAGTGCTTGAGAACCAATACTTTGGAGCCCAGCATATGATACAAATGTCCAGCTGTTCATAGGTGGAATCACACTCAGAATAGTAAAATGGTGTTAGTCTGGGATGGGAACTTGCCTTGAATCTACAGATAAATAAACCTATATGTCATTGGAGAGAATATGCATGTGTTTACTGCTTCCCAATGTTACCTGTGAAGTAAAGTGAACTGAACTCTAAATTTTATAAAGATCCTTTGGGGAAAGGACAGGGGACATCTGTAATACTTTCAATAATAAAGATAAATTTAAAAAAAGGACTTACCCTTAGGGCTGTAGGAAATTCCATTCATACATGATGTATGATGCAGGAAACAGTTACCTAAGCAATAGCATGTATAAATTTGGACCAGTTTTGTATATCACTTCTACTTTGGGGATAAGAGTAGCAAAAAAAACTATTTTCCATTATATTATTTTCCCTAAGCTATTTTGCTCTTTTATAAAAATCACTGTGAATGGATTTCATGAGGATGGATTCAAACTGGAAAATTAAAAAATAGAGCTGATGTAAGGTCAATGTGAGAGGATATTATGTTCTTTTAAACAAAGAGCAAAATAATACTACTTCCATTTTCTCTTATTTGTGTTTTTTGTTATATCTGTTGTAAAAGAATGTGATTTGTTAAATTAATGTTCCAGTTTTGCACACAGATGCATATGTATATGTATATGTATTTGTATATGTAGTATAAATAGAAAATATTATCTGACTATAATAAAGACATAAATGTGAAATTTTCAATTGTCATATTTTTTTCACTTGACGTGACATATATAGTAGATTTATATGCTAGATATTACATTAATATTAACATTAGGAATCAGAAAGTAAAAGTGCCTACGTTCCCTAACAAGATATTATAGCCTTTGGGTAGTTAACATTTTTCAATGGCAAAGACAAAAGCTGTGTGTGGATTTCAGAAGAAATCCTCTGAGAATCTGAGTGTGCCTCACATTGTACAGGTGGTGTTATCTAGTTAGAAAATGCTGAGGTGGCAGCCAGTGAATGGGTGCTGTGCACACCTCCCTGTTAGATAACATACAGAGTAAAGATAGAAGTGATACTTGTTCAATCTTTCCCATCTCTACCAAAGCTTTGTACTCCTTTCTCTTTACTTTCTTTTTTTAATTTCCAGTGCCTAAATTCTAGTAGGAACTTGATTCCATTAACACTATTCCTCCCACTTCAATATTCATGATTGATTTTACCATTGTCAATGTATACTCCAAAGTCCTGGATATTTTTTAATTGAATATATTTTAATAGTTATTTTTACTGGACTTAGGTCATTTCTATAACAGAGGCTTATATAATATAATTTAATTTATCCAACAATATACAGTATATAGAATGTTATATAAAACTTGAAACATTTAACGAATAGCTTGGAGATAAGATAAGCAAAAAGTTAAAACTAAAATATGAGATGGAATCTGCAAAGCACCTTGAGAAAGTTCAAATACCATGGGAAGAAATGATCATATCTGCTTGATGGGGTAAAAATTCTTTCATAAAGGGTTACTAGAGACAGATCTAGAAGCTCACAGCAGAATATAGGGAAGATTTTTTAGGCACTTACTTGCACAAAAAAATTAATGCTGCAATGGAGATGTTATGGTGGAGAGTTAAATTCAGATATAATGTACGATAGAATATTGGAAAATCTGACATAAAGTTTGAAATGTAATTTAGGACAACCTTTATTTGAACTTTAACTGGCAAGGTAAGGAATACCCATTATTTTTAGGCAGCATCAGAAAGCAGTATTTACTGAAGGTATATTGAGATGAGTGATGCCATCATCCCAGCAGCATCATAGATAAGATATAGGCATCTGTTTACAAAGCAAGACTCAGGAAAGACGGTATTAATGAGGAAAGTTCAACTAAGAGGCTATTTCACATTCTCTAACCTCTGAAGTTCAGATGCCCCTTCTGTAAAAAATAACAGCCTTATAGCATTGTTATAAGAATGAAATTATTTGTGGAAAGCAAAAGTGGGCACAAAATAAATGGTAGTTCTTGCTAATATTACAAATTATGTAGATTTAGGGAAGTTTTATAAAACTGAAAAACAGTTTCTTGAATTAATCTGTAATAATAATATTACCTGAGGATTTAAAAAGTGTACAATGTCTGCACTGAACAAGAACAGAACCAGAAACAAGGAGGCATCGATCGGACTATCGATGGGGGGTGGGGGGAGGGGGGAGAGATCAACCAAAGGACTTGTGTGCATGCATATGAGCCTAACCAATGGTTAAGTTCAACAGGGGGTTGGGGCATCCGTGGGGAGGGGTGTGGGATGGGAATGGGGGGATGAGGACAAATATGTGACACCTTAATCAATAAAGAAATTTAAAAAAAAAGTGTACAATGAATAACATTTGTTAAAGAGCTTTGTGAGCAACAGAGTTCTACAAAAGTATAACATCTATATATATAAAAGCCAAGCTACTGGAAAGAACAGAACGACCGGTCGCTATGATGCGCACTGCAGACAGCCAACTGGCCTGATGGGGGCAAGGCTGGCCGGCCAACCTCCTATGGCCCCTCCCCCCAGCTGGCCCCAACCTCGATCACCACCCCCAATCAGTGGCAGGGCCAGCTTACCTCCCATGTTCCCCCCCCCACTGGCCCAGCCCCAATTGGCCCCAATTGGGGGCAGGGCCAGCAGCCAACCTTCCACAAGTCCTCCCCTTGGCTGGCCCCGATAGCCCCAATCTGGGAGGGCCAGCCAGACCCCACCTGTGCACAAATTTGTGCATCGGACCTCTAGTGATGTAATAATTATTTGATTTATAATCGTTAAGGATGGGTGATATGAAAAAAAAAGTGTTGCTACAGAAAAATGTTTGTATTGGATGACTAGCAGGGAAAGGGGAAGAATTTGGAGTGGAAAAGCATAACTTGAGATGGAGCTGTTTGATTATTGTTGAAATATTAAGGAGACAGATATAAAAAGATTCTGGGGCAGAAAAAGATCAGGATGATTAGGGAATCATCCACCAGTGTATCATTTGAAGCTTTGGAAATAGAGAGGTATGACTAAGGATGGGTTACAGGGAAAGACTAAAGACTACAAGCCCAAACTTACAGATTTTCTATATTTGGGAATGGAATCATGAAGGGGAGCCAGAGATGTTCTCAGAGAGATGGGTGGATTGCTAAAGTTCAGTAATCCCTCTGCACATCTGTTCAATTAATATTGTGTATATACAAGCTCAATTCTCTCTACACTCATTGCACACTGTACCTCAGGGAAATGAACAAAGTTCTTCACCATCAAGTGGAGGAGACAAACATGTAAACGATTACCCATTTCTGACTAATTCACCATGCTAGAGGTGGTCTAAGGAAAGCCAGTACCTAATCTTCCAAGAACATCTTAGAAAGCCTTCAGAAAATATAAGCAACAGGTGTTTAGATCTGCACTCTTTACCCAGAAAGCCAATAAGAAGGGCATTTTGGGGTGGGGGAGTCCCTACACGTGGAGAGAGTCATATCAGCTGAGGCAAGAGAAAGAGAGAGAGCGCATGGTATTTGAAGTAACATGTAGTTGGGAAAGTCTGTGTGACCTTATAAAAAGCAAGGGAAAGAGTCTCAAAAAGTATCAGCATCAGTTGAAAAGCTCCACCAGAGTTGTTGTTAAACAAAAATAATAATAAAAACTGTTTAGAAAATGATTATTCAGTGCCAAGCATACCATTGCTACAGAATTATTGAATTTAATCTTGTAATGTAATGTCACTAACATATCCATTTTAAAGATGAAAACACTGAAGCATCAGTAATTTAAATAAGTAGCCCATATATTTTCTTCTTTTTTAAAAAAAAATATTTTATTGATATCAGAGAGAAAGGGAGAGGGAGAGGAAGATAGAAACATCAATGATGAGAGAGACTCATTGATTGGCTGCATCCCGTAGGTCCTCTTCTGGGGATGGAGTCCACAACCCTGGCACGTGCCCTTGACCGGAATCAAACCAGGGCGACCTTTCAGTCTGCGGGCCGACGCTCTATCCACTGAGCCAAACCAGGTAGGCCCCACATATTTTCTTTAGATATTTCCTTCACCTTCTTTATCCAGTTACCCACAAATCCCTCCCCTTGGGCATTAGCCAATCTGTTCCATGTATTCATGCTTCTGGTTCCATTTTGTTTGTCAGTTTATTTTGTGAGATCATATGGTATTTGTCTCTCTCTGACTGGCTTATTTCACTTAGCATAATACTCTCCAGGTCTATCCATGCCATATCAAAGGGTAAGACTTCCTTCTTTTTTTTTGTAGCTGCATAGTATTCATTGTGTAAATGTACCACAGTTTTTTATTCACTTGCCTGTTGATGGGCACTTGGGCTATTTCAGAAATTAGCTATTGTAAATAACGCTGCTATGAACATAGGGGTGCAGATATTCTTCCTGATTGGTGTTTTGGGATTCTTAGGATATATTCCCAGAAGTGGAATCACTGAGTCAAAAGGCAATTCCATTTTTAATTTTTGGAGGAAACTCCATACTGTTTTCCATAATGGCTGCATTGATCTGCATCCCACCAACAGTGCACAAGGGTTCCTTTTATTCCACACCCTTGCCAGCACTTGTTTGTAATTTATTGACAATAGCCATTCTGGCAGGTGTGAGGTGGTCCCTCATTGTAGTTTTAAGTACTGCCCGCAATCAAGTTTCACAATTGAGATTCAAAACTAGTTTTAACCATAGCTGGAGTGTATAAACATTCCCAACCATTATCCCAGGAAATAATTAATGTCAAAAAACAGAAGTACGCTAAGAAACTGTATTTGAAGAGTAAATGGGTAATGAGAAAGGGAATAAAAACCTATCTTTCAAATTGAATCTTTTCTAACTAAAATCATCTGAATAAAATAAAAGACAGAGATCACAAAAACTGAAGTGATAATTTTTTAAAAGGTATATTCATCCCTTAATATGTAATATGCACAGAGGGGTCAGTAATCTCCCATCACCATGGCCAACAGTCCCTACTAAGGAGCTCTGAGAATCTCTGGAAAGCACTGGGCTGCCCATGGACCTCACCACATCTCTTCATTACTGATCAACTCTGAGATGGAAGTTTCAAAGAAAACATACAGGAAGCTTACTCTCATTTTTTCCCTCTGAAAACACAATATTCAGGGAACTAGTAAGAATTCTCTGCAGCACTGTGTTTCCTTGGGCTACTGTGACACTAGTGACAGCTGGCCCCCTGTGCTGTGAGAGGTGTAGGGCTCCTTTTTCTTTTACATCATTAGTGTTTGGCTTATTTAAATCAGATGCCAGTGTCCTATTATTCCTACAACATATGCCATATATTGGTAAGCAGTATGTTATCATGTTCAACCCCACTCAAAAATGTTTACAAAAAATATTTCATCAAATTACTATCCATATGAAACAGGTTTACAAATGTAAATGTGTAAGACATAGTACATGTCTTTTTTTCCAAAAAGAGCTAGTATTTCTTATAATCATGGAGTTCTCCATCAATGAAAACCTAAACAATGAAAACCATAGTAACCATAAGCATGTCACCTTGCTCTGATTCCTGGGTTATTAGAAAAATCCTGCCAAACAACAGCACTAACTCTTCAGGGGATGTTTATAGAAGCCAGCAAAAGCATGTCAACACTGAAAATAGCATAAAACCTAGTAATTGCTTTCGGATATGTGACTGGAAAGTTTATCTTTCCCCTCAAAAAGAAAAAAATGGTGCAGAACTATTTTAGACTTGGCAATTAACCAGCCACTAACGTTGGCATAGAATTGAATCCCCCAAACATATCTCTTTGCCTTAAAGCCCTAATGGAACCTGTCCACGAAGAATGCTCATTTTCTGCTGGGGAAGACACTGTGCAAGCGGAGAATTTCACAGTTAGCCAGAAGGATTATATCACTTTTCTTCTTTGGAAGAAGGCCAGATTTCATCATGAAGGTGCATCACATCGTTACACTGCAGAAAGCAACATATGGCACGATGTGATGTCTCTAAACAGCTAAAAATGGACTTTCTACTGCAAAACTTAGTTGTGAAATAAACAGTATATGTTCAATATGTGCAAAGTTTATCAGTTCAGAGTATAAGAAGTCTACAGATTGTGAACAAATAAAACAATGTATAAGTATACATTTCTTTCAAACACCACATAGTAGAAATTCAATGTGTAATTTATCATGTACTAGAAGATATTATATTCTTTACCTGGTCAAGGACATGAGACATAGCATGCTTTATATGTGATCAAAAGACTGCCAAAATTTGAAAGATGAGTAAACTGACAATAACTTTGCAATGGTTTGTTGCATTGTTATGCAGAGCTCCATTTTTAAAAGATTAAATAAAACCAGTAATGGAGACAACAAATGCATAATTAACTGTAACAGCCATTTATATAACATTATTTTTATGAGTTGTATTAATTCTCTGGATAGTCAAGTATTATTGAAATCTGATAACCAGTTATAGAGAGCAACCCATATACTCATAGATTGATGAATTTAATTATAAAGGGCACATTTCTGTGCTTGTCTTTTCCTCAGGTCCCTGCTGCTGGCAAAGTTGTCTATTATTCCACAGTTGCCTACAGGTGCAGTGTGATTTGGTGGCCAAATGACCGATGTTCTTGTTCTATATCACATATAAAAAGAATATGCTCAACAGTAGCTAAAAATGGATAATTGTAGTTTTCCACATGACCTTCAAATTCCCACTTTTCTCTTTAAAAATAATGAAGTCTGAATTGTGTGGCACTTCAAAATATTAAGGAAAGAAATGTATGCATATGTACCTCTTTTTCATGCTGGAAAATATTTAGCAATATATTTTATTTTCAGGTGTTGTTTTCACTTAAAGACTACGGTAAAATGTACTAATTTCCCAAGAAAGCAAAACAAAGTAACATCATATATTGATAACCTTTACTTTATTTCATGTGATTTCCTATAGTATAAGGTAATGTTAGGTTTGGGTATAAATGTTGCTACTTCCTTAAATTGCTCACCCTTTAGTTACAGTTAAATATTTGAGCATTCTTTTTCTGTAGATATGACGGATGACATAATCTATAAATATGAATGGTAGGATAATCTGTATACACTTGGATTTCCTTGGACTTTGCATCTCATGGCCCATTGCATCATATGTGTTGTTAAACTTAACACCAAACAGATATCTAAATAAACTACTGTCAATAAATGATGATGGAATGCAAATATAAGAAGTACATTCTTGCTTTGTGGGAAGTTCCTTAATGTATCTGTTATTCTCACTATATTTACTCGTTGACCCCGTCAGAGATTTCTCCATTTTCCATATGCAGAGGCACCTACTAGGCATCTCTTGTAAAGCTGAAAGTCTGTTTCCAGGTCACTAGCAAGAAAAGAGATATACTGTATAAGGAAATTAGAATATAATTCCATTATGTATCTTCACACTGGATATAAAATTACAAAAGTACACACACACACACACACACACACACACACACACACATTCTCTATGTGTGCCCAGAGTACTTTCCCAAATACCCTATCCATCAAACCCTAAATTCCAACAGCTTTTACTCCTGTATAATATGGGGGAAAACTTCTAGGCAATGCAGTACAATAACACAGATATTCCAATTCCCCTGGAATCCAACATTTTATCCATGATGGCATTTTTTATGAACCAGAAAGAATTAAACCAAAGAAAATGTGTTCTTGTTTGTAGTCAGACTAATGACTTTTCTGTATATTGTTTTAAATTCATGCAAGGTCTGCTATCCTGTGATCTTTCCAATACAGGGTAGCATAATCTCTCTCTCTCTCTCTCTCTCTCTCTCTCTCTCTCTCTCTCACTCACACACACACACACACACACACACACACATACACACACACACACAGATTGTTAGCTTAATAGTGGACTTCAGTTTAATTTATAGTTATACAATAGTCCAAAGATTTAGTATTTCTAGTGTCTTTCTACACCTTCTGTTGTGGTGCTGTTTGCTAATATTTATAAATGTGACCTTATATCTTATGCTAGCAGTAGAAAGTAGATAAATTGGACTCTAAAACACAAACACAATAGCACACAGTACTGTTTAAAGATTAATCAGTGATCTCACTATAGCACTTCAGCTGCCTACAACCTAAAAATATCTTTCCTGTGGAGCTCTCCAGACAGTCCCCGAGGGACCAGTAAACCAAGAGCACTAGGCAGAGCTGAACTTATCTATCACATTTTTTATTGTGCTCTGTTCACCCTGTGACTCCTTAAAAGCAAATGAAAAGACAGCCTAATGAATGGGAGAATATATTCACCAATGATACATCTTATAAAGAGTTAACATTTAAAATTTATAATGAACTTAAAAGATTCAACCCCAGTAGCTTTTTAAGTTTTTTGCACTAAAATATGACTGCTTTAGGTTCATTACATGTTACGCAATTTTACAATGAGATGAACTACCAATAAAAATTTTTGTTAACACTTTAGGAACAGCTTTTTGTCCAGTACAATCAATTTTTCTAGAATATTCGCTTATTTCAATTAGCCAATTTAAATTAGTCTGAAAACTTGACTACTATTTTACTGTCAAATTTATTACTCTAACAACAATCTTATTTTACCCTGTAAATATTAGTGGAAAGGATTATTTGCCTTCTTGAGTAGGCCCTGAGCATTCCTGGTACTAGGCTGGATTTAGATATCAAAAACCCACTTCCCCACACCCTGGGTACAAGACAACTCAGACAAGTCTTGTTGCAGTGAGAGGGCAGCTGCTGTTGGACAAGTCTCTGTCTGTTACCTGGGTCCCGATTTGAGCTGTGCATGGGAAGCGAAGCAGTCATGGGGGCAGGAGACCTCCCTCAGGGAGGGCCCAGCTCACCCCACTGGGCGAGAGACAGATCCATAGTACCAGCCACCATGAGGCTTCAACCTCAGCATGAACATAAAGCTCAGGCAACAGCTGTGGGCAATTGGATTGTGAGAAGAGGGTCCCTCTTGGCCAAAAGGGCAAGAGGGGCCAATATAGAATGCTCATGTGCCTTCCCAGGGGGCCCTCTACACAGTGGAAGGGATTAAATCCTTTCATGTCCTTTTTAAATTGCTGCCAGACATTCAAAGAATTGGTTTGTAAGTTTGTTTGGGATAATTGTACATTATGCTGTTGTAATTTTAAAATATCAAGAGATGTGTTACCTTTGTCTCCAAGCACCAAAAAGATGATTTTTTATTGATTTCCAAGGGTGCGTGGTACTATTAAAGGTAATGAGGGTAACACAAATCTGGGAAGGCACCTGAGCATTCTACATTGGCCCCTCTTGCCCTTTTGGCCAAGAGGGACCCTCTTCTCACAATCCAAATGACCACAGCTGTTGCCTGAGCTTTCTGTTCAAGCCGAGGTTGAAGCCTCATGGTGGCTGGTACCATGGATCTGTCTCTCGCCAAGTGGGGTGAGCTGGGCCCTCCCTGAAGAAGAAACCTGGGTTCTCCAAGATATGTGATCAGTGCTGGGGCCCCACCAGCAGGCGAAGGGATCCCAAGGTAGGTGCTGGGGGTGGAGGCCACGGGGGCATAGGCTACCAAGGAGACAGAACTGAACCTCACATCACCCTGCTTGGCCCTGGAGGATGGCTGGTTAGCCAGAGGCGGGTAAGATTCCTCAGGGAAGGCACAACCTTACACAGGCACATTCACAGAGGGGCCATCAGGAGAGAACTTGGGGGTCAACAGAGGTGGGGCCCAGACCTTCATCCCCCCAACTGCAGGGGCCTGAACCCTCACCCCTTCTGAGTGAGGTCTCCTGCCCCCATGGCTGCTTCACTTCCCATGCACAGCTCAAATCAGGACCCAGGTAACAGACAGAGACTTGGCCAACAGCAGTCATATTTTAGTGCAAAAAAATTAAAATTTAAAAGCTATCAAGACTACATTATAAAATTTTCAAAATCCTCCTAATATTTAAATCAAAAAAGGGGGATAGTAGAAGAATATCATGTAAGAAAAAATATCCTTTAAGTAAATTACATCTAGAAAATTTTTACTTTAGAAAGTTAACTTTCATTTGTAATGCTAACAGCAAGACACCCACAAAAAACACACATAGTGTCAAAACAAGCCAAAGGAAAATCATTTGGGCAAAAAATGAAAAAGGGTCCCAAGTCAAATTTATAGAAAATATTCCTTTATTAACTTTTGGTTGAGAATATGTTTGTATATTTTCAGAAAACAACTCTAAGACCACGTAGATTCCTGCAACAGAGAGGAATTGACAGGATTGCTCCAGCCATGAAGACAGAAGAGAAACAGTCCAGAGATGGAAGATGCTGTTGATGCCTTGCCATACTAGCAGTCAGCAGCTGTGCATCACTGCGGGTTGCCCAGGACCAAACCAGAGAGGGTCGGACCTGCATCACCACCATTTGTCCACCATCCAGAACTGAAATATCATTGCTGACATGTACACATAAGGAACTGTTTGACATTGAAATTGGGACTCAAAAGAACTGTTGGCCCAGAAAGAAACTCACTACAGACTGATTCATTTGCCTCTCAGCATAACCATTATTGCTTGTCTCATTTTCGGTTCTTTTAAGTGTATTTCTTGTATCACATGATCTCACTCACCTAGGGGAAATAATGAACAACATAAACTGATGAACAAAAACAGACCTGGAGACAGGGAAGCATCGATCAGACTGTCAAAACTCAGAGGGAAAGTAGGGGAGGGTGGGGGAGAGGGGGAGAGATCAACCAAAGGACTTGTATGCATGCATATAAGCCTAACCGGTGGTCACGGACAACAGGGATGTGGGGGCATAAGTGCGGAGGGGTTTGAGATGAAAATGGGGGGGGATGAGAACAAATATGTGATACCTTAGTCAATAAAGAAATTAAAAAAAAAGATTCAACCCCGGGAAAACAACTCAATTAAATAATGAAGAAAGAACCTGAATAGATCCTTCTCCAAAGTAGACTTACAGATGGCCAATGACATGTGAAAAGATGCTCGGCATTACTAATTATCAGAGAAATTCAAATTAAAGCCACAATAAGATATCACCTCACACCTTTCAGAAGGGCTATTATCAATAAATGAACAAATAACAAGTGCTGGTGAGGATGTGGAGAAAAAGGAACTGTTGTGCACTGTTGGGGGGAAATGCAGACTGTGCAACCACTGTGGAAAGCAGTATGGAGTTTCCTCAAAAAAAGTAAAAATTCAACTGTCTTGTGACCCAATGATTCCACTTCTGGGACTATATCTGAAGAAACCCAAAACACTGGATTGAAAGAATATATATGCACCCCTATATATACTGCAGTTTTATTTACAAGGGCCAAGATTTGGAAGCAGCCCAAGTGTCCATTAGCAGATGAATTGATATAAAACCTGTGATAAATTTACCCAATGGAACACTACTTGGCTGTAAAAAAAAAAAAAAAAGAAGTATATTACCTTTTGAAATAGCATGGATGGACCTGGGTGATATTATGCTAATATCAGAGAAAAACAAATACCATATGATTTCACTTATATGTGGAATCTAATGAGCAAAATAAACTAACAAACAAAATAGAAACAGACCCATAGAGAAAGAGTACAGACTGAGAGCTGTCAGAGGGGATGGGGTTTAGGGGATTGGATGAAAAAAATGAAGAGATTAAACAAAAATAAACAAACTCATAGACAGAAAAAAAAGCATCAAATTCAGTACCTGTTCACTGTATTCAAATAAAACTTTTAAAGGACATACTGTAAAGTGAATTCATTCTATTTTCCCTTTTTATTTATAAAAATCCTAGAACTATGTACTTCTCTAAAGATTTGATTTCCACACCTCTTAATATTTTGCCAGATATAACACCTGCACATTTTCAACCATATTCTGCCTCCTCGTGATCTGTCAGTGTGCAGGGCACTAGGATGCCCAGGCAACTCACTTCAGGGTTTCCAAGTCATCACTTACCTAAGGGAATTCAGTTTTTTCCCTGAGGGCACATACCCCCTTTGCAGTAAAAATCTCAGGAAGGAAGAAGCCATGGAATTTAGAATTCTGCTCATAATCTACTTGCTCCCCCTTCTTATTAGGGACTGAATAGTTGGAAACTCCTGACCTCCAGCTTCCTTCTTAAACAGCATCCCAAAACCTGTGATGACTGCAGAATCCGTCCTGTTATTACTTAACATTAGCATGAATAATTCATAATACACTGATTAGTACTTTACAATTGTTTGACCAGCTAAATTGCTGACTCAAACATACTTTCTTTTTAAAAAATAAGTATCAGATCTATAATATTAAACACTACAAATAAGAGAAAGTGTCTCTAGTTACCTATTTCTTTAAGCAGAGATATTGATAAAACACAGTCAAGAGTCATTATCTTAACCTGAAGAAAAGGCACGTGAAAAGACCAGATGAAGAGAGACAGTTAAAATTAGAAACCAGATAATTCAAGCCAGTTTCCTTTGGAGCTAAATGTTCTAATTTGTCTCTGTTTTGGCATTAACCATGTCATTTTCACATCACTCCTTTTGTGTGTAAGCCATCTATACAAGCACAGATAAGAAAATGACAATATCCTCTTATAAACCTCAATTAAACTGAATTTCTCATGAATATGCTTATTTCTAATTAATTCTTTACATTTACTTCAACAATAAAGGTAGTGAAGTAATTCATTAGTTAATATCCTTTAAAATAATTATGTTTGGCTGTGGTGGGTATATTGTCTTCTCTGTTCTAATTTATGTAAAGTTATTTCTTTTTAAATTCCCAACACTCTCTAAATCAAACAATATCTTCTATCTAATAATTTTCATTTTACTGTTCCCAAGATAAGAGTACATCAGAGAGAATGTAAAATAAATAGGTTCCTAATAAATAACTATTGTTGTAAAGATTATAATTTACCTTCAGAAATACCTACTTGCAATAATTACTAGTGACACACAGTCAAGTTGTTGTTAAATGATTGCATGATCTATCAATAAAAATCAGCCATGTTATAAATAAACACACCCTAATGAGCAGACTAATGCAGAGATGAGGTTTGCCTTAACAAGTATTTTTAAAAATATCTTTGTCACTTTTGAGCTATAAAAGAAAGAAACAGGCATTCAATGTTCAGTGTAATTTTTTGAGCCCATGGTGAGGATAAAAATAAAATGACAAAAAATAATTTTTAATGTGATAGAACTGTAATGAACTTGTAGAATTTTGCACTTTCATCCTCATAAAAGCACTGAGGGTTCTGAAGTGCAAACTGCACTCAGTGCTGAACTAACAAATATAGGTGAGCTGTGGCAAGCAGCAGGAGTCCCACCATTACTACTCTTATGAGATGGAAAGACATCTTCGCAACTGATACCTACCTACTGCTGAAAGACACAAGTCTTCTGAAGATGGCCAAGACTGTTTCTTGACATGGTTATATTGAGGAATCATAGCATCCTTGTTGCCAACATTGTAATACATCAGACAGCCTGCCAAGATTTGTTAAATGAATGGCCCACTCTCCATTTTTTCGAATTCACATGGAAATAAACTACACATTCCAATTTTTTCCCTTGAATATATCAGAGGTTGTGAAAGTTCTAGACACAAATGCCACAAGAAGCGTGATAATACCTTTCTGAAGGAGTGTTATTGAGGACATTGGTCATTAAAACTCAGAGATAAATGTGAATTACTACATAATATATCTTTTCAGAACTTATGTCAAAGAAAAAGCTTCATGTTATTTTCACCAGTTTATTTTTAAGAATTGATTTGGATAATATGTAATTTAAGGAGAGAGGCAAAATAGCAACCTAAAATATTTGAAATAATGTCAATTAAAAGAGAAACTAATAGATACTATGAATTGGAATTAAATTCAAGGCATTGAATTTAAAAGAATCATCTGTCAGATCTATAAGAGCAAGATTTAGCCAATCATTCTCCTAGTCCCTCAAAAGCTGTGGAAGCTTCAAAACTGCACATGTTTAAACAGTGGCTAAATAACCATCCCTCTGGCATGTTGACAAAAGTTGCTGGATTAGAAGGAAGGTTAAAGTGGGAGACCTCAAAAATCTCTTCCACTCTATAATTCCATAATTAAATGTGCTATATTTAATGAACCATTTGTTATCTCCATGGGGTGAGTGAATTATAGCATGTGTCTCCATGCTAGCTCCCTGCCAGATCAAGAAACTAAATTAAATTTCATCTATCACCATCAGAAATTAGGAATGGAGGGAAGATATGTCATAATGACAAAGAGTCTGAAGTCTTTGAATATTCACTTAAGACCTTTACTGTTGTTAAAACTTCATAGTCTATATCGTATCATTATCCTAAATATGAGGAATGAAAAGAAAAGTAACATTGATGTTTTCCAAATTAAAATATGAAAGGAGTTTGATAAAATACACTTTAATTTCTAAATAATAAAAAGTACATTATCTAAGCAACCATATCATAGATACATTTTCAAAGTACTTTATATGATACTAGAGGCCCGGTGCACAAAATCCGTGCACTCGGGAGTGGGGGGGCTCAGCCTGGCTTGTGCCCTCTAGCAGTCTGGGAGCCCTTGGGGGATGTCCGACTAATGGCTTAGGCCTGCTCCCCGTGGGGAGTGGCATCCTTAGCACTGCTGTGGAGGCAGAAGAGGCTCCCGCCACTGCTGCTGCCCTGGCCAGCCGTGAGCCCAGTTTCTGGCTGAGAGGCACTCCACCTGTGGGAGCGCACTGACCACCAGGGGGCAGGTCCTGCTTTGAGCATCTTCCCCCTGGTAGTCAGTGCGCATCATAGTAACCGGACGTTCTGCCATTCGGTCGATTTGCATTTTAGCCTTTTATCATATAGGATAAAATATTTTAAAGGTTGCTATCACTGGAAGGGTATAAATATTTGGAAGGGGTTTGAAAGACCACTATAAGCCAGTAAACTAAATTGAAATGACACATTTAATACCTATTCATATCTATCATTATATTTATATAATATAGGAAAGATAAATCCTGAAGTCATTAAATTATTTACTGAGGTGAATCATCTTATGTGGATAAATTGCTACATTACATATACTTTAAATACACAAACATCTTTATATAAATAGATTGTTTGTATCACATTTTATAGTCTCAGAATTGTGTTATTGTTTTGACACCTAGTTATGGATAATTTGAAAAAGTAAATATTTTAATATTCATTGTAATTCCTATTAAAATATCAATGGCATAGATCTAGAACAAATATTCCAAAAATTTACATAGAACCAAAAAAAGACCCAGAATAGCCTTAGGAAGCTTGAGAAATAAGCTTGGAAAATTGGAGTGATCAAAATATTGAATATCAAACTATACTGTAAGGTTATTGTGACCGAAACAGACTGGTACTGGCACAAGAACAGGCATATGGTTCAATGGAGCAGAACAGAGAGCCCGGAAATTGAGCTAAGCCATTACACTCAGTTAGTATTTGACAAATGAGGCAAGAGCATACAATAGAGTAAAACAATCTCTTCAGTAAATGGTGTTGGAAAATTGGACAGGCACATGCACAAAAATACAACTAGACCACCAACTTACACCATACACAAGAATAAACTCAAAATGGATAAAGACTTAATTGTACGTTGCAAAAACCATACAAATCTTAAATGAAAACATAGGTAGTAAAATCTCAGACATCTCTCATAATAATATTTTTGCTGATATTGCTCCTAGGGCAAGGTAAACAAAAGAAAAGATAAACAAATGGATCTAAATCAAACTAAAAAGCTTCTGCACAGCAAAGAAAACCATCAACAAAATTGAAAGAAAACCCACTATATGGGAGGACATATTTGGCAGTGATTACATCTGATAAGGGGTTCATTTCAAAAATATATAAAGAACTTATCCAACTCAACAGAAGGAAGACAAAAATCCAATTAAAAACAGACAAAGAGCCGTAACCGGTTTGGCTCAGTGGATAGAGCATTGGTCTGCGGACTGGAAGGTCCCAGGTTTGATTCCGGTCAAGGGCATGTACATTGGTTGCGGGCACATCCCCGGTAGGGGGCGTTCAGGAGGCAGCTGGTCGATGTCTCTCTCTCATCGATGTTTCTAGCTCTCTATTCCTCTCCCTTCCTCTCTCTGAAAATTCAATAAAATATATATTTAAAAAAATAATAAAATAAAAAAAAAAACAGACAAAGAACCTAATAGACACCTCTCCAAAGAAGACATACTCCTGGCCATGAGACATATGAAAAAATGCTCAACATCTCTAATCATCAGAAAGATACAAATTAAACCACAATGAGCTATCACCTCACATCTGCCAGAATGGCTACCATCAAAAAATCAACAAACAACAAGTGTTGGTGAGGGTATGGAGAAATGTGAGCTCTCATGTTGGTGGAAATGCAGACTGGTGCAGCCACTGTATAGTTTCCTCAAAAAATAAAAATGGAACTGCCTTTTGACCCAGTGATCCTACTTCAGGGAATATATCCTAAGAATCCTGAAACACCAATCAGAAAGTATATATGCACCCCTACGTTCATAGCAGTATAATTTATAATCACCTAGATCTGGAAACAGCCCAAGTGCCCATCAGAAGATGAGTGGATAAATAAGATGTTGTATATTTACATAGTGTAAAACTACACAGCTATATCAGAGAAGGAAGTCTTATCCTTTGAGACAACACGGATGGACCTGGAGAGTATTATGCTAAGCGAAATAAAGCAGTCAGAGAAAAACAATTACCATATGATCTCATTAATATGTGGAATCTACTGAACAAAATAAACTGACAAACAAAGTAGAACCAGACTGACAAATGTCAGATGGGGGTGGGGTGTAGGGGACTGGATAAAAGGAGATGAAGAGATTAGCCAAAGAACATATATCCATAGCCCATGGACCCAGACAACAGTGTAGTGAAGGCAAGAGGAGGGAGGGCGGGGGTTGGGTGGAGATGGACAAAGTAGGGACAATGGGGAACATCTGTAATAGTGTCAACAATAACAATATTTTAAGTTATAAAATTGATTGTGGTAATAGTGCATAACTCTGTGATTTGCACACTTTTAAAAGGTAAATTATATGGTACATAAACTATATCTTTCTATAGCTGTTGCCAAAAAATAAAGAACAAAGTAGAGAATGGGAGCATGAATAAGTGGTAAGTGATACAGTTTAAAAAAACAACAATTAATGGTAGTCACTTAGATAAGAACAAAAATTAAGAGGTAGTGTATTATTCAGGAAGGCAATTGGAAAAAAATATTAGTTTCAAGGAGTTAAAAGAAAAGCAGTGTTTAATATCTCCTTTTTAGACTTTTGAAAGTAACATTCGGAAAAAATTAGGTCACTGATTTTGACCAATTGTATTTTCAGCTTAAACTCTATAGAAGATATCTTTACATTAATACTGTACTCCTTTCCAAGGGGATATTTGCATAAATGTCAATTTACCTGAAGGTTTGAGGCCTCTTCAAATGATTTCTCTCTTTTTTATAATAATTGATACATTTTTTTCACCCAACAACAGAAACAAAAGTTTAGTATACTTTCTTTATTGTCGCAGACATCTCATTCTGGTTTTGAGTATGATCTGTCTGTGACTTACCACCCTATGGTCATCGTGTTTGGGTTTGTTTATCTGACTGATTATACAGGGTTATCTTATCCCTCCATTCCATTTCAACAGAGTACAAGTTTATAAGTGCAAACATGTACTCTATAGAGAAATATAGAGTTAGATTTTAAAGAATATTCAGTTTCAAAATGTCTTGAGTATAATTTTAGCTATTATTTTGTGTGACTAGACAGAACTAAAAACCACTGGAAATCAAGGTAAGTTTGTGGTCTGTTCAATAGAGATATATTGAGCACCTACAATGTGCCAGTCTGTGTTCAGGCAGAGTAGTGAGCAAAATTGACAGATTCTCTCTGTCATAGAGTCTACATTTTAGTGATGTGTGACAGAAAAAAAAAATCAAATGAATAAATGAATTTATGAGTAGTATATCAGGAAGTAAAAAGTGCTATCAATGAGACTTTAGCAGAGTAAGGAAACATGAGTAACAGTATTTATGGTGCTGTTTTATATAAATGAGTGAGAAAAGGTCTTTCTGATAATGCTACATTAGAGCAAATACTTGAAGAGCTGAGCTACATGGATTTTCTTCTTCTTTTGAGAAAAGTATCACAAGCATAAGGGAAAAAATGTCCGTCAAGAGAAGTGGAAGCTGGAAATGTATAGAAATAGTGTAACAAAAATTCAAATGAGAGATGATGGTGAACTGGAAAAGGGAACAAGGATTGGAGGTGGGATAGCATCATTAGGGTTTGGATATATTTTAAGGTTAAAACCAACAATTTATACTGGACCATGAGATAAAATGAGTAGTTACTGCTTGCTTTACGGTTTTGGCTCAAGCAATTGGAAGAATAGACTTTCTATTTTTAGACTGAGGATGACGGAAGGTTTCACAGTGAAAATTTTTTTAGATATGTTAAGTTTGAGATGCCTATAAGACTGCAAGTTGAATTTATGGGTTTGCAGTTCAGAGAAAAGTACAAGGACATAAATTTGGGAGTCAGCAGCATGCAGATAAGATGTAAATGCACATCATTGAATGAGATCAGTTAGAAAATTACTATTGACAAAGAAAAGATGTTCAAGGATTGAGCCCTACAGTGCACTAACCTTTAGAGTCAATGAGAATGTCAGGTCAATGAGGAACAACCATAGAAGATACTTTAACATATCTTTTAAGAGAGCACTCTGAGAGGTGTAAGAGAAGCAATAGATTTCTGGTGATAG
Organism: Eptesicus fuscus; assembly: GCF_027574615.1. Taxonomy (NCBI): domain Eukaryota; kingdom Metazoa; phylum Chordata; class Mammalia; order Chiroptera; family Vespertilionidae; genus Eptesicus; species Eptesicus fuscus. The sequence goes on along the minus strand of NC_072474.1, from coordinate 10,235,422 downwards.
GTGAAGAAAGTGTATCAAGGAGGAGTTGTAATAGTCAGTTCAAGTTTAAAGATTTTTTTCATTAGTCTAGAGGCCTGGTGCATGAATTCGTGCACCAGTGGGGTCCCTCAGCCTGGCCTGTGGGATTGGGCTGAAACTGGATCTCTGACATCCCCCAAGAGGTCCTGGATTGCGAGAGGGCACAGGCCAGGCCAAGGGACCCCACCAGTGCATGATCAGTGTCAGGGAGGGATGCGGGAGGTTGGCCAGCAAGGGAGGGACCATGAGAGGGCTCCAGGGCATGTCCAGCCCATTTCGCTCAGTCCCGATTGGCTGGACCCCAGCAGCAAGGTAACCAACCAGTTAGAGCGTCTGCCCCCTGTTGGTCAGTGCACATGATAGCAACTGGTCGACTGGGTGACTGTCTGCCCCCTGGTGGTAAGTGCACATCATAGCAAGTGGTTGAGCAGCCTTAGCAATCACTAGCATATTATGCTTTGATTGGTTGAATGGACAACTAGATGAATGGACCACCGGACGACTGGATGACCAGACACTTAGCATATTAGGCTTTTATTATACTGGGTTTAACAAAATGGAAACTATTGATGATCTAGAAATCAGAAATTCTTGTTCATGTGTAAACATAGATAAATTATGTTTAGTGATAGTGAATATAGACATTTTAAGGAATTGTGGTATAAAAGTAAGCAAAGTAATGGGGAGGTCATTGAAGAGGTAAGACAAATGTATGCTACGAGCTATTATAGCACACTTGTATAACAATGATAATTTTCCAGCAGGAAGTGAATTCCTGATAATGAAGAAGAAACAGAACAATAGTAGAGACAAATGGAAATGCCAGAGCTAAGTGTGAGTTGTCATGAGAATGTGATTATATCTAAATGTTGCCTATGCTTTTATTCTTTAAAAAGAAACTTCTTTTTTTAAAATGTATTTTTATTGATTTCAGAGATGAAGGGAGAGGGAGAGGAGATAGAAACATCGATGATGAGAGGGAATCATTGATTGACTGCCTCTTGCATGGCCCCTACTGGGAATTGAGCCTGTGACCTTGACCTCCTGGTTCATAGGTTGATACCCAACCACCGAGCCAGGTCTGCAGAGCTAAAAAGAAACTTTTTAAGTTAAACTACTTTAACTCTAAAAAGGAAAAAAAATAGTACAGGGTCCTTATAATAGAACTAAAGTCCTGGTGCATGAAATTCATGCACTCAGGGGGGGTCCCTCAGCCCGGCCTGTTCCCTCTCACAGTCCGGGAGCCCTCAGGGGATGTCCAACTGCTGGAGCAGTCCTAAACCTGCAGTCAGACATCCTTAGCACTGCTGCGGAGTCGGGAGAGGCTCCCGCACCACCACTGCGCTCGCCAGCCTTGAGCCTGGCTTCTGGCTGAGTGGCGCTCTCCCTGTGAGAGTGCACTGACCACCAGGGGGCAGCTCCTGCTTTGAGTGTCTGCCCCCTGGTGGTCAGTGTGCATCATAGTGACCGGTCATTTTGCAATTGGTCAATTTGCATATTAGCCTTTTATTATATAGGATAGTTTAAGCTCTCAAAATAGCTTCCCTTCATTCCATTTATGGAAATATTTTTAGCATAAGCAGACTCTTTTTCAACATACTATATGCTCTTGTCCTCTGGTTTGTCTAATCTAAACACGTTTCTATTAAAGGCTATCATAAACACCAACAGAGAATCCAATGACATTTAGTCACGCCTCATAGCCAGATTAACATGCCAATAGTTATGCTGATACCTACAAAATATTGCTTTAGCCCTGCCGGTGTTGGTCAGTGGAAGAGCATCGACTCATGTACCAAGAGGTCACTGGTTTGATTCCGGTGAGGGCACATGCCCAGGTTTCAGGCTCAATCTCCAGTGCAAGATGCAGTCCATGGGTGTTTCTCTCCTCAATGTTTGTATCTCTCTCTCTCTCCCTCTCCCGACTTCAGTCTCCAAAATCAATAAAAACATATATATATATGTTTTTTATATATATTTTTAATATATTTTTATTGATTTCAGAGAGGAAAGGAGAGGGAGAGAGAGATAGAAACATCAGTGATGACAGAGAATCATTGATCAGCTGCCTCCTGCACGTCCTACACTGGGGATCGACCCTGCAACCTGGGCATATGCCTTGACCAATAATTGAACCATGACCTCCTGGTTCATAGGTTGATGCTCAACCATTGAGCCACGCCAGTAGGGCAAAACATATATATATTTAAAGGTTACTTTACATTTTTCCCCTGAGCTTTTCAGCTACAACATTTAGCTTCAGGCAATCAAAGCTTATTGCTCTTCTAGGTTGATTTTCCCAAAAGCAGCTGCTGGTAGTCTAGAGCTATATCTGTGTGGCAGTCATTAGCACTGTGTTTACAAGGTTTCTTTATTTTTCTTTTCAGCATGGCTTCTGTAAAACTATGTCACGGTTTATATTTTATTTCTTAATATTCTCCTATGTTAATTAATTGTCTGGTATGGGAATATATGAAGCATGAATTCAATCATCTGCCAGTCAGACCTTCTTGGTGTTTTAATAATGCTTCAAAATATATCACTTCCCCTTTTACTGTATTCCACATGTACTTAATGATGCAATATCTAGAACAACTTTTCAGACCCACTGGAAATTAGTTGGTAAATTTAAACAATAACTGATGAATTTAGTCACTTAAGAGTTAGGATTAACTCCAGGCACTATTTTTTTTTTTTTATTTTTTATTTATTTATTTATTTATTTTTGGTATCACATCATTCATGCCACTGAGTGAGCAAGCATTGTTAATCCTAATTGCCAATTTTTCATCCTTTTGATCTGACCCTCATTATGTTCCATTTAAAATATCTAGAGTCAAATTCCTAGTAATTTGAGACTCTTGGACAAAAAATAAATGGAAAGTGACGTCAGAGGAATGGCGGCGTAAGGGTCCTTCTATCCTCTTCCCCTAACATTTCAACAAAATAACCACCTATAATTCAACAAAGAAGTCCCCGCTCAACACAGATGCAAGCCTGAGAGACCTGCACACCGGAACAAGTAAGCTGGGCTCCTTGGAATAAGCGGGGAGACAAGAGAAGGGAGGGAAGCCGAACAGAGCTGCAGCACAGCTGGCAACTGGAGGAAGCAGTCAAAGGCATTTTCCTCAGCCAGTCTGGACCAACAGCGAGCTAACCCAACAAGTGGCTGGCTGTTGGAATAGCCACTGGAGTGGCAGCATTGTGTGGTCCTGCACACAAACACTTGAGAGAGTGTCTGAACCTTGGGGGCACGTTGTGAATGGGATCTGAGGTGCAAGTCAGCAGACACCCTCCCTACAAAATCGCTCCCCATGGCAGGGCCTGGCTGCTGACTTTCAGGCAAAGAAAGTAGATCCCAGAGCCCCGCCACTGATTAGACTCCCAAATCTCGCCTCCTGTTGCCCTTGGATTGTTTCCAGGAGTGTATTGTCTGTAGGCCAAGAGCTGTTTTGCAGTAGAAACACAGTTTCTCTCTGTGACTGAACCCCAGGAGGGGTGGTTGGACTGACCCTTGGAGGTCAAGTACTGCCATTACTGTGATGGAAAAACAAACCTCACCCCCAAACAACAGAGGCAGTACAGCCCCATGGAAGCTTCAAAAGCTCAAAACTGTGAGGCCACAGAGGTAATAAATCTTGCAATTCAGTGCCATCTACTGGAACAGAGTAGAAAGACCTCCTTAGAGATAAATGGGAAAACAAAGGAGAAAAATGAACACCATGAACAACCACAACAGCAATGATGACCATAAAGAAAATGAAAAATCCCCAGAAAACAGGCGGGAACACACAGAATTATGTGAGTTGAATGACAGAGATTTCAAGATTGCAGTTCTGAAAATGCTCAATGAGATGCAAAAAAATACTGACAGGCAATTCAGCTCACTCATAAAACAAATCAATGAACAAAATGAATATTTCTCCAAACAAATTGAATTGTTAAAAAAGAATATAGCAGAAATCCTGGAAATGAAGCAGGGAATTAAAGAAATTAAGTGTGAACTGATGAGCATAGAAAAGAGAACCAACCAGTTAGAGGAAAGAACTAGTGATATTGAAGACAGGAATCAAGAAATGATGGAGGGGAAAAACAGACTATAATAAAAGTTATTATAATGAATGTGAAAAAAAAAAAAAGAAATGATGCAGAGGGAAGAAGAGAAAGACCTGAGAATATAGAAATGAAAAATAGCTCTATGAGACCACTCTGATTCCTTAAAAAAAAAAATAACATCAGATTCATAGGCACAGCAGAGGAAGAAGAGAGAGAGTATGGAATGGAGAGTCTATTAAAACAAATAGTCAATGAGAACTTCTCAAATCTATGGAAAGAACTAGATCCTCAAATCCAAGAAGCAAACAAAACACCTAGTTACCTCAATCCAAAGAGGCCCTCTCCAAGGCACTTGGTAATAAAGCTGTCAAAAATTAGTGACAAAGAAAAAAATCCTCAAAGCATCCAGGGAAAAGAAGGAAATGACCTACAAAGGAAAACCCATCAGAATTTTACCCAACTTCTCAGCAGAAACTCTACAAGCAAGAAGAGAGTGGAACCAAATATTCAAATGCCTGAAAGAGAGAAATTACCAGCCATGCATATTATATCCAGCAAAATTATCCTTTAAATATGAAGGAGAAATAAGAACATTCCCAGACATACAGAAGCTGAGGGATTTTATCACTAGACAAGTTTCATTGCAGGAAATACTAAAGGGAGTTATTCTACCCGAAACAAAGAACATAAGCTCATAATACTACCAGTAGGATTGTCAAAAACTTGCAGCATAAACAGGGATAATTTGTGACAATAAAAACATACAAGGGGAAGAGGGACAGGTATGGACAGGCAAAGGAAGATTGAGATCAGATGTACTCAAAAGGGAAAACACTATGGTATATATGCAACTTCACTTTTTATAAAACAAATGGCAACCACACACAGAAATTCCCCAAACAAGACATATAGCTTAAAAAAAAAGAGGAAACAGAGGAAAGATGTATGGAATACCACCAAATAAAAACAACAGATGGAAGCATAAAGGAAAAGAATCTATGGAAGCACAGAGTTACCAGAAAACAAAAGATAAAATGACTATAGGAAATCCTCATACATCAATAATTACCCTAAATGTAAATGGTCTAAATTCACCAGTAAAGAGGCACAGAGTAGCAGAATGGATCAAAAAACAAAACCCAACCAAATGCTGCCTATAAGAGACACATCTAAACAGCAGACACAAAGGTAGATTCAAAGTAAAAGGGTTGAAAATGATACTCCAAGCAAATAACATCCACAAAAAAGCAGGTGTAGCCATACTTATATCTGATAAAATAAATCCCAAGGTAACAAGAGACAAAGATGGACATTTTATAATGATAAAGGAAACACTACATCAAGAAAACATAACATTTCTTAATATATATGCGCCCAACCAGGGAGGACCAAAATATATTAAACAGCTACTCACAGAACTAAAGAAAGAAATAGATCAAAACACAATTACAGTTGGAGACCTTAGTACTCCATTGACAGCTCTAGACAGATCAACCAAACAAAAAATCAATAAAGATATATCAGCCTTAAATGAAACACTAAACCAAATGGATATAATCAAAATTTATAGAACATTTCATCCCAGAACATCAGGCTATACATTCTTCTCCAGTGCACATGGAACATTCTCAAGGATAAACCATATGTTGGGTCACAGAACAAGCATCAACAAATTCAAAAATATTTAAATTATTCCAAGTATATTTTCTGACCATGATGTCATGAAATTAGAAATCAACTACAAAAAGGAGGTAAAAAAAAAACAAACAAACCTACAAATACGTGGAGATTAAACAACATACTACTAAAAAATGACTGGTTCAAAGAAGAAATAAAAGATGAGATCAAAAGATATAAAGAGACAAAGGAGAATGATAACACAACATATCAAAACTTCAGGGATGCAGCGAAAGCTGTAATAACAGGGAAGTTTATAACACTACTGGCCTATCTCAAGAAACAAGAGAAATTCCAAGTAAACAACCTAACATCACACCTAAAAAGATTAGAGAAATAAGAACAAAAGCAACCCTAAGTTAGCAGAAGAAAGGAAATAACAAAAATCTAAGCAGAATTAAATGAAACAGAAAACAAAAAAGACTGTAGAAAAAAATAATAAAACAAAGAGCTGGTTATTTGAAAAGATTAGTAAAATTGACAAAGCCCTGTCTAGACTCACTAAGGAAAAAAGGAAAAAGACCCATATAAACAAAATCAGAAATAAGAGGAGAAATCACCACAGACATCACAGTTATACAAAGGATCATACTAGAATATTAAGAAAGTCTTTATACCACCAAATTCAATGATCTAGAAGAAATGGATAAGTTCCTAGAAATATATAACCTTCTTAGACTAAATCATGAAGAACTGGAAAATCTAAATAGACTGATCAGCAGTGAGGAAATTGAAACAACCATCAAAAACCTCACAAAAAACAAAAGTCCAAGACCAGATGGCTTCACCAGTGAATTCTACCAAATGTTCAAGGAAGAATTAAAGCCTATTCTTTGCAAACTCTTCCAAAAAATTATAGAAGAGGCAATACTTCCTAACACATTCTATGAGGCCAATATAACCATAATACCAAAACCTGGCAAAGATAACACAAAAAAAGAAAACTACAGACCAATATCCCTGATGAATACAGACACAAAAAATCTTAACCAAAATACTAGCTAATAGAACACAACAGTACATCCAAAAAATAATACATCACAATCAAGTGGGATTCATTCCAGAGGCACAAGGATGGTTCAACATTCCCAAATCAATAAAGGTAATACACCACATTAACAAAAGAAAGGATAAAATATTATGATCTTGTAAATAGATGTAGAAAAAGCATTTGATAAGATACAACATTCATTTATGATTAAAATGCTCAATAAAACAGGAATAGAAGGAAAGTACCTCAACTTAATAAATGCCATATATAATAAACCTTTAGCCAATATCATACTCAATGATGAAAAACTGAAAGCTTTTCCCCTAAGATCAAGAACAAGACAAGGATGTCCACTTTCACTACTCTTATTCAACATAGTACTGGAAGTACTAGCCAGAGCAATTAGGCAAGAGAAAGAAATAAAAGGTATCCAAATAGGGAAGGAAGAAGTCAAACTGTCACTTTTTGTGGATGACATGATGCTATAGAAAACCCTAAAGACTCTATTAAAAAAAAAAAACTATTGGAAACAATAAACAAATGCAGTCAAGTTGCAGGATACAAAATCAATGTACAAATATCCATGGCCTTCCTATATACCAACAACAAAAATGGAGAAAGCAATTCCTTTTGCAATCACAACCAAAAGAATAAAATATCTAGGAATAAATTTAACAAAGAATGTGAAAGACCTATATACTGAAAATTACAAAACATTATTAAAAGAGATTGAAAAAGACACAACAAAATGGAAAAATATCCCATGTTCATGGATTGGAAGAATCATCATAGTTAAAATGGCCATTTTACCCAAAGCAATATACAGATTTAATGTAATCCCCATAAAAATCCCAATGTCATTTTTAAAGAAATAGAACAAGAAATCATTGGATTTGTATGGAACCACAAAAGACCCAGAATATCCAAAGCAATCCTGGAAAAAAAGAATAAGCCTGACTTCAAAATATACTACAGAGCTACGATAATCAAAACAGTAGGGTATTGCAGAGAAACAGATACACAGATCAGTGGAACAGAATAGAGAGCCCTGCTATAAAACCACACATATATGGACAGATAATTTTTGACAAAAGAGCCGAAAATGCACATTGGAGTAAGATAGTCTCTTCAATAAATGGTGCTGGGAAAACTGGAAAGCCACATGCAAACGAATGAAACTGGATTGCAGTTTGTCTCCATGTACAAAAAATAATTCAAAATGGATCAAAGACTTAGACATAAGACCCGAAACTATAAGTCATATAGGGAACAACATAGGTACCAAACTTATGGACCTGGGTGGTAGAGAACATTTTATGAACTTGACCCCAAAGGCAAGGGAAGTAAAGGCAAAAATAAATGAATGGAACTATATCAAACTGAAGAGCTTCTGCACAGCAAAAGAAACTGACAACAAAACAAACAGGCAGCCAACTAGATGGGAGATGATATTTGCAAACAGTAGCTCTGACAAAGGTTTAATTTCCAAAATATATAAAGAACTCATAAAACTCACACCAAACAAATAAACAATCCAATCAAAAAGTGGGCAGAGGACCTGAAAATACACCTCTCCCAATAAGACATACAAACAGCCAATAGATACATGAAAAGATGTTCAACCTCACTGGCAATCAGGGAAATGCAAATTAAAACCACAGTGTGACCTTACACCAGTTAGAGTGGCCATTATCAACAAGACAAGCAACAAGTTTTGGAGAGGTTGTGGAAAAAAAGGGAACCCTCATACACTGCTGGTGGGAATGTAGACTGGTACAACCACTAAGGAAAGCAGTCTGGTGATTCCTCAAAAAATTAAAAATAGAGCTACCATACGACCCAACAACCCCACTCCTGGGTATATACCCAAAAAACTCAAAATAATTTATATGCAAAGGTATATGCACCCCTATGTTCATTGCAGCATTATTCACAGTGACCAAGTGTTGGAAACAGCCAAAGTGCCCTACAATAGAGGACTGGATAAAGAAGATGTGGTAATATACACAATGGAGTACTACACGGCCATAAGAAATGATGAAATAGCATCATTTACAACAACATCGATGGACCTTGAGAACATTATGCGAAGTGAAATAAGTCAGAAAAAGCTAAAAACTATATAATTTAACTCATATGTATAATATAAAACTAAAACTTATGTACACAAACAGCAGTGTGGTGGTTTCCAGAGGGAGGTGGAGGGAGGAAAAAAGGGGTCCTAATATGAGGTGACAGGAGATTTGATTTTGGATGATGGGCACATGGTCATACATACAGATTTTGTAAATTAGTAACCCACACATGTAATCTATATGTTCATGTAGACTAATGTCACCCCAATCCTATATAATAAAAGCCAGCAACTGAAACAGTGGAATGACCAGAACGACCAGAGAACAAAACGACCATGGTCACTCGCCCCGGCTGGCCCTGCCCCCCAGGGAGTGGTTAGGGGCTATCAGGCAGGCAGGCGAATGGTTAGGGGCGATCAGGCAGGCAGAGGTGGTTAGGGGCTATCAGGCAGGCAGCAGAGGTGGTTAGGGGCAATCAGGCAGGCAGGTGAGTAGTTAAGAGCCAGCGGTCCCGGATTGCGAGAGGGATGTCCGATTGCCAGTTTAGGCCTGATCCACAGGGCATGTTCAGGCCTAAACCAGCAGTCAGACATTTCCAGTAAGATCCTGGATTGTCAGAGGGTGCAGGCCAGGCTGAGGGGCCCTGCCCTCCCCCCGCCGCCGTGCATAAATTTCGTGCACCGGGCCTCTAGTAAAGTAAATAAATAAATAAATAAATAAATAAATAAATAATAATAAATAAATAATAAAATCCTATATAATAAAAACCTAATATGCTAAGTGTCCAGTCATCCATTCAACTAATCAAAGCATAATATGCTAATGATATGCTAAGGCTGCTTAACCGCTTGCTATGACATGCACTGACCACCAGGGGCAGACTGTAAACGGTTTGACCAGTCGCTATGATGTGCACAAACCACCAGGGAACAGACTCTCTGACCAGTAGTTTAGCTTGCTGCTGGGGTCCAGCTGATCGGGACTGAGCAAGATGGGCTGGACACGCCCTGGAGCCCTTCTGTGGTCCTTCCCTGGCTGGCCAACCTTCCACTTCCCTCCCCGGCCCTAATCATGCACCAGTGGAGTCCCTTGGCCTGGCCAGTGCCCTCTCACAATCCGAGACCCCTTGGTGGATGTCGGAGAGCCAGTTTCAGCCCAATCCCTCAGGCCAGGCTGAGGGACCCCACTAGTGCACAAATTCATGCACCGGGCCACTAGTAAGTAAATAAATAAACAAACAAATAAATAAATAAATAAATAAATAAATAAATAAATAAATAGAGATTCCAATCTTACCTAATAATAGACAAACATGTACATTGACCATACCTCTGCTACACCCACAGCCAATCAGAGTGAGTATGCAAATTAGAAGGCCAAAGATGGCGGCCGCCCAGCTGCTCCAGGCATGGAGTGGCCAGGCAGGGCAGGACGCCTGCTATGAGAGGGAGGGCAGGGCGAAGGGATCTACAGGAGTGGAGTGCCACAGCAAAGACAAGACTGCAGACTCCAGAGTCTGCAGCGAAGACAAAGATGGCAGTCTGCAGCAAAGACTGCAGATTCCGGCCAGAGTCTGCAGCAAAGACAAAGATGGCAGACTCCGGCCAGAGTCTGCAGCAAAGACGAAGAAGGCAGACTCTGGCCAGAGCGAAGGCCTGGGTCCCAGGTGCCGGAGGAAAACCAGTGCTGGAAGCCAAGGGAAGGAAGGCCTATTGCACGAATCTCTTCGTGTAACGGGCCTCTAGTCCTATGTAATAAAAGCCTAATATGCAAAATGTCCCCTTGACCGGGAGTTGACCTGGAGTTCAACCAGGGGGCGGGGCCAGCTGGCCAACTGCCTGCGGCCTCTCCCCCTGGCCAGCCCTGCCCTGGCCAGCAGCGGCAGGCAGCCGGGGGAAGGGAGGCCCTGGCTGGCAGCCGGCAGCCACTAGGGACCCTACCTGTGCACAAATTTCATGCACTGGGCCTTTGAATCGCTTTTAAAGTGTGGTTATTTACCCCACATGGAAGTTACTTTCAACAATAGTGTGAGAAAGGTATCAAGCATTCATATCCCTTGATCTAGAGACCTAAGACCAAATAAGTGCTCCCATGCACCCAGTGTACAATGGAGAAACAGAGACAGTATAACTACAATGAAGACTTCAACTTGGAAAATGGAAGAATGAAAAATACATGCAATGCTTCCTTGTTGTAACATTCTGAAATCCCTCTGGGCACATATTCAAGGTCTCCCTCCTGTAGGATGGAAAACATTCCGTAATTAGTTTATGATTCCGCTCCTTGGAAGGAGCTTCCCATCCATGGTTCTGTTTGATCTTTGGTTCTGCTCCCTGGGTGATTATTCCATTCCCATTATTCTACTTAGACATACACTGTGTGGACATTAGAAAAAAAAAGTCATCTTTGTAGGCTGAACAGCCTTTGCATCCTATTTACTACCTGGAGAATGCTGGAGATCCAAGAGTCATTTTCAGTCTTAAAGAGACAATTTTAGAATTTATTAAACTATCTTATAGTTTCTTTGGCAGTATAATACTCTTAGAAAATTCATAGGCTGCATATTTAGTAGAATCCAGCCTATTTCATGGACCAATTATTGCCCCCACAATCTTTTCTAGTTGTCTCAGATGTTTGAAATATCTCTTTACTTTCTCATATGTCTGACTTTTTTTATTGGGGTAGCATTGTTTAATAAAATTATATAGGTTCCAGGTGTACAATTCTACAATATGTCATCTGTATGTTGTATTTTGTGTTTGCTACCCCAGTCAAGTCTCCTTTCATCATTTATTTATCCCCCTTTACCCTCTTTACCTCTCCTCATCTATGCCTGACTTTTTTATTTCTCAAATTCATTGCAGTTCCCTGCAACCTATGCCTTTTGTGGTAAAACCACATAATTAGTCTCTTTTCCTTGAGATATTTTTTAATTAAAAAGATTTATTGAAACTACCTTTATACTGAATTGGACCTTTACAATAAGACATCTTAGTTGATTTAGAGGTTTTAACATAATAGATATATCAGTCATTCTCTTGATTTAAGTATTGCCTGTGGCTGAGATTTAATCTGTATTTATTGATCAAAAAATTTCTTCAGTTTCTCCTTTCCACTTCTATAAGTCTCCAATTTTTAATATTTCTCTATTCCCTTTCATACCAACCTTTGAGACAATGACAGACAATTCTGGGCTCATTTCTTCTCTGTAATTTTTTTTTGTCAAATGCAGTGAACAGCTAATATGCACTAACATACTACTATTACATTGTTTATTTTCTTATAGTTAAACTAGAGGCCTGGTGCACGAAAATTCATGCACTGGCGGGTGGGCGGGGTCCCTCAGCCTGGCCTGCGCCCTCTCACAGTCTGGGACCCCTCGGGGGGTGTCCACCTTCCAGCTTAGGCCCACAGTCTGACATCCTTAGCGCTGCCAAGGAGGTGGGAGAGGCTCCCACTGCCACTGAGCTCACAGCTGTCAGCCGGTCTTGTGGCTGAGCAGAGATTCCCCTGTGGGAGTGCACTCACCACCAGGGGGCAACTCCTGCATTGAGCTGCTGCCCCCTGGTGGTCAATGTACCATGTCAGCGTCATACCTTTAGGGTTAATTTGCCTATTACCCTTTTATTATACAGGATGTTCATTAAGTACAGTGTCTGCCTTCCAAAATTACTACAAGCCTGCAGTTTTCCAACTACTTCTTCACTGAAAATTATAAAATGCCAGCCATTCAACCTCCAGCAACAACAAAAATTAAAGTCACCATAAGTGCATACTAACATAATGAAAATCTATGGTATCAGTCACTTATAGCATCTTTAGGTATTTTTTACGAACTGAAAAAGAGAGAGAGAATGAAGGTTATGGTACAGTAAGAAGTAACCCTGAAATACACATAAACAAAGATTTATTTTGGACTCAGGTTACATTCAATGTGGTTCATTAGGAGGATTTACGCCATCAGGGACCTTACTTAGCTAATAGAAATTCAATATTCTCACATGCTTCAAGGATTCCCAGAGCATGGGAAGGGATCCAGTCAATCACACATTGCTCTAAAAGGCTTCAGCTGCTGATAACCCAGCTGAAGTAACACTTTCCCTTACATTTCATTGTCAAAGCCAGTCATATACTATTAACTATGCCCACCTTAGAGAGGGTGCAATCCATGCCCAGAAAATGCCACTAATGATTTCTATACACATATATCAGCTTTCTGCATGTCCTGACTACAAATTACTAAACTATATTTTACGAAGAAATATTACTTTATGCCCAATATCACTACCATGTTTTATGTAACTTAATGAGAATCTAATTGTAGGCTTAGTAATTTATGTTCTGAACAATTTGAAATATAGAGTTTTATAACAAACTAGAGGCCCAGTACATGAAAATTCATGCACTTGGGGGTGGGGGTCCCTCAGCCTGGCCTGCACTCTCTCACAGTCTGGGACCCCTGGCTCCTTATTTCCCCCCTGCTTGCTCCTCCTTACCGCTCAGCTCGCTGCTTCTTAGTGTTGCCTCAGAAGTGGGAGAGGTTCCTGCCACCACTGCTGTGCTCGCCCAGCTTCTGGCTGAGTGGCACTCCCCCTGTGGGAGCGCACTGACCACCAGGGGGCAGCTCCTGCATTGAGCCTCTGCCCCCTGGTGGTCAGTGCGTGTCATAGCAACCAGCCGTCCCACCATTCAGTTGATTTGCATATTACCCTTTTATTATATAGGAATATTAATAATCATTGTTACCTTTTGTAAGTGAAAAAAGCCTTTCTCCTACAACATACATTTCATGGAGGGTGAAAAATTTGCACTGCATACCCAAAGGAAACTTTCTGGTCTCTATCTGTTCACTTTCTCCTATTCACAGGAGGAAAAGTGGCTTTAACGAACAAGATCCTGGTACCATTATCTAGGTCAGGCGTCCTCAAACTACAGCCCGCGGGCCACATGCGGGTGTTTTTGTCGTTTTGTTTTTTTACTTCAAAATAAGGTATGTGCAGTGTGTATAGGAATTTGTTCATAGTTTTTTTAAACTATAGTCCGGCCCTCCAACGGTCTGAGGAACAGTGTACTGGCCCCCCATTTAAAAAGTTTGAGGACCCCTGAATTCTAGGTTAACTAAGTTAATCTGTTGAGGATAATTGTTCTACTACTAAGCTTTTTGTTCTCTCTCTCTCTCTCTGAAGTGCCTACTTGCAACTAATGTATGCCCCCTCTGCCACTTCCTATATATTAACTTCTTCCTATGTACTAAATCATTCTCATACTGTAAAGATGTTGAATCTTCTGCCAGTGACGGAATGAGTACAAAACTTCAATTTATGCTGAAAGGTGTATGAAGCTGAATTTTTGGCCTCTAGTTACATTCATTATATAATCTGGACATTCATTAATTCCTACCTATCTTCTGTTTCTATTGGCACAGCACTCAGAGGAAGTATGGTTATTTAGCCTGACCCAGGATAACCAAAATGTGGCAAGCAAAGACAAAAACAAAATCCTTACAAATAGGGATATATTTGGAAATTAAGGGACCAAATAACACAAAGAAAAGACAAAATACCTTTTGTGATATAATAGTAGGTTTCTGCAACCCTGAGTCTGGTTTCAGTAGATTTGTGCCTTAGAAATAGGAGCTATTAGCGGTGGAAAATCAAGCATGATCTCACTACACTCCTGACACAACCTGACCTTGTCTTACATTGAAGATAAAACTGAGACAATAGTCATTTACGTTCACTGGCGACCCACACACATCAAAACTAGCAGAGCTACTATATACAAGTTCTGTATACAAGCTTAAACTTCAATTGACATAGAAATTCCTCACAGACCACAGAGCTCTAGTCATAAGTTATCAGCTATTACCATATCCTATCTAATAAAAGAGTAATATGCAAATTGTCCATCACTCCAACACACAAGATGGCTGCCCCCATGTGGACACAAGATGGCCACCACAAGATGGCCAGCAGGGGAGGGCAGTTGGGATGGACCAGACCTGCAAAGGAGGGCAGTTGGGGGCAATCAAGCTTGCAGGGGAGGGCAGTTAGGGGTGACCAGGCCAGCAGAGGAGGGAAGTTGGGGGTGACCGGGCCTACAGGGAAAGGGCAGTTGGGGGGGACCAGGCCTGATGGGGAGGGCAGTTAGGGGCAATCAGGCTGGCAGGGGAGCAGTTAGGCATCAATCAGGCTGGCAGAGGAGTGGTTAGGGGGTGATCAGGCTGGTAGGCAGAAGCAGTTAGGGGCAATCAGAAAGGCAGGCAGGTGAGCAGTTGGGAGCCAGCAGTCCTGGATTGTGAGAGGGACGTCCGACTGCCTGTTTAGGCCCGATCCCGGTAGGGCAGTCAGACATCCCTCGAGGGGTCCCAGATTGGAGAGGGTGCAGGCTGGGCTAAGGGACACACCCCCCGCCCCATGCACAAATTTCGTGCACAGGTCCTCTAGTTTCTGTATAACAAACTACCCAAAGTCAATGGCTTAACACAGTAACTATTGAGGTTTAATGTGAATCTGTAGAATTTTGGCAGTTTTTCTGGCAGGCCTCCCTGGTTTCAGTTATGTCTGTGTCAGTACGGGTCAGACAGGTCTCTGCTGATCTTGACTGAGTTTTCTCAGATGTTTGGGGATAGGCTGACCGTTGGCTAGTCCATGATGGACTCTTCTCTCTCAGATGCATCTCTTTCACCCTCCAAGTAAGTGGGATTGTTCTCATAATAGAGGCAGCTTCAAGTAATCAAGTGACTCAGAATTGTACAATTAATTCCATAGTATTCTATTAGCCAAAATAAGTTATAAAGCAAGTCCAAATTCAAAGAGAGGGAAAAGAAAATCTACCCCTCTAGTGAGAAAAACTGAAAAATCAAAGTATGTGAATATAGTGAGGAGTGAAGGGTTTGGTCATTTTTCAGTCTTTCACCACTTTTAAACTTTAATGTACTAAAAACATTGCTGCAGTTGTCCCTCTGTAGATAAATTAATTTCACCTAAGAACAAAGAGGAAGCTAAAGATTATAACTTCTAAGATTCAAGTAGTTTGCTACTGACTTCTAGGCAATAATCTCAAGTTCCTTAGTCATGGTTAATTAATTAAGCCCTGACAAAGGCTTTTGATTTAGAGACCTGAGGATTGCAGCCATCATAGTGGAATGATAATTTTTGTCAGCCAGCTGAAAAGCAGAGAATCATTTTTTGATTGAGATATAATTCTTAGGTTGAGTAGAAGGAAAGTAACACCATTATTAATGATTATAAATTTTAATTCTCCAACATTAATATTCAGGTTTGCTCAGAATATCAGTGAGAAACCACATTAGTTTTTTGTTGGTTTTTTTAAATAATATCGTTTTTCATATTTTTTATTGATTTTTAGAGAGAGAAACATCAATATGAGAGCAAAGCATTGATTGGCTGCCTCCTGCACGCCCCCTACTGGGGACTGAGCCAGCAACCAGCATGTGCCCTGATTAGAAATTGAAAAGCAACCTTTCAGTGCATGGAACAATGCTCAACCAACTGAGCCACACTGGTGAGAGTAAAACCGTATTAGTTTTAAAAGCAAGTTCAATCTTCCTTTCAGAACAAGAATAGTGAGATGTTGAAATCAAATTAAAGAAAATAACCCTAGCCAGATTGGCTTAGTAATAGAGTGTCGGCCCACAGACCAAAGGGTCTCAGGTTCCATTCCAGTCAAGGGCAGGTGCCACGGTTGCAGATTGCCTGGACCAGGTTGGGTGCTTGCTGGAGGCAACCAATGAGTGTATCTCTCTCACATCAATGTTTCTCCCTGTCTCTCCCTTCCACTCTCTCTAAAAATGAATGGAAAAATATCCTCAGGTGAGGATTAACAATCAATCAATCAATAAATAAATAAACAAACAAACAAACTAATTAAAGAAAATAAAGTAACACTTATGTACACTATTTTATTAATAGACTAGAGGCCTGCTGCATGAAATTCATGAAATGGGGGTGGGGGGTGTCCCTCAGCCTGGCCTGCACCCTCTCGCAGTCTGGGACCCCTCAGGATGTCTGACTGCTGGCTTGTGGCTGGATGATCTTCTGCTGCTGCACGGCCTGCTGCCTGAGCTTCAGCAGCTACTGCAGCTGCACTCGCCAGCCTTGAGCCCGGCTTCTGGCTGAGCAGCGCTCCCCCTGTGGGAACACACTGCCCACAAGGGGGCAGCTCCTGCATTGAGCATCTGCCCCCTGTTGGTCAGTGCATATCATAGTGACCGGTTGTTCCAGTCATTCCGCCATAATGGTCACTTAGGCTTTTATTATATAGACTGGAGGCCCAGTGCATGAATTCGTGCACTGGTGAGGTCCAGTCGGCCTGCCCAGATGAGGGCTGATCAGGGGCAGGGCTGGCCGGGTCAAGGGGCTGCGATTGTTCCAGTTGTTCAGTTGTTCTGCCATTCGGTTGCTGGGCTTTTATTATATAGGATTAGTCATCTCAGATAGCCATAACAAAATATCATAAATTTGTGTGGCTTAAACAACAGAAATGTATTTTTCTCACAGTGCTGGAGGCTGGAATTTGGGGTCAGGGTACCAGCATAGCATCGTCCCATACACCAGAAAGTGGTGGATCAATTGCCAGTCAGGGCACATGCCCACGTTGCAGATTCAATACCCCATCCAGTGAGTGTGGGAAACAACAGAACAATGTTTCTCTCTCTCTCCCTTCTTCTCTCTGAGATCAATTAAAATGAATGATAAATAAATAATGTTCTATAAGTATGGTTTTAACAGGAAAGATATTAGTGATCTATGAAGTGAAAAACTCATTATAACACATATATACAGCATGACCCCACTTTTTAAAAACATATTGATTTCAGAGGAAGGGAAAGGGAGATATAGAAACATCAATGATGAGAATCATTGATCAGCTGCCTCCTGCACACCCTTATTGTGTATCAAGCCTGAAACTTGACCAGGAATCATATCATGACCTCCTAGTTCATAGATCGGTGCTCAACCACTGAGCCCCACCAGCTGGGCCCCATTTTTATCAATACCAGGCACATGAGGTACATTGGCAAGATCTCACTCCTAGATGAAAGTCTGAAATTGCCCAAACTCCTTTGCAGCGAGGTTTCTGGATTTGAATTCGTTTCTGCCGATTGGATGCGCTTGCACAATATTTTGAAGGCAGAAGTGGGGCAGAGGCATCTCCCCGCAGTTTGGGCTGTTTGCTGCTGGTGATCATGTTTGCAGAGATGTGGAGGGTTTCTGCAGCGGAATCCAGGCTGTGCACAGGCAGTTGTGGCAGAGGCAGTGCTCAGTGACCTGTTTTGTGGGAGCTGGAGGGCACTTGCTGGGGCAGCAGTTTCCTGATCCCTGGGTCACAGCTGTGCCAGGGTGTCCTAGAATTCAGTTGTGGCTGAGGGGGCAGCTCCTCCTGCTGGCCAGGGAGTCTTTCCTGGGGGCCCAGCCTAATACAGACAGTCCTCAGGTTACATCTGACTCTACATACATCGTTTCGTGGTTATGTCGCCATCTCCCATTTATTTATTAAAAAAAAAAAAATGTTCCGTCATTTTGACATATGTACATATGTGTTTATGATTTTTATTATTTATTTAACAGCAGTAAAGGTTAGGAATTGCTATCTTTCTTTTAATTTTTTTTACTGTTTCACTTCATTACTGCTGCATATGTGCTCCATGTGAGTGACAGAGGTGCTTATGTAGGTGGGTTCTGACTTACAGTGAAAATCGCATTATGTCGCGCCATAGGAACGGATCTCCAACGTAACCCGAGGACCTACTGTACCCACTCCTCCAGCTTTCCGATGATTTCCCAAGCACCAATTCCCTGTGCTAAATTCTTTCCTGCCTAAAATAACAAAGATCTAAAAACATTTTGGATCCTCTACTTTCAATGAAAACAATGCTGCACAGGTCAGGTCTGAGAAGTGGGTGAGGTGTTGTGGAAGGCTCCCTTCTTTGAGTCTCAGCTTCCTCTTCTGTAGAAGGGAGACCAAAGATTATCTGTTCATAGTTACTGAAGACCATGGCAGCTGTGTTTCCCAAAGATGGCCACAGCATTTCCCATCCCTCCTGTGGCCTTGCCACTTTCCACCATGTCCTTTCTCTTGAAGAGAGTCTGACCGCTGTCGCGCTGGTAGCCAGTACACTGGTCACCCACAGAATTCCAAGGCCAAGGCTGAAAAGGTGTGGGGCTGCAGCCCTGCCCACTCCACCAGGGCCCTGCCCACTCCACCAGGGCCTTGCCCTCTTGGCTCACTTCCCCTCCGGTTGGTGGCCTAGTGCCTCACTGCACAGTATGGCCCACCTGCTGGTGCTACTGGACCCAGCAGGCAGTGTAAGAGCCCAGGTAAGGCCTTACGCCTCCTGGCTCCTGTGTGCTGCCGCCCCCTGCGCCCCACGGCCCCTATTCCTGCCACTGCTCTGACCGGGGCCAGATGCCTAGGTGCTGTGTGTGGCCCATGGGGACTACTGTGGCCACCAGGAAAGCCTCCCCACCCCAGCCCCAACTCCAGCACCCTGATCATGGGTCCACTTCCACCAAAGGAGAGTTTTGCCCACGTAGCTGCCTGAGACCAAGCGCCTCCAAGGTCCCCGGATCCCAAATTTCTGCCAGCCAAGGTGGTTGGTCAGCTGGCCCCACCATGATTGGGGTGTTGGGGGCAATCTGGCTCAGATCAGGCTGGTTGTTCTGGTCTTCCTGGTCATTCTGCTGTAACGGTCACTGGGTTTTTATATATATATAGAAGATAATGGAGGATGTGGAGCCCCAAAGAGACTTAAAGAAGAAAGGGAGATAAGATTATGAAAAAAATCAAATAAAATTATGGTCATAGGGAAAATTTAGATACAAAAAAAGCATTCAAAACTGCAGGTACAGTCTATAATGAGTACAACTGGGAACTCTCAGCTTGAAAACAGAGACAGGCAACAGAAGGAAATTCAGAAAGATTACAGAAGAGTAGATAAGAAGATCAGTAAAATACTTTAATCAGTATTTGATTATTTCAAGGTAATTATTGTCATTGTGTGATAGTTTTGTTTTGCTTTTAGGTAAGAAAGCATATCTATATATTTCTAAGGGGAATATGGTCAGAAAATTTATGGAGTTAAATCTCTAAAGAAGACACACTGGAGATAAATCATCCTAAAAAGACCCATAATAGATGAAACAATAAAAATTCTGGTCTAGGTTATATTCTATGTAGAATTCTACAATATGATGATCACAGGGCTAATGTGATTCATAGCTCACCATGGAACACACTACAAGGGAGAATCTAGAGAAATATAACTGAAAAACAAATGTTTGGGCTCAAGAGCCAAGGGGTAAAGAATGCAAACAGACATTACAACCTAGCCTTGCACATGGTAAAGAAAAAAAATAATCTAAAAAACACATGAAATAATTAAAACCTAAATTGGCCTACTGTCATGATTAATAGAGTACAAAAGACATAAAACATACTAGAAGCACATTTCTCTATTACATAGAAGTGTTGAGTAAAAGTAATTCAACTACTATATGAAATAATATCAGTTACATACACATTGGAAGTTGAAAAAATGAATAAAACTAAGATATTAATAAATATATATTTCAAAAGAAATGTTTCTATTCACTGCGATCCTGAGAATATTATCTCAGAAAAGAAATATTGACATAATTCCCAACTGAGACAAAAAATGAACAAAAGAAGAGATTGTCACCAGGAAGTAAAATTAATAGCTCCAAACATTTCTAGATCTGAAACAATGACACAAATATTGTTACAAACAGCTAAAATGATTCATAAAATGTTTAACAAAAAATTACCTAAAACTCTGTGGTGGATCTCCAGTAAATGGGTCACTTTAGTAATCTTGTTGCTATTGAAAATTTTAAACTCCTCTACTTCTAGATAGAAAGAATTAACTGAATTGAGCTCCAACAAAATATGTGCTCTTATGGCTCTTAGTTTTTTATCTCTAAACTAGAGGCCCGGTGCACAAAATTTGTGCACTGGTGGGGGGGCCCTCAGCCCAGCCTGCCCCCTTTCACAGTCTGGGAGCCCTCAGGGGATGTCCTACTGACTGCTTAGGCCCGCTCCCTGCAGTCTGGCCTCCCTCTGCAGGCTGATCAGGGGAAGGCGCCACCCCCATCACTCTGCTGCTGCTGCCACTGCCGCAGCCACCAAGGTGTTTTCATCAACACGGACTCCAGTCCCTTCACCACGAAAAAACGACAACTTTCTTTAGGCATTTTCAAGATGTCTTTTTCATAGGATATGACATTTCTTTCTTTTTTTTTTAACCTCACCTGAGGATATTTTCCATTGAAAACACTTAGAGAGTGTGGAAGAGAGAGGGAAAGACAGAGAGAAACATCAATGTGAGAGGGACACTTCAATTGGTTGCCACCTGCATGAGCCCTGGCCTGGGCCCTGGCCAGGGAGAAGCCTGCAACCTCGCTATATGCCCTTGATCAGAATCGAACCTGGACTCTGCGGTCCACAGGCTGAGGCTCTATCCACCGAGCCAAACCAGCTAGGGCAGGATATGACATTTCTTAGCCCCTCCAGCAGCAGACCTTCGTTTTTTTCCTCCAGGAGTGAGGTGGAAAAACCCTAGATCACCTTCTTGGATTCTTATTACTGAAGTTACCAAGAACACTGAGAATTGTGTACATGGAGCTAAGCCAATGAGCTGCAAGAAAAGTTGTTTCCTCTGCAGCTCACTCACAGAGGCAGGCCTGCTGGCATGTTGTCTCCCAGTGGCAGCGGCCTGGGCACACCCCCTTACCTCTCGGCTCCTGCTACCTCTTCAGGCCTGCTCCACCCTGCTCTCTGTGAACCTGATCATCACCACGATGACTGGCAGGCACTGATTCCTGTTCGCTGTGGGCCCTGCCCCGCCCTGCTCTCTATGAACCTGCTCGTCGCCTCAGCACTGGCAGGCGCTGTTCCCTGCTCTCTGTGAGCCTGCTCAATACCTGTTGCCTCACCGCGCAGCAGTCCCCTCCCCCTCATCTGAGTGCGCAGCCTATAAAGAGGTAACATGCAAATTTGTCCAGTCATGACTGTTATGGTGTCCCGGACAAATTTGCATATTACCTCTTTTTATATATATATATTAGAGGCCCAGTGCACGAAATTCATGCAGGGAGGGGGCGTGTACCTCAGCCCAGCCTGCACCCTCTCCAATCTGAGACCCCTCGAGGGATGTCTAAACGGGCAGTTGGACATCGCTCTCACAATCCAGGACTGCTGGCTCCCAACTGCTCAACTGCCTACCTTCCTGATTGCCCATAACCGCTTCTGCCTGCCAGCCTGATCACCCCCTAACCACTCCCCTGTCAGCCTGATTGATGCCTAACTGCTCCCCTGCCAGCCTGTTTGCCCCCAACTTCCCTCCTCTGCTGGCCTGGTCACTTCTAACTGCCCTCCCCTGTAGGCTTGATCTCCCCCAACTGCCCTCCCTTGCAGGCCTGGTCCCTCCCAACTTCCCTCCCCTGCTAGCCATCTTGTGGTGGCCATCTTGTGTCCACATGGGGGCAAAATCTTTGACCATATGGGGGCAGCCATCTTGTGTGTTGGAGTGATGGTCAATCTACATATTACTTTTTTATTAGGTAGGCTAGAGACCTGGTACATGGGTGGGGGCCAGCTGGTTTGCCCTGAAGGGTGTCCCGGATCAGGATGGGGGTTCCCCTGCGGCGTGGGGCAACCTGGGCAAGGGGCTTGTGGTGGTTTGCAGGCTGGCCACACACCCTGGAGACCCAAGTGGAGGCCCTGGTATCTGGGATTTATTTATCTTCTATAATTGAAACTTTGTATCTTGGAGTGGAGCCAAACCTTCTGCTCACTCCGTGGTGGTAGCCATTTCTGTTGGGATTTATTTATCTTCTATAATTGAAACTTTGTAGCCTTAAGCGGAGGCCTGGGCCAGCCAGGGTGTGCGGAAAGCTTGGCTTCCTCCATCACTGGGGAAACCCAATCCTCCCTCCTGCTCTCTCTGAGGCCGCAGCCATCTTGGTTGGGTTAATTTGCATACTCGCTCCTATGCAACGGATTGGCTGGTGGGTGTGGCTTGTGGGTGTAGTGGAGTGATGTTTTATTTGCATATTACTCTTTTATTAGATATGCTAGATGACCCAAAAAATACCACCTATATTTTCCTGTATTTTCTTAATATGTTTTTATTGATTTCAGAGAGAAAGGGAGAGGGAGAGAGAGAGAGAAACATCAGTGATGAGAGAGAATCATTAATTGGAGGCCTTCTGCATGCTCCACACTGGGGATCAAGCCTGCAACCCAGGCATGTGCCTAGACCAGGAATCTAATTGTGACCTCCCAGTTTATAGGTCGACACTTAACCAATGAGCAACACTGGCTGGGCCTATTCTCCAGTATTTTTATGAAGAAACTAGAAGTCCAGTGCATGTATTTCATTGATGGGTGGGGTCCCTAAGCCTGGCTGTTGATCAGGGCTGATTGGGGCCTTATGCCGGCCAGCAGGGGCCTTCCTTCCAGCTGCTGGCTGGGGCCTTCCTGCCAGCCACTGGCTGCTGGCTGGGGCCTGCTGGATAGGGGAAGATACTGCAGGAGGTTGGCCAGCATGGGGACAAACCAGGGGAGACTGGCTACGGGGATTGGCTGTGGAAGTGCACTGACCAGCAGAGGGCAGCTCCTGCATTGAGCGTCTGCCCTCTGGTGGTCAGAACACGTCATAGTGACTGGTAGTTCTGGTCGTTCCAGTCATTCCGGCATTCCAGCTGCTTAGGTTTTTATATATATACTTGAGGCCCGGTGCACGAAATTTGTGCACTGGGTGGGGTGTCCCTCAGCCCAGCCTGCACTCTTTCCAATCTGGGACCCCTCAGAGGATGTCCCACTGCTGGTTTAGGCCCAGTCCCTCTGGATGGGTCCTAAACTGGCAATCGGACATCCCTCTTGCATTCCGGTATCACTGGCTCCTAACGGCTCACCTGCCTGCCTGCCTGATCACCCCTAACCACTCTGCCTGCCTGCCTGATCACCCGTAACTGCCTCTTCTTGCCGAACTGGTCGCACCCCAACTGCTCCCCTGCTGGCCTAGCCACCCCCTAACTGCCCTCCTGCTGGCCTGATCGCCCCTAACCGCCTCTGGCTCGGCCCCTGTCACCATGGCTTTGTCTGGAAGGAAGTCAGACGTCCGGAAAATGTCCGGTCTACTTGGTCTAATTAGCATATTACCCTTTTATTGGTATAGATGTGACCAACTCATGATAGGAGTCAGAATGGATCTTAGATATGTGTTAAATTAGAAACTCATAGGCAAAGGAGGGATATTTTATACAGTATGGTCATTCCCAGGAGATAGAAATTTAGACAGTCTGCAAAGTGTACATTATTGGAGTTCAGGAGATTGGGACAAAGAGAAATTCAAGGCTATGAACCCAGATTTGTTAGCCAGTGAAAGAGCCCTAAAGGTGTGTACCAGTTCAGCAGGTGATTTAGTACGTTTTTGGTAGAAAACTCTTCACCTGAACAAATGACAGTAAGACTTAAGAGTGGACTCTTAAAAATATGGGCACTTGGTGCCCTTGTTGGTGTGGTTCAGTTGGTTGGGTATTGTGCTGTGCATCAAAAGGTTGCCAGTTCAATTCCTAGTGGGGGATCTGCTCTCACATTGATGTTACTCTCTATCTCCCTCTCCCTTTCTCTCTCTCTGAAAATCAAGATATAGATATATATATATTTGTTTTTTATATGAGCACTTTGTTCACAGAAAGGAAGCCTACCCTCAGTTTGAGTGTCAGGAATCCAAGGTTCAAAGGAGAAGTGAAAATCAAGAAAGATATTAAGGATGAGGGATCAAACCTAAAGGTAAAATAGAAGTCAAAAGTATATCCTCGTACTGCAGGTGTCACTGCTATAAATTTCAAAATTTGACAGGAAGACTAATATTAAAATACCAAACTTTAAGAAAGGAGGTCATAAGACTATCTTGGATTTCCCCCCAAAATATGATATATAACAATTGTAGAATCATAAATACCCTTTGAATGGGAGATTTCTTCTAATTTATATTAAGATAGGATTTTGGTAATAGATTAAAATAAATAACAGATTGAGATGCATTTTTGCAAGAAAAAAATCACAATCTTTTTCCTTCACTACCTCCCTTCCTTCCCCTTTTCCCTTCTTGTTCCCCTATTTTTCTTCCTCTAGCTAATTACACCTCTCATGTAGTTTTTAATGGCCACAGTAAGGTGGCTCTAAAGTGTACAGGAATAATTTGGGTCGTTTTCTGGATCAATGGGCTGCCTATTTTATTTTCAACTTTTTATATGGGAATATGACTAGTGCATTAACACTCTGTTGGGTCTCTTATGCAACTCTTTGGAAAATTGGGTTCCCATGAGTAACTTGAAGTTAGATAGATTTAACTCTGTAAGTACAAACAAACTACATCCATTCAAAAGGAAGGAAGACAGTCCAACCTGTGGCTGCTGATAGACATTTATCTCAATCCAGGCATCTGAATGAAATATGTCCAACAGCAAATGAGTAGAATATAAAATTGGAAAAGGTGGGACTTTATACTTTAATTTTATTAGACTTAATAAGGGATTTTTTTTTACTTTATCTCTTTGAAATTGTGTGAGGAATTTAATTTTATACATAGGTGTAGATTTGAAGACTTTTTATATTTATGGAAGTGTATTATGACTTATGTTGACATTTGGGCTAGTTACCCAATCTCAGGTCAGTTATACTGAAAAAAATATATGACTGAGCATAATTTAAGGTGGAAAATAAAATAAGCAGCAAGATTCTAGTTAATAATAAAGTATATATTTTATTTAATTTATTAATGTCTTATTCTGACCCATTTCAAAGATTTCTGGGGGGAAAGCAGAGGTTTTTACCCTGGATCCTATGGAAACATATAAAGGAGCAAAAACATTTCAATAAAAATCAGCTCAGGCAAGCATAAGCTGGACTGGGTGCCGCTAAGGGGAAAAAACACAAACATTGGTTGTCCATAGATTTGACTATTAGGTTCAATGAGGTAATAGAAAAAAAGTCTGGGGAGTTGTAGAAAACATGTTTGATAGAGAGAAGGGAACTTCCACTCCACTCCAGGGGAAGAAACAGGTTTGAAGTATCCTTTATGGTTCCCCCCTTATTTCTCCTCATCAGAGTGCACAATATCTTTATGTGGGGTCAATGTGTAAACGGTCTCTGCACATACATGACTTAGTCTTTGGCTCACTCTCTTTCTCTTCAAGCTGCCTTCTTCATGCAGTGTGCATTCCCCTCATGGGTCAAGAATTTTCAGGAAGAGATTTCCTACTCTATGGAGAAGTCCTAAAATTTCTCAGTTCCTCATACTATTACTGAGAGGGTTGATGAAGTATATTATATTATTTTTCAAAGAATGTTGCCAGTTCATTTCAGAAGCAAATTTTCTGACCAATAGGGTACTGGAGTAAACTATGTCATTATGAAAATACTAGAGGCGCGGTACACGAATTCATGCACCAGTGGGGTCCCTCAGCCTGGCCTGTAGGATCAGGCTGAAACTGGCTCTCTGACATCCCCTGAGGGGACCCAGATTGTGAGAGGGTGCAGGCCAAGCTGAGGGACTCCACTGGTGCACGATCAGGGCTGGGGAGAGATGCTGGGAGTTGGCCAGCAAGGGAGGGACCGTGGGAGGGCTCCAGGGCATGTCCAGCCCATTTCACTCAGTCCTCATTGGCTGGACCCCAGAAGCAAGCTAACCTACCAGTTGGAGTGCCTGCCCCCTGGTGGTCAGTGCACATCATAGTGAGTGGTTGAGCAGCCTTAGCATATCATTAGCATATTATGCTTTGATTGGTTGAACGGATGACTGGACGACTGGACACTTAGCATATTAGGCTTTTATTATATAGGATTGTCTATTCTTACCAACTGGATGTATTACATATTCCTACCTATCAATGTCCGGTTTGGCCATCTGATTTGCTCCATCCAAGAAAAGATGAGGGATAATGACTGTGCCTCTTCTAAGCAGAAACTTAAGAGCCTTCATGTGGTAATTCATTTTTTTTTTCTTTCTTTTCAATAAGCCTGACAATATTCTTACTCCTCAGTCTGGATTCTGAAGAAACCAGACCACAGGAAACACACAGCCAAACCACAGCTCTCATATAATGTCAGCTAATTCTTACTGTACTAAGCCATTAAAATTTTGGGTGTGCTTTGCAACTGTAGCATACTATAGATAAAGGTGACTAATAAAGCAATATAATTAGGGTACTTCAGTAAGCAATATAAAATGTGTGGCATTAGCTCTGGGACTAAAGAGTCTACATTTAACCAACTATAATTAGAACCAAGAAAATGGAGACTCATTCTCTGCAGTGGCAAACATTTCCTATTTATAACTGTACCTAATGAGCTTGTAATGTAGGAAAACCCAATTTGGTGGTGTGATTTAGTTTTTGTGACTGAATTTAATATATATTTTTAAAATCTATAAGAAAGAGATAAGCTCACAAATGAACTGGCTAGTTTGCAAATGAATTAAAATTGAGTTTAAAAATTCTTTGACCTACAAAGTTGGAAAATGCAACTGGCTTTTCTCTTTTAACCATAGAAAAGAAAAGAAAACTGAATTATACAAATTTCCACAACACTTCAACTTAATGGCAAGACCAAATCAAAGAGAAGCTATAAAATTTATTTTAAAGCATCTAAATTGGTTAATATAGCAGCCATTAAATTATTTTAGTTGGACAAATGGCTTGGAAGAAAGAAACTAAAGGTTTGGCTCTTCCATAGGAGACCTGATAAATTCAAGTTGCCCTTAATTAAATCTAAAGAGAAAGGCATTTTTTATAAAGAGCTATGTGTACAGCTCTGGGCAAAGGCTAAATGGTATCAAATAGGTCAGGAGCTGATCGTGTTTTTCAGAATGTTGTACTTCCAAAAGCACTATGCATCATGTTGAAAATGAAAGCCTTCTAGGGAGCAGGGGCCTAATCAAGTGTATTCAACATGTCCTAAGTAGAGGGGGCACTTATGGCATCTACACAGAAGAACTTCAGAGTTGTTGTGGAACTGTGATTACTGAGCACTTCACACTCTTCCATTTTATAAATTGTAGTATTTACTGGAGTTAGTCTGGCCCTCTCCACTCTATAAAAAGATTGTAGGGGAGGCAGATAAATTCAAGCAAAGCTATACCCAGAGCTGGTGCAAAGATAATCACCGAACCTTATTCCATGATTGATGTTACACTTGGTGAGAGGATGAATGTGCTTTGATTGTGGAAGGAAAGGTAATATATATTTACACCCAAGATGTGAACTCTTAAAGATTGTATTCCTTTAAAAATGTTGATGGCTCCTTCCAAAAACACAGATTAAACATCTCTGCCACATTGATATGAGGCTTATCATATGGCTTGTTTTGGCCAGTGAAATATCTGTGTAAGTGACATGGGCTACCTCTATGCAGTTGTATTGCATGACTCAGCCATTTATTTATCTGTGATATCAGCCTAATAATGTCATGAATGGTGTCTGTGCCCTCACTGATGATCCTAACTAAGGGGGATATAGAGAAGAACCTAAGATGACCTACAACAAACATGTATGGAAGCAGGAAATAAATCTTTGCTTTTGTAAGTCACAGATATTTGGGATAGTTTGCTACCACAACATCACCTAACAAAACCTAACTAATACAATGAGCTGGTGCAATTAAATAAGAACACCACTGTGGCCTTTTGTCTAAGTTGATTTCTCCAATTCAAATAGCAATGTCAAAGGAGGTAATCAATTTAATTCTAATCTAATACAGAAATCTATATATTTTTTGGTTGAAAACTTGGAAAATCTTCTGATACCACTTTTTTTATTCCTTTCTTTGTCCCAGACACTCTGTTAACTATTTCATATGTGTTATCTCATTAAAACTCACCAATCTCTATTGCTCTCCCATTTAAAGATAAGGCATCTGAATAGAAGTTATGTAATATTTCCAATGTTGCCTGGATAGTAAGTGGCTCTAGTCCTGTATAGCCAACCACTATTCTCAAGTACTCAGGATAAACTTTCCCCTTTAAGACTTGATCTCTAACTCTTAACCTCTGACAATAATCAGTGCTCACTATGTGAAATTAACATATTATTTAAAATATGCTTACAATGATCCTCTACACAGACCAAATATCAGAACATGGTCTGGTCACATATTTTTTGATAAAGAGAGTCTTTAAAATGACACTGTCCCCGAAACTGAGTAACGTGAAGCAACAAGCAACAGTGAAGTAATTTACCTTTCTGTTTGCCTCCCTATGACAGAGGGTTTATCACTGTTACCTTCTAAACCTAAGACCAAGCAAACCCTTGTAAGTCAATTCAGCCGGTTTTCTCCTTCAGTCTAAGCAGCCACCTCAGGAGAGCACCTCCAACAGCTGCGGCAGAAATGAATATGGCAGATGTTTTCTCTTTGGATAGACTAAAACTGAAAACTAAAAATCACTGCAGCTTCGCTTCCTGCCTTTCCCGAATCGTTCTTTGTGTAAACATGTGTCACCCAGCAAACTTATATAAAACACAATGAAGCTGCATTTTACAATCATCTTTACAATGCAGGTGGAATAGTAGCAAGTGTATCAGATTTGAAATTAGTTCCCATTTATTAACTTCAGAGGCTCAAAATTCTTGAGAACTGTGTCCTTTCATTTATTATTTTATTTAGGAATTAGTCCTTTTAAAAATAGTTTTAGAGTTTGTGTCTTTATCTGCAAAAGGAGAGTAATATTTCCCATATCTGTACTGTTTAAATTGAAGCAACTAAAAATAAGATGATATATTGATCAGAATAGGCTAGGTTATGCTCTGTTAACAACATTTGAATCTCATCAGCTTAAGATAGTACAAGTTTATTTTTCTTTGCATGTGGTTGGTGAGAGGTAGGGGTGGAAGACTAATGCACAGTCACACAGTCATTACAAGATACCACCATCTTGTAGCTGCATCATCTGGGATTTCTGACCTTTTTCACTATGGCCAGTGAAGAGAGCACTAAAGGGTCTCGTCCAAGAAATTAAATGCCTCTTTCAGAAGTGACAATATCACTTCTGATCACAGATCATAGCTCCAACTAACTGTAAGAGTACAAAGAAGCAAAACCTTCCTATGTCCCCAGGAGGAGTTGAGAACAATAGATGGATGAGTTCTTAAAGACTCTTCTATAACTAATGTGGCAAATACATGCTATATGTTTGTACCAGACACTATCAGTATAAAATAATATTATCTGAATAATATTTTTTATCTTTGCATTTAGTTTTACCCTCCCCACACAACCATAAACTGAAATAAGTTCCATTGTTCAGGTTTTTAACAAACTGGAGTATCAACTAAGCACATATGAGCATTTCCAGAATTTTCTGAGGATACATTGTAAGTGTTTTTTAAGAAACTGACATAGTCACATGAATGTGGCTAGACTTGAATATTGACTAATTCAAAGATATTAAGGGAGAGAAGACAAATAGTGCTACAGGGTAATCTCTAGCAGAGGGTCAAAGTAAGAAGATAATTAAATTTGCTGATATTTAAAATTCTTTAGTTTGAACTATTTCACCTTATGGCCCTGTCTCATAACTAATTAGAATTTGCAATGTTGATTTGGTTTCTATTAGCATTTGCAATTTGAAAACTCAAATGTTATATACCAGATAATTTCAATGTTATAAAGCTTTATTTTTATCATCCTATATAATAAAAGCCTAATATGCTAAGTGTCTGGTTGTCCAATCATCCGTTCAACCAATCAAAGCATAATATGCTAATGATATGCTAAGGCTGCTCAACCACTCACTAGGATGTGTACTGACCACCAGGGGGCAGACAGTCAACCAGTCGCTATGATGGGCACTGACCACCAGGGAGCAGATGCTCCAACTGGTAGGTTAGCTTGCTGCTAGAGTCCAGCTGATCAGGACTGAGTGAGATGGGTCAGACACACCATGGAGCCCTCCCATGGTCCCTCCCTGCCTGGCCAACATCCCACGTCCCTCCCAGGCCCCAGTCGTGCACTGGTGAGGTCCCTCAGCATGGCCTGCATCCTCTCGCAATCCAGGACCCCTCAGGGGATGTCAGAGAGCTGGTTTTGGCCTGATCCCGCTCAATGCAGGAGCTGCCCCCTGGTGGTCAGTGTACTCCTACTGGGGAAGCACTGCTCAGCCAGAAGCTGGGCTCATGGCTGACGAGTGCAGCAGCAGTGGCAGGAGCCTCTCCCACCTCTGCTGCAGTGCTAAGGATGTCCAACTGCCAGCTTAGGACGGCTCCCCATCAGTCAGACATCCCCCAAGGGCTCCCGGACTGCAAGAGGGTGCAGGCTGGGCTGAGGGACAACCCCTCTTTCTCCAGTGCATGAATTTCATGCACCGGGCCTCTAGTTTTAATTATAATTGCTCTTGTGGCTAACTATTCTGTTTTCCAACTGCTTTACTAATAGAGACTCTAAGTTTGACCTTACAATCTGATATTTATGTTTAAAAATAAGTTTGTTTAATTTGAGTGTCTTTAAAAACTAAAAAGACTTGGTAAAGTCATTAAGACTATTGTAAGTATTAAAATTAATTATAAAGACTTTATCATCTTTTGATTGAATCATAAGGAAATTTTAAAGGTTGTTCTATTCTTATAGCATGGGGGGGCATATATTTACAGAAAAGCATAGGTCTGTATGTTCAATACTTTTTAAGAATGTTTGTTGAACTTTAATAATTTTAATTGTTCATGAAAAAAATCATTGTCCCTAAATTAAGTGATTTGGCTAATAAGAATAGATTTATCATATATAGAATAACTTAATAGAGCAAGCTAGATGATAGTCATGCAGAAAGAGAGGAAGTCCTCCTACCATTAAACAGCACATATATGCCAGGTCTTCCTTGTTAAGAAGAAACATGAATATAGAATCAGAAATATAACATGTTTAGTTATCATGTTTGGTGCCCCCAGGTGAAAAGAATCATTTTTTATATACTCTGGCCAGAAACTATAATCATAAATTGAGTAAGAGAACCTTAAATGTCTGGAGAATGATAATAAAGAAAGAGAAAAGGCTTAAAAACATGAGTTCATTTAAAGTCTGGTACATGGCAGAGGCACCAAAAAACCTTTGGTGAAGACTCAACAAATATAGACACACAGATGTTTCTAATCAACTAAAAGCTAGCACAAACTAAAGCCATACATTGACAGCAGCCAGCCTAACTATACTCAAGCTTAACTATACTCAGGCTTACAGCTAAAAGTGAGGACTGTTTCCTGGAAGTTACACTCCTCTGAGTTTTAAAACAAATTTGACATTAAATCTACTCAACTACCTGTATTGAGAGATAAGAAAAGTAATAATATGATACTTTACTGGGTTTAAAAAAATATTTTTAAATTATTTAAATATAGCTACTCATTGTGTATAGTTTCTACAAGCTCAACTAACAATTACACTACTTTAATAAATAGTTTATTTTGATAAAAACTAGGTTCTGATTTATCCTACATTTCATGAAAGAAATATAGCTTATCTGATACATGAGATATTCACATCATTTTACTTGCTAACAAATATTTGAAGTGCAAGCACATATCCTAAAGAAATATCTGGGATTCAATCTTAATTCAAGAAATAAAATTTAAAAAGTGCTATCGTTTAATTTTATAATGTTATTTGTTTTAGCTGTTTCTTTACCCAAAGACAATAAAAATACTAATGCTCTACACTCAATGGCAATAAAATCTATCTTTACTAATCAATCTTGAACAATTGAGTTTAATATAATGTAGTTGGGGAGGAGGCATGATTGTTGTCTCATGTTGATCCCTGTTGTTTTTTTCTTTATTCCTAGATTAAATTTTCTAATATGGTACCTTGTCATTTCAGGAAATAAAGTGATTATTTTTGCACTAGTAACCCAAAGATCAGCCTCTAGCCTTTTCTAGGACAAACTTTTTATCTACTCTGTAGGAATAGAGCCATTTGAGCATCCCTGAGCTATCACACTTGGCAGCTTTGTCTTTACATTGAATGTGTTCCCCATTGCTCTTAGCTCTGCCATCAACACAACTGGTTTTGTTTCTCATCAACTTTCAGCACTCTTTCCATAAAATATTGCACTGGCTGCAGTTGAAGCATCCAAAGCAGAGGAAAGAACAGACCTCCTTCAACACCAGAAGCATTTCTTCCTTTCAAAGCCCCAAATATTCTCCGAACTAGTAATCAACACCTACCTAAAAAAGACCCCTGGAGTAATTTTTAAGGTAAGTAATTACAATTGCTTAAGAATAACTGGTCCAGAAATCCCACATGGCAGCGAACAGGGTGGCAGTTAAGGACAGAGTGTGAGTGAGTAAAGGAGTGAGAGGGGAGTGTGTGGACATGTGTGGTGTGTGTGTGGGTGAGTGAGGAAGAGGTAAATCTCCCAGGAGAATCATGGACTGGTGAATCAGGCTCTCCTGGATAGGGAGCCCCTGCCGCCACCACAGGCACTCCCAGGCCAGGCATGGCACTGGCACAGAGCCCATGCCATTTTGAAGGGGGAAGCAGTAGAGACTATGAGCCCAGCCTCACCAACACCCAGACTGGCCTCAGACACCACCCCAACCCCAAGCAGTGATCCATTCACCAGCCATTAGTTGCAAGGGATCACCTCCACACCCCTGCAGTGAGTGGCGACCTACCTCACCATGGCTCCCAGACATCTGCAATGAGCATACACCAGAGAGACCTCCAAAATTGCACCCCCCCACCTAGGCTCCTGGACCACTCACTGCCATACCCATGCTGTGAGTGCAAGCTGGAGAGACCCCCCGCCATGCCTCTCTGCCCAGGCCTCAGGACCATGCTGTGTGAGTGAGCCAGAGACACTGGACATGACACTGCACACTGCCTAGGATCCAGGACCTTGCTGCAATTGACAGAGTGTCCTAGGGTGCCCTAATCTGTCACGGGTGCCGGGGCTGCACAGTGAATTGCATGCCAGAGGGCTCTGGAACCTCAGAGGGAGTCACACACCAGAGGAAATATGCATGCAACCCTATCAAACCCAAGCATCCACAGCAGACAGTTGAGGAACCAGATCCATGGGGGAAGGGAGTACAACTCAGAGCAGAGGCATTAAAAGCATTTGTCTTAAGTCAGACCCAGTCTCTGGGCTGAGTCCTGGACAATGGGAAAGCTAGGGGCTTCAACTTCTCAGACCTCAAGCAGGTTGCCCAGGGCTAGAAAGAGACAGCAACTCACATTACAGAGAAACAAATACAAAGGGACAGCAAAATTGGGGAGACAAAGAAACAACCCCCAAAGGAAATAAAAGATATCACTAGAAAAGGACTAAATAAAATGGAGGCAAGCAATTTGTCAGAGAAAGAATTCAGGGTAATTGTTATAATAATGCTCCAAAGTGTGGATGAGAAATTCACCAACATGTGTAAGAATTAAGAGGAAATGAAGAATGACAGAGCTGCAATAAAGAACACAATGGAAGATTTCAACAGTAGACTAGTAGAACAGGAGGACCAAATCAGAGAGTTAGAAGACAGTGTAGGAAAAGCACTGAATCTGAACAGCAACTGGAAAAAAATAATATAAAAGCAGGAGAAGAGATTAAGGGAGCTTTGAGACAACATGAAATGAAGCAACATCTGCATATAGGGGTGCCAGAAGAATTAGAAGCTGAGCAAAAACAGAAAACCTATTTGAAGAAATGATGACAGAAAACTTCCCTAACTTGGGAAAGAAAAAAGCCCACAATCACAGAGTCTCAAACAACACGAACCCAAAAAGACTCACACCAAGACACATCATAATTACAATGGCAAACATTAATGACAAAGAAAGAATTTTAAGGGCTGCAAGAGACAGGAGGTTACCTACAAGGGAACTCCTATTAGACTATCAAATGATTTCTCAACTGAAATACATCAGGCCAGAAGGAATGGAATAAAGTATACAAAGTAATGAACAGAAAGGGACTATATCCCAGAATACTCTAACCAACAAAGCTATCATTGAAAATTGAAGGTGAAAACAGGCTAAGGGAATTTATTACAACCAAACCAGCAATTCAAGAAATCCTATGGGATTAGTGTAAGAAGAAGGAATAGAAAGAGAAGGAGAAACACAGACTTCAAGAATAAAAAATGGCAATAAACAAGTACCTATCAATACTAACATTAAATGTAAATGGATTAAATGCTCCAATCAAAAGACATAGGGTGGCTGCATGGATAAGAAAACATGACCCATATATATGGTGTCTACAAGACCTATCTCAGAAAAAAGGACTCACACAGACTGATAGTGAAGGGATGGAAAAATCTTCTTCAGGCAGATAGAAATGAAAAAGGGCTGAGGTAGCAATACTTATATATGACAAAATATACCTCAAAGTGAAGGCCGTAACAAGAGATAAGGAAGGCCACTTCATAATACTAAAGGGATTGATTCAACAGGAGAATATAACTCTGGTAAACGTATATGAACCTGATACAGGAGCACCCAAATACATTAAAAAACCTTCTGAAAGATATTGAGGGAGAGTTTGACAGCGATATAATCATAGTAGCAGACTTAATACCCCAATGACACCACTGGATAAATCCTCTAGACCAGGGGTTCTCAACTTTCCTAATATTGCGACCCTTTAATACAGTTCCTCATGTTTCAGTGACCCCCAACCATAAAATTATTTTCGTTGCTACTTCATAACTGTAATTTTGCTACTGTTAATGAATCGTAATGTAAATATCTGTATTTTCCAATGGTCTTAGGCTCTACAGCAGTGGTTCTCAACCTGTGGGTTGCAACCCACAGGTTGAGAACTGCTAGCAAGGTATATTAGGACATAGGCTAAGTCTGTACAAATTCACAATGATTGAAATCATATCCAGCATCTTCTCAGATCACAATGGCATAAAATTAGAAATCAACTACAATAAAAACAATACAAAATTAAACACATGGAGGCTAAATAGTATGCCATTAAACAATGAATGGGTTACCAAAGAGATAACAAAAAAAGAAATAAAAATACCCTGGAAACAAATAGCAATGAAAACAAAACAATCCAAAATCTATGGGACACAGTGAAAGCAGTCCTGAGAGGGAAGTTCATAGCACTACAGGCCTACCTCAAAAAAACAAGGTAGCCCTGGCCAGTTTGGCTCAGTGGATAGAGCGTTGGCCTGTGAACTGAAGGGTCCCAGGTTCAATTCTGATCAAGGGCATGTACCTTGGTTGCAGGCATATCCCCAGTGGGGGGTGTGCAGGAGGCAGCTGATCGATGTTTCTCTCTCATCGATGTTTCTAGCTCTCTATCCCTCTCCCTTCCTCTCTGTAAAAAATCAATAAAATATATTTTTTTAAAAAATGGTAAACTTGTAATAAGTTATCTAATCCTACAACTTAAAGAACTAGAAAGAGAGCAACAACAAAAGGGCAGAGTAAGTAGAAGTTAAGAATCATAAGATTTCACTCATAAAACTGAAACTTGTGGACACAGACAGCAGTGCAGTAGTTGCCAGAAGGTAGGTGGTGGAGAGAGGTTAAAGGGGTTAATATATGGTGCTGATTATTTCACTTTGCATTATACAGTGCAATATACAGATCTTGTATCATAGAACTATACATTTGAGACCTATATGATCTTATTAACCAATGTCACCACAATAAATTTAATAATAAAAAAGATTACTTCTGAAACAGCAGCAACAAAAAGAAAGATAACAATCTAAGTTAAGTTTGATTCAGCATAATCATTGTTGCATAATATAAAAGTATATAAACTCTGGAAGAAAAAATCATAGGTTATTTTAAATGGAGCATTAGGGGATGTGAGAAGTTTTTGGATTATTTAATGGCAGGATACAAATCCTATCTAATAAAGAGGGAATATGCTAATTGACCCTCATGCCATCACAAAGATGGCGGTGCCTACAACCAATAAGGAGGGAATATGCTAATTGACTGCCCTTCCCATAAAGATGGCAGCACTCACAGCCACAAGATGGTGGTGCCCTGTCCCCTCAGCCCCACCAGGGTGGCAGGCATGCTGCAAGGCCAGGCCCGCCCTTAGGTAGGCCCGGCCACTCTGCATGCCTGCCTCCAAAGTCCCCCAGTCCCCTCAGCCCCCCAGGCACCCAGGGCCAGCTCGAGGTGCAGGCAAGCCTCGGATGATGGCTTCCCAGCTGTCCAGGGCCGCCCAAGGCTCAGGTAACCTGGGCCAGTCGAGGCTTGTGCTGCCAGCAGTGGCAGCAGCAGAGGTGTGATGGGGTCATCTCCTTCCCCTGATCACTGGGTCACCTCCTGCCCCTGAGGGCTCCTGGACTATGAGAGGGGGCAGGCTGGGATGAGGGAACCCCCCTCCAGTACATGAATTTTCATACACTGGGCCTCTAGTATGAAATAAATCTAAGCAATCATAGAAATATAAAGTCAAAGTAAATATTTTAAAATTTTAATTGTAATATATAAACATTTAATATATAAAATATATAAGTAATAGAAAAGAATAGTAATAGCAATAGAATGTGCAACCTGCATCCAACCACAGGGGAAAAAAAGAAATCAAATACTTCAAATAGTTCAAATATAGAAATGAAATACTAACAAAATAAAAAAGGAAAAATGATAAATTGAGAAAAAGAATATGGCAAAAATAAATACAAAGGTATAATAATCATTAAAAATTGAGAATGAGTTAAACCTCCTATTTTAAGGCATATTCTCTAAGATTTGAAGATTGCCCATTTTGACATACACTGACTCACAAAGATCCATTAGTCCTCCTATATCTGTGTTTTGCTTTCCACAGTTTCAACTGGGATCCAAAAATGCTAAATGAAGAATTTCAGAAATAAACAATTCATAAGTATGGAATTGCATGTGTTCTGAGTGGCATGATGAAATTTTGCACCATCCTGCTCAGTCCAGCCCAGGACATAAATGACCCCTTTGTCCAGTTACTACCCACCCATTGGTCACTTAGTAGCCCTTTGTTACCAGGTAGGTTAGCAGAAAGAAAGAAAAACCACATTTACATAACTATTATTACAATATATTGTTATAATATACTATTTTATTATTAATTGTTGTTAATCTCTTACTGTGTCTAATATACAACTAAACTTTATGAAAGATATGCATGTATAGGAAAAAATCATAATACTATGTATGGAGTTAGGTAGTATGGTGGGTTTCAAAGATCCACTGGGAGTCTTGGAATGTATTTTCATGAATAAGGGTGGGTCTACTGTATTTGGGTCAAAGTTAGAATAAAATAACCCATCAAAAGTGGATAGGAAGAAAAATGAATTTATAAGGACTTTGGTTAAATATATTGGATTAAAAACAAACTCCTTTCTAAAACTCCACTGAAATGAGAGCAAAGGAATAACAAGCTTCCACCAACAAGGCAAAAAAGGAGAGTATGATTGATGGTGTTTGATAATCTTGGAAGCTGAAAAGCAAAAGGTTGAATGGAAATTTTACAAAGCACATAAAACGTATACTTCAATTTACAAGAGTAATCCAGGGGGAAAATTGTTGATGGATGTTACAGATTCTGGCTTCTCCAAGTACTCCTGCTCACACCTTGAACATTGGCAGGTCTTGCTCACTTCTGCCCCTAAGAAAAGCCTTATATCTCCTGCCTCGTCCTCAGTCTTTGGTACCTGGAAGAGGTCCATGGAAAAGTACTATGAGCAGGTAGATTCAGACTTCACTGTGTCTGGAGTTCCTAGGATTCTAAAATGACTCACTAGCCATACTCAGCTTTTATAAAGTTACCTTAAGTTTGACTCTGTGTCATCCAAAGTGACTCATCTAGCCTCTCATATCATTAAGAATTTCAAAAATAAAAATTTATAGAATGAAATCAAGGCAAAACAATGAAATAGTGCTCCAGAATTAACAAAGTATAAATACTTGATTTTAGTATGATAGTTTTGTCCTGATGACTTTTCAAAATGTTGATATTTTAAAAAGATTTAAATTTAATTTAAATTCCCCATTATTAAGTTCAATTAAAATAATTAATTTATTAAATTTAAGCTCTATTATTACCAATAATATTTTATAACATAAACACTTAAATATTTCCATTTTATTTGCTATTCATTTTTACCATAGAAATGTTTTGCTTGACATATTAATAAAGTATACATAGATTTTTAAATACATTTATACTTGTTTTGTATTTATAAGTAATAAATTCTAAGCTATACAAAAAATTCTAACTGTACTAGTAGACAGAAACTTAGTGTTAACAAATTTAACATAGTTTATTTTGTACCCTGTGGATTCCTTTTAACTTACCACACAAACTATAATACATCAAAAGAATAATACCTAAATCTAATTGTTTATAATAGATATATCAGTTACTTGTCTTCAGCTATCACAGAACAACCCCACCAAAACAAACAAACAAACAAAAAATGCCTTTAAACTAGTGATTATCAAACTTTGCTGCATGTTAGAATCATTTGGGGAGCTTTGAAAATTCCCAATGCCCAGGCAGCGTCCTATTTAAACTAAATCAGTATCTCTTGTGGTAGAACCCAAGCATCTTAAGTATTTAAAACGCTACAGGTATTTCCAATTTGCAGCCAAGTTTAAATGCCAGTAGCTTAAACAAGACAAAAGGTAATACCCTCTCACATAAAAAAAGCAGTTTAGAACTTATATACAGCTTTACAGGGTCATCAATGACTCAGGCTCCTATTTTTCCACAGTTCTATCCTTAAAAGCCGAGCCTGCGTGTTCTTGAAGTCACCTCATTATAAAATATGTCTACTAAATCTTCAGTGATTACACCCTTGCTTTAGGCAGGCAATAGGAGAAACCGGGAGGCAAAAAAGGGTGTCCTTTTATTTAGGAGTCTTCCAACCTAACATTATACACTTTCATGAAGGTGAGAAGTCAGAGGTATGAACACACCTACAAGCAAAGAAAGCTGAAAAACACTTTCTTCTAGCCCAGTTTTCTCTTACAAAAGATAGATACTGGAGTCAAGGAGCAGTGTCCTTCAACTATGCTTAAAATAATACCAAAATAGGTCCATGTGTCTCTCACATTGAAAAAAAAAATTAAACTATATTTTATTTTAATTATCCACATTATTACAGATGTTCTCCATCCCCCATTTTGCCGCACACCACTCAGATCCCACTCTCTTCTCCCTCTGGCCCTCACCACATTGTTGTCTATGTCCATGGGCTATATATATATATATATATATATATATCCTATATAATAAAGAGGTAATATGCAAATTGACCCTCACACCCTCACACAAGATGGCCACCCCCATGTGGTCAAAGATGGCTGCCACAAGATGGCAGGCAGGGGAGGGCAGTTGGGGGCGACCAGGCCTGCAGGGGAGGGAGGGCAGTTGGCGGGAGACCAGGCCAGCAGGGAAGGGCAGTTGGGGGCAATTGGGCCAGCAGGGGAGCAGTTAGGTGTCCATCAGGCTGGCAGGGGAGTGGTTAGGGGGTGATCAGGCTGGCAGGCAGGTGAGCAATTGGGAGCCAGCAGTCCCGGATTGTGAGGGGTCCCAGATTGGAGAGGGTGCAGGCTGGGCTGAGGGACACCCCCCCCTCTTCCAGTGCACAAATTTTGTGCACTGGGCCTCTAGTATGTATATATATATATATATATATATATATATATATATATATATATATATACATATATATATATATATATATACACACACATACACACACTAGAGGCCCGGTGCATGAAATTCGTGCACAGGGGATGTGGGTGTCCCTCAGCCCACCCTGCACTATCTCCAATCTGGGACCCCTCAAAGGATGTCCGACTGCCCGTTTAGGCCTGATCTAGATAGGATCGGGCCTAAATGGGCAGTCGGACAAAACTCTCACAATCCAGGACTGCTGCCTCCCAAATGCTTGCCTGCCTGCCTTCCTGATTGCCCCTACCCGCTTCTGCCTGACAGCCTGATCACCCCCTAACCACTCCCCTGCCAGCCTGATTGATGCCTAACTGCTCCCCTGCCAGCCTGTTTGCCCCTAACTTCCCTCCCCTGCAGGCTGGTCACCCCTAACTTCCCTCCCTTGCAGGCCTGGTCCCCCACAACTGCTCTCCCCTGTAGGCCTGGGTCCCCCCTAACTGCCCTTCCCTGCAGGCCCAGTCGCCCGCAACTTCCCTCCTCTGCTGGGCTGGTCACCCCTAACTGCTCTCCCCTACAGGCTTGATTGCCCCCAAGTGCCCACCCTTGCAGGCCTGGTCCTTCCCAACTGCCCTCCCCTGCTGGCCTGATTGCCCACAACTGCCCTCCCTTGTAGGCCTGGTCCCTCCCAACTGCCCTCTCCTGCTGGCCATCTTGTGTCCACATGCGGGCAGTCATCTTTGACCACTTGGGGGCAGTCATCTTGTGTTTTGGAGTGACAATCAATATGCATATTATTCTTTTACTAGATAGGATTAGATAGGATAGAGGCCTGCATGGGTGGGGGCCAGCTGGTTTGCCCTGAAGGGTGTCCCAGATCAGTGTGGGGTTCCCTTGGGGTGTAGGGTGGCATGGGTGAGGAGACTATTGTGGTTTGCAGGCTGGCCACACCCCCAAGCAGAGGCCCTGGTATCTGAGATTTATTTATCTTATATAATTGAAACTTTGTAGCCTTGAGTGGAGGCCCAGGCCGGCCAGGGTATGTGGAAATCTTGGCTTCCTCCTTTGCCAGGGAAACCCAAGCCTCCCCCCTGCTCTCCGTGGCCACAGCCATCTTGGTTGGGTTTATTTGCTTATTCACTCCTGATTGGGTGGAGGGCATGGCTTGTGGGTGTAGCAGAGGTATGGTCAATTTGCATATCACTCTTTTATTAGATAGGATATCTCCTATCTAATAAAAGAGTGGTATGCAAATTGACCATCACTCCAACACAGAAGATGGCTGCCCCCATGTGGACACCAGATGGCTGCCACAAGATGGCCTGCAGGGGAGGACAGTTGGGATGGACCAGGCCTGAAAGGGAGGGCAGTTGGGGCAATCAGGCCTTCAGGGTAGGGCAGTTAGGAGTAACCAGGCTGGCAGAGGAGGGCAGTGGGTGGCAAACCAGGCCTGTAGGGGAGGACTGTTAGGGGGGACCCAGGCCTGCAGGGGAAGGCAGTTGGGGGTGACCAGGCGTGCAGGGGAGGGCAGTTGTGGGGGGACCACGCCTGCAGGGGAAGGCAGTTGGGGGCAACCAGGCCTGCAGGAGAGAGCAGTTGGAGGGGACCAGTCCTGCAGGGGAGGGAGGGAAGTTGGGGGCAAACAGGCCGGCAGGGGAGGACAGTTAGGGGTGACCAGGCTGGCAGGGGAGGGCAGTTAGGCATGGATCACGCTGGCAGGGGCATGGTTAGGGGGTGATCAGGCAGTCAGGCAGAAGCAGTTAGGGGCAATCAGGCAGGCAGGCAGGCAGCCAAGCAGTTGGGAGCCAGTAGTCCTGGATTTTGAGAGGGATCCCAGATTGGAGAGGGTGCAGGCTGGGCTGCGGGATACACCCCGCCCCCCATGCACGAATTTCATACACCAGTCCTCTAGTACATATATATACACAGACACACATACACTGAGTGGCCAGATTATTATGACCACCTGACGTTTGTAGGCAAATTAGCCGTACACTACATTGTATGGGATATGGAAGCCGAAGGTCAATTCAAACACCTTTGCTGTCTGCAGTTACCAAGATAAAATGTCTCCAATTCACACAGGAACATAAGGATTGGGATTGACAGTCGAGCATTGGAAAAAAGTCATGTGGTCTGATGAATCACATTTCCAGTTGCATCATGCAGATGGCAGAGTGACAATTTCGTGGAAACAGCATGAAAGCATGCACCCTACATGCATGAGTACAACCCTTCAGGCTGGTGGGAGCAGTGTTATGGTTTGGGGCATGTTTTCCTGGCATGATTTGAGCCCTTTAATTCGTGTGGAACAACATCTGAATAGCACAACATACCTAAGTATTGTTGCTTATCAAGTTCATCCTATCATGTTGATGTCATATCCCAATGGAGATGGCTTCTTCCAACAAGACAATGCACCATATCATGGTTCTTGTATTGTGCAGGAGTGGTTTCAAGAACATGAGGGTGACTTTACCTTGCTTAGGTGGCCCCCACCATCACCAGATCTCAATCCAATTTGGTGTTCATCCATGCATGTCTCTAGAACATCAGTATACATTTATTTATTCATCATGAATTGCATTTCCAAATACCTCTTGTACATTTTGAGAGTATAAATTTTAAATTACAGTTATGTCACTCAGTATCCTCACATCACTTTTTTCACGCAAAAAACAACAAAGATATAGACATTGGTATAAAATTAATAAGTAAACCTTTTTTCTTACTCCTAGTGCAAACTCATGACAACTCTAGTAATTTATCAAAGAAGAAACAGTTTAATAACAACCAAAAAGTTAAAAATGGAAAGATTGTGTTATTCTCTCCTTTCACAAAGATAAGGGAAAGTCAGATCAAATTCCATTTTCAAATTAAAAGATTCTAATATTTCTCCATGCAGTATTCAAAATACCTGAAAGTCAGGTAACTAAAATAAATTTCCCTATAAATTAAGGTAAAAATATCTAATTTTATTTTAAACTTCTGTAGTATTAATACAATGATTAGAAAATTCTTTGTACCCATGGATCCTACATATTTTTCAATATATTAAACATTCTTCAAAACAAAATGTCATTATTAAAATTGCCTATTATGATTGATTAGATGGGGATATTGTTTAAACTTTTTAGGTATAAAATTGAGATAACTGCCTGGCTGGAGTGAATCAGTAGTTTAGTGTCAACCTATGAACCAGGAGGTCATAGTTCAATGCCCGGGTTGCAGGCTCGATCCCCAGTGTGAGGCATGCAGGAGGCAGCCAATCAATGATTCTCTCTCATTATTGATGTTTCTATGTCTCTCTTCCTCTCCTTTCCTCACTGAAATCAATAAAAATATATATTTACAAAATTGAGATAATTTTTTTCATTGAGAACTAATTCAAAATAATTAACTAAAATGAATGCTGATAATTCTTTCAAATAATATGAACCAGAGCCTAACTTTATAGTAGGCAACATAAAATGCCATATAATTTGTGTTATTACAGAAAAAATGTATTTGCTACGCTTAAGACTAGATTTTTAATGCAGTAAAGAAAAAATGCTATTAACATATATCTGGCATAGGTCAACCAAGAAGCAAGATCCAATATGACATTTTTAGAAATGTCTGAATTTTTAGAAATAGCATACAATATTTTAAAAGCATGATTCAGATCAAAGGAAGACTAGTTTTAAGTTCAGGACATTGAATTTATGGTTTTAAAATCTAGTCAAAGATGCCATACATATTTTATTGATCCTCAAGTAAATTAAAATGAGAATTAGAAAACAAGTTAAATACTTATGTCTCTAAATCTGATTGATTGGGGGATCTTCTCCTTGGATGCAACTAACAGAGAAAAACAAGGAAAAAGTTTTGGCTAAATATTATAATACATAGATGCCTCCAAAATATGTAGAATGTAGATTGAAATGTTATAATGCCATAACAATGAACAAGAGGGGAAAATGTAAAGTTTATGATGTATATTTCTCCAACAATCAAAAGGAAATGTTTTTAGGTAATAGTAATTACAATTATATATGTACACATATATGTTTGTGTATAATTTATAACAAATGTTAATATTATAAATATTTAAAACTAGAAGCCCGGTGCACAAAATTCATGTGGGGGCGGGTGGTGGTGGGCTCAGCCAAGCCTGTGCCCTTTCACAGTCCAGGTGCCCTCAGGGGATGTCCAACTACATTTTTAAAAAATCACCCTGTACTTAATTTTCT
The DNA here is from genome assembly GCF_027574615.1 of Eptesicus fuscus. Classification (NCBI taxonomy): domain Eukaryota; kingdom Metazoa; phylum Chordata; class Mammalia; order Chiroptera; family Vespertilionidae; genus Eptesicus; species Eptesicus fuscus. The sequence goes on along the minus strand of NC_072474.1, from coordinate 10,190,707 downwards.
TTCTAACTCCTCCTTTTAAACTCCCCTCACTCTCACATTCTGTTTCTTCTTATTTAACTATTTTCTTGGCCTCACCCCATTTTAGCATCCTTCTCTTTCCTGCTTTCTTTCCCTCCCTCCCTTTGAACTGCCAATGACCCCTCTCCCTCCCTCCCTCCTCCCTTCTCTCCTTTCATTTCCCATGTCCCATGTCTGTCTCCTTCTTACTCCTCTAACCCTCCCCCACTTCGCCTTTCCCTTGTTAGCCTGAATCCTCCCTCCCTCACTCCCTCCCTCCTTCCCTATTGTTACCCCCCGCCCCCACCCCAGCCCCCGCCATGTTCACTGGTTTCTCTTTTAAACTTCCCCTTTCCTCTCTGGGACCTTCTTCCAGCCCTGCCTGAGCGCACTTTGATATTAAAGTTTCCGTTAGGGGGCATTAATCTCCTGCCCAGGTCCCAGCCCCGGCCAGGCCTTCACTGCCCCCCATTCCCTGGCCTCCCCGCCACTGTCCTCCTCCCATTCCCTGCCCGGGATGCCCCAACTTCTAGATAACAAAGTACACTTAATGTGCCACCAACTTAACCCTGGCCTGTGTCTTTGGGGTCCAGCCCTCGGGGACAAAAGTGGTACCCTCCTTAGTGTCCGACTCTGCCCCAGCTAAGCTGCGCCTCCCTTCCCAGCATGGGGCGCCTGGCCCAGCGAGGGTGGTGGAGGCCTGTGCAGCCCGGGTGCTGCTGCCGCAAAGCAGGAGTGCTTCCACCCAGAAGGCCTCAGACTATCCACCCCTCCATCCCGGGACCTGTGGGTACCTCCCCGCCAACAACCCACGCCAGGGGCTACCACCCTCCTCCCATGTCTGGGCAGGCCTCCACGCTCCATGCCACCTGTGCCCCACCCCTCGCCAGGCGCACCTGCTCCACCTCCCCTCTGCCCCCCCATGGTCGCCACCCCCTCCCACGTGCAGCCCCCTGTTTCCTTCCCTTTTCCATTCCTGTGTCTTTTTCTTGTTTCCTTTCTGTATTTCTGCCTCTCAGCCTGTCTGCATGCAGGCCTGCCTTCCTCTCCCTCTCCTTTCCTATCTCCTCCTATCGTATCCTATCCTACCTACCCTGGGCCTTGCAGCTACCTGAGCAGGGGGCAGGGATGCAGCCTGCTGATTGGTTGTTACGTGATGGTGTTCTGACCAATTTGCATATTATCCTATTATTAGATAGAGAGTCTGTGCTATAAACAACTTAAGATAGGATGGTATGAAGACAGATATGAAAAACATTTATGTTAATATGCATATCAGTACTTGACTAAAGAACCAAACTGTACAGTTTAAAATTCTCAATTCCGAAAAAAAGATACTTCATTAGGAAAATGTTAAGCAATGGTACCATAGTTGAAATTAATATATAAATAGTTCTTTAATATTCTGTCAAATGGAACTTTATGTCAAGGACTGTGAAGAGTCTGAGATTTTGCCATATAAATGTTCCTGCCATAGTATTATTGATATTGGGGAAGACTCTGGAATTAAAAATAAATAATGGCTTATTATCACAACACTAACATTAGCCAGAATATCAACAATTTTGTAGCACTTTCCTGAGCCCCAATTCCCAACATGTGATGTTAAGAGGGCCAAGTGACACACCTGCACACAGTGGGTTGCATTATAGGAGAGGAACCCCTAAGCTTCAGAAGCCCAAATGTTTTATAATAGTCAGTAGGTATGATTGCTCTTTCTCTGGAGGGAGACACCATCTCTATTTTAAAAAGCTATAAACAAATTTCCACTTTGCTCCAGAGGACAATATTATCTACATTTTCCAAGCCTTATTTGCCACAAATATCCCTGATAAGATAGCCTGAAACAAAGAGCAGTTGGTGTCTCACTTTCCAAACATGAAGAGATGTGAGAGACCTATGGATAATTTCTGCCAACACTGAAAGGCACCCAGTGACAGATGTATGTTAATGCTTTTCCTTCTCCCTTTCTTCATGTTTTTCCTATTCACTCATGTTGGGGTGCCACCACCTTTCAGTTGTGCAAATATTCTGTGTTTACAATCATCCTTGATATTATCCTATCTAAATCTTAAAGATTTTATCTCTTTTTTATATTTTAAACCCCTCAATTCATCCCATTTCTAACACTAACATATTAACCCTAGTTACTTCTGTGTCCTCTTGTACCCCAGCATTTACCACCCAACTGACAAAACATGCATCCATTGTGAAGGAGTGCAAATCTGGCAATTTCATACTCTTCTATCCCATTTGCCTTAAGAAAACTCAAAACTCTGAATGTAGCTAACAAGGCCCTAGAGTTACTGCCCTTGCATTATCTTTCAACCTAATCTCATATGAAACCCAGCTCTGTTCATATGGGTTTCTTTGGGTCCTCATATTCCCATGCCAGAGAGCCTGGGCATTTACTGTTCCCTACCCAGCTAATTAACTCCTCAGTATTATAGTTTAAGAATCACTTCCTTAACAACTTTTCCTAACCTCTCTAGGTAGTCAAATACCCCAATTATGATATTCTAAATCCCTGTGTATTTTTCTTTTATAAACACTTCTAAAATTCACTCTTTACCATTTGTTTGTTTGATCATTTGGTTAATGCCTGCTCCTCCCACTAGATTATTAGTGATTTGAGGACCTGAATAATATCTATTTGGCTCATCATTATCTGTGATACCTCACCTAATGCCCTAGTAGTAGTGAGGAGACAGAGGGAAGCTAGGTAGACAGGGACAGGGACCATGGGGCGGAGGGTGTAAAACTAGGTGGAGTTACTAAGACACCACAACTGGGTAAGGAAGGAAGGGCACTCATGGGAGACCTAAGCTTTAAAATGTGTGGATGTTGCTTAGACAGGCAGCTTGAAGATAACCAATCATAAGACAGTGAGGAGTATAACCAATCCCAAGGATATTGCTAAGGCAAAATTATTTGGAAAGACCAATCAGGAACTAACAAACATATATACAAGTGCAGGTGCTTCCTTTCTCTCTCCATGGTGCAGGAGATTCTTAGATTAATGGCAGGAGATGTGCTCCCCGTCGCCCACATGGCTTATGTGAGCCTCCACACATGGACTAGCAGATTTTAATTAGCTTGGATGCTGACCTACTCCTGACTGTGGAAAGGAAGCTCTGGACACCGGCCCTCTCCTGGAACCCCAGGTGCACCTTTTCCAGGACTGGCTTCTCTCAATAAACTTCAGTTCCACTAACTGTTTTTATCCATGACTTCATTCTTTAATTCTGCAAGACAAGGAACTCAGACTCAAACCCCACATTTTGGTTTCAGTAGTAGGCACCCAACAGATGTATAGTTGCTGAATTTGCCATTGTATGGATTATGATAAGAAAGAAAACTTTTGTTTAACTATGGGTGACTATTAAGTAAATAATATAATCATATAATAAAACTTGATGTAGCAATTATTGTATACAGATATGCATATAATACATGTAAAATGTTCCTAATATATTACTAACTTAAATGAGTAGGCTAAAAAGAATATTACAAATCATATAATCTAACTTAAATATACAAATCCAAAAGTATATGAAAGTAAATATATCAAACCTCTGGATAATTGGATTTTTTAAAGCTAATTAGCACTTTTACATTTTTCATACATTCTCCATGCTAAAAAAAAAGGTGTCACATGTAAAATGTGGTTTTAAAAATTTAGTTTACCACATAGCTAAGCCTTACCATACATATAACACACCCACAATAGTCATTTCAGAAAATACTCTATACTATTTGCAATTCAGTTGAATAATTTTAAAGAAATAAAATGTATGTATAAAACTATCTTGTGGATACTAGAAGCACATACAATGAGCTTACAATATCATCATAATGACACAAAAGGGCTTATGAATTGAATCATGTTGGAGATTTGAAAATGCAATTCTTATACTTTTCAACTTTTATTACACAAGTAAATAAAAGGAATTGTTCTTTTGTTACATAAGAATCCACAATTATAATGAATATTCTTATACAGGTCTGAACTTTTTCTTACGTTTACAAATCCACAATATTGATACTACTGAACACTAGTTATATTTTTGTGTTATTTTCTGTGATAGTAAGTTTTAAAAGGATCCCAGATAGCTTAAGGGAGTTTTAGGTTGTTCTGTAAGTACATATATGAATTTTAGAGACTGGCAACTGCTGAATTAAAGGACACTTAAGATAGTAACTGTGATTTTTTACTCTGATTAAATATGCTGAGGAAGTATACAGAAAAATTATACTGAATTTAACAGTAAATAACCAATTTCAATCAACATATTCAGTGTATAGAGTGGTTTAGTTAGTAATTTTAGAAATAAAGGATAAAAAAAGGTAAATTTATAAATGGACTCAAAGTTTCCCTTATTTCTGTATTGAATACTTAGTAAAATGTTTTTGAATTTCAAATATTTATACATAATGTTTAGTTGTTTAAACAAATAGTTATTTTCTTTAAAGTATGCTGACAGGAATTCTGGTAAAGACAGGAGTCTAAATGCATACTTCTAATAAGTTCTTCCTTGAAATCAATCCTAAGTGAGCAGAGAAAAAAAAGAAATGGGTGGAAAATAAATATGGAAGGCCAAAACTGCACTTAGAGAATGATCTTACCCCATATCACAAATGTTGAGATATTTTTTCCAGAAATAGAATACACATTTATAAATCAAAGGTAATCTAAGGATTTATTGGTAATCTAGGTAGAGGGAATTCTGGCCACCTCTAGTTTATACCCCTTTATTTAGGGAAGTGAAATCTAGGAAAAGATAAATCACTCTCATTAGTACACTTCTCATGTATTAGATAAAGAAATGGTAACTTGAAACCATTCTGAGTGGTTTGCTCTAACACTGTTCCTCAAAAGGAAAATGGGGAGCCACAAGTAAATGGGGTGGGTAAATGAGGACTGAACAGAGGCACACTATGTAATTGGAATCTAATAATAAAAGCATACTATGCTAATTAGACCAGACAGCCAAACATCCTTCCAGACATCCTTCTGGACAAAGCCTCGGTGGCTGCGAGGGTTGAGGGCAGGCAGCTGCTGTGGCCGGCAGTGGCAGCAGAAATGGAGTGATGGGGACAGCTTCCCCTGACCAGCCTGGTCGCCTCCTGCAGAAGGAGGCCAGACTGCAGCTTAGGCCTTCTCCTTGTGGGGAGCAGGCCTAAGCCATCAGCAGAACATCCCCTGAGGGCTCCCAGACTATGAGAGAGGGCAGGCTGGGCTGAGGGACCATCCCCGCAGTGCACAAATTTTCATGCACCGGGTCTCTAGTAGATATAAAAATGAGTGGAACCATGGCAAGAGAACTCTGACTACTAGTGTATCAGTGAATGCTAAAAACATTGGGCAGAGATAGCACAGAATCTATTTATTCTCTAGTATATTTTGATAGAAAATAATGTAATATAGGTATTTATTATCCAAACTTCTCTCTTAATTTCCAAGGCAATAATTTGGAGAAAAAAGAAATGAGACCCAAGACAAAACTACTTAAGCTACTTTTAAAAAAGGTTTATTGAAGTATAATTGATATACTACAAGGCACTGCACATATTTAAAGTATACAATTTGATAAGTATTGATATATGTATATATCCATGAAACCATCAAAGGGATATTCTTATGCATCCCTGATCTCAGGGTAAGTAAATGTGTATTTTTATTACAGTGCAAACTCTGATCTGTTATCATAGAACACTCAAGCAGCTTGTCACCTTCAGGTATTTTTAATTTATGTTTTAAATATTATCCACCATGTCCCCAAACTTTATCAAAATTTCTGAGTAGTTTTCTCAAAGTCTCTAATTTCAACTTTAACCCTGTTTTTGGTAACTTCTTTGGTTCACAATTATCAAATTGTTACTTCTTCCTTAGTAACTTATGCATATGTGATTTAGCAAGTCACTTTGGAGTTGCAATTGATATTTTTCCCCTTCTTTTGGTACTTTGGGGCCTTGGGCTTATTTTAACAACCTATTTTTCAATAACAATTAAATCTAAAAGTCATTGTCAGTTACAAAAAAAGAAAAACATTTAGAGGGTGAAAAAAGAAGAAAAACCCAAGAGAAGTGAGTGGAGGTGAGGGCCTTACTGAATAGGCCTGCTGAATTATAAGTGAAAACAGAGAGGGGCAGGAAGTTTGGCTCTGGCAGAATAATAGAGAAAGTCTTCCAGATGAAATGTTTCCCCAGATATAGCCACACAGCTCAGTGTGGAGCTATTTTGGGCTTTTTCACTTCAACTCCAAAAGGAGGCAGAAAAATTATAGCCAATTACCAAACAGAGTTCCAACCACTTATAGAAGGGCTCCTCAATTCTGGCTACATGTTAGAAGCACTTGGAAAGCATTTAAAAGCTCCTGACATCTAGGCCTATCTAAAGTTAATTAAATCGGAATCTCTTATGAAGAAAGGGATATGCTAGGAGAAACTGAGGAAAATAACTAATGAGCATAATTATCTGCTACACAGTAGACAGTTTGGCTTTGGTACTTCATGAAAGCCAGAGAGCCTATCCATCTATTCAGATTAAGCCAGAAACACACACACACACACACACACACACACACACACACACACACACACACAAACAAACAAACAAAAAAAAAAAAAAAACAGAAACCAAGCAGTCTTTACAGGTAAAAGGCCATGTTGTATGCCAAATAATGGAAACCTTCAGAAATATTTATGGACCCATAAGTAATACCAAACACCAAAATCACTGAACCACATTAGGGGAGCAATCAGTGGTGACTGAGACGTTTATGCAATTCTGCTGAGGAGGAGTACCAAAAATGACAGAGTGAAATTTCTGACATTTTGTCAGAATGGGAGTTTGAAATCAGGTTAAATTTTATTTAAATGTGAAAGATATTTTTAAAATAAAATTGGGTCCAATGAATATTATTGGAATACCAATAAATAAAGAGATTCACAATTCATACTGCTTCTCAAATTTATTCTATCTGCAAAATCCTACTATCACTTTGCAATTTCTGAATATTATTACTATCTTGTTGGCAAGTAATTGTTCAGTTGTCTCCTATGATCCTCTGTATTTCAGTGATATAAGTTATAATGTCTCTTCTTTCTTTTATAATTTTATTGATTTGAGTCCTTGTTTTATTCTTGATTAGACTAGCTAAAAGTTTATTTATTTTGTTCATCTTTCAAAGAAAACAACTCTAATTTTATTAGTCTTTTTTATTCTCAATTTCACTTATTTCTGCTATAGTCTTTATCTTGTCTTCTTTTCTGCTAACTTTGTGCTTTGCTTATTATTTTTTGTTAGTTTCTTAAGGTATACTGTTAGATTGTTTAAACTGTTTTATTTTTTCTTTTTCTGTTTAATTTAAATATTTGTTTATTTTTAAATTAGAGTTGTCATGCAATATCATATTAGTTTCAGATGTACAACCCAGTAGTTAAACATAATATGACTTACTAAGTAATCATCCTGGTAAATCTCATACCCATCTGACATCATACATAGTTATCAGAATATTAGTGACTATATTTCCTATGCTGTACTTTACATCCCAATGATTATGCTGTAACTACCAATTTACACTTCTTAATCCCTTCACCTTTTTTCACCCATATCACCAATACCCTTCCTATCTGGCAACCATCAAATTGTACCTATAAGTCTGTTTCTGTTCTACTTGTTCACTTATTTCATTTTGATTCAATTGTTGATAGATATGTAGTTATTGACATTTTATTGGTTATATTTTTATCTTTTTTTCTTCTTCGTAGAGAAGATCTTTTATTTTATTTTTAAATTTTATTTTATTGTTTAAAGTATAACAAATAGTAGTACAATTTTATTGTTTAAAGTATAACAAATAGTAGTACATGTCTCCTTTTTTTCCCCATTGACCTCCCCTTGGCCTCCCCTACCCCCCGGCTCATACCCTCACCCACCAAACCCCCCCACCCCCGCCGCCAGTGTCTTGCGTCCATTGGTTATGCTTATATGCACAATACAAGTCCTTCAGTTGACCTCTTACACCTCCCCAACACTCCCCTGCCTTCCCGCAGTAGTTGGACAGTCTGTTCGATGCTTCTTTGCCTCTGTATTTTTGTTCATCAGTTTATATTGTTCTTTATATTCAAAAAATGAGTGAGATCATGTGGTATTTATCTTTCACTGACTGGTTTATTACACTTAGAATAAGGCTCTCTAGTTCTAGCCATGCTATTGGAAATGGTAAGAATTCCTTCTTTTTTACAGCAGTGTAGTATTCCATTGTGTAGATGTACCACAGTTTTCTAATCCACTCATCTGTTGATGGGCATTTAAGCTGTTTCCAAATCTTAGCTATTGCAAATTATGCTGTTATGAACATAGGGGTGCTTATATCCTTTCTGGTTGGTGTTTCTGTTTTCTTGGGATATATTCCTAGAAGTGGTATTACTGGGTCAAGTGGCAGTTCCATTTTTATTTTTTGAGGAAATGCCATACTGTTCTCCACAGTGGCTGCACCAGTCTGCATTCCCACCAGCAGTGAAGGCTGGTTCCTTTTTCTCCACATCCTTGCCACACTTGTTGTTTGTTGATTTGTTGATGATAGCCATTCTGACAGGTGTGAGATGGTACCTCATTGTTGTTTTGATTTGCATCTCTCTGATGATTAGTGACTTTTAGCATGTTTTCATGTGTCTCTTGGCCTTCTGTATGTCCTCTTTCGAAAAGTGTCTATTTAGGTCCTTTGCCCATTTTTTATTGGATTGTTTATCTTCCTTTTGTTAAGTTGTATGAGTTCCTTATAAATTTTGGAGATTAAACTCTTATCGGTGATAACATTGGCAAATATGTTCTGCCATGCAGTGGGCTTTCTTGTTGTTTTGTTGATTTTTTTTTTTTTTTTTTTTTGCTGTGCAGAAGCTTTTTATTTTGATATAGTCCCATTTGTTTATTTTCTTCTTATTTTACATTGCCCTAGGAGCTGTATCTGTAAAGATATTGCTATGACAAATGTCTGCTATTTTGGTGCCTATGGCTTCTTCTAATATTTTTATGGTTTCTCATCTTACTTTTAAGTCATTTATCCATTTTGAGTTTATTTTTGTGTATGGTGTAAGTTGGTGGTCTAGTTTCATTTTTTGCAAGTATCTGTCCAATTTTTCCAACATCATTTATTGAAGAGACTGTTTTGACTCTATTGTATGCTCTTGCCTCCTTTGTCAAATATTAATTGAGCATAATGGCTTGGATCGATCTCTGGGTTCTCTGTTCTGTTCTACTGGTCTTTATGTCTGTTCTTGTGCCAGTACCAGGCAGTTTTGAGAACAATGGCTTTGTAATACAGCTTGATATCTGGTATTGTAATCCCTCCAACATTCTTCTTCTTTCTCAAGATTTCTGCAGCTATTCAGGGTATTTTTTTTATCCCAGATGAATTTTTGGAGAGTTTGTTCTAGGTCTTTGAAATATGCCTTTGGTATTTTAATGAGGATTGCATTGAATCTATAAATTTCTTTGGGTAGTATGGACATTTTAATGATGTTGATTCTACCAATCCATGAACATGGTATATTCTTTCATTTGTTTATGTCTTCCTTTATCTCTTTTTTCAAGGTCCTGAAATTTTCTGAGTACAGGTCTTTTATCTCCTTGGTTAAATTTATTCCTAGGTATCTTAATATTTTTGTTGCAATGGTAAATGGGATTGCTTTTTTAGTTTCTCTTTCTGTAAGTTCATTATTGGTGTATAGAAAAGCCATAGATTTCTGGGTGTTAATTTTGTATCCTGCTACATTACCAAATCCATTCATTACATCTAGTAGTTTTTTGATGGAGTCTTTGGGGTTTTCTATGTACGATATCATGTCATCTGCAAATAAATACAGTTTTACTTCTTCTTTTCCAACTTGGATGCCTTTTTTTTCTTCTTCTTGCCTGATCACAATGGTTAGTACTTCCAGTACTATGTCAAACAGGAGTGGTGAGAGTGGGCATCCCTATCTTGGTCCTGTTCTTAGGGAAAATGGTTTTAGTTTTTGTCCATTGAGTATGATGTTGGCTGTGGGTTTGTCATATATAGCTTTTATTATGTTGAGGTATGATCCTTGTATTCCCATCTTGCTGAGAGTTTTTATCAAGAAAGGGTGTTGGATTTTGTCAAATGTTTTTTCTGCATCAATAGATATGATTATGTGGTTTTTATATCTCAATTTATTTATGTGGTGTATCATGTTTATTGATTTGTGGATATTGTACCATCCTTGCATCCCTGAAATAAATCCCACTTGGTCACGGTGAATAATCTTTCTAATTGTAATGCTAGATTCAATTTGCTAGAATTTTGTTGAGAATTTTGATATCTATGTTCATGAGGGATATTGACCTATAATTATCTTTCTTTGTATTGTCTTTATCTGGTTTTGGGATTAGGGTAATGTTGGCTTTGTAGAAAGAGCTTGGAAGTGTTCCTTCCTCATGAATTTTTTTGAATAGTCTGAGGAAGATAGGTTTTATTTCTTCTTTGAATGTTTGATAAAACTCCCCTGTGAAGCCATCTGGTCCAGGGTTTTTGTTTGTTGGAAGTTTTTTGATTACTGCTTCAATTTCCTCCATAGATATTGGCCTAATTCAGATTTTTTTTATTCCTCCCGGTTGAGTTTTGAAAGGTCGTATTTTTCTAGGAATATGTCCATTTCTTCTAGGTTGAGCAGTTTGTTGGAATGGAGTTGCTCATAGTATTTTTTTTATGTGTCTTCATACTTCTAAGGGGTCTGTTGTATTTTGCTGCTTTCATTTCTGATTTTGTTTATTTGGGTCCTCTCTCTTTGCTTCTTGGTGAGCCTAGCTAGAGGTTCATCAATCTTGTTTATCCTTTTAAAGAACCAGCTCTTGTTTTCATTGATCTTTTGTGTTTGTTTTTTGTTGTTATTGTTCTCTTTTCTGCTCTGATCTTTATTATTTCTTTCCTTCTGCTCACTCTGGTATTTTCTTTTTACTCTCTAATTCTTCAAGTTGCAGAGTTAGATGGTTTAATATCACTTTTTCTTGCTTTTTGAGGTAGGCCTGTAGACCTATAAACTTCCCTCTCAGGATTGCTTTCACTGTGTCCCAAGTATTTTGGGTTGTTTGTTTTCATTGTCATTTGTTTCCAGGATGTTTTTTATTTCTTCTTTGATCTCTTTGGTAACCCATCATTGTTTAATAGTATGCTATTCAGCCTCCAAGTGTTTGAATTTTTGTGATTGTTTTTATAGTAGTTAATTTTATGCCATTGTGATCTGAGAAGATGCTTGATATTATTTCAATCTACTTGAAATTTGAGAGACTTTGTATATGTCCCAATATGTGGTCTATCTTTGAATATGTCTCATGTGTGCTTAAGAAGAATGTACATTCTGCAGTTTTGAGGTGGAATGTTCTAAAGATGTGGACTAAGTCCCTCTGATCTAGTGAGTCATTTAGGATTGCTGTTTCTTTGCTAATTTTTTGTTTAGAGGATTTATCCAGTGATGTTAATGGGGTATTAAAGTCTCTTACTATGATTGTATTGCTGTCAATCTCTTCCCTGATATCGTCCTTCTTTATAACTGCATGTTTCATTGATCAATTAATTAATTATGATTGAATGTATTGGGGTGACAATGGTTAATCAAAAAGGTAAAGAAAATAGATTTCACAGACAAGGTTGATAAAATTCAATGCTAAAGGTGTTTTACAGAAGTATGGTGTTAAAATGAGGACTAGTGTCATTAACACAAAGAAATAAAAGTCAAAAGATAAAGGCAAAAGTGTGGAGTTTAGCCTGTGACCTCATTTCAATTTTTGAATAATCAATCTGTCCGCAGAGTAGAAAATGTATTACATAAAGACAAACCCCAAAGAAGAGAGACTAATTCTGATACTACTGTAGTAATTCAGGCACAATAAGATAGATGTTTTAATTATCAACAGCTCTAGGGTTAGAAATAAAAGCCTAGATATGGTAAATGATATGGAAGTTAAATCTATAAAACTTGCGTATTGAATGGGAAAAAGAATGAAGGCTACAGAGGTACCTATTATGAATATAAAAAGTATAGTTATTGTTTTTAACTAAAGAGTGAAAGAATAAGACTCATATCTTTTAAAATAGCATTCTGAAGAATGGATTTGGCAAATATGAGAAACTAGAGGCAAGGAAACAAATTAAGAGACAAATGCAATGTTTCAGATAAAACTTGTTGATAAGCCAAAATATATAAATGAATCAAAGCAACATATTATAAATCCTTTGCTAAGACTCATCAATTCTCCTAAACTGTTCAGCACTTCAGGTAATTCACATGGAAATTAATCGCAGAATGTAGCTCTAATAGTATCAAATAGTTGGAGAAAAATCTGAAAATTTTAAGCAGATGTGTAAACCAACTTGAAATGAATTACTTCAGAAGAAAAGGTACATAATATGAAAGGCAGAATTTTTTAATTTGGGTTATGAGTGATTACTTCAGAAAAACTTAAAGTAGCAAAAGTCATGCCTAGGAAAACTATTTGACAAATTATTTTAAACTAGAGGCCAGGTGCACGAATTCATGCAGGGGTGGTGTCCCTCAGGCTGGCTAGCAATTGAGGCCTATCAGAGGGCTGGCTGGCCCAGGGGAGGGACCGTTGGAGGTTGGCCGTGGGGTAGTGGGGAGCCATGGGAGGTTGGCCAGCCATTCCCCCTGATTGGGGCCCGTGGGGGGGTGCCAGATGGCTGAGGTGAGAGGCCGTGGGAGGTTGGCTGTGGGAGCACACTGACCACCAAGGGGAGCTCCGGCCTTAAGCGTCTGTTGGTCAGTGCGTATCATAGTGACTGGTCAACCAGTTGTTCTGGTCATTCAGTGCTAACAGTCACTTAGGCTTTTATATATATAGATAAGTAATTTATTACATTAAGTTCTATGTTTTTGACTCATAGTATATTGATACCTGGATACCTCTATATCTTGGGATCTGGCGCTAAACACTGACTGTACAACCTATAGCCCTAAACTTTTGCTCTCATCACTAATTTGACTTACACTCCAGGTAAATGGCTTTCCATATCACTTGGTTTATACCAATTATACAAAAGATGTTTGTTTCTGAATATCACACATTTTTGTGTATTATAGTTTAATCAGCTCCAAATAAAAGCTTTAAAAGCATGAAGTGTTGCCCTAACCAGTTTGGCTCAGTGGATAGAGTGTTGGCCTATGGACTGAAGGGTCCCAGGTTCGATTCTGGTCAAGGGCATGTACCTTGGTTGCGGGCACATCCCCAATAGGGGGTGTGCAGGGAGGCAGCTGATTGATGATGTTTCTCTCATCGATGTTTCTGACTCTCTATCCCTCTCCCTTCCTCTCTGTAAAAAATCAATAAAATATATATATTTTTAAATCATGAAGTATTTATATAAGTTCTCAGTTTTTTCCATTTTGCCATGAAAACAACATTTCCAAAAAGGGCTGTTTTTTTAGAACGGGCCCAACAATAATAGGGAGAAGAGCCAAAGCAGCAAAACATCAATGGCTGATATGTAAAATGAACAAAAAATTATTACTTGTTGTTATAATCTACTTGGATTTGGAGTTATTCATTACTGTATAAAGCTGACTGATACTATTAGAAAGAAATGAAGGCAAAAATGGAATGACAGAAAAAAGAATGAAGATAGTGAGTACAAAAAACACTCTTTTAAAAAAACATTATTGTTGAGAGTATTATAGATGTCCCTCTCTTTTTCCTCTTGCCCCCACCACCCAGTTTCTGCCCCACCCCAGTCCTTCACCATCCTATTTTCTGTGTTCATGGGCAATGCATATATGTATATAAATTATTTGGTTAATCTTTTCCTACCCACCTTCCCCTGTTCACTCTGAAATTCATCAGTCTGTTTCATGTTTCCATGCCTCTGATAATTGTGATCATTAGATTCCACATATATGTGAGATCATGTGATATTTGTCTTTTTCTGACTGGCTTATTTCGCTTAGCATACTCAGCTCCAGGTCCTTCCATGCTGTGAACATAGGGGTGCATATGTTCTTTCTGATTGGTGTTTTGGGATTCTTAGGATATATTACTAGAAGAGGGATCCCTGGGTCAAATAGCAGTTCCATTTTTAATTTTTTCAGGAAACTCCACACTGTTTCCACCAGCAATGTAACCTCAATTAGAGAATAAACTCAACTCTAAGGAGATTTGGGAGAGAAAATATATAATTTTTTTACTAGAGCATGCTAAAATACTGACCTGGTATAAGATGCTATTAACAAGAGGATATTGTATGTACAGGAAAAGAAATAATTCTGAGAGAGCCCTGAGAAAGTGGGATAACATACATTTCAGAGCAGAGACAGAAGGGTTATCTTTCAGGGGAATGGATCTTGTTTTTCTTTGTAACTCATGGTCAAGAAGAATACTGGGTGCATATGCAGGTAAGTTATTAAGTGGGTGAAAAACACACACTCTATTTACCTATATGCTCACCCTACCAGCACACTCTCAGTAATCTTGACACCAAATGTATATAGGCTTTCCACACCAAGCAATTCTGACCCTAACTGCCTGGAGTTAGTGCAGATCCCATAGATTAAGGGCTCAGTCTCACAAGACTGCCTTCCATTTTAGATATCAATCATAAGAATTAAGTCCCCAGGTTCCTTACAACTTTTATCTACCTTGGCTCCAAATCAGAGGTTTAGACCCACTCCTTGGATTCAATCATTTGCTAGAGCATCACACAGAATTCAGGAAAACACTTGTTTCCACTTGTCAGTTTATTATATAATAAAATTTATGATAAATTATGCAAATGAACAGCCAGATGAAGAAATGTATAGGGCAAGGTCTGGAAGGGTCCTAAGCACAGGAGCTTCTGTTTCTGTGGAGTTGAGGTATTCTACCCTCCCAGCACATAGATGTGTTCACTAATCTGGATACTCTCTGAAACACATACTTTGGGGATTTTTATGGAGTCTTCCATTACATAGGCAGGATCCATCATTAACACAATCTACAGCCCCAATTCTTCCTTTCCCAGAGGATGGGGGATGGGGCTGAAAGTCCCAAGCTTCTAATATAGTTTGCTCCTTCTGGTGACTAATCCCCTTCCTTAAAGTATCCAGGAGCCTACCAAGAGTTGTTTCTTCAGAACAAAAGACAATTCAATAACACAAGAAATTCCAAGGGATTTAGGAACTCTGTGTCAAAATCAGGATCAAAGATTAAATATAAGCACAACCTGCATGGCTCAGTGGTTGAGTGTTGACCTATGTGAATCAGGAGGTCATAGTTCGATTCCCTGTCAGGGCACATGCCCAGGTTGTGGGCTCAATCCCCAGTGTGGGCCTGCAGGAGGCAGCCAATCAATTATTCTCTACCATTATTGATTTTTTTTTCTTTTTCTATTCCCTTCCTCTCTAAAATCAATAAAAATATATATATTTTTAAAGACCAAATATAAAATCAAAAGATACTTCTACTGCTCTTATCACTTAGGAATGTACAAGGATTTTAGGAGCTCTGTGCCATATTTTCTATTATCCCACAGGGGGAAACCAGAAATTGAGGGAATTTTTTCAGTAAAGAGGTGGGGATGGCTGAGGCTATAAGAAGGAAAAATGGGGAAAAGTCCCCAGTTTGAGAAAAATAGATAATCTGTCTAAGAAATATATAAAAGAATTTCTGGGCATACTAAAGAAACAAATGAAGTTGGATACATTGATCTATAGAGGTAAAAATCTGCCACACTTTTGAAGAATGTTGAGATTTCTAGGAACTGTCCAGAAAAACACAATTCATCCCAAAACTCATCTAGGGTGGTGTTTTACCAGGATAGTGCAATGAAATTAGAGGGATACAAAATTTCAGAGGATATTGGTTAAAGAAATATTAAAGTGATTAAAAAATGGTATTTAAAACTGAAAAAAGAAGGGAGGTGTAAAGATGCTAATAGTAGAGAAAAAATATATAGAAAAAAATGTTCATTCACTTAAGTCCAATGAAGAACATACTTGAAGTAACTGAATAAAAGTGTGTTATAGGACATTTCAGTAAACAAAATAATTTAAAGAAATGAGTTCTTACACTTTTATGTAGAGTAAGTAGTATCTGGCATTCATTCAGAAGCTTCCCCTCTATGTCACTCCAGGCAGCTCCTTACTCAGTTATTGTGTAAAGTCAACTAAGCCCTTGTCAATTTTTAAAATCTACTAGAAAAGAACTCCAAACCAACTGGAGTGCTCTTTTAAAAAACTGACTATTACTATTGATTTCCTCTTCTTTCAAACACAGTATAAGTTTTCCTGATGAGAAATAGATTAGCTTAGAAATAGATTAACTTTGATGAAAAACTCAACAACAGACCAGAAACAAAATAAAAAGCAACTTAGTACGTTTGCTGTAATTGATTTTATCACTTATATTTTTCTTGACACATTGCCAAGATTAAAAGCAAACATGCTGACATCCTTAGGTTCTTTTTTTATCACAGGCATGGAATTTTTAAAGGAGATTATCATAGGGAGCTCACTTTTCCATTCTTCTTGACCTCAAAAATCCAGAATAAGTCATTGAAACTTAGGACTGTACTAAATTGGGCTCCTATTGAGAAAACCATTTTATAGCTCATTTGCCAGGGAGAAAAACTTTGAGATTCAATGATAACCTTCTATCATCTTCTATTCTTTTGAAATAATGTATTTTCCACCTCCATGCACATAATGTTTCCCCAATTTCACTCTAAAAGTGTTCAATCTATAGTGAAGCCCTTTTTAGAGGGCAAGGGGGAGAAGTTGAAAAAAGATCTAAGAAACCACAGATATCTATTTAAACCCCGACCTAATACGTATCTTTAATTGTGGAGATCTCTGTATGACTCTTCTATTATTGTGGGTTTTCAAATACACAAAGATAAAAATAAATGGAGTCCATATTTCAAAATCTAGAAAATATCCTGGTGTATCTAAAGCTGGATTATTTTTATTAATTGGGGTTCACGGTATGTTATTAAAAAGAGTTCAAGTAAAGAATTCACTTTAGCTATTACCTATAATCTTGTCTACCATTAGCTCATTAGCTTTTTTATTAAAACTACTTGGAAATAGAATCCATCTTTCTCATTTTGGTTCCTCATCCTTATTTTATTTTACTTTATTTTATTTTAATGTATTGGGGTGGTCCCTCATCTTAAGGCAGTGATAAGTAGGAAAAGAAAAGACTGATTTAGAAGATTTCCTGGTTCATAAAATTATTTTCTCTATAAAAATATGGGTATTCATGAAATTTTAACTTTGATGAAAAACTCAATAACAGACCAGAAACAAAATAAAAAGCAATTTAGTAGTTACAAGATGATATCAGTATGAAGGCTTATAAGATCTCCAGATACCTTTGTCACAAATTCAGTAAAAAATGACAGGTGTAGATGATAGGTAGATATAACAGGATATATAGGTACTTACATAGATAGGTGGGTGGGTGAATGGATGGATGGATGGATGGATGGATGGATGGATGGATGGATGGATGGATGGATGGATGGATGGATGGATGAGCAGACAAAAACAGTTAGGTAGGTTTCAGAATTTTAAAGCCCTCTTCAATTCGCAAACACCTTTCAACTTGTTTTAGATTAATGTGCTCCCTGCTTATTTGTTTTCTTCTGGCTCTTTATGGTTGGTTTTGTTTCCTTTGGTACTATTCTTTTTCTATAACTCTTTGTCACACAATCTATATAAATAAAAAATGTAAATGTTCGTTTGTTCAAAATCTTAAATCTCCAAAAGTTCTTCACCGATTGCTTTGAAATTTTAACACAACGTTGCATTCGAATGCGCACGTGTTTTTATATACCTTATACCTATTATTATATAGATGTCACACCTGTGACATGTAAAAACATGCTTTTTTGAAAAACAGCGCCATCTGTTGGACGTAAAAGTAACACACGCTATACTAAATATTTTACGATTCCATTTCAATGTTTCCAAGTTACGATCCATTTACGATTTCCAAATTTCCAATTTTACGATTCCATTCCAATGGTGATAATGATTGAAGATTTGTGCTTAGAAATCGCAAACAAAGTTCTCAATCAATTGGGAATGCCATCACCGAATCAATCTGCTGCTGCTTTGTTCGATGTAGAATTGCATCGTGAACAAAATTACAACACGGGTGATCTTTTGTCGTATGTGCAATCAAATATCCCTAACCTAACGCTTGAGCAAAAAGGCATTTACGATCAAATAATGCAAACTGTCAATAATGCGGTTGGAGAAATCTCCTTCTTAGATGCGCCAGGAAGAACTGGTAAAATGTTCCTAATTAGATTGATTCTGGCAGCAATTCGATCCCAAAATGACATAGCCTTAGCTCTTGCGTCATCCGGAATAGCTCATTCTGCTTTGAAATTGCCATTGAACATGCAATTCATTGAAACTCCCATGTGCAACATTTCCAACGCATCTGGCATGGCAAAAGTATTGCAGAAATGCAAACTTATTGTTTGGGATGAATGCACAATGGCGCACAAAAAATTGCTCAAGGCTCTTGATCGATCATTGCAAGATTTGCTTGGAAACATCAGACCATTTGGGAACGCATTAATATTGCTTGCAGGAGATTTCAGGCAAACATTACCTGTAATTCCTCGATCAACACCAGCGGACGAAATAAATGCTTGCCTGAAATACTCTACTTTGTGGCGACACGTAAAGACGTTAAAATTAACTACAAATATGCGTGTCCAGCTGCAAAATGATCGATCAGCTGAGATATTCTCACATCAATTGCTGGAAATTGGGAACAGAAAGATGCCAGTTGATCTGACCTCAGGACGAATTTCATTGCCTCATAACTTCTGCAATTTAGTGAAGTCAAAAGAAGAATTGGTTGAAAAGTATTTCCCAATATTCAAACCAATTATAAGAATCACGATTGGCTGAGTGAAGGAGCTATTCTTGCGGCCAAGAACAAAGACGTCTACGAACTTAACAATATTATTCAGTCTAACATTCACAGCGAGGCAGTCACATACAAGTCCATCGACACTGTTGTGGAAGCAGATGAAGCGGTTAATTATCCAACAGAATTTTTGAATTCACTCGATCTGCCAGGGATGCCACCGCACGTACTGCAATTGAAAATCGGCGTGCCAATTATCATGTTGTGAAATATCAACCAGCCAAAGCTTTGCAACGGCACGCGGCTTGCAGTAAAAAAATTAATGAGCAACGTCGTAGAAGCAACAATCTTGACAGGACCTTTCAAAGGTGAAGATGTCCTCATTCCTCGCATTCCTATGATTCCAACGGATATGCCATTTCAATTTAAGAGATTGCAATTCCCAATTCGATTGGCGTTTGCAATCACCATCAACAAAGCTCAAGGCCAATCTTTAGAATTGTGCAGTTTAGATCTAGACACGGATTGCTTCTCACATGGACAATTATATGTTGCGTGTTCTAGAGTCGGCAAACCAGACAATCTCTATATCTGCACAGACAATGGAACAACAAAATATATTGTATACCCACAAGCATTGTGAAATTAAACATATTAGAAACGTGCACTTTCTCTTTTCTTTCTTTTCCATTTAACCAGACTGAGCCACAGCAACGCATGGCCGAGTACAGCTAGTAAATAATATCCTTTTGTTTCCACAAAACCTTACTAATCAAAGAATGTTCCCCACAACAGACTTCTAATACTATCAAAGTTATCACCTACCATGTCCTACCAGCATAATATTACTTTCCTTGATAGGCCTTATATTTCCTTCTTTTCTCCATACTCATGTTTCAAGAGAAATGAAAATTATTCTTACTTTATATTATGCAAAACGACTGTGGTCAACTTTTGACCTAGCCTTTTTCATTCACACTGGGAGCTGTAGTTGAAGTAGAGACAGATCCATCAGGGAGCTTTCCTAAACAAAGAACCATCTAACCCCAATGGTCATTTAAACATCCATCTATAAGGCATTCATATTTTGCTTTCAGTGGCCATTTATTTAACTTATTACTTAAATATTGAAAGTTGGCAGTCTGATAGGGAAAGCCAACTGTGTATAAATTTGTGACAGATAATGTAAATGACTGCTGCTACATTATGAGAAAATTGCCTAAAGCTAATTTCAAATACTACGTATGCATAATGAGTTGTGTTAAAAGCAAAATGTTTATAAATGCATTCTAGGTCAAGAAGTGTCCAAAACATCTGGACTAAAAATAAAAAGGAGTATATCATATGGCAAGCAACTGAAATTTTTCCAACTGTTTCAGAATGGTTTCTTTGTGTTAACTTCAATAATTTTCTTTTGTCATAGCCCTCCTACATAGTTCAAGCCAAAACAGTACTTCTTAACAGCAAGCACAGGAAACAGAAAAATAAGACTATTTAGAGAGTACATGGACAAAAGAGAAAATATCTCATGCCTGTCCGCTAAGTGGAAGAAGAATACAGGTCTCCCACTCAGAATCAATGCACAGTCCATGGCACTTACATGTTTTCCATGGCTCCTCTGGACATGCTGCAGCTTTGTGCAGCCCTGCCTTGCTATCTCAGTTAAAGGTAAAGAAGAGTCTTTGGGCATTGGCAGATGGATATAATGGCCTCTCTAGCAGCTCTAATTGGTAGCCTGTGCTTGGGGTTTCTATAGTGCCTGTCTTCTCAATTCCTCTCCTTCAATACTTAACCACCTCCCCACTGCTTTCCCTTTCCAAAGTGAGGGCATATTTTTCAAAACTCGGTCAGGAGATAAGGATTTAGACATTATCGGCTCAAATTATTTGCCTATCATATTGACTATCTGATCCTATCATATAATACTACCTTAGCTTTTTTCCCCTCAGAGGAGAAAGCCATTTTTTTAAATAAGAATTGAGCCCAGCCGGCATGGCTCAGTGGTTGAGTGCTGACCTAAGAACCAGGAGGTCATAGTTCAACTCCCAGTCAAGGCACATGCCCAGGTTGTGGGCTCAATCCTTAGTAGGGGGTGTGCAGGAGGCAGACAATCAATGAATCTCTCTCATCACTGATGTTTCTATCTCTCTCTCTTTCTCCCTTCCTCTCTGAAATCAATAAAAATATACTTTTAAAAATTCTAAAAATGAAGAGTTGAAAGCAGGAACCAAAGTTTAAATAATTTTAAATAGCATTTCAATATATATCTGCTACATCAACAGGCTTAGGGTCTCCAGTATTCAGAATCACATTAATTAAAATGCAAATGTGTAATCCTATATAATAAAAGGCTAATATGCAAATTGCCCCCTTGACCGGGAGTTTGACCCAGGAGCGGGGCCGGCTGGCCAACTGCCTGTGGCCCCTCCCCCTGGCTGGCCCAGCCCAATCAGCCCCGATCTGAGCAGACCATCCAGACCCCACCTGTGCACAAATTTGTGCATTGGGCCTCTAGTGCCAAATAAAGGGAAATCACTAAGCAATGCCTTAATAATCAATTTCACCTAGAAATCTTAATACCTTGTAATAGCAGCAATAGTGAGTTCTTATAGTGATATCTATATAGACAAATATTATTGTTACCATGCCAGCATTTTGTTCTCCAGGCCCTAAAAATAGTGCAGCTTTCTTGTGTTTTAAGTGTTATTGTTTTTATAATACAAAGTAAGTGTACCTCTGTCCAAATTTTAAGAACTAGAGAATAGGGGTTGGAAGGAAATGAGAATCACTAACTATAAAAAATGCACTTTCAATGGATATTACCCAATTCAATATGTAGTGCTACTCCACCTTTGAGCACACTTAGCAAAGAACTAGTGTCAGCAACAATGCTGAGACATCAGCATCCTTCACACACATACTCCCTAACAGACCATACTGAAACCAGCTCTTAAAGTTCTCCATTATGACAAGAACATCAATTTAAATTGAGGCAACAAAGCCTGTAGGACTGACATGGTAAAACACTTAAGCTTTTGACCTTCGGTTATAATAAGCCTTCAGATTCTCATTTGTAAAACAATGGTTATAAGACTATAAATCTCACAGGAGTTTCCCTAGGATTATATGAGTTATTGCAAGTAAAGCACTGAATTAAGTAAAAGGGCAAATACTAAAAAATGTTTCAATGTTAACCATTAATATTATTATTTCTTTTTGCTTTTCATTAAATTGGCACTGGGTGAAGAACAGTGCATAATTAATGTAGAAACAGCAGATGAAATTTATATATTTGTGAGAACATTTAACATTTTCCTATTAATATCATTCTAAGATCAGTGACCCCACTCCCTCTTTTCTTCTCTCCCTTCCTTTCTTCCTTCTTTCCTTCCTTCCATCTTTTGGTTCAAGGTAATAAGCTCACTCTCAAATATATGTGAAAAAATGATGGGTAAAGAAAGAATATGAGATTCATAAAGAAGAGGATTTTATGGCAGGGGGTATTGAAAATCATATTCTATCAGACACTGAGTCATCTTTATGTAAGTTCTAGAGGCCCAGTGCACGAAATTCGTACATGAGGGAGGGGGGAGGACCCTCAGCCCAGCCTGCACCCTCTCCAATCTGGGACCCCTCAGGGGATGTCTGACTGCTGGTTTAGGCCCCATCCCACAGGGCAGGCAGTCAGACAACCCTTTCTCAATCTGGGACCCTTGGCTCCTAACAACTCATCTGCTTGCCGGCCTGTCAGCCCCCCAACTGCCCCCCTGCTGGCCTGGTTGCTCCCCAACTGCCCCCCACCCCGTGCTGGCCTGGTTGCCCCTAACTGTCTGGAAGGAAGTCGGACATCCAGAAGATGTCCAGTCACCCGGTCTAATTAGCATATTACCCTTTTATTAGTATAGACTAGTAGCCCAGTGCATGAAATTCGTGCACATTGAAAGGGAATTAATTAGATGAAATATTTTAATATTGCTATTTGCCCTTTCTCTATAATAAAAGTGTGAGAGATAAAAGGAAATGAGTACAATGTATATGAAAATAATACATAATTTTATTAATAACTAAACAATAACAAAATGATATAACAACAATAACAAACTCATAATATAAAAACAACATTGATGCAAATAATGACTGATAAAGTGATTAAACTTATTCTAATATATCCCTGTATACCACATTAAGAGTAAAAACACTTTCAGAGTGCTTGACTAATTTCCCTTGAGATAAAGTATTTACAACTTTAACTTTAACGTAACATGCTCTTTGAACTCAAGAGAAAGCAACAGCCGTAACTGGTTTGGCTCAGTGGATAGAGCGTCGCCCTGTGGACTGAAAGGTCCCAGGTTCGATTCCGGTCAAGGGCATGTACCTTGGTTGCGGGCACATCCCCCGTAGGAGGTGTGCAGGAGGCAGCTGATCAATGTTTCTCTCTCATCGATGTTTCTAACTCTCTATCCCTCTCCCTTCTTCTCTGTAAAAAAATCAATAAAATATTTTTTAAAAATAGTTTAAAAAAAAAAGAGAGAGAGAGAAAGCAACATATAACTGACCATGTCCAAAAACGGGTTCAGGTAGGAATATTCCTACTCTGTCTAGAGTTTGTCCTTGTGATTTATTAATAGTCATCACAAATGCTGGCATAACAGGAAACTATTTTCAAATTAATTTAAATGGGTGGCCAGTGTCAGATGGGGACAAATCAATTCTTGGAATCAGAACAATCTCTCCCTCTGCAGATCCTGTTAATACTTCAGCTTTGATTATGTTAGGTCGCAATCTTTTGATAATAAATCTGGTACCATTACAAAGACCCCATTTACTATTAAGATTTCTCAGTAGCATGATGATTGTACCCACTTTCGATTTTAATTTATGACACGGCATTCCAGAAGGAGTAATACTATTAAGAAATTCAATAGGAAAATTTTCCTTTTCAGCATCATCTGTTGAGTCAATGGGATCATCACTCAAATAGGTGTGAAAATCTCCATCAAGTATATCCAAAATTTCTTCATTTCATTTTTGAACGTGCTAATTTTTTGGACAAAGAATTGCAAGTTTAGATATGTTTTTAATATTATCTATAGATATACTATTTCCAAAGGTGGCTTTTTTTTTTTCCAATTTTTTTTATTAAGGTATTATATGTGTACATATTTTACCATTGCCACCCCCCACCCCACTCCCATATATGCCCTCACCCCCCAGAGTTTTGCATCCATTGGTTATGCTTATATGCATGCATACAAGTCCTTCGGTTGATCTCTTATCTCCCCCACCTCTCCCTAACTTTCCCCCTGTAATTTGACAGTCTGTTTGATGCTTTACTGTCTCTGTATCTATCTTTTTGTTCAAGTTTATAATGTTCTTTATTACCCATAAATGAGTGAGATCATGTGATATTTTTCTTTCATTGACTGACTTATTTCACTTAACATAATGTTCTCCAATACCATCCAGGTTGCTGCAAATGATGAGAATTCCTTCTTTTTTATGGCAGCATAGTATTCCATTGTGTAGATGTACCACAGTTTTCTGATCCAGTCATCTGCTGACGGGCACCTAGGCTGTTTCCAAATCTTAGCTATGGTGAATTGTGCTGCTATGAACATAGGGGTGCATATATCCTTTCTGATTGGTGTTTCTAGTTTCTTCGGATATATTCCCAGGAGTGGGATTACTGGGTCAAATGGGAGTTCCATTTTCAGTTTTTTGAGGAAGCTCCATACTGTTCTCCACAGTGGCTGCACCAGTCTGCATTCCCACCAGCAGTGCACGAGGGTTCCTTTTTCTCCGCATCCTCGCCAACACTTGTCGTTTGTTGATTTGTTGATGATAGCCATTCTGACAGGTGTGAGATGGTACCGCATTGTTGTTTTGATTTGCATCTCTCGGATAATTAGTGACGTTGAGCATGTTTTCATGTGTCTCTTGGCCTTCCTTCTGTCTTCTTTTGAAAAGCTTCTATTTAGGTCTGTTGCCCATTTTTTTATTGGATCATTTATCTTCCTTTTATTAAGTTGTATAAGCTGCATGTAGATGTTGGAGATCAAACCTTTATCAGTGATGCCATTTGCAAATATGTTCTCCCATGCAGTAGGCCTTCTTGTTGTTTTGTTAATGGTTTCTTTTGCTGTGAAAAAGCTTTTTATTTTGATGTAGTCCCATTTGTTAATTTTCTCTTTAGCTTCCATTGCCCTAGGGGCAGTGTCAGTGAAGAATTTCTTTTGGCATATGTCTGAGATTTTGCTACCTGTGGATTGCTCTAGTATTTTTATGGTTTCCCGTCTTATGTTTAAGTCCTGTATCCATTTTGAGTTTATTTTTGTGTATGGCGTAAGTTGGTGATCAAGCTTCATTTTTTTGCATGTATCTGTCCAATTTTCCCAACACCATTTATTGAAGAGACTGTCTTGACTAAATTGTATGTTCATGCCTCCTTTGTCAAATATTAATTGAGCATAGCGGTTTGGGTCAATATCTGGATTCTCTATTCTGTTCCACTGATCTATATGTCTGTTCTTGTGCCAGTACCAGGCTGTTTTGAGAACAGTGGCTTTGTAATACAGCTTGAAATCTGGTATTGAGATCCCTCCTACTTTATTCTTCTTTCGCAGGATTGCTGTGGCTATTCGGGGTCTTTTTTTATTCCAGATGAATTTTTGGAGAGTTCTTTCAAGGTCGGTGAAATATGCCATTGGTATTTTAATGGGGAGTGCATTGAATCTATAGATTGCTTTGGGTAGTATGGACATTTTAATGATGTTGATTCTACCAATCCATGAACATGGTATGTTCTTCCATCTGTTTACGTCTTCCTCTATCTCTTTTTTCAGTGTCCTGTAGTTTTCCGTGTATAGGTCTTTTACCTCCTTAGTTAAGTTTATTCCTAGGTATCTTAATTTTTTTGGTGCGATGGTAAATGGAATTGCCTTTTTAGTCTCTCTGTCTGTAAGTTCACTATTGGTGTATAGAAAGGCCATAGATTTCTTGGCGTTAATTTTGTATCCTGCTACATTGCCAAATTCATTTATTAAGTCTATTAGTTTTTTGACGGAGTCTTTCGGATTTTTTATGTACAATATCATGTCGTCTGCAAATAAAGACAGCTTTACTTGTTCTTTTCCAATTTGGATGCCTTTTATTTCTTCTTCTTGTCTAATTGCAATGGCTAATACTTCCAGTCCTATGTCAAACAGGAGTGGTGAGAGTGGGCATCCCTGTCTTGTTCCTGTTCTTAGGGGAAATGTTTTTAGTTTTTGTCCATTGAGTATGATGTTTGCTGTGGGTTTATCATATATAGCTTTTATTATGTTGAGGTATGAGCCTTCTATTCCCACCTTGTTGAGAGTTTTTATCAAGAAAGGGTGTTGGATTTTGTCAAATGCTTTTTCTGCATCAATTGATATGACTATGTGATTTTTATCTCGCAATTTGTTTATGTGATGTATCACGTTTATTGATTTGCAGATATTATACCATCCTTGCATTCCTGGGATAAATCCTACTTGGTCTTGGTGTATGATCTTTCTGATGTACTGCTGGAGCCGATTTGCTAGAATTTTGTTGAGGATTTTGGCATCTATGTTCATGAGGGATATTGGTCTGTAATTCTCTTTCATTGTGTTGTCTTTATCTGGTTTTGGTATTAGGGTGATGCTGGCTTCATAGAAGGAGCTTGGAAGTGTTCCTTCCTCTTGAATTTTTTGGAATAGTCTGAGGAGGATAGGTTTTAGTTCTTCCTTGAATGTTTGGTAAAACTCTCCTGTGAAGCCATCAGGCCCCGGGCTTTTGTTTGCCGGAAGCTTCTTGATGACTGCTTCAATTTCGTCCATAGTTATTGGCCTATTGAGCTCTTTAGATTCTTCTTGATTGATTTTTGGAAGGTTATATTTTTCTAGGAATATGTCCATTTCCTCCAGGTTGTCCAGTTTGTTGGAATAGAGTTGTTCGTAGTATTTTGTAACAATCCTTTGTATCTCAGCGGGGTCTGTTGTTATTTCACCTCTTTCATTTCTGATTTTGTTTATTTGGGTCCTCTCTCTTTGCTTCTTGGTGAGCCTGGCTAGAGGTCCATCAATCTTGTTTATCCTTTCAAAGAACCAGCTCTTGGTTTTGTTGATCTTTTGTATTGTTTCTTTGGTCTCTATGTCATTTATCTCCGCTCTGATCTTTGTTATTTCCTTCCTTCTGGTTACACTGGGCTTTTCTTGCTGCTCTTTTTCTAGCTCTTTGAGTTGTAGGGTTAAGTAATTTATTACCATTGATTCTTGTTTTTTGCAATAGGCTTGTAGAGCTATGAACTTCCCTCTCAAGACTGCTTTCACTGTGTCCCATAGATTTTGGATTGTTGTGTTTTCATTGTCATTTGTTGCCATGATGTTTTTTATTTCTTCCTTGATCTCTCTGGTGACCCAGTCATGGTTTAATAGCATGCTGTTTAGTCTCCAAGTGTTTGATTTCTTTGGATTGTATTTATTGTAGTTGATTTCCAGTTTTATGCCACTGTGATCTGAGAAGACGCTTGATATAATTTCTATCTTCTTGAATTTGAAGAGACTTTGCCTGTGACCCAGCATATGGTCTATCTTTGAAAATGACCCATGTGCACTTGAGAAGAATGTATATTCTGTGGCTTTGGGGTGAAATGTTCTAAAGATGTCAATTAATTCCATCTGGTCTAGTGATTCATTTAGGATTGCTGTTTCTTTGCTGATTTTTTGTTTAGAGGATTTGTCCAGTGGTGATAGTGGGGTATTAAAGTCTCCTACTATGATTGTATTGCTATTAATCTCTCCCTTGAAATCTTCCAGGAGTTTTTTTATGTATTTGGGTGCTCCTATATTGGGAGCGTATATGTTTACCAGAATTATTTCTTCTTGTTGGATTTCTCCCTTTAGTATTATGAAGTGGCCTTCTTTATCTCTTGTTATGGCATTTACTTTGAGGTCTATTTTGTCAGATATAAGTATTGCTACCCCAGCTTTTTTTTCATTTCCATTTGCCTGAAAGATATTTTTCCATCCCTTCACTTTCAATCTGTGTGAGTCTCTTGTTCTGAGGTGGGTCTCTTGTAGACAGCATATATATGGGTCGTGTTTTTTTATCCATTCAGCTACTCGATATCTTTTGATTGGAGCATTTAGTCCATTTACATTTAAAGATATTACTGAAAGGTATTTGTTTGTGGTCATATCTATTTTTGTGTCTATATTCCTTCTTATCTGTTTATTTCTTCTTTTTACAGTATTCCCTTTAGCAATTCTTGCATTGCTGGTTTGGTGGTGATAAACTCCTTGAGCCTTTTTTTATCTGCAAAGCTCCTGATTTCCCCTTCAATTTTGATTGATAGTCTTGCTGGATATAGTATTCTTGGATTCAGTCCTTTGCTTTGCAACACTTTGTATACCTCCGTCCATTCACTTCTAGCTTGTTGTGTTTCTGTTGAGTAATCATTTGACAATCTGATGGGTGTTCCTTTGTAGGTAACTCTCTGTCTCTCTCTTGCCGCCTTTAAGATTCTCTCTTTATCATTTATATTTGCCATTGAAATTATGACATGTCTTGGTGTGGGTCTTTTGGGGTTGATCCTGCTTGGGACTCTCTGTACTTGCGTAACTTTTATCTTTCCCATATCCGGGAAGTTTTCTGTCATTATTTCTTCAAATAGATTTTCTAATCCCTGCTGCTCTTCTTGTCCTTCTGGCAGCCCTATTATACGCATGTTACTTCGTTTCATGTTGTCCCGAAGCTCCCTTAGGCTTTCCTCCTGCTTTTTAATTTTTTTCTCCAATTGCTGTTGAGATTGAGCTTGTTTCTGTACCTGATCTTCTAACTCACTAATTCGGTCCTCTGCTTCTTGTAGTCTACTGTTGAAACTTTCCATGGTGTTTTTGATTATAGCCATATCACTTTTCATTTCTTCCTGATTCTTGCATAAGTTGTTTATTTTCTCATCCATCCGATGTATAAATTCCACGACCATTACTCTAAACTCCTTTTCGGTCATGTTGCAAGCTTCCGTTTCACTGATTTCCTTTCTTGGCGACTCCACATTTTCTTTCCTCTGTGAGTTATTTCGTTTCCCCATTCTGGCTATCACCAGAAAGCTCAAGCTTCCGTTTGCGTGGACCTGGGCCGTGTGCTGTGGGGACTTCACTCCACCCGAGTTTCACTGAAGTGCTCTGACACTAGGACGTGTGGCTGCCTTTGGTTGGTGGGAACCAGACTTGCCCAGGGTCAGTGTCCCCAGTGTTCCGTGTGGTCTCGTGTGCACACTTAGATTCAGGGGCCCTGTCTGCACCACACTGTTGGTATGTGCCGAAAATGAGATCCTTAGCATGTGCCAGGAGTCAGAGTTTCCCTGTGTCTGCACCAAGACTCGAGTGTCAGAGTCTCTGTTGCCTTGTGCGGTTTCTCGTTGAGACTCAGGGTCCCTATGTGTGCATGCACCAACAATTGGGGTCGCTGGCTCTTAGTGTGAATGAGCTGTGAGTCAGGGATCCCAGGCAGCTGTGTCCGGCGTGCCAAATTCCCTGAAGTGGAGCTGCGACCTGTGTGTGCTCTCTCTACTGAGCCAAACCGGCTAGGGCGCACACTCTTGATTTCCTGAAGGTGAGCTGGCTCTGTGCACTCTACCGGAGTCCCGGAAGGGGGGCGGAGTCTGTCCTGCACGCCAAATTCCCCAAAGGGAAAGTCCCTCTGTGTAAGCACTAAGATTCCCTGAAGGGAGAGCTGTGACCCCGCAAGCCAAATTCCCCCAAATTCTCCGAAGGGGAGCCCTCTGTGCACACTGACAGATTTCCCCAACAGGGAGCTGATTCTCTCCTGTGCGCTCGCGCGCACGCCAAATTCCCTGAGGGGGAGCGAGTCCCTGCGCAAAGCTCTGTGGCTTGGGCGAGAGGCGGATCTATCAGTTAAAATGGCGCTGTCTGCGCGCCTGCGGGGAGGGGGTAGGCTCTTTGACTCACGGAATTCTGGCGGGACGTCTGGATTCTTGTTGTTTGTTGGTCTGAAGCTGTGATAGCAGTTCTCTGTCCCCAGTGGCTGCAGGGTCCTGGTTTGTGTCAGAAGCCAGGATCCGAGTCTCAGGCAGCTCTGTTTCTCAAGATGGCATGGTCTCCGCGTCCGCAACAGCCGCGGAGATGTGTCCGCTTTGTGCGCGGGGCTCCGCTGACTAGGACTGCCCGGTTAGGCAGCCCCTTGGAAGACCTGCAGAATCTAACTGACCCTAGCTTATACACACACACACCACACACGTCTACACTCTTCTCTATGGGTTCCTCACTCACACTCTCTCTCTCCCTACCTTCCTGCCGGTCGCCATCCCAAAGGTGGCTTTAATAATAGATCCATTAAAAATCATTTCATGGGGAATTTCAATAATATCCATTCCTAAATGAAAACTGCTATCAAGTTTGCCATCTCCAAGTTTTGCTAACCATTCACTATAAGCAGAATCCTCTGATCTCATATTTGTTTTAAGAGACAACTGTCTGAAACATCCCCAAACACTACAGTACTTTAAACTTTTTGTACTATGGCCAATCGTATAGCATGGTGGCACAAAAATCCCCTCTGAAAAGAACTTTCCCACCAAATGCAACATTCAAATTAGCACCAGCGAGAGCTTTATATGTATGGCATGTGTGCGAGTCAAAGTTTATTTTTAAATTTTCAGTGTGTGTCATATGTACCCATTGGTCGGACGGATGGACAAATGTCGGTCACTTAGCCTTTTATCTATACAGATTATGAGTCATGATTTTAACTTTTTTAAAAATTATTCTTTTAATACCTCCAAAGCACAATGAATAAGAATCTGAAGGTTTATGTGGCTTCTATTTGGTTTCTAGGACAAAGTTCTTTCCTTTACCCACAACTCACTTATCTCCTTTTATTCTTGAATGGTAATTCCAACATAATTTTTGTAACACCTCTTGAAAAGGATCCCACCAAGTTTTTGATAGTCCACATGATAAAACTTACAGAAAAACTACAGCATGAGACTTTCATTCTCTCACTAAGTTCTTCATATAACTGTAATTCCTCAGTCTCTATAGAATGAAAAAGGAAAATAAAAGTGCCTTCTCTCATTCCAAGGCCTTTCTCAGTCAGGCAACCACAAAAAGAATGAGCCTACAATTCATGCCATGTAATCTCTATCAGGCATAATTCAAATCAAATCCCATCAGGCAAAGTCTGGGATAATTAAAATGTATAAGAGAACAGTGGTGACCTGGGGGAGAACTTATGAAACCTTGTCTCCTGCTTTTGCTGAATATTCTTTTTGTTATGCTAGACTCCAAGCCCCTATCCGGGACCTGGTCAGGCAGCTAACCCACGCCGCCTGCCCTGGTCTGTGATCCGTGATCACGACTCCTGCCCAGGTCCGTGATCCGTGATTGTGGACCTGGTCAGGCGTCTGCTGACGCTAACCCACGCCGCCTGCCCTGGTCCGTCATCCCTGATTGGGGCTTCGAGTCAGCTGCCACTGGAAGCAGCTGACTCAAAGCCCCTATCCGGGACCTGGTCAGCCAGCTGCCGGCGCTAACCACCTGCCCCAGTCCACCATCATTGCTTGGATCCCAACCCCCCTCTATCCCCACCCCCGCCATCTTTGCTGGTTTAATGTGTATATTTGCTCCTGATTGGTTGGTGGGTGTGGCTGGTGGGCGTGGCTTATGGGTGTGGCAAAGGTATGGTCAATTTGCATATTACTATTTTATTAGGTAGGATAATGTGGTATTGATATAAGAATAAACCAGATGGACCAGTAAAACAGAAAAAGGTGCCCAGTAGTAGGTAAACACACACACATTTCCCCCATGGTCCCAGATGTTACACTGAAGAGTATTTAATAAAAGTACTACTAGTTGTAAAGTTCACAGTTTTATTGAAATCACTAAAGGATTGTACTGATATTCTGATCATGTTCCTTCTAATTTTCTGACTAGCCAGCTACCTGTTACCCAGTGCCAATAAACTGTTATAAATTCATACTCAGACTATTTCTCCTTCCACATGAATTGGCCAACCAAATACACTATTATCTTTAGTTTCATATTTCTGCCCATTTGGAGGATTTTCCTTCACTCTAAACCAGCCATGAGAGGAGTAAAATGCAGCAGTTATATGCTTCTAATTTGCACCATATTACTATGTAGATCCATCAATATACTAAACTCATACTTTTTCCTTTCTATTAGCTAGAGTATTCCTTATCAGTCTTTAGGTATGAATTGAGGGAGAGATGATAGAATCAAGTAAAACTGAATTCTGAGCCAACAGTTGGCACTTTTTCCTAATGCCTTGTGTTCTTTAATATCTACTTGGGCCCAGTCTTGTACACATTGTTTTCATTTCACATTGCAGTACTACTTTTCACCTCTGACTACGTATTTCACTAAACAACATAATAACCAGTCCAGGTAGTCCAGACTTGGAATACCATGATCAGCTGCTAGGTTTTTTTTTCCATGGCCCATGAGGATTTGGAGTCTTCATTTGCATGAGAATGGGCCAAACAGGGACTAAGGACAGGGACTTCTGTCTGTATAATCCAGTTCCCCTCCAGCTTTGGTGGAATACTTCCCTTTTCCACTAAAGACAAAAACTGAAGACTGCATTTCCACAGCTGATGAAACACCAAAGATGTCTTGCTGGAGCTGAGTAGAGCAGACCAGCACAGGCCAGAGCAGACTGGCATAGAACAAAGCAGAGCAGAGAAGATGGGCACTGGAGCAGACAAATGAAAAGCAGAGCAAAATGCCCTGGCCAGTGTGGCTCAATGACTAGAGCACTGTCCCATGCACTGAAGGGGTCACGGGTTCAATTCCCAGTCAAAAACATGAACCTGGGTTGCAGATTTGATCCCTGGCCTGGTCGGGTCTCCTGCAGGTGGCAAACAATCAATGACATATTTATCTATCTTTCTCCATCTCTCCCTCCCTTCTTCCCTTCCTTCCTCCCTCCCTTCAATTCTCTCTAAAAAGGAATGGGAAATATATTCTCAGGTGACAATTAAAAAATAATAAGTAAGTAAGTAAGTAAATAAATAAATAAATAAAGCAAGCAAGCAGAGGTTCCTGGCCCCAGGGCTGCTTCACAGCTGTGCTCTATCACAATTGAGCTGTTTTGCACTAAATAAAGTTTCCTTCTTCATTGGCACCCCAAGTTGGGGATTTCTGTTGGTGTTAAATTTGATGCCATTGACAGGGATTATATGCCATCTTGAGCTAAGGAGTAAATTGTAGTGATTTGGGACTTCAGAGGAGAGGAAACCAATTCACATGAAGATGAAGAGCAAATATTTGGTAAATAAAGACCATGGGAGATAGAGTAGACTCTGATCTGTAGACATTGGGTCTCGCCATGCTTAGTTCACATTATACTACACCTATCTAGAGTGATAGCTCCCTTCCTGTAACAGGCCCTCTATCTAAATTATCTTTTGTCATAGGAGCAGTGTCAAAGTTTCTTCCTAATTATTTTATTTTTTAAATATAATTTTTTTAAAAGTAAAATAATCCTCATGCCAGAAAAATACTAGTACATTTTCAGTTGTCGAATAATTCTTCCCTATGCAGACTAGATTGAACTGCTGAATATTTTCCATAGGACAGGATATCTAACATCCTGGTCCAGGAAAATTGTATTGCCTCTTTCTCTTCCCTTTCCCAAGGAACTTGGTGTTAGAATTCTGAGACTGAAATGATCTCCAATTTCAGTGCCCAACTGAATGAAAATGCAATGTAAAATACAAATATCAATTAGTTCAATGAAATATCTAATATGTGACTCCTTGTTTTAGTATAAGCTGAAAAGTTTCACCAGGCACTGGAAGAAAAAGAATACTCAGCAATAAGTGAAGCCACTTAGAAAAGCTTATTGACCCACACAAAGTAAGGAATTCCCCTGGTGTTACATTTTCATATGGAAATAAGAGATTTTTTTTTTAATAAGGAAAGACAATCTAATAAAGCGTATTCTTAAATACATGGTCTTGATATTACTCTGAATTTATTATAGCTAGGTTTAATTCAGAAGCATTGTAAAAACATAATTTTGGAATAATAAATCATGATGTGGGAAGGTATTTTATCTCAATAATATAATACTCATCTGGTTTCCAGAAAGAAAAATAAAGTTCAATGTACTTATCTAATAATCAAATCTAGTGTTTCACAAGATGGTTTTTCATAGCATGTCAATAAATATTTATCAGATAAATAAAATAAATGTCTTTCTTTGGGATTTTACATAGCTATCAATATGCTAATATGAGCGCACACTATCTTCAAAACCTTTGCATTTGCAATTACTCCGTAGGAAAACTTTTCTTAGAAGAGAAAGATGTGTAGCATTTCCAAAATCTCTCTGACAAAGGAAACATTTTTTTTGGAAAGATGTTAAAATTTCTCAAATACTGTTCCATAGGACCCAGGCTTGGAAATGCTGCCATAAAGATACCAACTCATGGAATAGTTACCACCATCATTTCAACATAGCAATAATATACAATCCTAATTATAAGTGCTGAAAGTTGTATCTATTTGTTTACTGATGTGCCCAAATATCTAAGAAATCTCTTAGTTCAAATTACTGGTTGAGCAATTAATCAAAAGAATACTGACTGGTAAATTTAATCATTTTCATATTTAAATGATGAGTCATCTATTTAATACTAATTTGTAGAGCCCGTAGGCTCTTGAAAATTCAATATCAGCAACAAGATACAATTTTTAAAAATCTGATATCACACAAAGATTCATTGGCTTCCAGGCATTTGCATTTTCATTTTGTACATCTTGGGAAGCTTTTCCTCCTGACACATTGCTTGGCTTCCCATTGCTTCTTCATGAGAACAGAAATTTGAGGAGAAAAGACAGTATTTTGTCCAGTATTCTAATCCTAGAGCCTATGGTATTGCCAGGAATATAGAAGGCATTCAATAACTATTCTCAATTGATAAGTGAATAAATGTCTAATGGAGATATAACAGGTACAGCTATTTTTTCTTAAGCATTAAATCAATTACATATTAAAAAGTAAAAAGGGAAGAAAATTTTTTTAGTATACCTTCATGAGTTTTATCATTACTATTCAAAGTATATACAACCAGAAAAAATGACAAAGGGCCCGAAAGGCAATCCAGTATAAAAGAAATAAAAATAGAACTCTTAATTATGTAAAAATTATTAAATTTAAAAATAATCAAAGAAACATAAATTCAAATGACAAAATGATTCTTTAGTTTTTTTCTTCAGAAAAAAAATTTTGTTAAAAAATCAGTTTTGGCAAGCCTGTGGTAAAAGGAGTTCTCATACGTGACTGATGTCAGGACAAACTTACATAAAACAATTTTGGACAAAATTCTAGACAAAAATTTCTCCTAGCTTTTGACCCCAAAATATAGAGCATATGACTCAGTATTTCCACATATTAAATTTTAGTAGGAAAAAATACAAATGTGCATAAAAATTTATAGACAAGTATTTTTATTATATCAATATAATAATAAAACATTTAGAAAAACATAAAATACTAAATAGTAAAGCATAATAGTAAATGGAAATATAACAAAATAATAATAGTAAAACATATTAAAGAAAGCAAAATGTTCACTAACTGGTTGTATTAATCTGATTGACCTGCCATCCTATCTAATAAAAGAGTAATATGCAAATTAGCCATCATTCAACTACAACCACAAGCCACACCCACCAGCCAATCAGGAGTGAGTATGCAAATTAACCCAACCAAGATGGGTACAGCCACAGAGAGAGCAGGAGGTTTGGGTTTCCCCGGCAATGGAGGAAGCCAAGCTTTCAGCACACCCTGGCCGGCCCAGGCCTTCACTTAAGGCTACAAAGTTTCAATTATAGAAGATTAATAAATAAATAAAAAAATGGCAGCAGCCATGGAGCTAGAGAGAGCAGGAGGCTTGAATTGCCCCCGGCAATGGAGGAAGCCAAGCTCCCGCAGCCCTGGCATGCCTTGGTCTCCACTCAAGGCTACAAAGTTTCAATTATAGATAAATAAATCCCAGATATCAGAGCCTCTGCTTGGGTAGGCGGGGGGGCTTGGCCAGCCTGCAAACCACCACAGGCCCCTCACCCAGGCCACCCCACACCCCAAGGGAACCCCCACCCTGATCCAGGACACCCTTCAGAGCAAACCAGCTGCCCCCCCT
The DNA here is from genome assembly GCF_027574615.1 of Eptesicus fuscus. Taxonomy (NCBI): domain Eukaryota; kingdom Metazoa; phylum Chordata; class Mammalia; order Chiroptera; family Vespertilionidae; genus Eptesicus; species Eptesicus fuscus. The sequence goes on along the minus strand of NC_072474.1, from coordinate 10,154,612 downwards.
TCGTGCACCAGGCCTCTATCCTACTTAATAAAATAGTAATATGCAAATTGACCATCACTCCAACATAAGATGGCTGCCTCCATGTGGACACAAGATGGCTGCCACAAGATGGCCAGCAGGGGAAGGCAGTTGGGAGGGACCAGGCCTACAAGGGAGGGCAGTTGTGGGTGATCAGGCCAGCAGGGGAGGGCAGTTGGGAGGGACCAGGCCTGCAAGGGAGGGCATTTGGGGGTGATCAAGCCTGCAGGGAAGGTAAGTTAGGGGTGACCAGGCTGGCAGAGGAGGGAAGTTGGGCGAGACCAGGCCTGCAGGGAAGAGCAGTTGGTGGGGGACCCAGGCCTGCAGCGGAGAGCAGTTGGGGGGGACCAGGCCTGCAGGGGAGGGCAGTAAGGGGTGACCAGGCCTGCAGGGGAGGGCAGTTAGGAGTGACCAGGCCTGCAGGAGAGGGCAGTTAAGGGCAAATAGGCTGGCAGGGGAGCAGTTAGGCATCAATCAGGCTGGCAGGGGAGTGGTTAGGGGTGATCAGGCTGGCAGGAAGAAGCGGTTAGGGGCAATCAGGAAGGCAGGCAGGTGAGCAGTTGGGAGCCAGCAGTCCTGGATTGTGAGAGGGATGTCCTACTGCCCGTTTAGGCCCCATCCTACTGGGATCAGGCCTAAATGGGCAGTCGGACATCCCTCGAGAGGTCCCAGGTTGGAGAGGGTGCAGGCTGGGCTGAGGGACAGCCCCCCGCATACACAAATTTTGTGCACCAGGCCTCTAGTAATAAAATAACACAACCTGGGTCAGTTGAACAACAGAAATTTACTTCTCAGAGTTGTAAAGGCTGGAGTCCAAGATCAAGTTGCTACCAGCTCTGGTTTCTGGTGAGACGTCTCTCCTTAGTTTGCATAGTGACTTTGGGTCCTCACATGGCTTTCTCTCTGTGGAGAATGATCTGGTGTCAGTGTTTCTTCTTTATTTATAAGAACACCAGTCCTTTTGAATCAACATCCCTACCATTATGACCTCATTTAACCTTAATTACCTCCTTAATGGTTCTATCTCAAAATGCAGTTACATTGGGGGTTAAAGATTCAACATATAAATTTGAAGGAAATACAAGTCAATCAATAACACAGGAGAATGGCAAAACACATCCTATATAATAAAAGGCTAATATGCAAATAGACTGAATGGTGGAACAACTGGAACAACCAAACAACCGAACAACCAATCACACTGACATGCACTGACTACCAGGGGGTGTGTGTGGAACATGGCAGGCGTCAGCCATGGTGGGATGGTGGAGCAGGTAAGTAGGGGTTCCAGACCAAGGTGGGGTGCTGGTTGCGACCATAGGAGTGAGCCTCTGGTGGTAATTGAAAATTCTTTCCTGCCCGGCGGTTGTACCTGCTTGCTGCAGGTGCTGGCCCTGCTTGCATCTGCTGCTGGAGCTGGAAATGCCACTTGCACCCACTGCTGGTGCCTGACGCCAGCCCCAATCGCTCAGTGCCATCAGTGTGTGTGAGCAGTGGCTGCTGTCCCCAGTCGCCCCTCAGGGTTTCTCCACCTCTCCCTGCTCCTGAGGGGAGATCGGGGCTGGCAGTGCCTCTTACACCCCTGCTGGTGATGGCCCCACTCACACCCACTGCCAATGCTGGGTCTGCTGCTTGCACCCACTGCCAGCGCTGGCCCTGCTCACACCCGCAGCTGGCGCCAGAGCTGCAACTTGTACCCGCTGCTGGTGACTGGCGCTGGTCCTGATCGCTTGGCCCCACCAGCAGGTGCAAGCGATGGCTGTTGGCCCTGATTGCCCCTGAGGGCTTTTCCACCTCCTCCTGCTCCTGAGGGGTGATCGGGGCAGCAGCTGCCACTCGCACTGGCTGATGGCGCTGGCCCTACTTGCACCTGCTGCTGGCATTGGACCCAATCGCTCAGTGCCTTCAGTGTGTGCGAGCGGGACCAGTGTCATGAGCACATGAGAGTGGTGGTGGTGGGAGGAGGGCTGTTGGCAGGAGCAGGGCTGCTGGCAGACAAGGGACCAGGGCCATGGTGGGAGGGACCAGGCAGGGGCCATGGAGGATGAGCCGAGACCCACCCCTGTGCCTACCGCAGCCTCACAGCCCACAGTTCCTTTCAAGGTGCACGAATTCATGCACTGGGCCCTTAGTCACTATATAAATATGCTGAACTATTATGCAGCTGTAAATAAAACTTACCCTTTCTAAGATTTAATGATCTAGTCAATGTTAATCATTATATTTGTAAAAAAATAAACAATTTACAATACTATAAATATAATAATCTCAAATTAGCTTAAAGCATCTCATAATATTTTAAAAACCTAATTAATATATATTTGAAACAGCTGTATTAATCAGTTGGCAAGGACTTTGCTTACTTTTATCTCCAGTTGTCCTTAATGTGTGTGCAAATAGCCACTAAGTAGCAAAGTACCATGTAAGTTATTTTTCTGTCTAAAATACATGAACAAAACTATTTGTAACATTTGAAGTAAAGAGTAGAAAATATTTAAGTTGGCATGCTGTCAAATAATACAATGGAAAGAAATTTGCATAGCTAAGCCTCTCAGACTCTGCTGCATTCGTCTGATATAAAACCAACAGCCATGAGCTTAACATATCAATATATTCAAAGAATATTTACATCAGAGAATTGGCACTATAATAAATCATATCCTCCCTTATGGCTTTTTATTAAAACATTTACTCCATGTGCTACACCTAGATTAGAAAAAGAAAATGCACCTATACCCCCTTCACTTAGAAAACATATGAAGTTAATAAATGTCTCCTAAAGATTAGCAGACAGCAATTTAGATAATAGGAGGAAGCCTATTCATCTATTCCTAAAGATTTCCAATTTATTTTATTTATTATCTTTGCAGCTTTAGGGTCGTTGTCTTAGATAATGAGAGTCTGGATAAATTGGAATCTTGGAGTTATACATTTGTTAAATCAGGGCCTATCAAAGGTAACAAATGAGGTATTTTTGTTCTTATAGTTAGCATCCAGAGGCACAATGCCAACGGCCAGGTAATTCCACATTCCCAACACTTAGAGAGAAAGTGGTGTAGAGAACACTGAGGAGTCTAGAGGAAGATGGGTAGTCATGAGGACATCTGTTTACAAAGTGAAAAGAAGAAAAAGAAAACTTTCCTCCAGTGTTTTGGAAGAAATAAGGAAATAGTCATTTGAAGAGCCGAGGCTAAACTTTTAAAAATAGAAACACAACTCTAAATAATAATATGAAATATATGACAAATTCTTGCCTTCATTAACAAAGTTAAATTTATAGACAAAATAAAAAAAACTTATTATTAAATATTAAAGTCACAAAGCAACATACAGTTAACATTTTAAATAATTTTATATCTATTACTGGCATTAGTCCAAATCATGTTATCTGCAGTGAATGTTTAAATAAAACCAGACATGTTATTAGTTTGCCCAAGTTGTTCTCATAAATGTATCTACACACACACACACACACACACACACACACACACACACACTGAACATTTTCTCTTTTTCTGCTCAATTGAGATTTTTATTAATTTAAGGAGATAATGTTTTAATGATGGGAGATATTTTTGCCTCCATGAGCTTGGTGCTAACTAATATTATGTTTTTATTGTAGGGAATAGTATATCAGTTATAAGGAAAGATTGTATTTTATTGCTCTACATTAAGTTCCAGTGATGGGCAACCTTTTGAGCTTGGTGAGTCAAACTTCGCCAAAAAAATGAGCATAACTCGGGTAGTGTGTCACTTTGAGGAAAAAACTAACTCCAAGACTCTAGTCGCAAATGTTTCATCCTCAGGAGCAGCAAATGTTTCATCCTCAGCATGCGGCTGTGTGTCATCAAAAATGGCTATGCGTGTCAGGGCTGACACGCGTGTCATAGGTTCGCCATCACTGAGTTAGGCAATGGGAATAAAGTCATGAACCAGACAGGATCATTACCCTGAGAGAGTTGATAGTTTTAAATTGACCTGACTGAAAATGAAAATTAACTATCTCACAGTATACATCGAAATTAAAAGTATTATCAAAAAATATATAAATAGAATATTTATGGAACATGAAAATCTAATTGTATAACTCATATGAGAAAAAAAAAAGCAAATACACTAAAAATATTGCCTCATAAGCTATAAAACCAAAATACCAGTATCTATAATAATAAAAGTGTAATAAGCTAATTAGATCAGACATCCTTCTGGATGATCTTTTGGATGAAGCTGGGACTGCAAGGGAAGCCCGGGTCCTGGATGCCATAGGGAACCCTGGAGCCCAGGTACCGGAGGGAAGCCAATGCCATCAGCTGGGGGAAAGAAGGCCTACTCTTGCACGAATTTTGTGCATGAGGCCTCTATTGTAGTTATAATAAATTAACAGTATGAATTTAAATGGGAATTGCCAAAGATGTAAAGGGAGCAGAGTATAGCGTTCACTAAAAAATTACAAACACATGTATATACTTAACTTTAGTCTAAATAAAAGCATCATTGACCCCAGTAGGGAGAGTATAGATCATTTAATAAACTATATTGAACAACCTATTATCAATTTGAAAATTACGTCAGACCCCTGACCCACTCTACATCCCTAAACACTATTGGGTGCACACACACACACACACACACACACACATATCAAATGGATTACAGGGTTAAATGTTAGGCCATTATTAAAGTATTAGAAGCCAAGTATTTTAATTATGTCAAAGTGGAAGTGAACTTTCTAAACAAACAAAAATGTACATGATGTTTATAAAAAGACTGACATATTTTAAACCTCAAAAGTTTTAAACTTCTTTACTACAAAAAACACTGAAACAAAGTTAAAAGACTACTGACTAGACTTTTCACTAATCATGGCATTTTTGAGTATCACCTGACACCTTATTAAAATTATACAAGAGGGACTTGTTTTAAGTTGGGAGAGGAAAAACTATAAGGATAAATAAAACTATGGTGGGAAAGAAGAAAATAACTGACAAGAAATACAAACTTTTGGAACTGTAACCCCTTGGAATAGTGATAACTGACTGACTGACTAGCAGACACTGAAGCACCTGGTTAAATAAATTCCTAAGAAGAAAGCCGATCTGAGTCTAGAATATCAGAAAGAACCAAAAATTGCCAGTGGGGATACTGGATATAACTTTCCTTTTCCAAAATTCAAAAGTAAAGAATTCAATGTTTTGTTACTATATTAGTTACTAGAGGCCCAGTGCACAAATTCTTGCATGGGTGGGGTCCAGCAAGCCTGGCCCCAATTGAGGTGGATTAGGGCTGGGCGTGTAGGGAAGAGGAGACTGTGGGTGGTTGGCTGGCTGTTGCCATCAGGGCTGATCAGGGCTGGGCCAGCTGGGGGAGGGGCCACAGATGATTGGCCAACGTGCCCTGCCCCTGAATGAGGTGGGGGAGGGGCCATGGGAGGTTGACCGGCCAGCCCCACCTCTGATTGGTTTTTTTTTGGGGGGGCTGATCAGAGGCGGAGCTGCTGGGGGGGAGGGGATGCAGGCTGATAGGTGTGGTGGAGGGTGATTGGGTGTGGGGTCAGCCATGGGGAGGGGCTGTGGGTGGTAGGCCAGCTGGCCCCACCCCTGAATGGGGTGGGGGGACCAATCGGGGGCCAGCAGCCTGGGAGAGGGATCATGGGTGGTTAGCCAGCCAGCCCTGCCCCTGATCAGAGTGAGGGGGCCCATAGGGGGTAGAGCTGGCTGGGGGGAGGGGTCAGCAGGGGCACAATGGGGGGCGGGGTTGGCCAGGGGGAGGGGCTGTGAGCCGATTGGGGTGGTGGGGACCCATGAGGGGTGGAGCCGGCTGAGGTAGGGGCTTAGGGAGGTTGGCCAGCCGACCCCGTCCCCTGATCGGGCCGCTTCGCTGGCCATTCCTGTTGTTATGGCATTCCAGTCGCTGGCTTTTTATACACATAGATGATGCTAGTTAAGTTTTTGGGTCTGTAAGTTTGTGGAATCTCCCTTGTTTTTATAGCTTGCAGAGAAATTTTTATTATGCAATGAAGTCATCAAATGCTTTTCCTCTATCTATTTATATCACCCTATCACTTCCTCTTTTATTGATAATATGTCAAATTAATGAATTTTTAAATTTACACCAATCTCTCTTTCTGGAATACACCCTATCTGGTTGTGATATATTGCCTTAGTATATCATTGAATTTAACTTACTAATACCTTGATTGATCCAGGAACTTCCACATTAAACTAATTAAATTTTCCCAGAAGAAAACAACCAATCATAGGTTTAATGTTTTTATAGAACTGAAAGACCTTATCTTTCAAATTAAAAATTCAACATAATTCCCAACTCAAGAAATGAGAAATACAATTATACCAAAATTCATCATTGCAAAATTTAAGAGCTTTAAAAACAAAGTAAATATCCACAAAGCTGTAAGAGAGGCGATAAAAGGCTCAGAATCAGATGAACAAGAATGGTTTCTGACTTTTTAACAATCACATGGTAAGGTAAATGACAATAGAGCAATGCCTTCAAAATAGTGAAACGCAGTTATTCCCAACCAAGTATTCTTTGTCCAGTCAAACTTTTATTCAACACTAGAGGACTGGCGCATGACATTTGTGCATGGGGCGTGTCCCCTCATCCCAGCCTGCACCCTCTCCAATCCGGGACTCCTTGGGGGATGTCCAACTGCCAGCTGCCGGCTGCCGGTCAGGGCCTTCCAGCCAGCCACTGGCTGCTGACCAGGGCCTGCCATATGGGGAAACTGCCGGAGGTTGGCTGGCACAGGGAGGGACGAGGGGAGGTTTGGCTGGCCATGGGAGGTTGGCTGTGGAAGTTCGCTGACCACCACAGGGCAACTTTTGCATTGAGCGTCTGCCCTCTGGTGGTCAGTACACGTCATAGTGACCAGTTGTTCTGGCATTCCGGTCATTACAGCATTCCAGTTGCTTAGGCTTTTATATATATACTAGAGGCCCGGTGCACGAAATTCGTGCACAGAGGGGGGTTGTCCCTCAGCCCAGCCTGTACCCTCTCCAATATGGGACCCCTCAAGGGATGTCCAACTGCCCGTTTAGGCCCGATCCCACTGGGCAGTCGGACATCCCTCTCACAATCCAGGACTGCTGGCTCCCAACTGCTTGCCTGCCTGCCTTCCAGATTGCCCCTAACCACTTCTGCCTGCCAGCCTGATCACCCCCTAACCACTCTGCTGCCAGCCTGTTTGCCCCCAACTTCCCTCCTCTGCCAGCCTGGTCACCCCTAACTGCCCTCTCCTGCAGGGTTGATCACCTCCAACTGCCCTCCCTTGCAGGCCAGGTGCCTCCCAACTTCCCTCTCCTGCTGGCCATCTTGTGGTGGCCATCTTGTATCCACATGGGGGCAGGATCTTTGACCACATGGGGGCAGCTATATTGTGTGTTGCAGTGATGATCAATCTGCAGATTACTCTTTTATTAGATAGGATAGAGGCCTGGTACAGGGATGGGGGCCAGCTGGTTTGCCCTGAAGGGCATCACGGATCAGGTGGGGGTTCCCTTGGGGCGTGGGGTGGCCTGAGCGAGGGGCCTGTGGTGGTTTCCAGGCGGGCCATGCCCCCTGGCAACCCAAGTGGAGGCCCTGGTATCTGGAATTTATTTTCCTTCTACAATTGAAACTTTGTAGCCTGGAGCAGAGCCAAGCCTGGGGCTCCCTCTGAGGCCGGTAGCCATTTGTGTTGGGATTATAATTGAAACTTTGTTGCCTTAAGCGGGTGGGCTCAGCCAGGGTGTGCAGAAAGCTTTGCTTCCCCTGTTGCTGGCAGCAACTCTGGCCTGATCTCTCAAGCTCCATTCTTCTGCCATTTGTTTGAATTTGTTTACCTTCTATAATTGAAATTTTGTAGCTTGAGTGGAGGCTTAGGCCTGGCCAAGGCAGGCGGAAAGCTTGGCTTCCTCTGTTACCTAGGAAACCTTGCTCTCTGTGGTTGTAGCCATCTTGGTTTGGGTTAATTTGCATACTCTCTCTGATTGGATGGTGGGCGTGGCTTGTGGGCATGTCGGAGGTATGGTCAATTTGCATATTTGTCTATTATTAGATAGGATTGTTTTAATTGTCAAATCATATATCCACTCAAGAAGGACCAAAGTTTTGCCACCCCAAAATATGCCTTTTGGGGTATTCATTTTAAACTTATTATTAAAAAACAAAACACTAGGAAAGAACATTTTACCCACCCCATACTTGCCTAAAGGAATTCAGAGAGATAAACATGTACAAAATCACACATAGGTGATTAAAAATGGTGGCAAAGTAGACAGATACATGCAAAAAAAATAAAACTAGACCACCAACTTACACCATACACAAAAATAAACTCAAAATGGATAAAGGACTTAAACGTAAGATGGGAAATGATAAAAATCTTAGAAGAATCCATAAACAGCAAAATATCAGACATATGTCGTAGCAATATCTTTACCAATACAGCTCCTTAGGCAATGGAAACTAAGGAGAAAATAAACAAATGGGACTACATCAAAATAAAAAGCTTCGGCATAGCAAAAGAAACCATCAATAAAACAACCAAAAAAGCTCACTGCATGGGAGAACATATTTGCCAATGTTATCTCTGATAATGGTTTAATCTCCAAAATTTACAGGTAACTCATATAACTTAACAAAAGGAAGACAAAAAATCCAATTAAAAAATGAACAAAGGACCTAAATAGACACTTCTCCAAAGAGGACATTCAGAAAGCCAAGAGACATATGAAAACATGCTTAAAGTCACTAATCATCTGAGAGATTTAAATCAAAAGGACAATGAGGTACCATCACACACCTGTCAGAATGGCTATCATCAACAAATCAACAAATGACAAGTGCTGGCTAGGATGTGGAGAAAAAGGAACCTTCGTGCACTGCAGGTGGGACTGCAGACTGTTGCAGCCACTGTGGAAAACAGTATGGCGTTTCCTCAAAAATTAAAAATGGAACTCCCATTTGACCCAGCAATCCCACTTCTAGGAATATGTCCCAAGAAATCAGAAAGAATATATGTACCCCTATGTTCATAACAACACAATTTATAATATCTAAGATTTGGAAACAACCTAATTGCCCATCGGCAGATGAGTGAATTAAAAAAGTGGCAGTACATTTATACCATGGAATACTATGCAGCAGTAAAAAAAGAAGAATCTCTTAGACTTTGAGACATCATAGAGGGACCTGGAGAGTATCATGCTAAGTGAAATAATTCAGTCAGAAAAATACAAGTATCACATGATCTTACTCATATATGTATTATAATTAACAAAGTAAACTGATGAACTTTGTAGATCCAGAGGGTGGGGGGATGGCATATGAACGTCAATGGCCAATGTGTCTTCAGGTTTCATTATTGTATGACACCTATGAATGTACATCCATAATAAACTGCACATTTTCTTCTGTTAGTCTGTCTTTATTAAATGTGATTATTAGCTAGCTAGGAGAATTTAGACAGTGGAAGGAAAGCTGTGTTTGGTATCTCTAACTGTACTAATCCATAGCCATTCTCCAAGACATACCTAGTTTTACACCCAACAAAAGAGTTTAACCTCCTGCATTTTTCAGGTCTTTTTTGGTGCATCTAAATTCTTTTGTGTTGGAGTGACAGTCGATTTGCATATTACTCTTTTACAATACACAGGGATGAGTATTGATTCACTAACTTGAGGTTTGGGACACTGAAACAAGAGTATACTTGACATTTCCAAACTTAATGGCCTTGACTCCAGGGATCCTAAAATGAATTTTAGAGTTTTTACAATTACTCAGTATATCAATTCTTATTCTACACTAGAGACCCAGTACATGAAATACATGCATGGGGGGGTTGTCCCTCAGCCCAGCCTGCATCCTCTCCAATCTAGGAACCCTCGAGGGATGTCCGACTGCCCCTTTAGGCCCGATCCACTGGGATCGGGCCTAAATGGGCAGTCGGACATTCCTCTCACAATCCAGGACTGCTGGATCCCAACTGCTTGCCTGCCTGTCTGCCTGACTGACCCTAACCGCTTCTGTCTGCCAGCCTGATCACCCCCTAACCACTCCCCTGCCAGCCTGATCAATGCCTAACTGCTCCCCTGCTAGCCAATTGCTGCTAACTGCCCTCCCCTGCTGGGCTGGTTGCCCCTAACTGCTCTGCCCTGCAGGCTGGGTTCCCCCTAACTGCCCTCCCTTGCTGGCATGGTTGCCCCCAACTGCTCTCCTCTGCAGGCCAGGTTCCCCCTAACTGCCCTCCCCTGCAGGCCTGACCGCCCCCAACTGCCCTCCCTTTCAGGCCTGGTCCCTTCCAACTGCCCTTCCTTGCTGGCCTGGTCTCCCCTAACTGCCCTCCTCTGCCAGCCCAGTCACCACTAACTGCCCTCCCCTGCTGGTCTGATTGCCCACAACTGCCCTCCATTGCAGGCTTGGACCCTCCCAACTGCCCTCCCCTGATGGCCATCTTGTGGCAGCCATCTTGTGTCCACATGGTGGCAGCCATCTTTGACCACATGGAGGTGGCCATCTTGTGTGTTGGAGTGACTGTCAATTTGCATATTACTCTTTTATTATATAGGATTCTGAGGATGGTTCGGTGGTAGCATTAAGCCTAAATTGGGATGGATTTGGTCCAAGACTTAATTATCACCTGACTTATTGGTCTCCTTTCTGATTGGTGAATCATATAGAGTTGTCAATAAGGATTGGTGTTGATATAGCTTCATAAACTAATAACTCCTGAAAGGTCTAGTGTTTCCCTTTCCCCAACATGATTAATAGCTACAGCCCCTTTGACACAGGCGCAGGAGGACATTAATGGTATGTTTACCTCTGGACCACATTACATGCCCGTGTCTCATGGACCCAATACCACACTCACTCAAAGGCTTCAACAACATAAAACTGGCTTAGTGAGAAATGGATAAGAAACTATGACTTCTCCCTAAGGTATCTCAAGTTATGTTAATATTCAGCCGACGTAGATTTTTTCCTACCTATTTATTAAAGCAGAACATTAGCAGGCTGTGTGTATATATGTGTGTTTGTGTGTGTAGATCCTAATATATAAAAACCCAAGGTCCATAATGTCCAAAACGACTGAAGTCTCCATCAAAAACCAGGCTGCATGCGCAGCAGGCTCCAGTGGGTGGGGACTGGCGAGCGGGCTGAACTGATGACCTCTCAGGGAGAGAGAGAGGTGGGGCTGATGAGCAGATACTGTGGCTGCTGGCAAGGCCCAGAGAGAGAGAGAGACTGTGGATCAGACCTTGCTTTTCTCTCTCTCCGGGCCTCTCCAGCAGCTGTGCCTCTCTCACTCCAAGAGATCAGCAGTTCAGCCCACTCACCAGCAGCCTGGGGTGGCTGTTGATCAGCCCCACCTCTCTGATCAAGCCCGGAGATAGGCCCAGAGATTCTGACTGGCATAGAAACTGACCAATCAGAACCAAATCTGGGTGAACTGTGAGGAGCCAATGGCTTCCTAGGAGGCAGAACTTTTGACGCTGACTGGCATAAAAACCGACTAATTAGAACCAAACCTGGATGAAGTACCAGGAGCCACTGGCTGCATAGGAGGTGGAGCTTTTGATGCTGACTGGCATAGAAACCAACCAATCAGCACCTAATCTGAGTGAACTGCAAAGGCAGAACCCAAGGTGGGGGCTGAGGAGGGCAACAGCTCTTTGGTGTGAGGTGTAAGAAAGCAGTTCAATTTTTTAATGACCAAATGTTTGGCAGTATAGTGCATATGGCTGGCTATCAGTACAGATATAGGGATTATGTATTTTTGTCTGCCAAGAGCATCTCCTCCTGCTGAAAAAGGCTTCCCCCCCATTTAAGTAATCCTATCCTATAAATCTATCTATATTAATAAAAGGGTAATATGCTAATTAGACCAGGTTGACCAGCCATCTTCTGGACATCTGACTTCCTTCCAGACAAAGCCATGTTGGTGGGGGCTGAGGCAGAAGCAGTTAGGGGTGATCAGGCCAGCGGGGGGGTGGGGGGGGACAGTTGGGGGTGAGATCAGGCTGGCAGGGGAGGGCAGTTAGGGGCAGTCAGGCAGGCAGAGGTAGTTAGGGGTGATCAGGCAAGCAGGCAGGTGAAGAGTTATGAGCCAGCAGTCCCAACTTATGAGAGGGATGTCCAACTGCCAGTTTAGGCTGATCCCACAGGGGATCCCCAATTGGAGAGGGCGCAGGCTGGGCTGAGGTAACCCCCTCCTATGCATGATTTTCGTGCACTGGGCAACTAGTATATAAATAAACAGATAGGTGAGAGATAGGCAGATGCATAATTGATAGATGATAGAGAGATACCTATATGTATATTAATTTTGAAAGCCCAAATATTACCCAGTTTTTAATATGGTGTTTTATAGAAATGAATTAACATGAAACCCTCTTAGGTAAGACCAAAAAAGGAAATATAAAAATTTCAGTATCTACTTATTAAATATATTCATTTCCAAGATGAATACCAACACAATACTATTTCTTTTTCTAGAGAATAAAAGATTTAGTAATTTGTTTCTTTAAAAATAAAGAAAGAAACATTTAAAGAGCATCTATGATGGTCAGGCTCTATCCTGGTACAGGGGAGAGCACAGTGAGCTGAAGACAGACATAGTCCCTGCCCTAAAGGAGCTACATTCTTATGGTAAGACAATGTAAGCATCAAATACAACAACAGAAAAATAATTTTATATTGTGATTAAGTCTATGATAATATAGTAAGAATTACAAATAGTAACTGGGGTCAGTTTGGATATTACGGAAGTAAGATTGTTCATTGAATGCTTCCTTCAGAAAGTAATTATTAAGCTGAGCCATGAGGATGTCTGTGAAAACAATCCTATCTAATAAAAAGCTAATATGAAAATTGACCGAAGCATAGTGACCCGTCACTATGACACGCACTGACCACCAGGGGGCAGACGCTCAATGCAGGAGCTGCCCCCTGGTGATCAGTGAGGTCCCACAGGGGCAGCGCTGCTCAGCCAGAAGCCAGGCTCATGGCTGGCGAGTGCAGCAGCGGTGGCGGGAGCCTCTCCTGCCTCTATGGCAACGCTAAGGATGTCTGACTGACAACTTAGGCCCATCAGTCAGACATCCCCTGAGGGATCCCAGACTGTGAGAGGGCACAGGCCGGGCTGAGGGACCCCGCGGAGTGCACGGACTTCATGCACCAGGCCTCTAGTAGAGTATAATCATAACAACTGGGCTTCTAGAGCCAGACTTGTTGGTTAGAAGCCCTGCTCTACAATTCACTAGATGTGGAACCCTGGGACAGTTACTTAACCTCTTTGGGTCTCAGTTTCCTCTTCTGTAAAATAGTAATAATCATAATACTCACCTGATAGGCTTATCATTAGAATTAAGTGAACACATACTAAAAATAGAATATTCAAAGATTCTGAGATATGAAAGGACTTGATGTATACAAGAAAATTAGAGAGCAGTGACTGCAAGGAAGGGTGCCATGAGTCTGAAGATTTGAATAAGGACCTAAAGCACCTACAGCTTTGAAGACTGAGCAGGCACAGGAACTTACTACCCAAATCCACCTTCAAGAGTTGAGTCACAGCCAGCTCCAAGGAATAAGGTTAACTGACAGCTCCCTGCTGTCAGCGCCATCAGTTCCACCTCAGCTTTTAAGCTAAAGGCATCCTTTCTTTGGGGTGGCATCAGCAGGTGACTGAAAAGACTCTGTACAAGGCTAGGCTGTCCCATGTCCACCCAACTCAGGACTCATTTAGAGAGCTCTACAGCAAATTGTTGGGGGTGTGGAGACATTTTTAGATCAGCATTGCCCTTTCATTGCTCTCTTTCCCAAATCCTGTTCTTTTTCTTTCAAAATTGTTTTTCCCCCCAAAACTTTAATATTCCTAACCCCATCTCTGCAAAGACCCAACAATTATATGAAGATAATGGTAACTGCTTTATAGTTTAATCTAAATACAATGGGAAGCCATTGATGGTAAAATTATCTCTTGTATGAAGAATGTCTTTTAAGAGGGAATAAATATAAGCAGGAAGACCACCTAGGGGATTATTGAAGTGAGCCAACAAAATAACAGCATAGGCTTAGGTTGTGGCAGAAGAGATGGAGAGAAATATTCATATTAAATACACATTTTAAAGCTCAACCCAACGGAATAATAGGAATTACCGTATTTTCCGGCGTATAAGATGACTGGGCGTATAGAAGATTTTCCTGGGTTAAAAAGTTGTCTTATACGCCAGAAAATCGGTACTAGTGTTTTGGATGTGAAGTATGATAACAAGACTGATTTCTAGATTTTTGTCTTAAGAAACTGAGTGAATCATGAGACCAACCTTGAAAGGCAGAGGATATCAAGAGTTCTATTTAGAGATGTAAATTTTGAATTCCTATTAGAAATTGAAGTGGTCATGTCAGGTGTGCACTTGGATAAACACTTATGTGGAAATATCAATATAAAATAAAACTGTTTTATAAGTGTTTTTAATGTTTTCTTTAGTGTGAAATAAGCATTTGAGCATTTTTAGTAGCATTTGTGATGTTACATATGAAAATGATTGCTACAGTTATGTTCAACTTTCTCTTGACATGTTTTTAAACAAGGCAAGGGTAATTTTAACAATTTATTTTACAATAAGTGATGAAATGGATAAAGCCATCTAAATATGATTGATCTTCCATCAGGAAACAAAATGTTTATAGTTTGTTTGCTTTTATCTCAGTGGTAATTAATGTTCGTTTCTACTTTAAAATTGCTAAAAGGAACTTGCATTTAACTCTAGATCATTCAACTTGATAATATCTAAATATATACTTTATTAGTGTATCACCACAGTCACATGTAAAATAAACAAAAAATTTCAGAAGTAATAATCTTTTTAAAATTAATTGCATTCTATGACAAAAGAAATGATGGTCAATACTTTAAGAACTCTAAAACAGATATTAAGTTTTATAGTTTATTCATGAGAGAAATTTAATTTTTAATTATATCTAATGATTATTATTGACTTTAAGAAAAAGACAAACTTAATTACTTTATTCTGAAATATTTGTTGAGTGCCTACCATGTTCCAGGTACTACTAAGTGGACATAAAACACGATTCTGGCCAGCTATAATAGATTAATCTAGTGGTGAGATATACACTGACAAAGAACCCCAGAAATAATTATTTTTATTGTAAGTAAAATCTTTCTATGAGGGAAAATTAAAAGTGCTGATCTTGTCTTGGTGTGTGTGTGTGTGTGTGTGTGTAGATATCTCTTCCCCTTTTCTTAACTTCAGTTGTGTTAAGATGAGAAGTGGTGATTCTGAATAAATCCACAGTGACCTATTTATTCATAGCTTTATGGGATATGTGTATATGTGCTTGTTACTTTCTTTGAAAATAAAAAAAAAGGATAGAACTATATTTTATCTTAAACCTTCCCCCACCCCAAAGAGGAAATATTTCAAAGAATATTGGAGAACAGAATAGAAAAAAAAGCTAAAGATCTTGTCCTCAGAAAGTACTGGAACTGCATTGGTTTGCTAGGGCAGCTGTATCAAAAGTACCAAAAATTGAGTGGCTTAAGCAGAAATGTACTGTCTCACAGTTCTGGAGATTAAAAGTTCACTGTCAAGATGTCAGCAGAGCCCTAACCAGTTTGGCTCAGTGGATAGAGTGTTGGCCTGTGGACTGAAGGGCCCCAGGTTCGATTCTGGTCAAGGGCATGTACCTTGGTTGCAGGCACATCCCCAGTAGAGGGTGTGCAGGAGGCAGCTGATTGATGTTTCTCTCTCATCCATGTTTCTAACTCTTTATCCCTCACCCTTCCTCTCTGTAAAAAAATCAATAAAGTATATTGAAAAAAAGATGTCAGCAGAACTTGTTCCTTCTGAGGGCTATGAAGGTGAATCTGTCCCATGTCTCTCTTCTAGCTTCTGGTGGTTTGCTGGCCCTCTGTGATATTCCTTGGCTTCTACTGCATTGTTCTAATCTCTGTCTTCATTTTCACATGGTGGTCTTCCTGTGTTGTGTGTGTCTGTGTCCAAATTTCCTCTTTTTATAGGACACAAGTTATATTGCATTAGGGATCCACTGTATTCCAGTATTACCTCATCTTAAACTAGTATATCTGCAATGACCCTGTTTCCAAATAAGATCACATACTGAAGTATATTCTGTGTTTCCTTCTGATAGTTTAGTGCCACAGATTGGGCTCTACCACTGTGAAATTTTTCATTCTTGCTCAAATCTAAGCCCATTTGAATTAAAGACCTTTTCACCAGTATCCCAGGTCTAGAGAATCACTAAATTTTTTTAATGTATTCTTCTGCTTCTTCATCAATCAAGGCCTCTCTGGGTAGTTGGTGAGATATAGGGTAGATTTAATTCAGAGTTCTATTATTCAAAGTCTTTTTATTCCTTCTGTATCAACAGGGATCACAAAATGAAATTAAATGAGCACAGTGGACTAGGATAGAGTTGCAATAGAGAGTGATGAGCCTAAAGCAAATTGAAGCACACCTGCCCCATCTTAAGCAGACAGCAGCAAATTGCTGCCACATAGGTATATAAACTCAATGTTGCCAAATCTTTTAAAAAGAGGATGTAAATAAAGGGTTTTTTTAATATAGATTTATTGGTTAAGTGAACTGTTTTAAAAACACTGGCTGAGCCAAAAGTATAAGGGCCACAGAAAGCACTGTTGACAAACCAGATCCAGGCTGCAGGTTGGTTGCAAACAACAGTGGCCAAGTTGATACTCATGGAGACAAAAGAATTCTAGTGAGTTCTAGATTTTAATTCTGAAAGTATAACTCGGGTGATCAAAAAAAATGAAGACCTTTATTTCTCTATATATAATTTAACTAACTCATAAGCTCCTGTATCGCATGATTCTTCTTCCTCTTTAGAGGTGGTGAATCCTCCTTTTGGTCAAGTACTCAACTAAATTCAGAGTCCTAGCCCTGACGGCTTCCCCCCTTTCTCCACACTTGGGACAGTCTAATGTCAGGGAGAGTTTCTGGTCATTGGGTAGCCTCAGACCTTATATAACCTCCAATTACTATATAACTTACCCGGCCTGTTTGTGGTTGCTAGGGGATGTACTCACTTGCTGATATACATAGTCCCTATTATGCCAAATTTGTGATATTTCTACAATATGGCCATCTTACTTTAAATCCCAGTTTCTTTTAGTTCAAAATCTGGGAAAAGAAGAAAACAGGTCCCTTACTAATTCCAAAGGCCTGTCATGTTGCCTCAGAATCTCCCTCCATGAAATGCTGTTGGTGTCTAGTGAATACCTTTATGGTCTCACCTCACTTCACTCATAATTGGAGTGGATGGTGTAATAAGGATTCTAAGTCACTTCATGCCTTTAGTACCCCACTACTAAGACATACTGCCACATCTGACACTTTCTCCCCAGTCCTTCTCCAATGCTGGGATAGCCTGAGCAGCACACACAGCCAGGAGTCAAGGAAGTTAACACTCTCACAAGTAACTCTTGACCAATGTGGGGTGGGAGCCCTCGAATAAAAGGTTTCTGCCTCCCATCCTTGGAGGCAGTCTCTATATTTCCCTGGAGATTCCGGCAAAATAAAATCAATTCCATTGCTCACAACAGAAACTTTAATAATACACTTATATTGGCTTTTTCTGTTTGCCTATCTCACTCTCCCCGTTTCCTCCATTTCCTGAGTATCACCTCCCCAATAACTGAGTTACATGTTGAGTCCTTATCACTACCTCTGTTCTTAGTAACAGTTAAAATGTTCTCCGCCCCACATACTCACCCACTGTTGGGGTGATTTTTCACCTACTTCCAGAGTGAAATAAAACCATTCCCAAGTCATAATATGTTAATAGTTTAAATTCAACCACAAATATACCACCATGTATGCTTTTTGTTATGTAAAAAAAATCCTTAAAAATTCAGAGAGAATTTTTTTTCTTTGTTCTCAGCTGCCTAACTCTTGAAACTGAAAATCAGGTTTTATGGCCTTTGTCAGTCCTGTGAGGTTTTAAAGTTGTCCATAGAATATTACAGCTGAATATTATTTTTCATTTTTTTATTAAGGTATATGTGTACATATCTTACCATTGCCCCCCACCCCACTCCCATACATGCCCTCACCCCCCAATGTTTTGCATCCATTGGTTATGCTTATATGCATGCATCCAAGTCCTTCGGTTGATCTCTTATCTCCCACACCTCTCCCTAACCTTCCCTCTGTAATTTGACATTCTGTTTGATGCTTTACTGTCTCTGTATCTATCTTTTTGTTCAACAGTTTATAATGTTCTTTATTATCCATAAATGAATGAGATCATGTGGTATGTTTCTTTCATTGACTGGCTTATTTCACTTAGCATCATGTTCTCCAATTCCATCCAGGTTGTTGCAAATGGTAAGAATTCCTTCTTTTTATGGCAGCATAGTATTCCATTGTGTAGATGTACCATTGTTTTCTGATCCATCTGCTGATGGGCACCTAGGTTGTTTCCAAATCTTAGCTATTGTAAATTGTGCTGCTATGAACATAGAGGTGCATATATCCTTTCTGATTGGTGTTTCCAGTTTCTTAGGATATATTCCTAGGAGTGGGATTACTGGGTCAAATGGGAGTTCCATTTTTAGTTTTTTGAGGAAACTCCATACTGTTCTTCACAGTGGCTGCACCAGTCTACATTCCCACCAACAGTGCACGAGTGTTCCTTTTTCTCCGCATCCTCGCCAACACTTGTCATTTGTTGATTTGTTGATAATAGCCATTCTGACAGGTGTGAGATGGTACCATATTGTCGTTTTGATTTGCATCTCTCAGATAATTAGTGACTTTGAGTATGTTTTCATGTGTCTCTTGGCCTTTCTTCTGTCTTCTTTTGAAAAGATTCTATTTGGGTCCATTGCCCATTTTTTATTGGATCATTTATCTTCCTTTTATTAAGTTGTATAAGCTGCCTGTAGATGTTGGAGATTAAACCTTTATCAGTGATAACATTTGCAAATATGTTATCCCATACAGTGGGCTTTCTTGTTGTTTTGTTGATGGTTTCTTTTGCTGTACAAAAGCTTTTTATTTTGATATAGTCCCATTTGTTTATTTTCTCTTTAGCTTCCATTGCTCTAGGGGCAGTATCAGTGAAGAAGTTCTTTCGGCATATGTCTGAGATTTTTGCTGCCTGTGGATTCCTCTAGTATTTTTATGGTTTCCCGTCTTATGTTTAAGTCCTTTATCCATTTTGAGTTTATTTTTGTGTATGGTGTAAGTTGGTGATCTAGTTTCATTTTTTTGCATGTATCTGTCCAATTTTCCCAATACCATTTATTGAAGAGACTGTCTTGACTCCATTGTATGTTCATGCCTCCTTTGTCAAATATTAATTGAGCATAGTGGTTTGGGTCAATATCTGGATTCTCTATTCTGCTCCATTGATCTATATGTCTGTGCTTGTGCCAGTACCAGCCTGTTTTGAGAACAGTGGCTTTGTAATACAGCTTGAAATCTGGTATTGAGATCCCACCTACTTTATTCTTCTTTCTCAGGATTGCTGTGGCTATTAGAAAAAAGAGATAGAGGAAGACGCAAACAGATGGAAGAACATACCATGTTCATGGATTGGTAGAATCAACATCATTAAAATATCCATACTACCCAAAGCTATAGATTCAATGCACTCCCCATTAAAATACCAACGGCATATTTCACAGACCTAGGAAGAACTCTCCAAAAATTCATCTGGAATAGAGCCGAATATTGACTTCTTTACTTTTGGCTGGGTTCTGCCTTCTCCCTAAAGTAATAATTGCTTCTGTTTCAATGGACAAAGCTCCACATGTAAAAAAGGATCACAGGAATTAAAAAAAAAACTGCCAAAAATATTATTCTGCCACATTTAGTTGCAAGGAAGACGTTCAGATTTGGTGAAGTTCAGATTGGAATGGGATGAAGAGTGACTAGAAAAGTCAGAGTGAAACAGGAACTCTGGGTGACTGATGATAAGCTTGAGAAGGGAAGGGATGGTAGCTGAACAGGGTAATAGGTCCACAAATGGTTTGTTTATTTGTTTTGTTTGTTTACATGTAAGTTAACTATTTAACTATTCTAAGTGTTGGGCATGTAGCAGTAAATAAAAGTAAAAAAGCACTGCTCTTATGAAATGTGTCATACACTGGTAGACATTCACCAAATATCCAGGCTCTTTGTTGCCATTGAAGGGTAGCTGCCCAATCAGGGGCTACATCCCCCACATGCTTTCTTCCTGGCATGGCCATTTTACTGGCTATCTTAATTAGAGTTGGAATGGAATAAAGTTGGTCACTTCTGTGCCACAGCCTTTAAGAAACAAGAACAGCCTTAGATGATGAAATTAAAAGATGGCAGGGTTTTTGGCAGCCTGGGTCACTGAATGACCATATGGGGCAAACACTTGCCTGAATCACTGATCATAAAATTAATTGAACGTCTATCTGAGGCAAAACTAAATTGTATTGTTAGCCTCATGAAATTTGACTGTTTATTTGTTACACTAGCTAGTGTTACTCTAAAACACAGGGCTTATATTTTACTGGTGGTGGCAGACAAAAGTAAAATAAATAAATAAAACATGCTCTGTTATGAAAAGAACAAAGTAATAGGCTAAATAGATATCTGGGGAAAGGTCATTGCAAGAAGAAGTGATAGCAATCGAAAGAGTTTCAGTTGCAAGCACACTGGCATGTTTAAGGAAAAACTGAAGAGCTAGCAAGCCATTGCAGCTAGAGTAGAAATTGGGAGTGATGAAACAGAAGTAATTTGAAATGAGAACAAATATTATAGGATCCTGTGGATGAGAACTTGGGCTTTTATTCAGAATTAAATGAAAACTCTTTTGGAATATTTGGGTTTCACCACATTCATTCTGGCTTCTTCATAGGTTGGGAATTGGCGTGGAAGGTTAGACACAGGGATTTTGTATGAAAGGTAACTATGATTTTGATCAGGGTATAATTACACTGGAAGTATGATCATTTGTATCCTGGATATATTTTAAAGGTAAAACATAAGATATAAAGAGTGAGGGGGAAGAGAATATCTAATTTTAAGTTCCCCCATAATTAGCAGAAGAAGAGAAAAGGTTAGATGACAGTAAATTAGTAGGTAGGGAGAGGAAGAGGAAAATAAAGTAGGCTAATGTTTGATAGCTTCTATTTTCTCTCTGAACTAAGATACAAAATCATCAACTGAGAATGATATGGAAAGGGAAGAGTGAGAGAGTCAAAGAAAGTACAAAATGTTGGAAAACTTATTTAGTTAACCTTATTAACTCATAGTTGTTTAAGGGCCTGGTTGAGGTTAAAGTTGTAGAAAGACCATTTGTGATGTTTTCTTCAGCTCTGGCATGTTGTGAGAAGACAAAACTGGAACCAGTCAAGGATGGTGAGATGTACCTCTTAAGGTTATTGTAAGTATAAAATAAGATAAAGTATATGATGTGCCTAAGACCAGTATCCAGAATATCACAATACTCCATAAATATTATTTCACTTTCTCCTATACCTTTTCTTTTTCCTCTAAAAAGTGAACTTTTAAACTCACTCATCAGAAGACTGTTAGGACCTTAATTTATGGGGAAATGATTAAAAATACTTTTAGGACTGTATTTTTTCTATCAATCTTTCTCCTTCTCCCAAATTGCTTCACCTCTTATACTCTCCCTTAACTAGTCAGGCACACATGGACTTCATGTGTTGAATTTATTGACTCTAAATATATTATTTACTCTAAATTTAAAAAGTGGTTACATATAATATAATATTAGGTAAATGGTGACAAAAGATTTTAACTGTTTTGAAATAAATACAGCTTAATAATTTGGTTTTTGAGAATATAATTATCATCAATAGAAATCATGAGTAAACATGAAAGTATATGGGATTAGTTATATATTCCTTATCAAGCTCTTGACATGATGGACAAAAGATGGGTAATAATACATCTAATATTCATTTTTGCTCCAACTTTAGAGCACAACCTCCAATACTTTTTGAACTGTAAGCCTATTGTTTATAACTCTTTAACTATTGTAATTTTGTATCCTAAGAGGTTTTACAATAGGTAAAATAAGAGAAGTCCTTTAATTTATGAGCTTCTACATCAGTGATAAGCAAAATTGCTCTTAGAACTGGAGGAAATGAAGCCAAGAACCAAATTTGGTTGAAAGCCAGAAGTCCCCCACCTTTCCTGAAACCAACATTAGTCTGGGGAAAACAAATAAGAAAAGAAACAAGGAGACAGACAAGACATAGAGATAGTGAAAAACACAGAGACAGACAGAGAGAAGGTATTTATTTTTTTCACTTTTAATAACTTTACTAAAAAACAAACACCTTTCATAGGGAAACAACATGGAAAATGAAATGTTTTAGTATTATAGATAATGTGTTGCTCTATCAAAACACTAGTAAACACAAGCTCAGAAGATTAGTATCAGGTATATATATATATAATATAGCTATATTATATATATATATATATATATATATTTGAGAAATAATCCTTCTGTTGTAGAGATAAACAGAAAAAGCAAATGCTCTTGCCCTAAGCCATTTTAAGGAGAGATAATAACAAGGGCTTAGAGAGTCTAGGTAAAATTCATTCATTCACTCACCCACTTATGCATCCATTCAACCAATAGTTACTGAGTACCAGCAACTAAGTGTCCGCGCTCTTCTAGACACTGGGGAACAAATGATGAACAAGAAAGATAAGGTTCCAACTCTTAAAAGATTTGCAATTTAATTGGATGAAGCAAGGCAGAAAGCAACAAATAAACTAAGATCATTTCAGATAATGATAAGAGCTTTTATGAAGATAATATAAAGTGACATAAAACATCCAGGAAAGGGAAATATTACTACAAAACTTAGCTACTTCAAACAACACACCTGCATTTTCTCTCAATTTCTGTGGGTCCAGAATCTGGACCCATATTAGCTCTGTCCTCCAGCTCAGGGCCTCTCACTAGACTGCAATTACAGTTTCCACCAAAGCAGCAGTTATTTCAAGATCTAACTGTGTGGGATCTGCTTCCAGGCTAACTTGGCAGCTGTTGGCTAAATTTAGTCCTCTGTGCACTGGTAAGCTGGGGATCTCAGTTTTTTTGCCACCTGGGTCTCTCCATGGGGCAGCTCACAGCATGGCAGCTGGCTTCCTCAAAGTCAGCCAAAGAGGGAGAGGGAGCAAGAGAGAGGGAGAGACAGAGTCAATATTCTATAGCCTTATCTCAGAAATGCCCTGTCACTTTTGTTATATTCTATTCATTGCAAGCAAGTCACAAGAGGCAGTCCGCACATAAGCGGAGGGAATTACACCAGAGTGTAAGTACCAGAAGTCAGGAATCAGCCATGGGGAGCCATTTTAGAGCCAGCCTACCCCATAAGGAATCCGAAAAGCAGAAAAGGACCTGAAATTATGCCAGACAGAAATGCAGACCTGACTGAACACTGGGATGGATCCAGATTTAGCTAATCTCCTAAGAAAGAAACTTTTGTGTGGTATACAACGGTAGTCCAAAGACAGAATATACTCTTCAACTTTCATAAATTTTACACAGGTCTGTTATATCAAAAACATATTTTCTGTTTCAGAGGTAACTGAATACTTTTATTCATCCCTTTTAAAACCAATTCCCATTCTCTTTTTCAACTCACAGG
This sequence comes from Eptesicus fuscus, assembly GCF_027574615.1. NCBI lineage: Eukaryota > Metazoa > Chordata > Mammalia > Chiroptera > Vespertilionidae > Eptesicus > Eptesicus fuscus. The sequence continues at coordinate 10,130,914 of NC_072474.1, read as the reverse complement.
CACTCTTCCAAAAACAAAAACAAGCAAAAAATATATTTTTTAATTAAATTTAGTTCTAGTTTAACCAAAGTACGTTAAATTCAATTAGAGTTGGTCTATCCATAGTTTAGTCAGAAAGCAAGCGAGCTTAAATCATTTAGAATTATTCAATATCAGAATACTTGTCTGCTAAATTCTAGATGATTACCTTTGGGCAGATAATTTTACCTCTTTGAATCTCAGTTTCCTGGTATATTAAATAGGAAGATAAAAATAGTGGCAATATTAATTTCTACATCAAAAATAGATGAAGATTAATGGTGTATGTATTAGCATTTTGTAAACTAAAAAATACTGTGCATTTTAGGAAGCTTTATTTAAAAGGCATTTAATACAAAAAAACTAAGAAAGTGATAAGCTTTGGAAATCATGCAAGATTTTTAATATCACTACTCATTTCTTTCCTGCACAGAAAAATAAGAACATACTGACCCAGTTTCCTTCCATTCACAATATTCTTAAATATAAAGTTAAAGCTTTACATTTTTAACTCATTGTTTACACTATAAAGAACCCACAAACACACAGCAATTTGGAAACTCAGAAAAATTTTTGGGAGATACATTTGTTTACTAAACTACAGTAAAATAAAGAGTCTCAAAAGAGTTAATATGAAAATGAAAGCAAAGGATAATATAATGCATATGGGAAGAAAGAACTATATTAAAATGAGCTTAAGAAAATGATTATTTTAAAACAGATGTGTGTCCTTTTACAATTACAGAAGCTGAAATATAACTGTAATCTATCACCATAAGGTAAGATTTCCATCTTTATGTGACATGAAAAATGTGCCAAACCAAGACTTTCCCATAAACAAAATTGCTTTCTTCAACTCACACTTTAATGCAAGATATCAATCATGTGGTGGATTTTATTACTCGGAATTTAGCTTTGTTTTTTGAAAGATTGCTTGCAGTCAGCTTCAAGTACAATTGTACATCATCCCTACTATATACACATCTGAATTTGTGGACCCTTTTTTTATTTTAAAAAAGAGTATTATAAATGGGGAGAAGTACCTGGTGAGGCAGAATTAGTTTGACATGGAGCATTTTTACTCAGTGGTGTGGCTTTGAGAACATATCATTATTTATCCACAGTATGGCCTGAGGCTGCAGGCTTTATATGACTTCAGGGGATAACAACAGTTCATAGCTATATGAACGACCCCTGTATTTTGACATCTTTTTTTTCCTCTTTCACATGCTTCTCTTTGTCAAGCCATTCTTATCTAATCTAATAATAGAGGAATATGTAAATTTGTCCCTTACAGCATCACTGGTCATGACTGGATCAGCAGGCTTCGTCCCCACCCTCTGCTCAGGCAGCTGCAAGCTCAGGGTAGGATAAGATACAATAGGAGGGAAAGGAAACTGCATGCAGAAGTGGGTGGAGACCACAGGAGGCGGAGCAGGTGTGCCCGGCGAGGGGCGGGGTACAGGCAGCGTGGAGCAGGGAACCCTGCACAGATGCAGGAGGAAGGCAGTGGCGACCATTGGCTAGGAGGCACCCATGGGTCAGGGACAGAGTAGAGGACAATCCGAGACCTTCTGGGCAGAGGCGCTCCTGCTTCTAGGCAGCAGCGCCTGGGCCACACGGGCCTCGGCCACCCTCGCTGGGTCGGGCGTCCCAGGCAGGGAATGGGAGCAGGACAGCAGCGGGGAGGCTGGGGAAGGTGGGGCAGTGAACACCTGGCTTGGGCTGAGCCCTGGGCTACTGGTTAACACCCCCCCAACAGAAGCTTTAAGAAGGGAAGGGGGGAGGGAAGAACTTTATAAAGGAGTCAGTAGAGAACAGAGTTAAAGAAGGAAAGAGGATGTATGAGTGAACTGTAGGAGCTATAATGAAAATCAAGTATAGTTGTCTACTGGGGACAGATTTTAAAAGTAGGAGTCAGAAAAGAAAAATGATAAATGATAGTGAATAATTAGGCAGGTAGATAGGTAGATATTAAAACAGTGGAAGTAAGTAGAGAACAATGTGGATGAAAGAGAAAGAGGGAGGGAAGAAAAGTTTTAAAGGGGAGCCTGTAGAGCTTAAAAGGAGAATGGGAAGAAGGAAGAAATGGGGGAGGCAGCAAAGCAGGTCCAGGGAGGAAGTGCAGAAAAAAATTAAGGTGGGAAGGAAGGAAAAGGAGAGGGGTAAAGATAAAGGAAAGAAGGAATGTGGGGAGGGAGGAAGGGTAGGAGAAAGATGGGAAGAAGGGTGATGGAACAGAAGTAGGAAAGAAGGAGGAAAGAAAAGTTTATAAATGATGAGTCAGTAGGAAAAAGTGTTACATAAAGGAGAGAGAAAAATTGTGTGAGAGGGAGAAGCCAATAAGGAAGTCAAATACAATTGTGTGTGAAGGGGATAAGATTAAAAAAAAAAAGTTAATAGAGGCAACCAGGCCGGCAGGGCAGGGCAGTCAGGGGGATCAGGCAGGCATGCAGAGTGGTTAGGGCAGAGAGGCAGGTGAGCGGTTAGGAGCCAGAGGTCCCAGATTGCAAAAGGGATGTCCAACTGCCAGTTTGACCCGATCCCTGCAGAAGATGCTTAATATTCAATCTTTAAATATATATATATATATAAATATATATATTATTGATTTCGGAGAAGAAGAGAGAGAGAGAAACATCAATGATGAGAAAGAATCATTGATTGGCTGCCTCCTGCACAACCGCACTGGGGATCAAGCCTGCAACTGGGCATGTGCCCTGACAGGGAAAGGAACCATGACCTCCTCATTCGTAGGTCGACACTGAACCTCTCAGCTATGCTGGCTGGGCTAATTTTAATCTTTTTAAATTTATTGAGACCTGTTTTGTTTTCCTAACATGTGTTCTATTCTGGAAACATTCAATGTGAGCTTGAAAAGAATATATATTCGCTGCTTTGAGGTGAAATACTCTAAATATATTAATTAAATCCATCTGCTCTAGTGTGTCATTTAAGGCCACCATTTCCTTGTTAATTTTCTGTCTGGAAAATGGATCTATCTATTGATGTCATTTGGGTGTTAACATTTCTCACTATGACTATATTACTGTCAATCTCTCCCTTTAATTTCATGAAGATGTGCTTTATGTTTAGATACTCCTATGTGGGGTGCATAAATGTTTACCACGCTTATATCCTCTTGTTGGATTGCTACTTTTATCATTACTAGAGGCCCGATGCATGAAATTCGTGCAAGGGGTTTGGCTCCCACCACCGCAGTGGCTGCCTCTGCCTTGGCCCTCGCAGCCCTGGCTTCCTCCAGAAGGTCATCTAGAACAACATTTGGCCTAATTAGGATATTGTGCTTTTAGTATTATAGATGTAGTGTCCATATTTGTCTCTTAATATAGCCATGATTTTAAAGTATATTTTGGCAGATATAAGTTTTGCTACCCCAGCTTTTTTAAAATTTCTATTTGCATGAATTATATTTTTCCATTCTCCTTACTTTTAGTCTGTGTGGATCTTTTGTTCTGAGGTGGGTGTCTTGCAGACAGCATATATTTGAGTCTTGCTTTCTTATCCATTCTGCTACCCTGTGTCTTGATTGGAACATTTAAACCATATATATTTAAAGAGATTACTGATAGATACATATGTATTGCCATTTTATTCTTAGCCCTGTTTTTTTTTTTTCTTTTTTGTCTTCTTCTTCTACTTCTTAAGTCAGGCTCTTTAACATTTCTTATAATACTGGTTTGGTTGTAACTAACTCCTTTAGCTATTTCTTGCCTGGGAAGCTCTTTATTTCTCCTCCAATTTTAAATGATAGCCTTGTTGGGTAAAGTAATCTTGGTTGTAGGTCCTTGCTTTTAGTCACTTTGAATATTTCTTGTAAATCCCTCTGGCCTGAAATGTTTCTGTTGAGAGATCAGCTGACAGTCTTATGGGAGTTGCCTTGTTGTTTATTAACTGCTTTTCTCTTTCTACTTTTAATATTGTCTCTTTGTCTTTAACCTTTGCCATTTTAATTATGATGTGTCTTTATGTGGGCCTCTTTGGGTTCATATTGTTGGAGACTCACTGTGCTTCCTGGACTTTTGTGTCTTTTTCTGTCATAAGGTTAGGAAATTATTTGGTCATTATTTCTTCAAATAGGTTTTTAATCCCTTGCTCTGTCTCTTCTTCATCTGATACCCTTATTATGGGTATTCTGTTATGCTTCCTGTTGTCCCAAAGTTCCCTTAAACTATCCTTCTGACTTTTAATTCTCTTTTCTTTTTTCTGCTCTGATTATTTTTTCCTACCTTGTTTTCTAAATCACTGAATTGATCATCTGCTTCATTCAAAGTGCTTTTTATTCCTTTCACTGTACATATACCCTAATATATAAAAGGCCAGGGGCTGTCACGACCGAAACAATCAGATGGATGACCCAACAGCAGGCTGTATGGGGAGACAAGGCCGGCAGGGGGGGTTAGTGAGGGACGACCAAATGACTGAACAGCAGGCTGTGTGGGTGACCAGGCCGGCAGAGGGTTAGTGAGGGACGACCAGGCCAGCAGGCAGAGGTGGTTAGGGGTGATCAGGCTGGGAGGAGGGGGGAATTAGGGGTGATCAGGCAGGCAGGCAGGTGAGCAGTTAGGAACCAGCAGTCCCAGATTGTGAGAAGGATCCCTGGGATCGGGCCTAAACCAGCAGTCGTACATCCCTCGAGGGGTCCCAGATTGGAGAGGGTGCAGACTAGGCTGAGGGGATGCCCCCCACCCCCTGTGCATGAATTTCATGCACCGGGCCTCTAATATATAATATGTATATATATATTATATATGTGTGTGTATGTATGTATGTGTGTATGTATATATATATATATATATATATATATATATATATATCTTAATCCTTACCCAAGGATATTTTTCCAATGATATTTAGAGATAGTGGAAGGAAGAGAGAGAGAGAGAAAGAAGAGAGAGAGAGAGAGATGTGAGACACATCGATTGGTTACCTCCTGCGCCCCTACCGGAACTGGGTATCAAACCTGCAACCTAGTCACATGTCCTTGAATGGGAATCAAATCCACAACCCTCTGATGCATTACCCAATGCTCTAACCAATGAGCAATGCTGTTCAGGACCTTCCAATGTATTCTTGATATCAGATGTGCTGTTCTTCTGACTGTTTCTTTTCCATGATTTCTATGTACTTTTTCATGCTGTAGTAGTTCTCACTATGTTCCTTGAGTATCCTTATAACCATTACTTTAAAGTCTATATCTGAGAGATTGCTTGCCTCCATTTCTTTTAGCTGTTTTTCTTGGAGATTCCACCTGTTCTTTTATTTGGGGCCTATTTCTTTGTCTCCCCATTTTAGCTGTCTGTTTTGTTTCTATGCATTAGATTGATCTGCTAGATTCCCAGTATTGTTGTGATGGCTTACTGTAGTAGGTGTCCTGTGGGACCCACTGGGGCAGTCTTCTTGACCTTCTGAGCTGGGTGTTCTAGTAATGTCCCTTATGTGGGTGTTTTGTAGGCCCTCCTGCTGTAATTGAGTCTTTATTGCTTTTGGCTCACTTGTATGTGAGATCAACCCTCAGGCTACTTGACTGTGAGGCTCAACCACAGCACGGGTGAGCTGTGCAGGTGCTGACCAAAATAATAATAATAATAATAATAATAATAATAATAATAGAAACAAAAAGGAAAATAAGGAATAAGAAAAGATAAAAGGGAAAATAAGAAAACAAAAGAGAAAAATGATAAGAAAAAAGAAAGAATAAGAAAATAAAGAAGGAAGAAAGAAATAGAAAAAGAATAAAGAAATACATTTTAAAATAAAAAAGCAGAATTTGTCTCAGCAGAGTTTGTTTCCTTCTGAGATCTCCTTTTGGGTATACTGTTTGTGAAGTTTGTTAGGTCCTGATCCAATATTGTCTGAAGCTGGCCACTTAGGCATGTTGGTTCTGAATGTCTCGGAGTGTCTTTGGTGCAGGCCAATGTCAGGTGCCCAGCCTTTGGCAACCTGTTTGAAGCTACATGTGATCCAAAGATTGTGGCTGCACACAGGAAGGAACAAGCTGCACTTGTTCCCCGCCCCAATGCCACCCAAATGAATCTGTCTCAGTTTTTCCCTAACCTCGGAAGGTCAGAGAGTGATATGAGTGGGGCCTCCAGAGCCCAGAGTTTGGATATGCAGGGAGCCAGGGAGGGTGTTTCTCTGTCCTGAGTTTTTTTGTTTCTTAAAAACCACCTTAAACTAATCAATATCCCAAAGAGGCATATTTTAGTGTGGCAAACTCTGCTCCTCTTCAATGGGCTACATGAATTTAGTATTCCTTGTGCGCACAAATAAAGAACAGCAATGCATATTAAAATGAAGATGTAGAGCCATGAAGTGAAGAGTTCATAGCTAAAGTTGCCAAAAAATTTGCAGTCTATTTATAGATAAGAAAAGTGTAAAGAGTTTCTAGTGCTCTCCTTTACGGGGTCAAATACGGAATAGTGTTTGCTGAAGTCATAGCAGATACACAATCCTATTGGATTCCAGCTGCCTATGAATAATTATAATACTTTAAATATCTCTTAACCTATCTGTGATGAAAAATGCATGCTAGTTTAAACTCCCTTAGAAATTTAAATTAGCCACTGCAGCACATTTAGCCACATAGCACAGTAGACCTAAAACTACCAAATGCTAAGATGCAAATTAGCTCTGTGGTTCCATAAAAAATACCTTAACCCAGCCTACTTTTGAGGCTTTCCTTCTCTTCAGTGAAATACTTAATTTCCTGGGCTGTCTTAGCTGTCATAATGCTTGGTGTGAATTTTATTATTGAAAATAAAGGATAAAAGCCTAATCCCAACGCATCAAATTTAAGTTGGGATAAGTGACTAAGAATCACATTCAAATGCTTAGAAGCAGACTTTTAGATAACTTTTCTATATAATTCCCACTTAAATGTCCTTATACAGGTGAGTCTCATTACCATGGTTTTACATTAATATTATCTTAACAATTCTAAAATGGTACTTAAAGCTGCTAAGCACATTTCATTATTGTTTTGAGAAATCCGGTTTAAACATTTGCGTTGTGAGGCATCACAGGCTCAGTTTCTCTGTGATCAAGTGTTCAGCTTTTCTTAAGGCCAAACCCTATCAAAATAAACTTGCAGTTATGTAGAAAGTTAAGGCCAGATCCCTAAAGCCACCTTTTCCTCCCTTTAAGTAGAAGTCAAGAAATTGTTCTCTTATCTAATTTGGTAAGAAATACATTCTTTCTGGTAATTTCACACTCCTTTAAATGCTGAAAAAAAAAAAAAAAAATACCATGTTAGTATATAACCCAGTATTAATATAATGGCCATATGATGAGGTTCCCACAACAAGTTTATATACCAAAGTCCCTCCTCAGAAAATCATTTGTATCATTAACTCTTCTTAGTAACACATGTTGTTATATTCTATTTAAAGAGCACAATGACTATTCACCAATATTTGGAACTATCACATGGTTCCACAAAGGGTTAAGATATGGTCTAGAACAGTGGTCAGCAAATTGTGGCTCACGAGCCACATGCGGCTCTTTGGCCCCTTGAGTGTGGCTCTTCCACAAAATACCACGGCCTGGGCGAGTCTATTATTTAAGAAGTGGAGTTAGAAGAAGTTTAAATTTAAAAAATTTGGCTCTCAAAAGAAATTTCAATCGTTGTACTGTCGATATTTGACTCTGTTGACTAATGAGTTTGCCGACCACTGGTCTAGAATCTAGATTATTGAAGTTAGAATCAGTATCTGTCACATATGAGGTGCTCAATAAATGTAAGGAATTGACTGTGCCTTTGCTAACTATAAGGAGTAGTTTAACACATATCTCAATACCAAATAAATCTACCTTATCTGTTTGGTTTTTCTAAAGATTACAAATAATACTATTAGTAGCATATTATGTGGCAATATGTCAAACACTGTACTAAGAATTCACACATATTTTAGCAGATGTGTAAAGAAACTTAACAGTGCCCAGCGTTCCAAAGAACTCAATAGTAATACTTACCCTTATTTGTCTAGATCACACATTTTACAATGGAAGTAGCGTTGCTTAGAAAAACTTAGTGCCACTGTGAATCAATTACATTCTGCACTGCATAAAGGCACACTAGGGTGAAGTCCCACATTATGTAAATTAAGTATATTTACCAATGGTCCATGTAACTAGATTATAATCTGCAATGCTCTGTGTTTGGTTATGCCTCTAAATAGGATACATTGTATAAAACTATTATTGTAAAGGTACAATCTTATATCATAAAAAGCCTGTGGGACGCCTTGATGACCGATCACCAGGAGGCTGTGTGTGCAGCAGACGCGCACGAGTGGGCGGGGACTTGACGCTGCGTCCCCCCGGGTGCCTGTAGAGGCTTGACACTGTGAGAGAAAGGGCAAATAGTGATATTAAAATATTTCTTCTAATTAATTCCCTTTCAATATGCATGAATTCGTGCACCGGGCCCCTAGTAGAATTATAGTAACAGTAGGTATTTGTTTTATTACTTGCATTTTCTAGATGAGAGAACTAAGGCCAAGAAGGTTTAAATTACTTGCTCAATGTCAAGCAAGTAATAAGTGGTAGGATAAAGCTTCAGACTAACATTGTCTGATACCCCCACCTTGGAACTTAATTACCATTTTATGCTGCTCTCTGTTTTTTTGAAGCAGTGGTATAATTTGAAGGACAAAGGCAAATTTTCAGCCCTTGAAAAAAGTCTTAAAGATTCAATTATTTAAAAAAATTATCATCTTTGAGAATTTCTTATCTGAAGGCAAATCCTCATGAAAAATATTGTTGAAACAGTATCAAATTGGGCAAGTGCTATTTCTCTCTATCCCCTACCAGGCCCATAATAAATATCTTACCTAATAATAGACAAACATGTAAATTGATGTACCTCCGCTATGCCCACAGCCAATCAGAGTGAGTATGCAAATTAACCCAACAAAGATGGCAGTTAATTTACATATGCCCAGTGGCCTGGGTCCTGGGAACATCCTCAGCACCCAGGTCACTCCAAGGTAGGCCCTGCGTGGGCCCTGAACAACCTGGGAAGGGCCTGAGCCATGGGGCTCCTGGGCAGGGGCGGATCCAGTGACTGGAGGGAGAGGGAGCCAGCCATTGGAGGAAGCCAGATATTGGAGAGAGAGGGAACCAGCGATCAGAAGGAGCTGGGGGGACTTTAGGCCTGGGCAGGAGCAGAGCTGGCGATCAGTGTGAACTAAAGGAAACACCTTTTCTGACTGCTCATTGGCTAAGCTTCCTGTATGCCACTGGTAATATTCTTAGTAACTTGGGTAATAAGAATCCAAAAAGGTGATCTAGGGTTTTTCCACCACACTCCTGGAGAAAAAAAATGAAGGTCTGCTGCTGGAGGGGCTAAGAAATATTATATCCTGCCCTAGCCGGTTTGACTCAGTGGATAGAGCCTCAGCCTGCAGACAGCAGGGTCTGGGTTTGATTCTGATCAAGGGCATGTATCTAGGTTGCAGGCTCCTCCCTGGCCAGGGCCCAAGTCAGGGTTCATGCAGGAGGCAACCAATCAAAGTGTTCCTCTCACTTTAATGTTTCTCTCTATCTCTCCCTTTCTCTTTCACATTCTCTAAAAATCAATGGAAACATATCCTCAGGTGAGAATTAAAAAAAGAAAGAAAGAAATGTCATAGCCTATGAACAACACATCTTCAAAATGCCTAAAGAAAGTTGTCATTTTTTCATGGTGAAGGGACTGGAGTCCGTGTTGATGAAAACACCATGGTGGTTGCAGTGACTGGCAGTGGCTGCAGCAGTGGGGTGATGGGGCTGGTGCCTTCCCCTGATCAGCCTGGTCACCTCCCACAAAGGGAGCGGGCCTAAGCCATCAGTAGGACATCCCCTGAGGGCTCCCAGTATGTGAGAGGGGGCAGGCTGGGCTGAGGGACACCCCCCCCCCGCCAGTGCACAAATTACATGCACCAGGCCCCTAGTCCATAATAAATTCCAAAACACTTCCACTGAGCCTAAATATTGCCTAGAGTCCATGTCAACATCATGACACAGGCAGCTCCTCAAACAGTGAAAACTAGATAAAACATTTTCCTATCCCAGCCTGAGTCCCTCTCATTTCCTTTAATAGACTTGGAAGCATTTGTTGACATTTATCCAACTAACTTTTCCCAGGCACTGCACTAAATACTGGGACTACAACAAAAACAAGTGCAATTTTGGCCCTCAAGAAATTCACAAGGTCTCAGGAAAATTGACTAAAAATGTAAAAATCAGGCATTAATATGCTACTGAAATAATATAGAAAAAGCTTAGATAGATGCACATATGGAGTGATGAGGGGAATTAATCAGCTATCACAGTGCAGGTGGCTGTAAGGAACAATTCTAAGGGAAAATTACATTTGAGCTAATCTTCAAAAGAGGTAAGAGTTGGTCAAGGAAAGATCATGAGGGGCAGGAAAACAGCATACAGTGATTGGCTTAAAAGGTATGGCATGTGTAAGGCTGGAAAGGTGAACAAAGCTAGATCATGAATGGCTCTGTTTCACTAGCTGGAATCTGTTTTTTATCCTGAAAGATTTGGGGAGACACTTGAGCATTTCAAACAGGGACATGACCAAATCACTGGTCTGTTTTATAAAGTTCCCTGGCTGTGCTGTGTAGATCCATTTGTGTTTTTTTTGTTTTTTTTTTTATCCTTTTTTTTTTTTTTTTAATTTCTTTATTGATTAAGGTGTCACATATTTGTCCTCATCCCCCCATTCCCATCCCACCCCTCTCCCCATGCATGCCCCAATCCCCTGTTGAACTTAACCGTTGGATAGGCTTATATGCATGCATACAGGTCCTTTGGTTGAACTCTCCCCCTCCCCCCACCCTCCCCCTACCCTCTTCTATCCTCCCTCTGAGGCCCGATAGT